>NC_039358.1:74698919-75370669 GCF_003573695.1 Papaver somniferum
TTTTTTTTTTTTTTTTTTTTTTGCATAACTTGAAATTGATTTTTACATAAGGTAGCTCTTTTGATACATAACAAAAAGAAACAAAAAATTACATGACACTTTGCAAGAGGTAACCCTTTTTGATGCACCCAGTTAAATTCGATGGTTGTCTTTCTTAATGTAACCTCCACCTTCTATCCCAACCAACCAAAGAACAAGCTAGTCAAGTTTCGTTCAGTATTCTAAAGTGATTGGCAATCGTAACTTCCTATCAAACACCTTGAAGATCGAGGCTATACATGTATTGGTAGATCGTGCGCGTGCAAATTTCTTATCACTATGTGAATTGTGCTAGAATCAGGGTGCCTAAATATCTAGACTAAGACTCCTAATAATTACATATTTGCACAAGAGTCAACATTTCAAGGTAAATGAGCTCCATTTTTATGATGATTTTTTTTTAATTTTTTAATTTTTTATTTTGATTTTTCAATTTTTTTCAAAAAGATGGAGTTTTGTTTTCAATTAAGGCATATTATCGTGGTATCTACTCTATACCCCCAAACCTAAACTAAACATTGTCCTCAATGTTTCAAAATATGGAAATAATTATAAAACAATATATGAAGAGGAACATGCTGAGTAGAGTAAAAGGAGAGAGAATACCCGATTGTACGGCGAAAGCTCGATTAAAACTCCGTTATTCAAGGCAAAAATCCATCATATTAGGAGTCACAATGGATGAGCACAAAATATATACACAAGGAAATAAAATATTCGAATAACATATTATCTACAAGAAAATTTGGTGTTTAATGGGATTGGACTTTTTGGGAAAAATTTGGTTTTGTCGGGAGACATTTGGTCTTGATGGGAAAGAAAAAAAAAAATTGGTTTTTAGGGAAAGATTTGGAAAACTTTTTGGTTATTTAGGGAAAGAGTGGACTAGTTTAGTCCACATAGACCGGGTCCTCCAGGTTGGTTGTTTCAATGTCGGGTGGGAATGGTTCAAGGAATGGTTTTAATCTCTGCCCGTTGACTTTGAAAACGTTCTTGTTGGAAACATCCTCCAGCTCTACAGCTCCATGAGGAAAAACTGTGCGTACTAGGTACGGACCCTTCCATCTGGAACGCAGTTTTCCTGGAAAAAGATGTAATCGGGAGTCATACAGCAAGACTTTCTGACCAGGAGTGAAGGATTTGCGTAGAATACGCTTGTCATGAAATATCTTCATTTTCTGCTTATATAACCTGGCACTGTCATAAGCCTCATTTCTCAATTCTTCCAACTCGTTGAGTTGAAGTTTCCGTTGAATTCCAGCTTCGTCCAGAGAAAAGTTCAGTTGCTTAATTGCCCAATAAGCTCGATGTTCTAACTCCACAGGAAGATGGCACGGCTTTCCATACACTAAACGATAGGGGGACATGCCAATTGGTGTCTTATAAGCTGTTCTATAGGCCCACAAAGCATCATTCAATCTTATTGACCAATCTTTCCTAGACGGGTTAACCGTCTTCTCCAGAATGTGCTTAATTTCCCTATTAGAAACTTCCACTTGTCCACTAGTCTGAGGGTGGTACGGAGTAGCGACTTTGTGGGTTATGCCATACTTGCGTACTAAAGACTCAAACTACTTGTTGCAGAAATGCGAACCACCGTCACTGATTATAGCTCTAGGGGTACCAAAACGTGAAAATATGTTCTCTTTTAGAAATGAAAGTACCACCTTGTGGTCATTTGTTCTGGTTGCTATGGCTTCTACCCACTTAGAAACGTAATCAACTGCGACTAGGATGTACAATCTACCGTCAGAAATAGGGAATGGACCCATGAAGTCGATCCCCCAAACATCAAAAATCTCCACAATCAAAATGGGGTTCAATGGCATCATGTTTCTCCTCGAAATGCTTCCTAGCTTTTGACAGCGTTCACAAGCAACACAATAATCATGGCAATCCTTGAACAATGATGGCCAATAGAATCCACACTGCAAGATCTTTGCAGCGGTTTTCTTGGCACTGAAATGGCCTCCACATGCTTGGTCATGACAGAAAGATATCACATCTTTCTGTTCAGTGTTGGGGACACATCTCCTAATGATTTGGTCCGGGCAGTACTTAAACAAATATGGGTCATCCCAAAGGAAATGTTTAACTTCAGTCAAGAACTTATAGCGGTCTTGTCTCGACCAACGTGAGGGCATCCTACCTGCAGCGAGGTAGTTAACAATATCAGCAAACCAAGGAAGGTCTGAGATAGACATCAGCTGTTCATCTGGGAATGATTCTCTAATCAGCTCAAATTCATCAATAGACTCTAAAGTTAATCTAGACAAATGATCAGCAACCACATTCTCACAACCTTTCTTATCACGGATTTCGAGATCGAATTCCTGTAATAATAGTATCCATCGAATAAGGCGAGCTTTAGCATCCTTCTTGGAAAGAAGATACTTCAAAGCCGCATGGTCTGTGTATATGATGATCTTAGACCCTATGAGATAAGATCTAAACTTGTCTAATGCGAAAACGACAGCAAGCAATTCCTTCTCGGTAGTTGTGTAATTGAGTTGAGTATCATTAAGGGTTTTGCTAGCGTAGTATATCACGTATGGTAGTCTATCAACACGCTGTCCTAAAACAGCACCAACAACATAATCAGAGGCATCACACATGAGTTCAAACGGTAGTTCCCACTTGGGTGGTCGGACTATAGGAGCGGCGGTGAGAAGAGTTTTTAATTCCTCCCAAGCTTTCACACAAGCATCATCGAAATTGAAGGTAACATCTTTGGCGAGTAGACTACACAGAGGTCTTGAGATTTTGCTAAAGTCTTTGATGAATCGCCGGTAAAAACCAGCATGACCTAAAAATGATCGAATTTCCCTCACAGAGCGGGGCTTTGGTAAATGTCGGATGAGGTCTACTTTAGCTTTATCTACTTGAATGCCTTTTTCCGAGATGATGTGTCCTAGAACTATTCCTGAATTCACCATAAAATGGCACTTTTCCCAATTTAGAACAAGGTTCCTTTTCTTACATCTGGACAGCACAAGGGTAAGATGTCCTAAACATTTATCAAACGAAGAACCGAACACGGAGAAATCATCCATGAAGATCTCGAGAAAACTATCTATCATGTCAGAAAAAATGCTCATCATGCAACGCTGAAAAGTAGCAGGTGCATTACACAACCCGAAGGGCATACGTCTATAAGCAAACGTCCCAAAGGGACACGTGAATGTAGTTTTTTCCTGATCTTCCGGAGCAATGTGAATTTGGTTATAACCGGAAAATCCATCTAGAAAACAGTAGTGACTGTGTCCAGACACACGTTCTAGCATTTGGTCAATGAAAGGGAGCGGGAAGTGATCCTTCCTTGTTACTGTGTTCAACTTCCTGTAGTCGATGCATACTCGCCATCCTGTGGTTGTACGAGTAGGGACTAATTCATTCTTGTCGTTCTGAACTACAGTAATGCCTGACTTCTTAGGTACAACCTGAATGGGACTGACCCATTTGCTATCAGGTATTGGGTATATGATACCCGCATCAAGTAGTTTCAGGATTTCTCCTTTGACTACATCTCTCATGTTAGGATTAAGTCTCCTTTGCATTTCCCTAGATGGTTTGGCATTCTCTTCGAGATTAATGTGGTGCATGCAAATGGTGGGGCTAATTCCTTTGAGGTCTGAGATGGTCCATCCTAAGGCCTCTTTGTGTTCCTTAAGTACTTCTAAGAGCTTAATTTCATGTTCCGTGTCTAAACATGATGAAATAATGACAGGTAAAGTATCAGAAGAACCTAGGAATGCGTACTTCAACGTACTAGGCAATGTTTTCAATTCAAGCTTGGGTGGCTCAACAATGGATGGAATAATCTTGGAATCAGAGAGTAAGGGTGGTTCCACTTCATATTTCCTTTCAGTGATGTCCATTTGAGGTACAGATTCGAGCAGAGATAGGACGTCACTACAGTATGCATCATCATAGGAATCTGAGTTAAAGTTCTCCATACATGCTTGAAAGGGGTCGACGGATAGAATGTTAGTCAACGAATCTTGTATTAATCCTTCAATCATATTAACTTCATGCACATCATCATCATCAAGATTCACAGGTTGTTGACTAATATCGAACATATTCAATTCTACCGTCATGTTGCCAAAAGACAGTTTCAACACTCCATTACGACAATTAATGATTGCGTTGGACGTAGCCAAGAAAGGACGTCCTAAGATGACAGGAATGTGACAGTCTGGGTTTTGTACAGGTTGAGTGTCTAAGACAATGAAGTCTACGGGAAAATAGAATTTGTCAACCTTGATCAAAACGTCTTCGACCACTCCACGAGGAATCTTGACAGATCGGTCTGCCAGTTGTAGAGTGATAGATGTTGGCTTCAACTCCCCAAGACCTAACTGCTCATAAACATAATATGGCAGTAGGTTAACACTTGCACCTAGGTCTAATAACGCTTTATTGACCGTGTGTTCTCCTATAGTGCAAGAAATTGTTGGACATCCTGGATCCCTAAACTTGGGTGGAGTTTTGTTCAGAATGATGGAACTCACCTGTTCAGCTAAGAAAGCACGTTTGTGCACATTGAGCTTGCGCTTTTGAGTACACAAGTCTTTGAGGAATTTGGCATAAGCAGGGATTTGCCTAATTGCCTCAAGAAAAGGAATGTTGATATTGACTCTTTTGAACAGATCTAACATCTCATTGTAGTAGGTGCTTTTCTGTTGATAAACTAACCTCTGAGGAAATGGGGCGACAGGAGCATGAGTTGGTAAAGGGACATTCACAGCAGTAGAATTGTCAGATTTTCCAACTTGCTCAGGCTCATTGGTTTTCTGGGGTGGTGTAGGCAATGATATGTTTGGCTCAGATTCATTTGATTGTGGTATGCCTACATTGTTCTCAACAATCTTACCACTTCGAAGAGTGGTGATGGAGTGGATTTGATCGGGTGAGGTTTCATTGCAAGATGATGTGCCTGCTTGAAATATCCTCTTTGGATTTTGTTGGGTTTGGCTAGGAAGTGTACCCTTTTCTCTCTCACTTATTGAATCACACATTTGACCCATCTTTTGATCTAGATTTTTCTGACTTTGCACCAAACTCTGGACAATCTCCTCTAGGGCGGATAATCTCTTGTCGGTATTGTGTTGAGGATCTGATTGTTTTTGAGAGCTTGATTGTTGTTGAGGGTTTCTCGGGTGTTGATAACCTTGATTGTTCTGATATCCCTGATTGTTTTGATAGCTCTGATTGGGTTGAGATGGTCCTCCCTGAGTGGGTCCTTTTGACCATGAAAAGTTAGGGTGGTTTCTCCATCCTGGATTGTAGGTCTGTGAATAGGGGTTATGTTCTTGTTTTTGAAACATGGCATGTGCCTGTTCAAGCCTAGATTCCTGGACTGCAAGCAAATCGGGACAATTTTGGAATTGATGGTTGGGCTCGTTACAAGCGGCACATACAGACGAAGCGACATGTTCTCGGAGAGTAGTGGTGGAAGGTTTTGAATTTTTATGTAGTTCTAACTCTTCTAATCTCCTAACTATTGATGCCATGTTTGCTTTTCCCTCGAAATCTGCTTCAATCCTAAAGGCCTTCGCTTCGGATGTAGTCTTTCTGGGTTCACGGATGGATTCCCACTGTTGCGTCTTTTCAGCTACTTCAATCAAGAAGTCCCAAGACGCATCAGCAGTTTTGTCTACGAATAGACCATTACACATCGACTCAACCGTTGTTCGGGTGGACACATCTAGACCTTCATACAAAATTTGCACAAGTCTCCATTTTTCAAAACCATGATGGGGACATTGGAGCAATAATTCGTTGAATCTCTCCAGGTATCTAGCTAAGGTCTCACCCTCTAATTGCACAAAGCTATTTAGACTTTGACGAATTGTCGCAGTCTTGTGATTTGGGAAAAACTTTTTGAAAAACTCCTTTATGAGGTCATCCCATGTCATGATGGATTGAGGCTGTAAAGCATAGAGCCAGGCCTTTGCCTTATCTTTCAGGGAGAAAGGAAAGAGCCTTAACTTTAGGGTTTCGTCGGACATTTGAGTGAAACGCAGAGTTCCACAAATTTCCTCGAATTCTCTCACGTGGTGGTACGGGTTTTCATTCTCAACACCTCTAAAAATATGAAGCATCTGTATTGTGCTCGATTTCAGCTAATGGCCATTATCCTCGGGTAGCACAATACAAGAAGGTTGACTGGCTCTAGTTGGGTACATATAATCCTTGAGGGTACGGGGTTCTCCCATTGTTTCGGATTGATCTGGGATGTCTACCTCAGAACTCAGAATTTCGATAGGTTCTTCTTGATTAATTCTAACAAGTCTGTTTGTTTGGTCTCTATAGGTCACAATCATGTCCTTGTAGGTACCTCAACTAACATGTTGGTCAGACAGAGCAATCGGAAACAATTTGGCCCACAAGGGTTACGAAGATTTGGTTTTTGAGTGGGTTTTGGTTTTAATAAGGGATTTTGTTTTTGGTTTAAAATTGGGCTTTGGAAAAGTTTTTGAACTAAACCTTGCATAAATTAGCACAACCCATAAAAGAAAATAAAAACAATAATAATAATTACAAGCCCATAAAAGAAAAATAAAAGAAAATAAAAGAAAAATAAAAATAAAAATAATTATTACAAGCCCAAATTAAAAATAAATTAATTATTACATACCCAAATTGAATATTTAATGGGGCCCAAGTGGGTTACTCATGGTTTAGGCTTACTTGGTTAAGGAGGGAAGCCCAGTTAGGCTTTTGTTCCCTTTAGTTGCACAGCCCAGTTGGGCTTTAGGATCGTCCTTAGCAGCTCACGCTCAAGCCCAGCAACAACAGGTGGAACAGAGCCCAGCAGCAGCAACGAAGCCCAGCGCACAGAAGACCACGAGCCCAGCAACAGAAGAATGCAGAGCCCAGCAGCACTTGGCAAGCCCAGTTCAGTTGAAGTTGGTGAAGCCCAGTTCAGAGAAATACAAGCCCACCAGTAGAAGGCAGAGCCCAGCAGCTTCAGTTGGCAGCCCAGTTGCTTTGGCTTGGCAGCAGCAGGCTTGGTTCACCAGCTCCAGCAACAGCAGCAGCAACTCAGAAATTGGCTACAAGTGCAATGATTGCAGGGCAGGAATGAATGGCATGCAATGATCTTGACAGAGATGCAATGGTAGATGAAAGACAGCAAAGGAAATCAGCAGATGGCAGCACTACTCCCCGGCAGCGGCGCCAAAAACTTGGTGTGTAAATGGGGTTGCACACAAAACTTGCAAGTATACAAGGCCAAGTTTTATAGTATAGGGATGAGTAGGGGTTTGTCCACAGGGAGTGGGAGCATACAAGAAGTTTTCCTAAGCTATCAATGAGTGCAAAGCACTATGGCAGTGAGCAGTGATGGATGAAGGCAGTGAATAGCACTAAAACAGTTAGCAAAGCAAAGCAAATGACAAAACAGCAAGGAACCAAGGCTGTGAGCCAAGGGCAGAGGTGAGTTTGTGCACTGATTTCAGTGCACAACAGCTACAGATTGCAAGAAATTCAACAAGTAAAACAGGCAAGGAGATAAAACAGGTAAGGAGATTAAACAGGCAAAGATTAAACAGGTAAGGACTAAACAAGTAAGTGACAGTAATAGGGATTGTGGCTAAGCTAAGGCTTAGTATCCACCTTGTGTCCTAATCAAACAACATATTTCTAGGTTGAGTTAAAAATCCTATGCATACATCTAGAATGGGAGGAAAACTAACTTGCTCACTAGTTTGCCCCTAGCATTGACTGTCTTTTGACAGAACAATCAATCACAGGCACTAAGAGCATTAGTCTCTTCCCATTGCTCAAGCAAAACAGGGCAAGGAGTTAACTATCTAGCAACATGTCAATTGACAGTGCATAAGGCTTCAACTGAGCCTCAGCCTAAAGCAGTTTAGCTCATGCTAAACATGTGAACAACAATCAATATCATACAGGATAATTCAAACAACACACACATAACATTCAAAATAATTGAAAACAACATGCACACATTCACTGTTAACTGCATAAGAAGAACTGAAATTGGAATTGCAATGAAAACAGAACAAAATGTTTTTCTGGCTAGTCCAGAGATACCTCTTGATCCCCCCCCCCCCTCACATAAAACATTACAAATTTATACTCCCCATATCAGAATTAGGGTTCCAACCCCTTTTCCCCAAAAACAGAAAATTAGGTAAAATTGATTTACCTAATGTGTTGAGATACTCACTCCATCTCGTCGACCCACTCTCCAATTACTTCTCCTCGTTCATCTCATGCTCCAATTGTTGCTTTAACATCACTTATATCCCCAATTTCTCACCTAGGGTTTCAGTGAGAAGAAAGATGAGAAATTGGAGAAATTAGTGGTTGATAAAGAGATAGGACGTGATGGTAATGATGGGTTTAGGTGATAGGAAGTGTCACGCCCAATGGAATACCTCCTCATGCTACGATGGTGCTGGTAGTAGAGGAAGTAATTCCACGAGATACATTGATGGTATTGACTGGCTGCAGGTGACACCACTGATTGGGATATCAACACTGAGAGTGTTGTCGGCGCTAGTCCCGTCAGGATTGGTTGCTGATCCAGACCTAAGATCCACCATTTTCGAAATCAGTAAAATTGAATTGTTATTGAAGAAATTGACTTCACAACCGAGAGATTAATCTCCCACTGTGAATGCCAATTGTTTTTGGGTGAAAACTATTTCTGCTGTTTTTTGGTAATTTTGGGGTGTCTGTGGATGAGAAATGAATCTAAACCCTAAACAAATGCACTGCACGGGAGTGCTTTCTGATTCGAGAGATCAATCTGTACAATTCTGGCCTAAACCAAGAAATGGTTGTTTCAGACTTGCTTCGGTCACAAAGTGAAGGATATGGGGTTGATCTTAGGGAGGGAAGCGAAGAAGGTGTTGAGATTGTAAAGGTGTTGGCTGCTTATGACTTGTATCAGAATACCGAACTGGATTGCAGGATGTAAGCAATCAGCTCTGTGTGTTTGAATACGTTGTAAAAACACTTGGTTTATATCATGTCTGTCTTGGAAATATGGAGGAAAACCTATTTATACAAGTCACTGAGCCTAACCCACGTTTCTCGTGGGAAGTGGAGGAAGTGGAGTGATGGAGTAGTGGAGTCGTATTAGTGATTATCACACGATCAGGTATGAGCCCACTCCTCCCATCATCACTAACCGTCCATGTCTTCCTGACACATTCTTGTGATGGCGCGTTGCACGCTGCACGCTGTAAACCGCCAGACCAATACCCAGTATGTATCCCCTAATTTGTGACATGCTTGATGTCTCGATTGTGTGGATCGTGGGACCAACAGAAGGTAGCATACGGTGCTAGGTTAAATAACTAAGTTATTTAGGAAGTCGATATTCATGAAATATCGTGTGTACTCTACACATGTAATGCATCGAATATAATCAATGTGTATGAAGCATCGTTGTTTTAAGGCTTAACGGAGTAAGTCGCGGATTAAGCGTCTTAGAACATATGCATGCTTAGCTATCTTCGAATGATAGTTTGGAGGTTGCACAGGAAAGCCCTCCCTTGGCCGATCACATGATGTGGTAGAGTGACGGATGGTAATCACCACGACACCTTATTGGCCATTTAACTCCTAGCCTGGGCTGCCTAACCAAGCTGGTAGAGTTGGACGGATAAGATGATATATGACGCTCATCTGCGACCGTTGATGAATTTTTAGGGTTTTGAAGAGGTGCGCAAGCATCACTCTTCAGCTTGGTCGAAACCAAGCATGGGAGGTGTTTTTGACAGGACCGACCGGGCAGGCGTGTATACGGCTTGCCGGTGTGCATGTCCATACCTCATTTCCCCATGAAGATGCGATCTAGGACACTCAAATTTACCGGTAAAGAGGAGTGGCTGAGATCGATTTACGGCAAGAATCCTGTGACGCAAAGGATTTCCAAAGAGGCGCGGCATGCCACCTTCAGGGTGCACGAATCGAGGTGTCTGGTCCTGCCTTGCGCTGGTCGGTCGGATATAGAGGTAGACGGGCCCACGGTGATCATGTAGATACTCTCTGGACCTCCTTAGTCTATTCCTGCAACCTTCATCCAGGTTGGCGAAGATGGACGCTCGTGATCGATTTACGACACATGTAATATGTCGCAAACCCTAATTAGGGTTTTATGTTGGTCGCGCGCATGCTACTTTGGCCGGACGAGTTTGCATGCTATGTTCTTCGTATGAACTGGCCGACCACATGGGACCAACATTGGGTCGGTGGTGAACATGGTGATATCTGACCGATGGTCCTGGGTGTGATCTAAGCCATCCAACCATGCTTGCGAAGTTGGATGGTCGTGATCAATTTGGATTTCCACGGTTTCCTAAAGCATCACTACAGCCATGTTTGGGAAATCGTTTATTGCTCCATAGCTTGGCTGTGGGAGAACCGATCAGGTAGGTGGAAAGTGGGCCCGTCAATGGGCGTGCCAACACCTCACCAATTGATCGCGAGACAATCCAAGTCGTCCAACCGTGCCTGCGAAGTTGGACGGTCGCGACTTATTTTGAGACCATTTTTTGACAGTCTTGCGCATGCTAGCAACTCCATGCCTGCTCGACCATCCTCTTCAGGGCTGGCGTTTGGCGGCTATTTTGGGGTAAGGCATGCGTTCGACCATCCAGGGCATAACCGGGCCCGCTGGTGGTCATTGTAGTGATAGCCTGCTCCTACTGAGGATTGTCTAGGCTATCGAATCATGCGGCCAACCTGCGTGGTCATGATTATTTCTGAGACTAGCACGGGCAGTCCAGATTATACTCAATCGGGCTAGTATAACACACCGAGAGGAATGCTCAATCGGGCTAGTATAACACACCGAGAGACTTTACTCAATCGGGATAGTATAACACACTGAGAGATAGCCTGTAAGGGCATTTCGTGCATGCCTCACTATTGACACTTGGAGATTCGTGTTACTCTATTAGGAGCAACACTCAGTCCTCATGCCGCATCAACAGTGAGGGTTCCCGGGAACAGCACAGAAAATACAAGGCTAATAAAGCATTAATTAATAATGCTATAAATCCACAGAAAATCGGGATTGTTGCTACATGATCAGTTCTGGGTGTATTTAATTCATATGGATTGTTGCCACATGGTCCAAGTGAATTAATAAAGTGAAGAAGTATTCATCACTCTAATGGCTTTATCGTTTACAGGATGTCTGTGTATTAAATTCGGCTTTTACAACTTTAGCTTTAAATAAAAATCCACTATCAATAATAGAATATGTAGTTTAGCTTTAGACTTCACGACGTTCACCGATTGAAGACGAAGAACTACTAAGGGGAGCTTGTGGAACTTCATCAACAAAAGGTATGTGGATACTTGAACTCATCTATCACTAAGAAGGCTATTTCTATTCTGTTTCCTATTGAGATAAAGTCGTATAGCTATATAGACTTTAAATTATACACATTTGATATTTCGAGCTGAGTTTAACTCGCTTACATATTTCTCAAAATATGTGTTGGGAAGCTTTCGCTTTAACCAAGTTCATCTTTTATTCTTGACGAAAGTCAAAAGATGATCATGTGAAACTCGCCTGGCAACATCTTGTATGATTCGTGTGAGACGGTCATTTGATGTAGACTCGGAATGTTTCGTATTGGTCATTTGATCACTTGAAAATTGCTTTGAAGCTAATAATTTGTGTGAGGCAGATATTCTCGTATTCTAAGAATGTTTCAATGATTAAAATGGGAGTTTAGAACAATTAACCATTGATTGGATATAGCACATTATGTGTACTTGTATGCTAACCGTTGCAAGTGTATTCCAAGTCCGGGAATTTAGTATGCATAACCGTATGCGTACTGATTCAACAGTTGAAGTCCGAGAACTATAATATGCATACCTGAAAAAGCGGGGGTCTAACAACACCACCCAATATTTCGCTTAGCAATTTGTATGGACTAACTCCGAAATACTTTACTAGAGAATAAACTAGACAGTCAGACTCAATCTAGATAAAAGTATCTCAAGGAGTTAATATCTCTCTCTTGATTTGATTTTTACTCAAGCTAAAATCAATAGCGAGTCTTTATCAAATACAAGGAATAACTTGGACGGTACCAAAGACCAATGTCCAAGGATTAATCAATATCAATCAACAACCAAAGGTTAAATTTCCAATTGATGATCACGAACGCACAACCTGTATTATTTCAATTATAT
The DNA here is from genome assembly GCF_003573695.1 of Papaver somniferum. Taxonomy (NCBI): domain Eukaryota; kingdom Viridiplantae; phylum Streptophyta; class Magnoliopsida; order Ranunculales; family Papaveraceae; genus Papaver; species Papaver somniferum. The sequence continues at coordinate 74,711,157 of NC_039358.1, forward strand.
AAAATATAATGCGGAAAAGAAATAACACAGACACCAGAAATTTTGTTAGCGAGGAAACCGCAAACGCAGAAAAACCCCGGGACCTAGTCCATATTGAATACACATTGTATTAATCCGCTACAGACACTAGTTGAACCCCAATCAGTCTCCCACCGATCCAAGGTACAGTTGTACTCCTACGCCTCTGATCCCAGCAGGATACTGCGCACTTGATTCCCTTAGATGATCTCACCCACAACCAAGAGTTGTTGCAACCCAAAATCGCAGACTTGATAATAAACAAATCTGTCTCACACAGAAAAGTCTATCAAAGTATAAATTTGTCTCCCACAGATAAACCCTAGGTTTTGTTCCGTCTTAAGATATGAAATCAAGGTGAACAGGAACCAATTGATAATCCGGTCTTATATTCCCGAAGTACATCCTAGATTAATCAATCACCTCTCTACAATCCTTCCTGACTACACAGGCGGTTTGTCGAGGAATCACAAACAGTGAGACGAAGATGTTTGTGACTTCTTTATATTGCCTATCGGAGAACTCTCATGATCTCAAGCCAATCAAAGATTGTACCCGTACGATAGAAGATGCAAGATCAGATCACACAACTACGATAAAAGTAGTATCGGTATGGCTTCACAATCCCAATGAAGTATTTAAGTCGTTAACCTGGTTTTAGAGAAGAAAACCAAAGGTTAAAGGAGAATTGACTCTAGCGAGCGCACTAATATCACACAGACGTGTGGGGATTAGTTTTGCACAATGCTAGATGTCTCCTGTATATAGCCTTCAAATCAGGGTTTTGCCTTAGTTACAAAGCAATCCATATTCACCGTTAGATGAAAACCTGGTTTAGTTTCAAGCTAATATTTTTCAACCGTTAGATCGAAAACTTAGATTGTCACACACACTTGGGTAGACGTTTACTGGGTTTGTGAAACCATGCCCAAACGTGTACGTGTATGTTGGTTCAACATAGTAACCCAAAAGGTTAACCATATGAGCATTTCATATTAACCTTGTTCTTCTTTACCATAACTAGTTCAATTGACTCAAATGAACTAGTTAGAGAGTTGTTCAATTGCTATGAGATCTTATGTAACTACACAAGACACAATTGAAACAAATATGATTCGATTTGATTGAATCGGCTTATGAACTTTATAGCCACGGTTTGCATAAAGCATTCCTTAGTAATTTAAGTTTCATGTTCAGAGCACATCTTTAGATCATAACCTCTTAAGCTCACAAACAAGTTCGCGGACTTAAGACAACCGGTGGAGTTTTCCAAACTCAGCAGAAAATCTCGGCAAGGGGACTTTCGCAAGTTCGCGGACTGAGTTCGCGGACTTATACGCAAACGAGTTTTTGGAAAATCCCAGCAGAAATTCTCGGTACAAGAACTTCCGTCAGTTCGCGGACTGGGTTCGCGGACTTGGCAAAGCCAATTCCTCCAGTTTCTCTCAATCAACAAAGTTCGAAAACTTCGGATTAAGGAATACATGGTTATGTAATCTAAACTCTCATTCCAATCATTGAGACATTTTCAGAGGACGTTATATAGCCGTTATTCACATACCGTTTCGCGTCAGAGCAATTCTCAAAGTAATTGAAACTTTTCATGACTTTCGTCACTAGGTGAAGATAAACTTGATCAAAGCGAAACGCTTTACCAACACATGATTTCGAGATATAGATAGGCGAGATATACTCGGCTCGAAATATCAAATGTGTATGATCCAGTATATATAGCATACGACTTTTGTCTCATAAGAAGTAGGAGATAGAAGAGATAGACTTTTGAGTGATAGATAAGTTCAAGTCTCCACATACCTTTTTGTTGATGAAGTTCCACGGTTCCTTGAGTAGATCTTCTTCATTGTATGATGAATCGCCATGAAGTCCTTGAGCTCAACTACACTTTTCTATCTTAGTCCGAGGCTTAGCTATGTAGGATAGAAATCAAGACTTATATTTTTGATCACTAACATTGACAAACATGCTTGAGATAGCAACGCATGCGAGGTCGACCGAGCTGTGCTCTAACAATCTCCCCCTTTGTCAATTTTAGTGAAAAAACTATTAATACATATGGAATACAAAAAAGATAAACTTTAGTGGCTCCTATTCTATAGTCTAATCTTCAACGTTCCCTGAAATCTTCGTCCTTCCAAGTACTCCAATGATCCCAAAGGTTGTAAGTTTAGCATCACCGTTGTTGAAGATTTGTAGCTATACAGTGTCATAGTATTATTATGTAACATCAAATTCCAATTGTATCACGACTTTAACAATAATACCATGGTAATATGTATCACTCCCTCTTAGTCAATACTCCATCTCGACCATGGAAACCACTCCCCCTTACACAATGATCCAAAAACCATATGTATTTGTAGTGTGAACTACAATATTTCTCCCCCTTTTTGTCAATAAAATTGGCGAAGGTACAAGAACTGGATCATAATGAAATTTCCACAAGAGACATTTCATAGACTAAAAGAAAAATACATACCAACTTAATTTAGATGCAATCATAAAGCCGAAGCTAAATGCATTCATCAAGGAGTTTTAAGATACAAGATAACCCCTATAAAATTCCACAGCCGCAGACCCCGCAAAATATTACCATTAAGCACAACTTCAAAAGAACTCTCCCCCAATTGATGTCATTCCCAAAAGAACAACAAGAGAGACCTTAATTTCGAAAGAAAAGAAGGATTTTTAAATTGGAGACCAAAAACCATAGAAATGATTTTCTATATCCAAAACTCAACCAAATTAAACACAAGAAAACCCATGATTAATTTAATTGGAATACGCAACTAAATCAAACCACAAAAGTGATCAATTTAATTGAAGGTGCTCAACATAAGTAAACTTACGGAGCTACAACTAAGGTAATCATACGGAGACGACTAATTTAATCGTTCACATACTCAACATAAGGAAAAACCTTACGGAATATATGACTACATCAACCAATAGAACATGATTAGTTAGTCGTTCATATACTCAACACAAGAACTTGTGGAATATATGAAAACTCAACTAGACTAATTACAAGAGAACTTATAATTAATCTAATTGGAATACAAACAACCAAACTAATCACAAAAGTAATCAATTTAATTGTCAACAGATTTTGCTCGACAAAAGAAGACTTTCGGAGCAAATAACTAAATAACCAACCAAGATGAGCATCTTATGGAACAACCAACAAAGCCAATAAGAATAATCGACTTAGTTGTATCGTGCTCAACATAAACATAAGACACACAATGGAGCCTTCACGACAAAATATAACAAAATAGATCAATGAAGATCAATATCGTGGATAACATACAAGATCTATTCTATTTTCCATCATAACGACATAATAGACTTTATCCTTGTCAAACAAAAGATTTTATCATATTTTCCATCAAATACATGACTGCATAGGCATAACTTTTGTAATTGTCAAAAGTCCATCATCCTTTCATCAATACGAATACAAATTTATGAACGACTTTAAAAGACACCATATGGGACCTTCAAGTTCACGGACGTAAAAGTACATATCCCATAATCAAATTGCAATATCACAAAATCATAACGATCAATGCTGCAATAACATCATCCTCCAAATATTTTTAGAATTTAAAAACCAATAAACCTAAAAAATAACATAAGAAGATGAAAACAAAAATAGTTATGCGTAGTCACAATTATCGCTATTGAAGGAACTAATTATTCTTCCAACTAATCCAAAAAGAAGACATACTAGGCAACCAACTAGACCCAAGATCGGACGAAAAACTAAATCATGTCTGCAACCAGGGATTGAACAAGAACGAGTTCCTCAGTTGCCTTCCTTAGTTTGTCTTTTAGGTAGTCTAGATTCCGTGTTGCGATACCAAGTTGCTCGCGTAAGACCTTAAAGTCTCCAAGAAGATTTCCTACCAGTTGTGAAGAAATCTGAACTGGAAGTTTGTCTTCGTTTTCATGATCAAGAGCATGAAAGCATGAGATATCAATAGGACATAGATCAACATCATCAACCTTGTTGCTTCCCTCCATTGTGCACCAAAAAGATTTCTAGAGAATCTTTTTGCACCTTTGGAACACATTATATATATAAGGAATTCCATCAAACCCTAGAAAACATGACGTTCGTGAGGGTTGGTAGGTGTCTAAAATACCTAATTTTATATCTAGTATTTATGCTTTCTTTGTTATTGTCTTTGTAAATTATGTATCTTGTGTTTGCTTTTGAGTGTTATTAGGTGTTTTGGAGTCATACGGAGGAAAAGAAGAAGAAATCATCCAGGTTGAGTGAAAAAGGGCAAAGTAATCATTTCGCAGGCTTAACACTGTTTGGATACAAAGCAAAGGTTAAAGGACGACCCTTTTAGAGGAGTGTTAAACAAAGATCATTCGAGGCTAAAGGGGATGCCATCTGGGTGGTTCTACAGTTGGGTGTCTGAATCCCATCCAAATCATTACGGGTCTGTTTGGCAGCTTGGAAACCCAACAACATATCCTAAGTAGAGATATCAGTTATCTAACTAGGAATTGGTTAACTTGAATTATGTTTGTCTCAAATTTTATCTTATCCCAGATTAACATAGAAGTTGTTTGGTTAACATCTCAATCACCCAACAGAAATCATAAGTATAACTTAAATCATGTTTGTTTCGCTCTCGAATTTAAACAACAACATGCAAATAACAGTATCCAAGTCTAACTCATCCAATTTAAACAACAATATGCAAATAACAGTATCCAAGTCTAACTCATCCAATTTAAACAACAATATGCAAATAACAATATCGAAGTCTAACTCAACAGTATGCAAACATTAGCCGCGGCGGCGACGCTGATAATCATTCCACATTGCATTTGCGATTGAAGTTCGAAGTTCTGAAGCTACTTCTCGTTGTCTATTTCTCCCAAGTGTAGGGCATTCACTGTCTTGTTGCATTCTTGGATCGGTTTCTAGTAGGTTTTGTAAGTTCTCATCATCGAAAATCAAGTCATTAATGCACTCTCTGCGGATGTGGTTATGAAGGATGCAACATGCAAGTACAATTTTCACTTGTGATTCGAATGGATATTGAGGCTGCAGTTGCAAAATAGTGAAGCGTCTTTTAAGTATACCGATAGCACGTTCAATTGCATTCCGTAACGATGCATGTCGGAGATTGAATAATTCCTTTGCACATTTTGGACGATTTCCACCAAATTCCTTCAAGTGATAACGGACACCACGATATGGAGTAATAAACTGCGTCATATTGGCGAATCCTGCATCAGCGAGATAAAATTTACATGTACAAACAAAAAAAGGCTAAGTTATCAATCAAGCTCTCCGTGGATATAACATAAATGTGATTATAGAATCTACTGCATATAGGATCTTCTTCCCCATTCTAAAATGAAGTACAGACATTGTACAATTTTCCCTGCAACAGTAGGAATAGGAATGGAAGCTATTGCAATGCAGTGCTAAAACCAACAGTAACTACCAAAACCAAAACCCTTGTTACTGCCCGTATTTTACTCGTTTACCATTTGGAAGACCGCTGAACTGAGAGCCACCCATGAGTTATTAGCTATTTTCTGAGATCCACCCGTGAGTATCAATGAAATGGATTCACATATGAGATTAAGTGGGTCTCGGAAGACCACTGAACTGAGACATGGGAAGTGTAAAAAAACAGACAAATAGTTCCCAATAATCATTAAAATGTCATGCTCACAGATGAGATTAAATATCATGCTCTAGGAATAATCATTAAAAAAAACAGACAAATAGTTCACAGATGAGATTAAATGTCATGCTCTAGGAATTCCAAACACATAATTCAAATGGAGGGTTTCTTTGATAGTAAATGATGAATTGAACAAATGATGAAAAATACAGCATGACCAGCATGCCTATCTATCTAATTAAAAAGTAGTTGTCTACCTGAGCTTCCCGTTAAAAAGATGTCAAAGCTAGAAACATGGGTTGGCAATAGTATTTGGAAGTAGAATGAAAAATATATGATAGCACGTTATACCTTCGGGCACAATTAATCTATCGCATCTTGTTAGAGCTGAATCTAGTATGCGTGAATCAGCAGCCGAGCCTTCCCAACCAGCTAGAACATACTGAAACTGCAAGTCAAAGGAACAAGCTACTAAAACATTTTGCGAAATGAACCCTTTTCTGCACCAAAAAGGGACTTGTTCGTCGAGACCAACCATTGCTGGTATTTGTGTTCCATCAATGGCTCCTATACAATCCTATAATGAAAAGAATACGAGTAAAAAGTAGTTGGCTGTGGATACAAACATATTTATATATACAACAAAAACTAATTGAGTTTATGTGATAAAGCTTGGTTGAAGATATGCAATACCTTGAAGTATGGATAAAATCTTGGGTTTCCTAAGATTCCAGTGGGGGTATCAGGCCCTGCTGGTACAAGAAAATCATCTGCCAATGCAACAATAGCATCCAAGACTGCATTAAAATGTCTACTAATTGTCTCACCTGAATGCTGAAAACGCTCTTGAAGTATCATGTTACGTTCATTATGTCCAACAGCAAGCATAAAAATTGCTACTTTTTCTTCAACACGAACTCCATTACTATGACGAAGTAACTCCTTTTCTTTCAACATATCACATAATCTTAAGAAAACATGTTTTTCCATACGAAAACTATCCTGACATCGTGCATCATGACCATTTAAGACTTCATCTACATGATCTGCACCACTAAGAATTGAATCATGGCATATTGTTTTCTCCAAAAAATATTGGTAATAAACAGCAATTAGTGTTGTTGTGGCTGCTGTTACAACTACTACCAAATCTTCTATCATCAGAACTCTCCATATTACGATATCTTATATGTACCTACCAACAGAAAGAATATAGAAGATTAAAAATCATTATATCAATAGAAAACACACAGAAAATTAAAAATCAACATGGAAACTTTAAAAATAAAAACATTTCAATTTAATTCATAGAGCAGGAACATAGTTCATAAAAAATGAAAGGAAAACTACTATTACAGTACCATAACAACACTAAACTTAAAAATTAACCAAATTAAATCTCTGACACAAACTACTAAATGAAAAGAAACTTAAACATAACCTAGTAATTCGAAATCCCTGAGAATACTATGTGGCCAAACTTCACCCTATCAGACACCTAGTCACTTAAATTGGAAGGATAATATGCGGGAATATTGAGCTTCGATAACAACCACTGTCGTTTCCTGTTCCCAGTCAATGCAATGAAAATATTAGCTTTCTTTTCATCTTCCAATAAATCTAGCGCCTGCACAAAAGTATCATCATCCAAATTTGGTACATCCTCGAGTGCGGACACTAAACTTGCCTCTAAAGATGATGAAATTTTGTTTTCTTCTTTCTTAGTCGCAACATTGTTCACAGCCGCTGCCATTACCTGAATTGCATCTACCATTCCTTCTCCTGTACTCTTTTTGGTCTTTCTAAAAGGACGTGAATTCAGACCTGTTGAAGCTCGAGCCCTTTTTTGAGTGTCAGATGTACGCAAGTCCTCATCCTTATATTTATATCCATTCTCATTCTGTTCTTGAGGGGTATCTGGAGATTGCGTGTTATCTAAATTTTCATTATCATGGTCATCATCATCTTGCACAGTATTGTCATTCCTACAACGGCTATACCTTCCATTGGCCCTATTATCCCCAAATATAATAGCTAACTCATCAAATTGAGCAAGGGTCTTTGTCCTCCAGCATTTGACATCAGGATGCTTCTGCAAGTGGAATTATAAAATTTTCCTATTAGCATATCTTCTAAATACAAAACGAAAATCAAAATTCATTCAATTGTTAAAGAATAACATAAATTACAAACCTTGATATAATCATCCCATACAGCATCCTCAGCAATCACAATTTCTCGCGACTGATCCCATCCAAATCCACTTTGACCTCTAAGAGTACTCACAGCAACATAGTTCTTCTTCAAAGTTTTCATACGATTTTTCAACACATCCTTGGTAAAAGAAGAACCAAAACTCTGCTTGAAATTATCAACAAAGTGTGTCCAAGCATATTTGCTGAATTGACCATCGAGTAGTTGTCCTTTCTGTACTTGGTCTTCCATTAGACCTATGAACAGTCTATCCATGGGAGGAGTCCAAGTTTTCCTTCCAGTTTGGGGGTTGGATGATTGATCACTCTCCATATTCTATAATCAACTGAATATGTAAGCTATTGCTAAACAAACTTTTCAGGAAACTTGGCCACACAACAAAGCTTAACCCTGTGAACTTGGGAAGCTAGTAATTACTCAAACAAAGCTTGTCATAAACAAAATGAATTACCTACTGATTCAATCAAATCTACTAAAAAATCTTTCCCAAATTTAAGTCATACCAACCTACTATAAACAAACAACCTAAATCATTATAATTGCGATGATACCAGCAACATGCAATTGATAAAAACAAAAGAAAACATATGTAGTAATGAGAAGAAAAACCACTATCAACAGAAAAACCAAATCATTAATCTATGAAGATGATATCAGCAACATGCAATTGAAAAAAACAAAAGACAACATACACAATAATAAGAAGATGGATAAATATTCATGCATCAACAAAGATGATAAGAAAAAGAAAGAGGATGAATATGGTACCAGTAACTTGCAATTGATTCCTAGCAGATATGATATGAAAACCCTCTGTAAAAAAAAACAAATTGAATCAGATTTTATAGCAACTTGCAAATCAGATTTGCATGATAAGAAATTGAATCGTAGAAATTACTAGGATGAATTGAATCATAGAAATTGAATCAGATGTAAAAAATTACCTACTAATTTAATCAAATTTAAAAAATTCCTTTCCCAAATTTAAGTCATACCAACCACTATCAACAGACAACCTAAATCATTAATCTGATTACGATGATACCACCAACATGCAATTGATAAAAACAAAAGAAAACATATGTAGTAATGAGAAGAAAAAAAGAGGATGAAGATGATACCAGTAACTTGCAATTGATCTGTTGCAGATTTGATATGAAAGCGCGCTGTAAGAAAAACCAAATCAGATTTGTAACAAACTGAATCGTAGAAATTACTGGGATGAATTTGTTAAACTAAACTAGTTGAGAAGAAAAGAGAATACCTTGTGCCAATTTTATGTGGAAACAATATTTGCATCAGTATATATAGGGAAGAAATTGGAAAATTCAGGTATGAAAAACCCTATCGTGGGTTTAGTAATGGTGATACAGGTATCATGGATTCGTGGGAATGGTAATGGGATTGTGGAATTCTATCCTTGGCGAGGAAATTGGAAAAACAGGTATCTGAGAGAATATCTTAATCACACCTTTTTAGCATACGAAAATCACGGTGGGTTTTCTTATTCTTATCACAAGTTGGGAATTGAGGAAAGACAAACACGATATAACCGTTTTATCTAGATAACCCATCCTAGGATAAGGATATCCAAGCGGCCAAACACGACCTACAAGTTTACAACCCTAATATTGAGAAGAATTGTTTCCTCTCAATCATTATTGACACCTGAACTGGAAATTGAGAAACAAAAGAAAGCAGCGCAGCTGCTGCTGAAATTGAGAGATATTGGAAGGGACATAAGAGCAAAGATGATGTTCATAGCTCGTAAAGAGTAAGAATTAGCAAGACCTGTTGCTGGAATAAGAAATGATGAAGAAGGGGCATTTGAGTTAGGGTTTGCTGAAAATGGAGAAATTGAAGCTCTGTAATGAATTACTGAGTTGGGATTGAGCTCGATTTGAAACCAGAAGAAGGTATTGATGTTCCTGCTCCAATTCGACAGAAAGGGAGGAGATTAGACGCGGGTTTGGTTTAACATCGAAAATAGGATTTGTTTGGTGGTTGTTCTTGAAGGGATTGAGAGCATCAATCAGTGATGTCATGGTCGTAATTGATTAGGGTTTCAGTTAGTTTCTTATTAAGAGAGTGATGGCAAGAATTCAGGGTTTGATTTCATGTAATTTGAAGACAAGAAGAATCAGAGATGTTGTTGTTGAGGAGAGTTGATGAGCCATAGACAAACTCCGCTTGTAATACACACAAGGTGTTTGAGTGAATGCCTGAGTTACCAGGGAAGTTGAAGTTGTTGCAGCTGATTCTGCCAGTCATGGTTCAAAGGCCAAGTAGAAGGGGTGTGTGTTCGACAAAGCCAAGACTTGTGTGTTGTAAGTTGGTGGTGATGCTGTCAGGTTGAGTTGGAGTTAGATGGAAGAGTATGTAATGAGTTGAGCTTGAGACATCGTGTTTGATATTGAAGATGGCATGGAGGTGATGCTCAGATTACAAGAATTATGGTGGCTTAAGGCTGGGAAATGATTGCAGTTCAGATGGAACTGAGTAGAATGTTGCAGTGGTGATTGCAGGTGGATGGATGTTGAGAATATGGCTGTGACAATTGGTGGATCTAGACAGCTAAAATGAGTTCTGAAATAGAAGTTGTGAGCTGATGAGATGGAGGAATTGAATTGCAAAGGTGTTATGGACTGATGCACTACAATGAGAATGAAGTGTATTAGATGTAAGCTAGGACATTACAATGGAAGCTGGATGAATTGAGTCTGTGCATTACAGGGAGTGGGCCGTTTTGTTACTAGGCTGAGTTCTGGTGGCAATGGGAATGTAATGTTGGCTCAACTATGTTGTTGTTGGCCTAACTGAATAGATGGGAATTATGAATTAGTGCTGAGTGATTGTTGTTGCAGATGCAAGTTGGTAATGGCAGTTCTGGTTTCAAGGACGTGAGAATGGGTTTACTGGAGATTATGTTGCTGAAAAGTTGTAATAGAAGGTTTGGCAAGAACTGAAGTCCTCTTGGAGTGCTGTATTAGATGACTGATTAGGAATGAAGCAGGTGTAGGAAGCTGAGACAAAGAATGATGCAGAGGCTGGTCTGAGATGGCAGTTGACCTGTAAATGGTGACTGCAATTGACGTTGGTGGTTGAGATGATAATTGCAATTGCAGTTCGAGACTCGCATGTGGTGCAGTGCAGGAATGGAGACTGGTGGAGCTATTGTCGCGGAGTTGAGCTTGCTACTGTCTCAGTAGGGTGACTAAATTGGTGGTGTCCTTGAATTGCAGTTAAGATTAAGAAGCTGCTACGACTGGTTTGTGAATGGTGTTGATACAGAGAATGGCTGATGCAGTGGTGAATGGGAGCATATGAAGCAAATGTATAGATGTATGCTAGGATTGCAGGGGAGGACCTAATGAGAAATGGGAAATGGAGCAAAAACAGACACAACTCGGCTGGAATTCCGTTTCAGCGAGTTGACTCACCGATCCAGGCATGACTCAGATGTACTTGGACCTGGGCTTCACACATGGGCTGGTTCAGTAACTGACTTTTGGATGCGACCTAAAGTATGAGATGGAAGGTGAAGCTAGTATATATAAAAAGAGGAGTTCCATTCTAATTGAATATCTAATCTTGACTTCTACTTTTGTTCTAGTGTTTAGAAAACATGAAAACCTTTATTTTTCTTCTTGTTATGAACTCCATGAACATGATATAGAGTATTATTATTGGTTATGGAATAATTGGATTTTACGTAATATGCTTTTTGATATGATAAATTAGTTTTGTCTCCATGCTTTATCGTTTATGATTCACTATTGATATTGTCTTATGATTTGAATACTTGTTTGATCGAGTCGTGAATCAGTTAATTTTGTGTTCATCTCCATTGCAAGATTAGGATTTATTATACGCAAAAGTGATAGATTCCTGATTATAAGTAACATAATTGTGATTATTGCTTGTAGTGATACATCCTAGTAGTCACATGTGAGTCATGACCTTTGTTAAATCGGATTAGTGCTTTTACACGTTCGATTGCTTTGATTGGCCTGATTTCATAAAACTTAATGCATCTAGGGAATTAAACTTGATTAGTGCTTTTACACGTTAAGTTGTTCTCTTAGTTGAATTCATATTCGCATCTTTTAATGTGTTTGTTGATGATAAGAGGAATTTAGCGGGATATTCTTGCGATCAAGGTATCCTAGGGCCTTTGGTAAAAGTTGAGATTAAAATATCAATTCTAGTTATTGTGTAGAAAACATGTTTGTGAATGAAGATGAAATCCGTGACCAATACTTTCTCATCCTTGATTTGATTTGTTTACCTTTATTGTTTGCTTTTATTTAGTTTATTATATTAAAATCAGAAAATCCCCCATTGTTATTATAGGAAACCGAAACAACTTGACAACCTTAGTCCTCTCTGTGGGAACGATCCTTTCTTTCCCTTGCTTCATTATATATTTTGAGTAGTAAGAAAGTGTAATTATTTTTTACGCCTACGACAGCGATCAAATTTTGGCGCCGTTGCCGAGGAGGCAGCGGTTTTCACTTGTTTTTGGTTTCTTATTTTTAGTTTTGTTTATAATTTTTATTATTTTCTGGTTTTGACGTATTTTTGAGAACTCTTGTTTCGGATACTTATTATCATATGGAAGGAGCATACTAGAGCAATGGATACGGTTTTCAACCTCCTCAACACTATGACGATTGCTCACCATCTATGGAATACGGTCAGAACCAATGTATTGGCTATGATCAATATCCAAGAGCTTATGGTGATTTTCATTCATACCAACAACAACCTTGCAGTGGGTATGTAAGTCAAGCACCTAGGTGGGACAATTCTACTTCCAATTTGCTTTATCCGAGATGTATGAATGCTATAAATGGACTGAACATCGCACAAACTGATTTCTGCAACACTTTTTCTCACCCGACTCCGGATCGTAGTTATGATCATTCACCCATTCAAAGGGAAGATTCATGGGAAAGAGAACCTATTGTAGTCAATGGTGGTAAGCGTGTGAACGTCAGGAAACTCGCACAAAAATTATATAAGTTGGAAGATGAGGGAACCTCGGAAGAGCTTGTCGCAGAAATTAGTAGGACCATTCATATGGAACTTAAACGACGTTGTGATAAAGGTTGGGAAACTGACGACGATTCTTATTATGGTGAGTCTGAAAATGAAGATGATTGTGTTGAAAAGGACCAACCTTTGGAGATATTTGATAACATTAGTGTAGTTGACTCAACTTTTGATCTTTATAATGATCAAACACCTATTCAAAAGGTACATGAGTATGATGAAACTAGTGTTTTACAGAACTTCCTTGCAACAAGGTTTGAGCCTAATGATGATGAGTGTGTTGAGAATGTGACCGATTTGACCAATATTGTGGAAGACCCAATTGAGCTTGCAAAGAATTTTAATGATGATGTTTATGTCGAGACTTTGGTTAAGGCAGAAACGGATGAAGAATGGTTGCAAGGTTTGATAAAGGACCGTGATATAAAAGAGGTGAGTAATTCACTTGAGTTTTTCAAGGATGAAGAGGATTATGTGATACAAGAGATTGTGCAAGTTTTGTCTAACCCTTTGCATAATGTTTCTTCTCCTTTACCTCTTATTGGTTTGAATGTATGTGCTTCGAGAATATTGTTGAATGACTTTGTTTCTCGATTTCTGCCATTAAAAATATTTGATTCTCATACTATGCAAGTTTGCAAAGAAGAAACCATAGAAGTTCCTGAATTTTATGTTCTGTATACACTTCCAAGTGTGGACAAGAATAAGTGTGGGGGAAACTTCTATTGGGCTATAGCTTCACTTTTGCTTTATTATACTAATGTTTGTGTGAAGTTACTATTTGCAAAACAGGTTACATGGAAGGATCCCCAAATTTTCAGATTATTGGTGTATGGGGAATTCGTCGCGCAAGTCGGGCTGGCGATTTTAAACCAAGCGCTAAATGGGAGGCAACCCATAGGATGAGTATTTCTTGTCTTATTTTTATATTCTTTTTTTTTTTAGCTTTTTCTTGTCTTGCATTTACTTTTTCTGATTTCTTGTCACATTATCATGTAGGATTTCCCACCTTGACTTTCTTTGGACGATTCAATTTACATTGAGGACAATGTAAAGTTTAAGTGTGGGGGAGTGGTTAAGCATTTGCATTGTAAAATTTTCAAAATTTTCAACTTTTGTGTAAATTAGTGAATAAAAAACTCCAACTTGTAGTTAGTTTAGAGTCACATAGTATACATGTCGCTAAGATTACATCGAGATTCTCATAAGAGTGACTGAACTTAGAGATGACAGAGAACGTAATCGGGTTTCTTACTTGTATGAGAGTTAAAGTTGGATTTAACCATCCCAGTGGAAAATGAGGTGCAGATTGAATTCGGTATTAGAGTTGTGGTCCCCTATAGTGGAGACTACCCATGTTACATCATGAGAGGCACCGATCTTCAATTCTTTGTACCTGTCTAAATTTGTGCTTTTAGAGTGTGTGTCACCGTACGTAAACTCCGGGTAGAATGGTGAGCTACCCAACCTCCCACTAATAGAAGCATTATTTTGATCTCTTGAGTGTTATTTTTATCAACCATGATGGTGACATCGAATTGCTAACTTACATACCACTTGTAATCTTGTTCGCAGTTAGCACCATCCACTTTATCTCTCTCTACACCAACAGGTCCATAGAAACACCATCATCATCAACAAGAGGAGCATCACAAATTCGAAGGAAAGTTGAAGACGTTCAAGGTTTACAAGCAACGGTACAGAAATTAGCAGGTTTCAGATTCAAGTAAAGCAACAAGACAAGGAGCAGAATTTTTACAAGTTGAAGACTATTGTACAAGAACGAAGATTATTAAGATGAGAGTTCAAGGAGTTTATGATATCGAGACATACAAGTTGTGAAGAATCAAGCGGTAAAGTACTTACACCATGGCCTTTGTACTTGCATTTTTTATTTTATCATATTTGTATATTATTTTCTCTTGTTCTAAAAAAAAAAAAAAAAACTGGGACATGGTCATTGTTATGCTAAGTCCCTTGTCAAAAAAATGAAAAAAATAAAGTAAAAAAAAAAAGAGACAGAGAAAATTTTGTTAGGTGCATTATTAGTTTTATTATTTTATTTTGTTTTTGTTTTCATTTTGCATTTGTTTTATTTTTCTTGTCTCAATTAAAAAAAATAAGAAGAAAAAGAAAATTAAGAAAAAAAAAGAAAAAAAAAAAGAGACAAGAAAAATTTGTTGTATCATATTTTGGTTCGTTTTTGGTTTTGTATTCATTCAATAAAGCCTATGGAAAGAAGGAATATTCATAATAAAGTTTCAAACAACAAGGAATTAGAGGAAAGGATCACATTGTCAAGATTCTACGAAGTTCAAGAGTCATCATCACTAGTTGAAGACCGAAGACGAAGATGAAGACAAGGATTGAAGACCGAAGACGTTTCTATGGATGTTGTGAGAGTGGTGCTTACTGCACGTCGAACGGATAACGAGGTAAGTAAGCATATTCCCACCTTCGTTAAGTGGTTGATTTCCTTTCTTAGAGATTTTCAGAAAAGAAAAAAAAAGGATTTCGAAAATGATAAAAGATGTGGGTTTTCAAAACAATTCAGAGGGTTTTTGCCTTCCTACCATTCAAGGTGTCTCAGGATTCTCTCTTCATTCCTACTTGGACACATGTGTGACCCATAAAAAGCTATTTATTATTGAGAGCAACTTCATAAAACCCTTTCTTGTGAGGCAGAGTCGAGACTTTTGATCACTCCGAACCCGAATTTCTTTCGATAAGGGATGGTTATTTCTCTCTCAACTTTTAAGGATTAGATTGTGTTCATTTATTTGTCTAACTTCTTATTACTAGTATGTTGAATCTTTATGTCTTCTTAGCGCGTTGGATGTTATCATTTCGAAGAACTAGTAAGTTGGAAAAGTAGTTTTTGTGGGTATATCTCTAGTAAACCCTCACGAGACTATAACTCGTCCACTAGGGACACCTAGGGGTTTAAAGGCTTGTTATACGTGCTGAGTATGACCGTAGCCTCGACGACACGGAGTTGTATGTATGCTTTAGAATAAGTTTTGTTTGATTTTCTCGAGGACTAGCAAAGTCTAAGTGTGGGGGAATTTGATAGGTGTCTAAAACACCTAATTTTATATCTAGTATTTATGCTTTCTTTGCTATTGTCTTTGAAAATTATGTATCTTATGTTTGCTTTTGAGTGTTATTAGGTGTTTTGGAGTCATACGGAGGAAAAGAAGAAGAAATCATCCAGGTTGAGTCAAAAAGGTCAAAGTAATCATTTCGCAGGCTTAACACTGTTTGGAGCCAAAGCAAAGGTTAAGGACGATCCTTTTAGAGGAGTGTTAAACAAAGATCAGTCGAGGCTAAGGGGATGCCAGCTGGGTGGTTCTACAGTTGGGTGTCTGAATCCCACCCAAATCATTACAAGTTTACAACCCTAATATTGAGAAGAATTGTTTCCTCTCAATCATTATTGACACCTGAACCTGAAATTGAGAAACAAAAGAAAGCAGCGCAGCTGCTGCTGAAATTGAGAGAGATTGGAAGGGACATAAGAGCAAAGATGATGTTCATAGCTCGTAGAGAGGAAGAATTAGCAAGACATGTTTCTGGAATAAGAAGTGATGAAGGAGCAGTTGGAGTTAGGGTTTGCTGAAAATGGAGAAATTGAAGCTCTGTAATGATTTACTGAGTTGGGATTGAGCTTGATTTGAAACCAGAAGAAGGTATTGATGTTCCTGCTACAATTCGACAGAAAGGGAGGAGATTAGACGCGGGTTTGGTTTAACATCGAAAATGGGATTTGTTTGGTGGCTGTTCTTGAAGGGGTTGAGAGCATCAATCAGTGATGTCATGGACGTAATTGATTAGGGTTTCAGTTATTTTCTTGTTAAGGGAGTGATGGCAAGAAGGTTCAGGGTTTGATTTCATGTAATTTGAAGACAAGAAGAATCAGAGATGCTGTTGTTGAGGAGAGTTGATGAGCCATAGACAAACTCCGCTTGTAATACACACAAGTTGTTTGAGTGAATGCCTGAGTTACCAGGGAAGCTGAAGTTGTTCCAGCTGATTCTGCCAGTCATGGTTCAAGGGCCAAGTAGAAGGGGTGTGTGTTCGACAAAGCCAAGACTTGTGCGTTGTAAGTTGGTGGTGGTGCTGTCAGGTTGAGTTGGAGTTAGATGGAAGAGTTTGTAATGAGTTGATCTTGAGACAGCGTGTTTGATATTGAAGATGGCATGGAGGTGATACTCAGATTACAAGAATTGTGGTGGCTTAAGGCTGGGAAATGATTGCTGTTCAGATGGAACTAAGTAGAATTTTGCAGGTGGATGGATGTTGAGCATATGGTTGTGACAATTGGTGGATCTAGACAGCTAAAATGAGTTCTGAGATAGAAGCTTGAGCTGATGAGATGGAGGAATTGAATTGCAAAGGTGTTATGGACTGATGCACTACAATGAGAATGAAGTGTATTAGATGTAAGCTAGGACATTACAATGGAAGCTGGATGAATTGAGTCTGTGCATTACAGGGAGTAGACCGTTGTGTTACTAGGCTGAGTTCTGGTAGCAATGGGAATGTAATGTTGGCTCAACTATATTGTTGTTGGCCTAACTGAATAACTGGGAATTATGAATTGGTGTTGAGTGATTGTTGTTGCAGATGCAAATTGGTAAATGGCAGTTCTGGTTTCAAGGCCGTGAGAATGGGTTTACTGGAGATTATGTTGCTGAGAAGTTGTAATAGAAGGTTTGGCAAGAACTGAAGTCCTCTTGGAGTGCTGCATTAGATGAATGATTAGGAATGAAGCAGGTGTAGGAAGCTGAGACAAAGAATGATGCAGAGGCTGGTCTGAGATGGCAGTTGACCTGCAAATGGTGACTGCAATTGACGTTGGTGGTTGAGATGATAATTGCAGCTGCATTTCGAGACTCGCATGTGGTGCAGTGAAGGAATGGAGACTGGTGGAGCTGTTGCCGTGGAGTTGAGCTGGCTACTTTCTTAGTGGTGTGACTAAATTGGTGGTGTCCGTGAATTGCAGTTGAGATTAAGAAGCTGCTACGACTGGTTTGTGAATGGTGTTGATACAGAGAATGGCTGATGCAGTGGTGAATGGGAGCATATGAAGCAAATGTATAGATGTATGCTAGGATTGCAGGGGAGGACCTAATGAGAAATGGGAAATGGAGCAAAAACAGACATAACTCGACTGGAATTCTGTTTCAGCGAGTATACTCACCGATCCAGGCATGACTCAGATGTACTTGGACCTGGGCTTCACACATGGGCTGGTTCAGTAACTGACTTTTGGATGCGACCTAAAGTATGAGATGGAAGGTGAAGCCAGTATATATAAAAAGAGGAGTTCCATTCTAATTGAATATCTAATCTTGACTTCTATTTTTGTTCTAGTGTTTAGAAAACATGAAAACCTTTCTTTTTCTTCTTGTTATGAACTCCATGAACATGAGCTAGAGTATTATTATTGGTTATGGAATAATTGGATTTCACGTAATATGCTTTTTGATATGATAAATTAGTTTTGTCTCCATGCTTTATCGGTTATGATTCACTATTGACATTGTCTTATGATTTGAATACTTGTTTGATCGAATCGTGAATCGGTTGATTTTGTATTCATCTCCATTGCTAGATTAGGATCTATTATACGCAAAAGTGATAGATTCCTGATTACAAGTAGCATAATTGTGATTATTGCTTGTAGTGATACATCCTAGTAGTCACATGTGAGTCATAACCTTTGTTAAATCGGATTAGTGCTTTTACACGTTCGATTGCTTTGATTGGCATGATTTCATAAAACTTAATGCATCTAGGGAATTAAAATTGATTGGTGCTTTTACGCGTTAGGTTGTTCTCTTAGGTAGAATTCATATTCGCATCTTTTAATGTATTTGTTGATGATAAGAGGAATTTAGCGGGATATTCTTGCGATCAAGGTATCCTAGGGCCTTTGGTAAAAGTTGAGATTAAAATATCAATTCTAGTTATTGTGTAGAAAACATGTTTGTGAATGAAGATGAAATCCGTGACCAATACTTTCTCATCCTTGATTTGATTTGTTTACCTTTATTGTTTGCTTTTATTTAGTTTATTATATTAAAATCAGAAAATCCCCCATTGTTATTATAGGAAACCGAAACAACTTGACAACCTTAGTCCTCTCTGTGGGAACGATCCTTTCTTTCCCTTGCTTCATTATATATTTTGAGTAGTAAGAAAGTGTAATTATTTTTGACGCCTACGACAGCGATCACTGCTTCCCTCCATTGTGCACCAAAAAGATTTCTAGAGAATCTTTTTGCACCTCTGGAACACATTATATATATAAGGGATTCCATCAAACTCTAGGAAACATGACGTTCGTGAGGGTTGGTGCGTGTACTAGAGAAACAGGCCTATGAAAGACCATGAAGCCCAAAGAAAAGTAAAAGAAATAGATGTTGAGGAGCAAACGGAATAAAGTAACATCGAATGCAGTACAATCCTGACAGCTTTCTCTAGACGAAAAATCCTGAGAATCAAGAGCATCCCTTTTTAACAGGACAAAAATTAAAAAGAGATGCAACATGAACATGTCAGGGTGTAATTAGATGAGCATCTTGCTCATCATTGTTTACTTCTTCTTTTTCCTTTTTCATCGGTATTTAACAAACTACCTGGTTTAGTTGAAGAAGTATTATCAAGAGACAATTTAGAAGTACCTGGGTTAACAACATTCCATGTTTTCTTGATATTCCGTCTTAGTATGTTTATGTGAATCTTTAGATCAGAGACTCGATTGTTGACACGTAAGAAATCTGAATTGGATTCACAGTCCTTTTTGAGAAAATTAGAGAAACTTAACTCGTTTTTCTTTCTTCTATTCCTTTTTCTCCTTCCAGACTGATTCACAGCACCTGTCACACTTTTGTTGTTTTTCCTTCCACCATTATAGGCATCCTTCGGTTTGAAGACATAACTAGGAAAATCCTTTATCACAGGGTTGATTCCAATCTGTGATATAGGTTTAACAACTTCTTTAGACATCCAATTAAGAATGTTGTGAAGTTTTTCATTCCTTATCCGAAGACGACATCTTCGCTCAGAGTGTCCTTTGTTTCCGCAGTAATAGAAGTTGAAGGACTTACGTTCAGTAGTTCTCTTTTGAGCAGATTTAGAAGAAGTAGAATCCTCGTTTTTGCAAGCTGACACAGGTTCTTCACATGGAGAAATATTAACAACTTTAACAAACTTAGTCTTACCACTGTTAGGAGTGTTTGTTCCTTTATATCCCAGACCATGTTTGTCATGATGTTCTTTACAGGCTCCCAGCATAGAAGACAGTTTTGTAGAGCTAGAACCAAACCTATTTAGATTCTCTTCCAGTGATTTTACCTTATTATGAGCAACAGTGAGTTTGGTTTCCAAGGATTTATCTTTGATAAGAAGACTGCGTTCTTTGTCATTGAAACTCTTCTATTGAGATTCACATCTTCCTTCAGTTTCGGCAAGCCTCTATTTTAATATACATAGGTCACGAAGAAGATTATCACATTCAGATTTTTTTGAGAGAACCTCTTCTTCATGATATTTAACGGTAGATTGTAACAGTTTGTATCCACCATCATAACCTTTGAAGAGTATTCTCAACTTTCTGTTTTCTTGACAGAGAGGACCCATATACTTTCTCAAGCAAGCAGTTGTCCTTGTTTCCTTCAATTCACGATTAAACAACTTGATGTATTGAGAAACTTCCTCATCAAGACTCTGTCCTTCTTCAGAATCACTATCATCCGAGAGATCATCCAACTGTTCATCAAGAGATTTCCTCCAGTTGAATTTAGATTCAGCTGAAGGAGACGAGAAGGAGTTTTCCTCAGTGGTTTCAGATCTTTAAAACTTATCTGAGTAGTCATGTACTGATGTTGCATTGTCAGAGATAGTACTCTTGTCCATAGAGTCAGATTGCTACAAACACGGACTTGTTAGGTCTTAGACGTGTTATCCTGTTCTGATACCAATTCAAAAAGCGGGGGTCTAACAACACCACCCAATATTTCGCTTAGCAATCTGTATGGACTAACTCCGAAATACTTTACTAGAGAATCAACTAGACAGTCAGACTCAATCTAGATAAAAGTATCTCAAGGAGTTAATATCTCTCTCTTGATTTGATTTTTGCTCAAGCTAAAATCAATAGCGAGTCTTTATCAAATACAAGGAATAACTTGGACGGTACCAAAAACCGATGTCCAAGGATCAATCAATATCAATAAACAACCAAAGGTTGGATTTCCAATTGATGATCACGAACGCACAACCTGTATTATTTCAATTATATAAAATATAATGCGGAAAAGAAATAACACACACACCAGAAATTTTGTTAACGAGGAAACCGCAAATGCAGAAAAACCCCGAGACCTAGTCCAGATTGAATACACACTGTATTAAGGTGCTACAGACACTAGCCTACTCCAAGCTAACTTCGGACTGGACTATAGTTGAACCCCAATCAGTCTCCTACCGATCCAAGGTACAGTTTTACTCCTAGCCTCTGATCCCAGCAGGATACTGTGCACTTGATTCCCTTAGCTGATCTCACCCACAACCAAGAGTTGTTGCAACCCAAAATCGCAGACTTGATAATAAACAAATCTGTCTCACACAGAAAAGTCTATCAAAGTATAAATTTGTCTCCCACAGATAAACCCTAGGTTTTGTTCCGTCTTAAGATATGAAATCAAGGTGAACAGGAACCAATTGATAATCTGGTCTTATATTCCCGAAGAACAACCTAGATTAATCAATCACCTCTCTACAATCCTTCCTGACTACACAGGCGGTTTGTCGAGGAATCACAAACAGTGAGACGAAGATGTTTGTGACTTCTTTATCTTGCCTATCGGAGAACTCTCACGATCTCAAGCCAATCAAAGATTGTACTCGTAGGATAGAAGATGCAAGATCAGATCACACAACTACGATAAAAGTAGTATCGGTCTGGCTTCACAATCCCAATGAAGTCTTTAAGTCGTTAACCTGGTTTTAGAGAAGAAAACCAAAGGTTAAAGGAGAATCGACTCTAGCGAGCGCACTAGTATCGCACAGACGTGTAGGGATTAGTTTTGCACAATGCTAGATGTCTCCTTTATATAGCCTTCAAATCAGGGTTTTGCCTTAATTACAAAGAAATCCATATTCACCGTTAGATGAAAACCTGATTTAGATTCAAGCTAATATTTCTCAACCGTTAGATCGAAAACTTAGCTTGTGACACACACTTGGGTAGACGTTTACTGGGTTTGTGAAAACCATGCCCAAACGTGTATGTGTATGTTGGTTCAACATAGTAACCCAAAAGGTTAACCATATGAGTATTTCATATTAACCTTGTTCTTCTTCACCATAACTAGTTCAATTGACTCAAATGAACTAGTTAGAGAGTTGTTCAATTTCTATGAGATCTTATGTAACTACACAAGACACAATTGAAACAAAGATGATTCGATTCGATTGAATCGGCTCATGAACTTTATAGCCACGGTTTGCATAAAGCATTCCTTAGTAATTTAAGTTTCATGTTCAGAGCACATCTTTAGATCATAACCTCTTAAGCTCACAAACAAGTTCGCGGACTTAAGACAACTGGTGGAGTTTTCCAAACTCAACAGAAAATCTCGGCAAGGAGACTTTCGCCAGTTCGCGGACTAGGTTCGCGGACTTACACGCAAACGAGTTTTTGGAAAATCCCAGCAGAAATTCTCGGTACAAGAACTTCCGTCAGTTCGCGGACTTGGAAAAGCCAATTCCTCCGGTTTCTCTCAATCAACAAAGTTCAAAAATTTCGTATTAAGGAATACATGGTTATGTAATCTAAACTCTCATTCCAATCATTGAGACATTCTCAGAGGACGTTATATAGCCGTTATTCACAGACCGTTTCGCGTCAGAGCAATTCTCAAAGTAATTGAAACTTTTCATGACTTTCGTCACTAGGTGAAGATAAACTTGATCAAAGCGAAACGCTTTACCAACACATGATTTCGAGATATAGATAGGCGAGATATACTTGGCTCGAAATATCAAATGTGTATGATCCAGTCTATATAGCATACGACTTTTGTCTCATAAGAAGTAGGAGATAGAAGAGATAGAATTTTGAGTGATAGATAAGTTCAAGTCTCCACATACCTTTTTGTTGATAAAGTTCCACGGTTCCTTGAGTAGATTTTCGTCGTTGTATGATGAATCGCCATGAAGTCCTTGAGCTCAACTACACTTTTCTATCCTAGTCCGCGACTTAGCTATGTAGGCTAGAAATCAAGACTTATAGTTTTGATCACTAACATTGACAAACATGCTTGAGATAGCAACGCATGCGAGGTCAACCGATCTATGCTCTAACAATACCCGTATGCAAACTGATTTCAACTGAGTTCGATCATGAACGACAGTATGCGTACCCGTTTGCATACTGGTGAACAAGACCAAATCCGGGAATTTAAGTATGCGTACCCGTTTGCATACTTTAGTGGGTTAAGTTCTAAAATCGTTTAAGTATGTTTACATACTCATAAACAAATATATTTATATAATAAGGAATGCAATCTTTGCAAACCGTGGCTATAATGTTCATGAATTGATTAAAGTGAGCCAACTAAGTGTACACGTTTAGGTATGGTTACCCATATCTAAATAAAGGTACATTTCATTTGTGTGTAACAAGCCAAGACCATCACAGTTGAAAGATATTGGCTTGAATCTAATCAGGTTTTCATCTAATGGTGAATATTGAATGCTTTGTTACCAAGGTAACATTGATTACAAACCCTGATTTGAAGACTATATAAGGGAGAATTCTAGCAACTGGGAAACCTAATCCCCACACCTCCTGCGTGATACTAGTTGAGACTAGAGTCGATTCTCCTTTAACCTAGGTTTTTCCTAAAACCATTATAGGTTAACGACTTGAAGACTTCATTGGGATTGTGAAGCCAGACCCCAACTATTTTCTCTATAGTTGCGTGTTCTGATCTTACTTTGTTCTATCATATTGAGTACTATCTTCTCTAATATTTGCGCGAGATTTATCTCCGATAGGTAAGATATAAAAAGTAATCACAAAGCTCTTCGTCTCTTTCTTTGTGATTCCGCAATAACTTGTTCTGCTACCATATAGTTAAGTTATTGTGAGGTGATTGATGTTACTAGGCTGTTCTTCGGGAATATAAGACCGGATTATCAATTGGTTCCTGTCCACCTCTATTTATCAAAAGACGGAACAAAAACTCGTAGGTATTTCTGTGGGAGACAGATTTATCTATTCCAATAGACTTTTCCGTGTGAGACAGATTTGTTTATCAAGTCTTTGACTTTGGGTCGTAGAAACTCTTAGTTGTGGGTGAGATCAGCTAAGGGAATCAAGTGCGTAGAGTCCTGCTGGGATTCAGAGGCGTAAGGAACGCGATTGTACCTTAATCAATGTGAGATTGGTTAGGGCTCAACTACATTCCAGTTCGAAGTTAATTTGTAGTAGGCTAGAGTCTGTAGCGGCTTAATACAGTGTGGTGTTCAAATCTCAACTATGTCTCGGGGTTTTTCTGCATTTGCGGTTTCCTCGTTAACGAAACTTCTAGTGTATGTGTTTTTTTTTTCGCATTATATTTGTTTATATAATTGATATATCACAGGTTGTGCGTAGTTCAATCAATTGGTAAATCCAACCTTTGGTTGTTGATTGAAATTCATTGACACTTGAACATTAGTCTTTGGTACCGTTCAAGTTGTTTCTCATAATAACCAGGCTCACAGATTCTATCTGTTTGATTTGCTGATTACATTGAGAAACAGAGATATAACTCTTAGATATATTTTCCTTGATTGAGTCTTGTAGGATCAGAATCTCGCACAGAAGAATATGCTTCGAAATTATTAACAACACATCGCGATTACATCGCAGGATGATTTCAGAAACGACATAACAGATGACATCAAATTAAACATGAGAAAAGTGTGATGATCTTGCGAAAATTAGGAATTTTGCGAATGTTACATTTGTAAGCTTGCGAAAATACCGCAAGCCAGATCCGAAATTAGGGGAAATGTTAGCTGTACATTAGCTGTCATCCACTATGTAAACACCTATATAAAGAGAAAGGCAAGAGAGAGAAAGGAGATAGATAATCAGAAAGAGAGACACGCGTTAGGAGAGGATACATTCTTTAGAGAGAGAAAGTAGAATTGGTTGTATTATTATTATCTCCTTCTTCTTCCTCCTTCAAGAACCTAGAGCTCCAAATACTCATGAATGGAGTCTCCATGTAATCAAGATGTAATTACAAATAATCATAGTAAAACCTAACCCCATGGATGTAGATCAAATTGATCGAACCACGTAAACCTTGTGTCTCTTTCCAATTTTAGCATTCTTATCATCATTTTCATGTTTAGATCTACAAATTATTACAAGGGGTGTGTTGTAGGATTTCCTGCAACTACATTTTTGGCGCTAGAAACAGGGAGCGAGTAAAGGATTTATCCTTCCTGTAACTTGTTGGTTCAAGAAATTTCCATGAAGATTAGCTAATGTTCATATTTTTCTAGATCTACAAAGTTTAGGTTCAAAAATGGTAATTTTATGGAAGAAATCACACTTTCAGGGAGTAAACATCATCAACAATTCAAAGACATGAAAAGAGTGAGAGAAAAAATTGGTTGTTGTGGTGAAATTTAAGGAAAAAATGGAAGTTTCAGTAGAACATTTTCATGTTCAGGAGAAAGCAAGAGGCATTTTGTGAAGAAACAAAGGAAAGACGAAGATAATGATAAGAGTCAGAAGTTGTGATTTCTGTCATGAACAGAAATTCGCACAGATGGTTCATGGCTGAGCGAACAACAAATATGTCACAGGTTCGAATTCGCAGAGACACATATTTTTCATTTTCTTCTCATTTGCATGGGAGAATAAAATAATAAGGAAAAAAGTTATGCGTTAATTTCGCAGAGAGGTCCTTGCACAATTGGTCCAGAGAGCAGTATGTGAGTTCGTGGTCGCAAGTTCGAATTCTCCTGCGAACATAATTTTATTCTTTTTTACAGAGAGCGAAAAAATGATTATTTCGCAATATTGTTTCATCATTTCGCAAACAAGAGGCGGCACAATTGGTCATCTGCGAAGTTAATGAGTTCATGGTCGTGTGATCAAGTCCCAACACCGGCGTATTTTTTCGCACATATATTTCTTTGATTATTTCGCACAGAAGAGAGTTGATGATAATTTCGCAGAGATATTTCTCAAAGAAAAAGCTTGCACAGTTGGTTAGGAGGCATGAATGCAAGCAGCAGGTCGCGGGATCAATTCTTGCTTCTCACATGTTTATTTTTGTTATACGAAATTTATACATAATTGCCTCTCACACAGTTGGAATTTGATTAATTTGCAATACCTTTGATTATTTCGCAAGAGAGGCTTAGCACATTTGGTATGGTGCGAGAAAATCCAAAAAGCAGGTCAAGGGTTCAAGTCTCACTTCTCACACTTCTTTTTGTTGCGCGAAATTCATACATTTCAAGGCATTTATTCACTTCTTTGACAACAACAACGACTCAAATGAAAGATAAGTACCACTTCCTTGAACATTTTACTTTATATTAAGAACGAATAAAAAGATTTTAGATTTGATTTACAAAAAACGATTCAATCGCACGATAACAAAAATTTCAAGATTTCAAAAATTACAAAAATTACTAAGATTTCAAGATTTCAAAATTAAAAAAAAAAAAAAACGAAAAAAAAAAAAACCGAAAAAATTCGATTTATATATATTTCTAGAATATTTCTTTTACAGAAAATAAAAGATTTGTAATTTGATTTACAAAAGGCAGCATAATCACAAAATTACAGAAATTTCAGAATTACAAAGATTCCACAATTACAAAAGAAACCGAGAAAAATCTCGCACAGATCAATTTATATATTTCTCTTGAAAATTTGCTTTGTTTCAAATGAGAATGATATCTAACATGGAGAGTAGTAGGAGGCAAAATAAGACCTTCCATCAACAGGCTAGTAAGACCTTCCATCAACAGGCTGCATAATACCTCATTAGGATCATTTCCATGAAAGATGTTTATCGGATGAGACGAAACAAGTTATACAAAGGAAATCTAAACAAAGAAAAATGATTTGAACTTGCAATTAAATGAAAATTTTTGATAAAAGAAATGTTGAATACTAATCTAAATTCTTATTTGCATTACAGCATTGCATGAGGCAGAGAACGTGGAGTATAATTTCGCAATACTTCTTATTCGCAATCAAGGACGGATACCTCTTATACTTCTCAAAGGATACTTCATACTTCTTATATATTTCGAGGATTAAGTACTTCTTATACTTCATCAAGGATACTTCATGCTTCTTATACTTCATCAAGGATACTTCATGCTTTTTATACTTCATCAAGGATACTTCATACTTCGCATACTTCAAGGGTTGATACTTCTTATTTACTTCGCAATGTTCCAGAACTTCACAAAAGAATAGAGGCAAGTACGTACTTTTCAAGTCCGATATTCTTTCGCTCGTTCCTCCAACAACTACAACAAGGTGGATTTTTTCTTAAAGATCCCTTTTCAAGAAATATTCAAGAAAAAAGAGGCAAGATCAGAATCTCGTACAGAAGAATATGCTTGCGAAATTATTAACAACACATCGCGAAGACATCGCAGGATGATTTCAGAAACGACATAACAGATGACATCAACTTAAACATGAGAAAAGTGTGATGATCTTACGAAAATTAGGAATGTTGGGAATGTTACATTTGTAAGCTTGCGAAAATACCGCAAGCCAGATCCGAAATTAGGGGAAATGTTAGCTGTACATTAGCTGTGATCCACTATGTAAACACCTATATAAAGAGAAAGGCAAGAGAGAGAAAGGAGATAGATAATCAGAAAGAGAGACACACGTTAGGAGAGGATACATTCTGTAGAGAGAGAAAGTAGAATTGGTTGTATTATTATTATCTCCTTCTTCTTCCTCCTTCAAGAACCTAGAGCTCCAAATACTCATGAATGGAGTCTCTATGTAATCAAGATGTAATTACAAATAATCATAGTAAAACCTAACCCCATGGATGTAGATCAAATTGATCGAACCACGTAAATCTTGTGTCTCTTTACAATTTTAGCATTCTTATCATCATTTTTATGTTTAGATCTACAAATTATTACAAGGGGTGTGTTGTAGGATATCCTGCAACTACAAGTCTGACTGTCTAGTTGATTCTCACAGATTTATATTGGATATACTCCATACAGATTGCCTAACGAAATATTGCGTGTGGTTGTTAGACCCCCGCTTTTTCACCTTTGTTCGCTGCCTCTTTGTCAATCAAACTTACAAAATTTATAAAAGTTTGATCTGTTTTTTTCTTCAATTGTTAGCTTTATTTTTCTTGAGCTCTAATTATTCTTTAGCTTTTTGTTTAGTCCCCACCACTACTGGAGTTTCAGGGGTTTTATTTCTAAAATCATAATCACAAGGATGAGTTACCCACATACACTTTGTACAAACCTTCGCAGGAAGACATATGTAGTCAATCTCAATTTGTTTTTTTCTAGTTTCCAAGTCTTTCATTATCATATCTACCCTTTTCACCAGGTGCTTAATTAGTATATTATGACCAAAGTTTTGAACTCTCTATTATGTGGACCGATCATCATCAGCACTTCTTAACTGCGTTGCCACCTTCCTAGCTGTCACACCTGAAAATGCTCCAAGCAAAATTTTTTTGCGCAACTATGACCCGGAAATACATGGTTCAGTGATCTCTTATCACCCACTCGTATTTTAGCCTTATAAGTTTGCACCTATGCAAACATCCAACTTCACTAAGTTATGCAACGGAAGACTTACTTAGATTTTCTCTTTACCAACAATGTAGCCCATACTACAAAGGGGTTAATGCCATCATTTTTAGAGCATTGCTCGGTCGAACTCGCAAGCTTTGTATCTCAAGCTTGTTTGTCAAGTTTAGTTGCCAAAACTATAAGTCTTGATTTCTAGTCTACTTATAGCTAAGTTTCAGACTAGGATAGTAAGTGTAGTTGAGCTCTAGACTCCACGACGTTCATCATGCAAAGACGAAGAACTACTCAAGGAACTGGTGGATCTTCGTCGACAAAAAGGTATGTGGAGACTTGAACTTATCTATTACTCAAAAGTCTATCTATTATATCTCATATCTTGAGATAAAAGTCATATTGCTATATAGACTTTGATTATACACATTTGCTATTTCGAGCCGAGTTTATCTCGCTTATCTATTTCTCGAAATATGTGTTGGTAAGCTTTCGCTTTGGCCAAGTTCATCTTTACTCGTGAAGAAAGTCATGTTGATCATTTCAATATCTTGAAAATCGCTTTGATGAAAAATGGTATGTGAATAACAACTATATAACATCCTCTAAGAATGTTTCAATGATTGAAATGAGAGTTTAGAATATATAACCATGAATGGATGTTTATGGGTGAAAACTATTTCTGCTGGTTTTGGTAATTTGGGGTGTGTGGATGAGAAATGAATCTAAACCCTAAACAAATGCACTGCACGGAAGTGCTTGTGATTAGAAAAATCAATCTGTACAACTCCGGCCTAAACCAAGAAATGGTCGTTCCAGACTTGCTTCGGTCACAAAGTGAAGGAGATGGGGTTGATCTTAGGGAGGGAAGCAAAGAAAGTGTTGAGATATTGGAGGTGTTGGTTGTGTATGACTTGTATCAGAAAGCTGAACTAGCTTGCAGAATGTAAGCTATCAGTTCTGGTGTTTGGATACGGTTGTATCAACACTTGGTTTTTGTTGTCTTGTTATGGAAATAGGGAGGAGAACCTATTTATACAAGTCATTGAGCCTTACCCACGTCTCTCGTGAGAAGTGGAGAAAGTGGAATGATGGAGTAGTGGAGTTGTGTGTGTTAGTGTCACACGATCAGTCTTTCCCACTTCTCCCATCATCACTAACCGTCCATGTCTTCCTGACACGTTCTTGTGATGGCGCGTTGTGCGCTGCACGCTGTAAACCGCCAGACCAATACCCCAGTATGTATCCCCCAGTTTGTGACATGATTAATATCTCGAGTGTGTGGATCGTGGGACCCACAGAAAGCATGTGATGCTAGGTTAAATAACTAAGTTATTTAGGAAGTCGATATTTATGAAATATCGTGTGCATTTCTATGCATGTAACGCATCGAATATATTCAGCGTGTATGAAGCATCACTGTTTTAAGGCTTAACGGAGTAAGTCGCGGATTAAGCATAGCATCACGTCCAACCATCTTCGAGTGATCATTTGGAAGCCGTATAGGTAAGCCCTGACTTGGCCGATCACTCTGTGTGGAAGAGTGGTGGACGGTGATTGTGGTGATACCTTACGGTTCGCCTAACTCCTGTCTTAGGCTGTCCGTCCAGGCTGGTGAAGTTGGACGGACGAGATGGCTTCAACCCATATATATGACCGTCGGATTAGGGTTTAGGAGGTGCTCGAACACCAACCTTTAGCTTGGTCGAATCCAGGCATGGGACACGTTTTTGGCAGGGCCGATTGGGCATGCGTGTAGACGGCATGCTGCTATAGGTGTTTGTACCTCACTGTCCCATGGAGATTCGATCTAAGCCACTCAATTTGTCTGGCAAAGAGGAGCGGCTGAGATTGATTTGCGACAGAAATCCCATGCCGCGAAGGAATTGAAGACCGCACGTCGTGCCTACTTCGGGCGCGCATTTCGAGACGACCAACCATGGTCGGTCTTGGCCGATCAGTCACGCGTGCAGTCGGCAGGCCACTGTACACGTCCGTACCTCACTGTCCCGTGAAGATGTGATCTAAGCCACTCAATTTGTCCGGCAAAGTTGAGTGG
The DNA here is from genome assembly GCF_003573695.1 of Papaver somniferum. Classification (NCBI taxonomy): domain Eukaryota; kingdom Viridiplantae; phylum Streptophyta; class Magnoliopsida; order Ranunculales; family Papaveraceae; genus Papaver; species Papaver somniferum. The sequence goes on from NC_039358.1 coordinate 74,742,018, forward strand.
TCGAGATCGATTTGCAATTGAAAACGCGCGGCCATGCCTAGTTTGGGCGCACGAATCGAGACGGCCAACCATAGTTGGTCTTGACCGATTAGTCATGTATGTAATAGGGCCCACGGTGATTTGTTGACATGCTCTGGGCCCTTTGAATCTACATCTACACCCTCCGTCTATACCTGCGAAGATGGATGGTTGAGACTGATTTGCGACACATGTGATGTGCCGCAAACCCTATTTAGGGTTTCACGTCCACGCTGCTTTGGATGGACGAATTGGCAAACCACGCTTCTCCTTTGGGGAGGCCGACCATGTGGGGCCCACGTTGGGCCGGTGGTGAACACGCCAATACCCGCCTGGTGGCTTTGGGTCCGATCTAAGCCATCCAATCATGCCGGTAAAATTGTATGGTCGTGATCAATTTGGGACCTTTAGTGGAATTTCCTGCGACCCTCAATTCTTCACGCTGACACAACTTCGGAAATCGTATATTGCAATCTGGTCAGGTTAAGGAAGAGTCGGTTGTGCAGGTAGGAAGAAGGTCCGTCGGTGTACACCACGGTGCTTGTTCGACCGGCTTTGGGCTGATCCACGCCGTCCAACCACGCCGGTGAAGTTGGACGGACGTGATGAACTTGAGACTGCCATAGGCGGCCTGTGTTTGTACGATTCCTCCAAGCTTCTCCATACCAGTCTGGACATCCAACTTCAGGATAGTGTTCGGTGGTAGTTTGGGAGGCATGGTAGGTATTCGACCGACCATGGCATAAGTGGGCCCGCTGGTGGTCATTAATGTAGTAGCCTGATCCTGTTGAGGATCGTCTAGGATGGTTAAATCGTTCGGTCAACTTGTGTGGTTATGATTGTTTCTGAGACTGATATGGACAGTTCAGATTTAAATATGCCCAATCGGGTTAGTATAACACACCGAGAGATGTAGCATGTACGCGTATTTCGTGCATGCCTCACTATTAATACTTGGAGATTCGTGTTACTCTGCTGAGAGTAACACTCAGTCGTCATGTCGCACTAATAATGAGAGTTCTGCGGGAACAACATAGGAAATACAAGGCTGATCATGCATTAATTGATAATGCTATAAATTCATAGGGTATATGGGATTTTTTGCTACATGCTCCATTCTAGGTGAATTAGTAAAGTGAAGAAGTATTCATCACTCATTAATGGCTTTATCCTTTACAGGATGTCAGCGCATAATTTTGGCTTTTACAATTTTAGCCTTAAATGAAAATCCACCATCAACATTAAGTCCCCTGCCTAGCGCATAATGGTTACACTATTGTGGGGTAGGCATGAGATGGTGACATACATATATGAGAAAGACAAGATAAAGGAAGTTTACCCGAAAGAACTTTGACCGTTATTAATTGTCCATGTGAACGCCGTCGTGCAAGCATGGACTCTTTTGGTGGGACCGGTTTCCTTATTTGGGCGTTTGAATCAAAAGAGGAATCCAATCAAAAGAGGAATCCTTTTTCCATTGGGATTCTTCCAATTATTTGTGTATAAAAGGGGACCGACCCTTTTCTTTTCTCACATATTTTTTTTTTGTTTAGCAGCTCCTCTCCGCGACTTCCACCACCATTCCCGCCGCCGTTGAAGTCGCCGGACCTGCTGCCATCGTTGCTCCTTGCTGCCGTACTTCGTCCTTCCTTGCTTCCACGTTTTTGCTGCAAGGTAGGTACTTCGTCCTTCCATGCTGCCGTACGTGTATGAGGTAGGTACTTCGTCCTTCCTTGCTTTCACGTTTTTTTTTTTTTTTTTTTTGAGAGGTAAAACCCTAGTTCTTAGGTAAACCTCTTCCACTCTTGATAAAAACATCTCATCATAGACGAAACTTCTTCATATGATTAATTTTTGATGAAATTGATAGCAAACCCGCCGATATTGCTAGGATTGTTTAGTAAAACAAGCTGTGAATCCATGAATATGTTGTTTTTGCTTCTTTTTCCATTGTTGCATGCAAAACCTAGCTTTTAGGTTATAGCTTGAAAAACCCTTGGCTTGAATTTCGTAGACACGACTCCCATGAATAAAGAAAATCGTGTTATAATACGTGCAAATGAATGCGGGTCCCACCATATATGCTTGGTTGAACGTGAGTCCCACTATGTACGCCTGATTGAACATCGACCCTATACCAGCTTCGTGACCTTGACCGGTCTTGCCTGCTGACGTGGCCCAATACCAGACTTGTGACCTTGATTGGTCTTGGCCAATACCGACTTGACGTGACCCAACACCAGACTTGTGACCTTGATGACCAATACCGGCTTGACGTGACCCAACACCAGCCTACTGTCATCATATCAGTCTTGTTTGCGTGGCCCAATACCTGTTTGACTGACGTGATATCAGTCTTGCTTGGGGATATTAGCCCTATAATATCGACCGGCTTCGTGGACTTACCAACACCGTCCTCGTTTGCTGACGTGGCTCAATACCAGCCTTGTTTTGACCCAATACCAGCCTTGCTTGTATGATTGTCCCAGCCTTGTGTACTCCAACGTGAATGTGTGTTCTGTCGTGTGTGACTACACATCCCATGCGTTTTCATGCAAGTACTGACTCTCCTGCCTTTTATTGTAGAATGAACAAAAGGGCTCCTGTTAAGATGTCTTCTGGAGATAATGCTGATTCCAAGTCAGGGAGTGTTGAAAACTTCAAAAATATGCCAAACATAGATGATGAGTTGTTCACCGTGCCTTTTACGAACATTAGAAATCATCCTTCTCACAAGATAGTCTTGCTCTCTGGTTCAGAAAATAGGGAAGCTAATCCATCCTCTTCTTCAGCACTTGTGATGAGATTCTGTCTTCGAAGAAATGAGTATCCACCTTCTTCTATTGACTTCAAGATCTGTCATACCCCGCTGGGTCCTTATGAAGGATGGATGAGACGCATGCTGAATAATAAGAGTATTAAAGCTAATTTGATTAAGGTGCAAATCCTTGATGCGGTCATGGCATCCGCCACTCTTCATATTAAGAAGGATGTTGCAGGCTTGATCACTTTCATTTCTCGGTGGCGTCCATCTACTCATACAACCATATGTAGATGGGGAGAGATGACCATTACTCTGGAAAGCGTTGGTGCATTGATGAACCTGCTGGTTGCCGGAAGCTTCTTTTATAAAATTTCTGATGCAGACGTCGTGATTATAATGTTATACATCGAAAGGCGGGAGAATTCGATGATCTGGAGAAGGAGAAGAAAGACACGAAATGCTTTTACACTTGGTGGGTGTTGGAGTGGTCTCCTGCAGACCCGAAACCCGGTCAGGAGTTGGAAGACAGATTTATCTATTCCTGTAGACTTTTATCTGTGTGACAGATTTGTTTATTAAAGTCTTCGACTTTGGGTCGTAGCAACTCTTAGTTGAGGGTGAGATCAGCTAAGGGAATCAAATGCGTAGTATCCTGCTGGGATCAGAGACGTAAGGAGCGCAATTGTACCTTGGATCAGTGTGAGATTGATTGGGGTTCAACTATAGTCCAGACCGAAGTTAGTTTGTTGTAGGCTAGTGTTTGTAGCGGCTTAATACAGTGTGTGTTCAATCCGGACTAGGTCCCGGGTTTTTTCTGCATTTGCGGTTTCCTCGTTAACAAAACTTCTGGTGTCTGTGTTATTTATTTTCCGCATTATATTTTGTTATATAATTGAAATTTCACAGGTTGTGCGTTGAATCGATCAATTTGTAAATCCAACCTTTGGTTGTTGATTGAAATTTATTGATCCTTGAACATTGGTCTTTGGTATCGTTCAAGTTATTTCTCTTGTATTCAATCATGCTCGCAGATTTCTATTTGTTTGATTGAGGATTGAATCGAGAAATTGAGATATAACTCTTTGATATACTTTTCATTAAGTTGTGTCTGACTGTCTAGTTGATTCTCTTAAAAGTATATTGGAGTTAGTCCATACATATTTCTATTGGGTGTGGTTGTTAGAACCCCGCTTTTTCAATTGGTATCAGAGCAGGCAAACACGTTTAAGACATCATAAGTCTGTGTTTGTAGCAATATGATTACTATGGACGAGTCTATCTCTAATAACGTGCCAATTCAGAAATTACCAGATGATTCTGAAAGCTTGGATTAACCTGAGAGAACTGTCACATCTAAATGAATATTTAAACATTCTCTTGATGTAAAAACTGTTGATTGGGAAACACTCCTAGAAGAACAGTTGGATGAACTTTCTGATGAAGGTGATTCCGATACTTATAGAGATGTTGATGAGGAAGTCTCAGAGTATGTTAAGTTTTTGGATTCGTTGAAAATGAAGAAGATTACAACTTCTCATGTCACACCTCTTCTGACTCCTCTCTGTCGAGAAAACAAGAAATTGAAAAGGATTTACGGAGGTCTTTATGGTCGGAATCGCTCTTGCGATCGCTCCTCAAAGATACCGAGGAAATCCTGAGTAGAAAGTCACTTGAATGTGATCGTGTTTATTAAAAATACTTCTTGTTGGAAGAGAAACTTGCAGAAATTGAAGGAAGAATTAACTCTCTGCAAGCAAGTTTTGATGACAGAGAAAGCGCTTTTCTCGCTCGAGAAAAACGCCTTGAGGCTGATTTAGTTGCTGCTCTTGATAAAATCAAGATGTTGGAAGATGACTTGAAAAAGTTCAATACTAGTTCAAGCAAATTAACCACTATGCTAGGAGCAAGTAAAAATCATCGTGATACACGAGGATTGGGCTATAAGGGAATAAATGCTCCAAGTATTAGCAAAGAGGTAAAATTTGTCAAGGCTAGGTATTCTTCTCAACAAAAGTTTTCCACTCATGGAAAAAGTGAAATACCTTCACCGGCAGTTAAAGTTCAAAAGAGCAAAGTATATCAACCTCCAAAGTCAGCACACACGGATCGAGGTAAGAACATTCTTTATGTTTGTCACTATTGCGGAAATAAAGGTCACCTGGAAAGGAGATGTCGTTTCCGTATAAGGAATGAGAAACTTCATGATGTTCTTGTTTGGGCATCACAAGAAGTTGTGAAACCAAGATCATATGTTAAGACTAATCCCCTTAACGTTACAGTTTGTAACTGTCCAACCTTTAGGCAAATAAATCAGTGTTGTGATAAACCTAGTTTTGCCTATAAACGTCATACGAATCTTTTTCACAATCGTAATGGTTATCACAAGGATAACTTCGTAAAGACGAAGACAAGATCTGATGCTCCCAATTGAAGAAAGACTAACTTGCAAAAGAATAGTCAATCCAATTCTTGAAGAGAGTAATGGGAAGAAGGTTCTGGTTGTTCCTAAACGCACTCAGAAGTGGATAACAAAGAAAGTTAACGATGTTTTGAGTGTGAAAAGGAATGATATCATTCCATGACTATGGAGAAGGCAGTATCCATGATGTTGGAACTTAAAAGTTTCTTTGGAAAGATGGATTTTGATGTGAAAGGTTCTAAAAGCAATCTCTTTCATGAGAATCTAAAAGTCACTTGTGGTGAGCAATACATTGTTCACCTCAACACAATTTGATTGTGTTGTAAGTGCATCCTCACCAAGGGATGCCCTGCTATGTATACGGTGAGGGAAGCACGAGAATTGGGGCATACATATTATGTTCGGTAAGGCTGTAGAATTCGATTGGATTCGTCTAAAAAGGTATGTCTATAAACTTGAGAAATATTTGTGTTTTTATTTGCTTAGAGTACTTATAATGATCCATGTACCTTGCTTATCGTTCATTTCGACCTAACTTGATCTGTGTTTAAGGTTCTTATATGTTTAGGTTTAAAAATAGTAGTTCGGGATCTTTGGACTTCATGGTACACATACCAGGTATGCATACCATCATTTAAAATAAAAATTGAGGGATTTTAGTACGCATACCCGTTTGCATACTGCTTCAGGTCACGAAAATTCGTTTGCAAACCCGTATGCATACTGGCCTGTAGACGTCGATATTCGGTAAACTCGTTTTGGACGTAACTTTTTCGTCCGAACTTGGAATGACCTCATTCTTTTTGCATTCTCTTCCTCTATGAATTATCTTCAAAATGGTGATGAGAAATCCTTAATGTGAATGAGTTGGGGTTGATCTTTGTCTCGTATCTTGTTTTTGAGTGTTTTGCTCCATTTCGTCGCACTTGTTCCACTTCTCTTGGACTTGGGCACTTGAATTCTTGGAGTACTACTCTTCTAAGATCATTTGTAGATTTTACAAGAATGTTGTTGGTGAACCACAAAGAAGGAAGTTCAAGAATGGGCAGTAGTACGCATTACTATGGGATGTGCACAATCATCTTATGTGAACTATGATGCATGGTCTTTATTGACTTTGTATGTTCTTCTTTGTTAAGAAAATCTTTTTATACGCCTTTGGTATCTATTCTTGGTGTAAATCCGTGCGAAAAAGATTGATTCTACCTTTTAAGGACAAAGATATATTTTTCAGTATTAATATTTATGGTTTTATATATTGCAAATTGTTATGGGATATGATGTTTATTTCCGTGAACCTTGATTGTCCCATACTTGTTCAAAAAAGTTAGATCTATTATATGTCCGTATGAAAGTATTGATAAAAGATAGAATGAACTTTTGACTACAAAAGTTAATCCTTTTATGTCATTATGCAAATATTGATGGAAGAAAAGATGAACTTTTATTTACAAAGATTAAGTCTATTATATGTCATTGTGCAAATAGTGATGAAAAATAGAATGAATCTTTGTTTATTCCGCAGTATTGATCTTCCTTGATCCATATCTTTATGTAAATATTGTGCGGCTCCGTAAGTTCTCTTATGTGAGCATTTCCGATTAAATTAATCATGGGTTCTCTTTTGGTTAATTTAATTGAGATTTTTGGATACAAATTCATGTTTCATGTGATTTGTTAATGTCCAAAGAAATCCTTCTTTTCTTGTGAAAGTAAGGTCGCTCTTGTTGTTATTTCGGGAATGACATTTTATGGGGGAGAGTTCTTAATTGAACTTGTGCTTAGTTGCCAAATCTTTGTGGGAAGTGCGGTTGTAGAATATTATAGGGGTTATCTTGTATCTTTATAAACTCCTTGATGAATGCATTTAGTTTCGACTATATGATTGCATCTAAAAAAGTTGAATGTACTTTCTTTTGGTCATGAAGTGTCTCTATGGAAATTTCATTAGGATCCCACTAGTTTTCGTACCTTTGCCAATTTTATTGACAACAAGGGGGGAATTAATGTGTAGTTCACACTAAAAATACATATGGGTTTTGGATCATTATGTAGGGGGGGTGGTTTTCATGTGAGATGAAGTATTGATTAAGGGGAACTGATACATATCACCATAGTATTATTGTCAAAGTTGTGACACAATTGAACTTTGATGTTGTGTAATAATACAATGACACTGTGTAACAATATTCTCATTGTTATGGCTACGAATTTCAACAACGATGATGCTGATTTGAATATCTTTGGAATCATTGGAGTACTTGGAAGTGACGAAGATTTCGAGCAATGTTGAAGAACCAAGAAGATCAAGCATGTGGATGAGAAGCTGCAAAGTTTATTTATTTTGTATTCCATATGTATTGATAGTTTTGTCACTAAAATTGACAAAGGGGGAGATTGTTAGAGCACTGCTCGGTCGAACTCGCAGGCGTTTCTATCTCAAGCTTGTTTGTCAAGTTTAGTTGTCAAAACTATAAGTTTTGATTTCTAGTCTACTTATAGCTAAGCCTCGGACTAGGATAGTAAGTGTAGTTGAGCTCTAGACTCCACGACGTTCATCATGGAAAGACGAATAACTACTGAAGGAACTGGTGGATTTTCACGGACAAAAAGGTATGTGGAGACTTGAACTTATATATCACTCAAAAGTCTATCTATTCTATCTCATATCTTGAGACAAAAGTCGTATTGCTATATATACTTCGATTATACACATTTGCTATTTCGAGTTATCTCGCTTATCTATTTCTCAAAATATGTGTTGGCAAGCTTTCGCTTTAGCCAAGTTCATCTTTACTCGTGACGAAAGTCATGTTGATCATTTCAATATCTTTAAAATCGCTTTGATGAAAAATAGTGTATGAATAACAACTATATTACATCCTCTAAGAATGTTTCAATGATTGAAATGAGAGTTTAGGATATATAAACGTTGTATGTGAACTCATACTTGTGTAAGTCCAAAATCCTTGAACCAAAGTATGCGTACTTTACTGGTTTAGGATGTCCGGAGATAAGTCCGCGTACCTGTACGCGTACTGTCGGAAGTTCACATCCCATAAATTTCTGCTGGAGTTTGTGAACTGAAAACAAGCTCAATACGGGTACTTAAGTATGCGTACCAGTATGGTACTTAAGTGGATTATTTTCTAAAACCGGTTTATTCGTGAACTAAGACATTTATAAATTAAGGAATGTAATCTTTGCAAACCGTGGCTATAATGTTCATGAATCGATTCGAGTGATTCAAAATCGTTTTTGCTTCGATTGTGTCTTGTATACTTCTATGAGATCTAAGCAATTGAACAACTCTCTAGCTAGTTCTTTTGAGTCATTTGAACTAGTTATGGTGAAGATGAATAAGGTTGATATGAAAGTGCTCATATGGCTAACCATTGGTTAACTATTGTTGACACAACTAAGTGTACACGTTTAGGTACGGTTACTCAAACCTAATTGAAGTTGCATTTCATTTGTGCATAACAAGCTAAGTTCAATCTAGCGGTTGAAAGATATTAGCTTGAATCTAATCAGGTTTTCATCTAACGGTGAATATTGAATGCTTTGTTACCAAGGTAACTTAGATTGCAAACCCTGATTTGGAGACTATATAAAGGAGAACTATAGCAACTGGGAAACCTAATCCCCACACCTCCTGTGTGATACTAGTTGTATAAGCTAGAGTCGATTCTCCTTTAACCTTAGGTTTCTCTTGAGACCCTATAGGTTAACGACTTGAAGACTTCATTGGGATTGTGAAGCCAGACCCAACTATTTTCTCTGTAGTTGCGTGATCTGATCTTGTTATTTCTATCGTGATTGAGTACAATCATAAGATTGGCTTGAGATTAATTTCTCTGATAGGCAAGATAGGAAAGTAGTCACAAACACCCTTCTCTCATCGTTTGTGATTTCACAATATCTTGTTTCGCTAGTCGATTAAGATTATTGTGAGGTGATTGATATTTCTAGGATGTTCTTCGGGAATATAAGTTTGGTATATCAATTGGTTCATGTTCACCTTGATTTATCAAAAGACGGAACAAAACTCGTAGGTATTTCTGTGGGAGACAGATTTATCTATTCCTGTAGACTTTTATGTGTGAGACATATTTGTTTATTAAAGTCTTCGACTTTGGGTCGTAGAAACTCTTAGTTGTGGGTGAGATCAGCTAAGGGAATCAAGTGCGTAGTATCCTGCTGGGATCAGAGACGTAAGGATCGCAATTGTACCTTGGATCAGTGTGAGATTGATTGGGGTTCAACTACATGCAGATCGAAGTTAGTTTGTACTAGGATAGTGTTTGTAGCAGCCTAATACAGTGTGTGTTCAATTTGGACTAGGTCCCGAGGTTTTTCTGCATTTGCGGTTTCTTCGTTAACAAAACTTCTGGTGTCTGTATTATTTCTTTTCCACTTTATATTTTGTTATATAATTTAAATTTCACAGGTTGTGCGTTTAATCGATCAATTGGTAAATCCAACCTTTGGTTGTGGACTGAAATTGAGTGATCCTTGAACATTGGTCTTTGGTACCGTTCAAGTTATTTCTCTTGTATTCAATCAGGCTCGCAGATTTCTATTTGTTTGGGTGAGGATTGAATCGAGTAATTGAGATATAACTCTTTGATATACTTTTTATTAAGATTGAGTTTGACTGTCTAGTTGATTCTCTTAAAAGTATATTGGAGTTAGTGCATACAGATTGCTAAGCAAAATCTTGGGTGTGGTTGTTAGACCCCCGCTTGTTCAATGCTTATGTTTCACAAAATTTGGTTGAGTACTTTCGAATCAACAAAATACTTAGGAAAACATCTAAGCCAACAGAATCACTTTTATTAGATTAAGGGTAAGATTACAAAACCTGTCCATCCAATGGACATACAAGCTTATTCACTCTAAGCCTACAACAAAACACTTTGTACTGCAATGTGGTTCCTCTACACATGAAGACTTACATTTGCAAAGGTTCTCTGGCCTATTTATAATGCCAAGAACCAGGCCAATCCGTTTGCAACTCATTTGCACGGCCTATGAACAGCCATCTGTCCATAGGCAGTTCCCCTAACCACCACAGTTCCTTTCTAACTACTAACTTTAATGATGGCTTGCAGAATTGCGCCACACTTTTCTTGAACGTAGGACATGCCAAACTAGGTTATAAATCTTCTTCATAACAGTCTCAACCAACTATATTTATCTGGATAACGTGTGATGCACACGCCACTTGTAACTGACAGCTTGAACCCATGTCCGATAATCATTGCATTGTGCTCAACTTGGCTCGTGCCAATGTTCGGCAATGATTGTACTTCACTCAACTTGGCCTCTGCCAAGTACGGCAATGGTTGCGCTACATTTATCCCGGCCATGTACTTAGCTTACCAAATAAATCATGCCAATCGATTCCTTCCTTCCACCTTGGTTCAACTTCATACTTTAGGTGCATCACTTGGATTATCCATCCTCTCAGCAAGAATTTTGGAGCAACCAGTACACGATATAAGCAAAGAACAAATGGAGTAGGCAGTTAAAAAACAAAGTTTTCCGTTTTTATCTCCATTTATAACCCTATAACAACAAACATAACATCTTTTTATTTATTTTTGTTTGCCACATGTAAGAAAACTTCTTCTGTAGAATTCATGCAAATATACATCGTACTTACAGCAAGCAAATCTAAAGTTTTAGCTAAACTAACAAAATCTTTATCTCTGCAAAATCTCATGATTATTGACCTCCAATTCTTCCACCGTAGAAAGCCTACCCTGAATAAAATAGTCTTCCACCGTTTAGAGTAGTATACACGTGTAGATATGCTTATAGCATGTGTGTAATGTGTTGCGATAGTTATTAGATATGGATTTATACGTTCTTTGTTGTTCATTCAGGAACGTACATAGGAAGAGAGTACTCGTGGTAACTAATACAACAGTTGTGCCATTATACCTAGATAAAGTTATCAGCGCATTAACTCATGGAAATCCGAGTATTTCGGTTGAGAGTGCGATTTTTCCAGATGGAGAGAAATATAAAAATATGGTAGGTATCTGTTGTTCTAATTGTTTTATCTTTTTATGTTGTTTTGTTGTTCTGATTTTTGATGTTTGCTTATGTATTTGTCAATAGAATACTCCGATGAAAGTTTTTGACAAGGCCATAAGATCTCTATTTGATCGTCGTTCCATGTTTGTCGCTCTTGTAGGTGGTGTTATTGGTGACATGTGTGGTTATGCTGCGGCATATTTCCTTCGTGGTGTAACCTTCATTCAAATTCCAACAACTGTCATGGCACAGGTTTGTTGCAGACTTTGTTTTACTTTTTCTTCTTGAAATACTTGTTGGTATAATCCTTTGACTTTCTTTCGTCAGGTGGATTCCTCAGTTGGGGGAAAAACTAGAATCAACCACACATGTTGATTGGTGCTCCCCCCCCCACCCCCCACACACACAATGTGTAGTTGTAGATACATATACATTAGATACACTACCTAAGAGGAAATTAGCTTCTGGGTTTTTCCGAAGTCATTAAATATGGACTCATTAAGGATGCTGAGTTCTTTGAGTGGAAAGAAAAAATATGAACTCTCTCTTGGCGAGGTATTGATACTTAGATTCATGATTTCTTTGATGTTATGCAGCAAACAGACAACAACAACCTAACTATGGATAATGTGAAGGTCGATCTCTTATTCTCGGCCATAAACATATTCCCATTAACTGATTCTGAGGGTGATAGCTTTTTTTGTGGTTAATGAAGTATACCACTAAAGCTTCCTCGATAGGATCCTCCTGTCAGTCACAATATAAACTGGGGAGTGATATGAGCCCATATGTCTTTATTACTGTACTTAAGTTGCAAACGCTGATGTTGATCATCATGGAGGAATGGTACCCCATGAGTTCCTGAAAATGAACTCACCTTGTTATAGCGGTTTGCCAGACCACACAAATATATGTATGCACTCAGAATAACTCATCAGTTATCACTTATATTTTGTTGAAGTTATTTTTTATCATTTATTCTTATTTCTCCAAACATTTGTTTTTGCAGCTTTGCATGACTTTTGGGAGTTAGGGGTTTCATTGTTCTTAATTGAATCTTGTGTGTTGCCTTTCTTTTTGAAACCTATTATAGGGGCTTCACATTCCAATGAAAGGGCTTCACATGGATTCTTAGTGACTAAATATTTGGTTATGGGATGTCTTGATGCAATAAAAAATGTCTACGTTACCCTCCATCTAAAATAAAAACCTAAAAACTAAAATCAAAACCTAATTCTAGTTCAAAAATATGCTCTTCTTCTTCTTCTTCTATCTTCCCCTCCTTCATAAACCATAAATCCTTCCCTCTTTTTTCAATAGAGATTATTTCATCATTTTGGATTAATCCACGATTCGAAAAACTTATAGTCGTCAATTGAAATCTCTATAACCACAACCAACTGATAAGACATTATGATCATACGATATTATGATTAAATTGGTTGATATAGGAAAAATTAGGGTTACAAATTCACTTAAGGTTGTTCTGTGAAACTATTACGGTTAGGAAACTAAGAATTTCTAACCGTAAATATTAAAAATAAAATAAAAACTGTAGTTGATACGGTTAGGCATGTAACAGTAAATATATTTACGGTTGGATTCGACTCCCTAAAACCTAACCGTAAGAAATTCTGAACTAAAAAATACTTCTTTTATTACTCATTTTCTGATCATGTGGGACCAAGAAAAATTCTCTGAGTTTTCCTAAATAACTGGCCAAATCTTTAATTACCTAACTAAACATGTTTTAGTCAAAGGAGGAAATATTTTATTTACCTAACTTTGTTTAACTTCGGGGAAAATAAAAGCTACCGTTGGTTTTTATTATTGCAAATCGGAAAAATCTGGTCGTAACGAATATACGATTGGTTTTTTTATTACCAACCAAACAAACCTGGCCGTAACAAACCTACGGTTGTTTTTTTTTTATAACAACTAAACCTAGCCGTGACAAACCTACGGTTGTTTTTTCTTATTATTACCTAGCCGTAACTGGGGTTTTCTCAACTTGTGTTTTTCCCAATTTTCCTCAATTACGGTTAGGAGTTCATCGCTACCTTTTTTTTTATAACAACCAAACCTGGCTATAACAAACCTACGGTTGTTTTTCCTTATTATTACCCAACCATAACTGAGTTTTTTCCCAATTTTCCTCAATTACGGTTAGGAGTTCATCGCCACTTAACCGTAAACCGGTATGAAAAGGAAAAAAAAAACAGTTTTTTATGTACTTTAACCAATTTGGATTCACTTTATAGACAAAGCATCAACAATCTCTCTTTCTTGGATGCTCTCGGCTGGAGTTTGCCATAGATGTTCTTTATAATCGTCAATGATTGGCTCAACAAATTATTTTCTAGCTTCCCCGATCAAATGTTGCCTGCTGGGAGCTTCTAGGGTACATGAGACTCTGGAAAGCATTGATTTTTCAATCGTATCGTTCCAGCGCCGCTGAATATGTGTAGAAACATTGGCACTAAGCCTGAAATGTAACAGAATGTTAATGCAACAAAACAACAGGAGACCACACCAAACACAAAAGGTATTAAACTATATTGATTAACAAGATATAACAAATCAATTTGATATCCTATCTTCACCCAATGAAAATAACATCTAATATCCTACAACTCATAAAACCAACTAACCAGTCATAATAACACTAACACCGCTTGCTAGCAACCTCATCAAATCAAACACAATAAGTTTGAGAATGTCAGTTTGTGGCACTCAATGATAAAAGGAAGGCCTCTAGATAAACTTAAAGGGTCTCAATTGTGACAAAGTCCAATGTTATGGGACACAGAAACAAAGTAAATTAAATTTGGACTAATATAATAACTTCCTTGTCCTATGAATTTAACCAGCCTTTTCATAAACAATTATAGGGTATTTCTTTTATGTTAGGTGCAACAACTTAAATATATATTAGACAGATATATAATCATAAGACGTGTAACACAAAATAAATGCACCTTTAAAAAAAAGAAATATATATTGTAATGAAAAACACATACAAAACACAATGAATTAGAGCATCCCAATAAAACACATACAAAAACTGATTCACAGCAACATGAAACAACAAAGAGAGCAAAAAAGTTCATTGGACGGCTAATATTTCAAAGCACCTGCATACATTGAATTCTTCCTAAAGCTACTGTTAATCAAAGGCCTGGTATCATCAATTTATCACTTACTTTTTCCTGATAAACTTCAACACAGACATTCTCAAACCTCCTTCACTAGCTCCTTTATCTATCTTATCATCTTCCAAAAAATTTCTCAAAAGTGCGCACATTCTGTTTGTATTTCAAAATGCTGATAACACTATACAAGCAAAAGTAACATCCTCATCCTGCTGATATTGAAAACAAAATTATCAACAAATATAAATCACATAGCTAAGAGATTACTAATTATTTATGGTAAAAGATTCCAAATAGGTAGATCTCATACCATGTCATAATGATGGGGGGCTAAAAATCCTACATTCATAATATTAGTCGGCTCATAGGTGACATGTAGAGATTACAAATCCTTCGCTTTTCTTTATGAGCTACAAAACCACATATGCGATGCACATGCTTGAATTTTACTCTTTTAACAACTCCAAACTTGATTACAATGATATTTTTTTGTAAAATAAAATTTAATGTTCTATTTGTACTCATTACGTAGGTAATTCAAAGAGCTTTTCAAATATGTTAATCTTACAAAAATCCGATGTGTATTTTGAAAAATATCAAGTTTTTAAAAAATTTGATATATTTTTAAAACAATGGCGTTTCTGTTAATATGTAAAGTTGAATATGTAAACATTGATTTAATGTATGTTTTTATCCTTAAATATATGTGAAGTTATATTTGATATTAAAGGTCATATAAGTAATATCAGGGTTAGACCAAGGCTTCACCAAAAATACCCTTTTCTATATATTAGTTAAGATTAAGATTAGATAAGGTCTGAGATTAAACTACATCAGTTCAATGAAGTTCATACCAAATGTAAAGTATAGATTAGAAAAATCATATTCAAATGATTATCCAGCTTTTATGCTGCAACACTTCTTATTGGATTGAATCATATCATGCGAGTCAAGCGAAGTGACATAACTTTCTTCGAAAGTAATCAGATCGCTTTCCTTACACTTGTGTATTCCAAGCAAATCTAATACCCTTAGACTCACATCCCATAAAGCACGGTCGGGTGAACAATAGATAGCTCAAACTAATCTTGAGTTCACCCATCTATGGTAGTGATAAGTTATCTGCAAACATCAAGTGTGTGATTGTAGGTGCCCATCTATTTAATTAGTTTATAACCTTGATAGAGACCTTGGATTTCAAATTGATGAAAAACTAAAGATAATCCATGTGAACAGATTATAAACAATGTTTGAGATAGTGGAGAACCCTGACGAATACCCATTTCACTTCTGAAAAAACCTTGTGGAGAGCCATTTAGGTTAATTAAGAATGAAGCAATTGAAACACAAGCCATAATGAGAAAATGAGAAGTACCTGAATCCCCATAATCCCTAACATGTCTCCTAGAAATCTCCAATTCGCTCTATCACATGCTTTTGCCATGTCCACTTTTAGGGCAAAGTGACCATTTATAGCTTTCAAGTTATTCATTGAGTACAGTAACTCTTTAGAAATAATGATATTGTCTAGGATTTGTCGACCTGGAACAAACGCATTATGAGACCAACAAATAAATTCCTCCAAATATGGTTTTGAGCCTATTAGAGAGAATTTTAGTTACTATCTTGTATAGCACGTTGCACAATGATATTGAACGAAAATCAGCTGGAGAAATAGTTTGTGATATCTTTTGTATTGATCTGTAAACATCATTACACACAGTAGACTAACACTTTTTATAAAACACGAGTGAATTACCATCCGACCCGGAGAAGTGAATGAGCCCATTTTATATACAACTTCCCATATTTCTTCTATTGTTGGAACCCTACACAAAGCATCATTATCCATAATGAAATAAGAATCATCTTGCACAGAGAACTGGGGAGGATATGGCATAACAGGTTGTTGGAATAAGGATTGAAAGTGATGAACCAGAGCACGTAAAATTTCACCTTGATCTGTTATCTGTGTATATACTATTGATGCGTGTCGTAACCACAACAAATTAGTGAATATTTTTCCACCTAATTGTTAGAACATAGCTCGGTTGAACCCACCAAGTGTTGGTATGTCAAGTTTTGTTGTCATATTTTAGTGAATCAAAACTCATTTAAGAGTCGCTTGATTATGTACTAGAGTCAACTTCGTATAGGTTAGCTTGGAAGTATTAGGATATGAGACATTACAAGTATTGTGAAGACTTGAAGAAGTGAATAAGTAAGAAGCTACAACGACAACATCATCCTTCCACTTGAGGTTAGTGATATTAGACTTGAACTGTTTCATTCCCTAACGTATCTTTCAAGTCGTGCATATTGAAAACAAACTGTGAAGCATGAACACTCTAGATAGACGTAGTATTAAGGAATACAATACGAGGTTTATTGCTTAACCATTAAACTTTGTAGATAAGACATCGACATAATCGTTTAAATGTTATTGTGATTATGTATGGGTATGAGGTGAGGATTTCATCCTAGGAAACAATGTTTTACATGTGTTTTAAGGAAGTAAGTTCATAAACTTGTTTATGAATCGAAAAGGAAATCGCCAGGTGTTATTGGTATTGTTATTCATTGCATATCTTGTGAACAACCAATATGTGTGATTTAGTATAACCGCTTATGACTTGTTTGTGTTCTTGGTAAAACTATTCACAAAGGCCTGACTTATGTATTGGTATGACTTTTATTAGTGAAACCGATCTTAAGTAATCACCTGAGATGGTATGATCGAGTTTGTGATTTTTGTATGACCGAATCTTCGTAAAGGGGAACCGATCCTAGTAAGAGGTGCAACACATAACAAAGGGGATCGATCCTTGTATGAGGTGCAACAAGTTTGTAGCAGAAAGGGAAACCGATCCTATGGACATGTGCAACACGTTTTTAGGCAAAGGGGAACCGATCCTATGGGCATGTGCAACACATATAAGTTAGATACCATATATATGTGGGGAACCGATCCTAGTACCTAGTCAACTGAATTTTGGAAAGCTAGTGTGACTATGCACAGTACTCACATGGAGGTAGAACCGAAACTTGTTTTGGTAGAACCGTTAAACCCATGATTTGTGATTGAGTGCTCTTGATCAATCACATAGTTCTTGAAAGTCAGATGAACCAATTCTAAACTTGTTTGGAAGTGTGGAAAATCGGTTTCAAGGTTGTAAGTATGAAAGAGGACTTACAAAGTAAGGATGCCGACACACTTTGAACACATGCAGTAATGTTTATCTTTATTTGTTCAAAGTTATTCCTTAATAGCTACAGGAAGAAAATCCTAGGATCGAAACATAAATAAGTTAAGAATCTTTTAATTAAGGTCTTAATTTTATTTTAGGAAAATGAGAATTAGTAATGTGCATTTACTAGTTAAAGATTTTTCAAAGAGATTTTCGGTCATTATTTTGGACAGAGCATTTCCAGGAATTATGGAAACCGAGTTTGGAATATATTTCATATCTTGAGAATATTTTCGGTTTTGGAAATTCCTTGGTGTCCAAACTTCCTTGTCTATAAATACTTGAAGTTTGCATTTCTAGCAAACTAATTCTTCATGACATCAAACTTCCTCGGTTGTGTTGTTATTGGTGAAGCCGCCTATTCGGAGAAGAGAGTAACCTAATTAGGCGAAATCTCTTACGACCGCTTAGTTTAAAGTCTTCTTTGGGATTGAGAAGCTATATTAGTACCGTTGGTGGGAAACTAGATAATTGCGGTTTATCTTGTGATTTCGATTGATTTGATTGACTAACGGTGGTTGAACTTTGATTGCACCTAGTTTGTTTATGCTTGAGAATCTTCTCTTCTGATATAAGATTCACTCAAACTAGATCAAAGTTTCGACAGGGATTTTTAGACTTTTGTTAGTGCTAAAGACGATCTTGTGATAATCCATTATCAACAGACTCCGTTTTGTGCGTGATTGATCACAAGAGATTCAAGTTGTTGTGTGCAGGTGTTTATTGAAGATCTAAGAAGATTTGAAGACAAAGAAGATATTAAAGATTTCTGATTTGAGGTTCATAATCTTTGGTGTGCACAATACTTATTTCGGTATAAGAGGATCCAACTATAATCGGTTTATCCTTGTGGTAGATTGGATTGATTAGTTATGTAGATCGACATTATTACAATTCTTTGTGATTAAAAGTATTGATTGTAAAATATTAACAATTACTTCGGTAGTTGAACATAAGATAGATCTAAGAACCTGACGAAAGAGTTTATTTGAGATAAACAGAAGAGCCTTTGTCGACTCACATCACTTGGTTGAAGAGAGTTGATACCAAACAGATTTGTTGTTCCTTTACTGTTTGGAATACGAACCAAAGGAATTGTTCCAAGTACGTGACTTATTCATAAGTTGGAGGCATGGGAATACATATGGAACTAGGTGAACTGTAGGTTTAGTCGCTTGATCTCAACTATACGAAGTTGGTGTAATTTTGTGTAGCGGCTTGATCCTGAGAGTATTCAATTCTGGACAAGGTCCCGGGGTTTTTCTTCATTTGCGGTTTCCTCGTTAACAAAATCTTGCTGTGTCATTTACTTTTATTTTCCGCATTATTGAAAAAGTGGGGGTACAACAACCACACCCAACAATTCGATTAGCAATCTTTATGGACAAACTCCAATATACTTTCTAGAGAATCAACTAGACAGTCAGACTCAATCTAGATAAAAGTACATCAAAGAGTTTTATCTCAATCTCTCGATTTGATCTTTACTCAAGCAAATAGAAATCTGCGAGTCTTTATCAAAGAGAGATAACTTGGATGGTACCAAAGACCAATATCCAAGTGTCAATCAATTTAAATCAACAACCAAAAGGTCGGATATTCTAATTGATTGAACAACGCACAACCTGTGATATTTAAATTATATAAACAAATATAATGCGGAAAAGAAATAACACAGACACCAGAATTTTGTTAACGAGGAAACCGAAAATGCAGAAAAACCCCGGGACCTAGTCCAGATTGAACACATATTGTATTAAGCCGCTACAAACACTATCCTACTCCAAATTAACTTCGGTCTGGACTGTAGTTGAACCCCAATCAATCTCACACTGATCCAAGGTACAATTATGCTCCTACGCCTCTGATCCCAGCTGGATGCTACGTATTTGATTCCCTTAGATGATCTCACCCACAACTAAGAGTCGCTACGACCCAAAGTCAAAGACTTTAATAAACAAATCTGTATCACACAAAAAAGTCTACAGTAATAGATAAATCCGTCTCCCACGAATATACCTATGATTTTTGTTCTGTCTTTTGATAAATCAAGGTGAATAGGAACCAATCAATAAATCGGTCTTATATTTCCGAAGAACAACCTAGTATTATTGATCACCTCACAATAATCTTAATCGACACAGCGAAAAAAGATATTGTGGAATCACAAACGATGAGACGAAGTGTTTGTGATTACTTTTTTATCCTGCCTATCGGAGATATAAAATCTCAAGCCAATTATTTCAATTGTACTCGTACGATAGAAACATCAAGATCAGATCACACAACTACAAGAAAAGTAGTATCAGTCTGGCTTCACAATCCCAATGAAGTCTTTAAGTCGTTAACCTAGTTTAGAAGAAGAAACCAAAAGTTAAAGGAGAATCGACTCTAGCTATGCAACTAGTATCACACGTAAGGTGTGGGATTAGGTTTCCCAGTTGCTAGAGTTCTCTCTTATATAGTTTTCAAATCAGGGTTTGTAATCAATGTTAGCTTGGTAACAAAGAATTCAATATTCACCATTAGATAAAAACCTGATCAGATTCAAGCTAATATTTCTCAATCGTTGGATCGAAAACGTAGCTTGTTATACACAAATGAAATGTCCAATTTTGGGCTTACGAACCGTTCCCAAACATTAACATTTGTTGGTTCAACAATAGTTAACCAAATGGTTATCCATATGATTACTTTCATATCAACCATATTCTTCTTCATCATAACTAGTTCAATGACTCAAATGAACTAGTTAGAGAGTTGTTCAATTGCTTAGATCTTATGTAACTACACAAGACACAATCGAAGCAAAAACGGTTTGATTCACTCGAATTAGTTCTTGAACTTTATAGCCAAGGTTTGCAAAAGCATTCCTTAGTTTAAATAAACATGATTTCAAGAACAACCGGTTTTAGATATAACCTGCTCAAGTTCGCGGACTGGGTTCGCGGACTTAAACTCATGGAAGGAGTTCACAAACTCCAGCAGAAATTCTCGGGTCGAGAACTTCCGCCAGTTCGCGGACTTGGCTCACGCCACTTCCATTTCTCTTGATCAACAAAGTTCGCAAACTTTGGTTCAAGGAATAAGGACTTATACATATATGTGTTTCCACAACAATGCTTATATCCTACCAATGGTTATGTAATCTAAACTCTCATTTCAATCATTGAAACATTCTCAGAGGACGGATATAGCCGTTATTCGCAGATCATTTTTCGTCAGAGCAATTTTCAAAGTGATTGAAACATAACATGACTTTCGTCACTAGGTAAAGATGAATTCGGCTAAAGCAAAAGCTTACCAACACATATTTCGAGAAATAGATAGGCGAGATAAACTCGGCTCGAAATAGCAAATGTGCATAATGAAAGTCTATATATCAAAACGACTTTTGTCTCAAGAGTATGAGATAGAATAGATAGACTTTTGAGTGACAGATAAGTTCGAGTCTCCACATACCTTTTAGTCTATGAAGATCCACCAGTTCCTTGAGTAGTCCTTCATCTTATATGATGATTGCCATGGAGTTCTTGAGCTCAACTACACTTTCTATCCTAGTCCGAGACCTTTAGCTATGTAGGCTAGGAACCAAGACTTATAGTTTTGATCACTAACATTGACAAACATGCTTAAGATAGAAACGCATGCGAGTTCGACCGAGTAATGCTCTAACAATTATAATTATTTTATTATAATTAAATTAAATTACACAAACGTTAATTCCTATTTACTTGATAAGCAATCCTATTGTGTTTGTTTAAGTCTGAGCCTTTTTATCAAGTAAACATGCTTCGTTGTTGTATTATCTCGATCTCGTATCCATAGAAGATCACACAAAGTGTGAACCGATTAGTTGCATTGTCTCGACTCAGTCGTATGCTATTAGGCGAGGCTTTTGAAAATGTGTATGATCCAGTCTATATAGCATACGACTTTTGTCTCATAAGAAGTAGGAGATAGAATAGATAGACTTTTGAGTGATAGATAAGTTCAAGGCTCCACATACCTTTTTGTTGATGAAGTTCCACGGTTCCTTGAGTAGGTCTTCGTCGTTGTATGATGAATCGCCATGAAGTCCTTGAGCTCAACTACACTTTTCTATCCTAGTCCGAAACTTATATATGTAGGCTAGAAATCAAGACTTATAGTTTTGATCACTAACATTGACAAACATGCTTGAGATAGCAACGCATGCGGGGTCGACCAAGCTATGCTCTAACAATCTCCCCCTTTGTCAATTTTAGTGACAAAACTATTAATACATATGGAATACAAAAAAGATAAACTTTAGTGGCTCCTATTCCATAGTCTAATCTTCAACGTTCCCTGAAATCTCCGTCCTTCCAAATACTCCAATGATCCCAAAGGTTGTAAGTTTAGCATCACCGTTGTTGAAGATCCGTAGCTATAACAATGAGAGAAATCGAGATTCTCGATCATTATTATACAGTGTCATAGTATTATTATGTAACATCAAAGTCCAATTGTATCACGACTTTAACAATAATACTATGGTGATATGTATCACTCCCCTTAGTCAATACTCCATCTCGATCATGGAAACCACTACCCCTTACACAATGATCCAAACACCATATGTATTTATAGTGTGAACTACAATATTTCTCCCCTTTTTTGTCAATAAAATTGGCAAAGGTATAAGAACGGGATCATAATGAAATTTCCACAAGAGACATTTCATAGACTAAAAGAAAAATACATACCAACTTAAATTAGATGCAATCATAAAGCCGAAGCTAAATGCATTCATCAAGGAGTTTTAAGATACAAGATTACCCCTATAAAATTCCACAGCCGCACACCCCGCAAGATATTACCATTAATCACAAGTTCAAAAGAACTCTCCCCCATTTGATGTCATTCCCGGAAGAACAACAAGAGCGACCTTAATTTCGAAAGAAAATAAGGATTTTTAAATTGGACACCAAAAACCATAGAAATGATTTTCTATATCCAAAACTCAACCAAATTAATCACAAGAAAACCCATGATTAATTTAATTGGAATACGCAACTAAATCAAACCACAAAAGTGATCAATTTAATTAAAGGTACTCAACATAAGTAAACTTACGGAGCTACGATTAAGGTAATCATATGGAGACGACTAACTTAATCGTTCACATACTCAACATAAGGAAAAACATTACGGAATATACGACTACTTTAACCAATAGAACATGATTTGTATAGCCGTTCATATACTCAATACAAGAACTTGTGGAATATATGAAAACTCAACTAGACTAATTACAAGAGAACTTATAATTAATCTAATTGGAATACAAACAACCAAACTAATCACAAAAGTAATCAATTTAATTGACAAAAGATTTTTCTCAACAAAAGAAGACTTTCGGAGCAAATAACTAAATAACCAACCAAGATGATTAATTTAGTTCATAATGCTCAACATATAACATCTTATGGAAAAACCAACAAAGTCAATAAGAAAAATCGACTTAGTTGTATCGTGCTCAACATAAGACACACAATGGAGCCTTCACGGTAAAACATAACAAAATGGATCAATGAAGATCAATACCGTGGATAACATATAAGGATCTATTCTATTTTCCATCATAACGACATAATAGACTTTATCCTTGTCAAACAAAAGATTTTATCCTATTTTCCATCAAATACATGACTGCATAGGCATAACTTTTGTAATTGTCAAAAGTTCATTCGTCCTTTCATTAATACGAATACTAATTCATGAACGACTATACTTTTGACAGCATATGGGACCTTCAAGTTCACGGACGCAAACAATACATATCCCATAATCAAATTGCAATATCACAGAATCATAGAGATTAATACTGCAATAACATCATCCTCCAAATATTTTTAGAATTTAAAAACCAATAAACCTAAAAAATAACAAGAAGATGAATACAAAAATATCTATGTGTAGTCACAATCATCACTATTGAAGGCACTAGTTATTCTTCCAACTAATCCAAAAAGAATACATACTAGACAACAATTCCTTTGAGAAATTCTTTTTCATTCCCGAACTCCTTGTTATCGACAACCATCGGGACATAAGGTTCACGGAGATAAGTGTCAATGCCCACGAACTGTCTTGGCTGAAGAGGTCGAATTAGGGTCCTCTGAATTTCCAAAGATTTAGACACGAACGTCTTTATTTCATAAATCACCCTTCTTATTTCCTTTAACTCATCAAGAACATCGGAAAACTTCTGAGAGTTAGAAGGAACAACCCTGGGTTTTCTTGTATTCCTTCTTTTTCTTTTCAGGGACTTAGAGACAAGATTTTTCTTTTTCCTTGATTGAAGACTTAACAATCATGTTGACATCCTTTCCATCTGACGACATAGTGCTTTGAGAATAGTTATAAACAACTGGATTTGTGTGATTGAATCACTTAACTCAACAAGTAGTCTTATATAGGATGTCAAGAGGAAAAGGGAATGTAAAGTTCGAAACCTATTGACAGGTTCGTATACGCCCAACTCCAAAACCCTATAAAGAGTAGAATTGTCGATAATAACCCATTCTTTTGATTTCTTCAAAAAAGATTTAATGGTGGAGAAGCACAAACCCTAGTTCACGTACGCGGACGGAAGATGAGAAAGGAGGAGGTACGCGGACCACCAACATATATAAATCCCTCATTCATGGGCTTGGGCTGTACACGAACTATAATTCACAAGACTCAAGGAAAAACTTAGCCCTTTCCATATTAGAGGTAAACAACCAACATAAGTGTGGAAGATAACAGAAGCAATAGAAAGTTAATCAATCAACAACATAATTGTACACAACTCAAGCCATTTCTTGTCCCACTTCAAGATATGTACAAATGGGAAAAGCCAGTCTTGTTACCAAGAGGCATAATGCGCATAGGAGTTCTCATGCGACACGTCTGGTTGATAAGTATGAACAGTCCCTGTAGTATAATCAAAATAATGATGATAGTCAGGGCAGCTGTAGCTTTCTATCCTTCGTTGGTTCGGGCTAGAAGAAGGATATTTCTGATTTCTGGGTTGTTCAGTATTAACAGTTTTAACACGACCAACACCCTTTCCGGAAAGATTCTTAGACTTAACAGAATTAAGTTTTTCTAAGAATTTAAAAACGCCTTCGAACGCTTTAAATAAATCTTTATCAATTGATCCATCATGATAGTATTTCTCATAGAGATCAAGAGTTAATCTAGTGAGGTTCCATATCCTTGAGCGTATTGAACGTTTTCCAAATTTTTTCTCCTTTTTATTTTTTCCTTCAGATTGCTTAACATCTAAATCTCCCCTTTTAGATGAAATAAGATTATCATGAGAACCCAGAGGTTTTAACCATAACAATCTCTGAACAATCTTTAAGGAATTCTGGCGTGCGTTACAGATGTTAGGAGCAAGTTTTACAAAGAAAGTTCCCATAGGGAAATTTATATGGAACGAACAAACACAAACTTATTAGGTTTACTGTGTTTGCCTGCTCTAATACCAATTGAAAAAGCGGGGGTCTAACAACACCACCCAATATTTCGCTTAGCAATATGTATGGACTAACTCTGAAATACTTTGCTAAAGAATCAAATACACGGTCAGACTCAATCTAGATAAAAGTATCTCAAGGAGTTAATATCTCTCTCTTGATTTGATTTTTACTCAAGCTAAAATCAATAGCGAGTCTTTATCAAATACAAGGAATAACTTGGACGGTACGAAAGACCAATGTCCAAAGATCAATAAATATCAATCAACAACCAAAGGTTGGATTTCCAATTGATGATCACGAACGCACAACCTGTATTATTTCAATTATATAAAATATAATGCGGAAAAGAAATAACACAGACACCAGAAATTTTGTTAACGAGGAAACCGCAAATGCAGAAAAACCCCGGGACCTAGTCCAGATTGAATACACACTGTATTAAGTCGCTACAGACACTAGCCTACTCCAAGCTAACTTCGGACTGGACTATAGTTGAATCCCAATCAGTCTCCCGCCGATCCAAGGTACAGTTGTACTCCTATGCCTCTGATCACAGCAGGATACTGCGCACTTGATTCCCTTAGCTGATCTCACCCACAACCAAGAGTTGCTGCAACCCAAAATCGCAGACTTGATAATAAACAAATCTGTCTCACACAGAAAAATCTATCAAAGGATAAATCTGTCTCCCAAAGATAAACCCTAGGTTTTGTTCCGTCTTAAGATATGAAATCAAGGTGAACATGAACCAATTGATAATCCGGTCTTATATTCCCGAAGAACATCCTAGATTAATCAATCACCTCTCTACAATCCTTCCTGACTACACAGGCGGTTTGTCGAGGAATCACAAACAGTGAGACGAAGATTTTTGTGACTTCTTTATCTTGCATATCGGAGAACTCTCACGATCCCAAGCCAATCAAAGATTATACTCGTACGATAGAAGATGCAAGATCAGATCACACAACTACGAGAAAAGTAGTATTGGTCTGGCTTCACAATCCCAATGAAGTCTTTAAGTCGTTAACCTGGTTTTAGAGAAGAAAACCAAAGGTTAAAGGAGAATTGACTCTAGCGAGCGCACTAATATCACACATACGTGTGGGGATTAGTTTTGCACAATGCTAGATGTCTCCTGTATATAGCCTTCAAATCAGGGTTTTGCCTTAGTTACAAAGCAATCCATATTCACCGTTAGATGAAAACCTGGTTTAGTTTCAAGCTAATATTTTTCAACCGTTAGATCGAAAACTTAGATTGTCACACACACTTGGGTAGACGTTTACTGGGTTTGTGAAACCATGCCCAAACGTGTACGTGTATGTTGGTTCAACATAGTAACCCAAAAGGTTAACCATATGAGCATTTCATATTAACCTTGTTCTTCTTTACCATAACTAGTTCAATTGACTCAAATGAACTAGTTAGAGAGTTGTTCAATTGCTATGAGATCTTATGTAACTACACAAGACACAATTGAAACAAATATGATTCGATTTGATTGAATCGGCTTATGAACTTTATAGCCACGGTTTGCATAAAGCATTCCTTAGTAATTTAAGTTTCATGTTCAGAGCACATCTTTAGATCATAACCTCTTAAGCTCACAAACAAGTTCGCGGACTTAAGACAACCGGTGGAGTTTTCCAAACTCAGCAGAAAATCTCGGCAAGGGGACTTTCGCAAGTTCGCGGACTGAGTTCGCGGACTTATACGCAAACGAGTTTTTGGAAAATCCCAGCAGAAATTCTCGGTACAAGAACTTCCGTCAGTTCGCGGATTGGGTTCGCGGACTTGGCAAAGCCAATTCCTCTGGTTTCTCTCAATCAACAAAGTTCGAAAACTTCGGATTAAGGAATACATGGTTATGTAATCTAAACTCTCATTCCAATCATTGAGACATTCTCAGAGGACGTTATATAGCCGTTATTCACATACCGTTTCGCGTCAGAGCAATTCTCAAAGTAATTGAAACTTTTCATGACTTTCGTCACTAGGTGAAGATAAACTTGATCAAAGCGAAACGCTTTACCAACACATGATTTCGAGATATAGATAGGCGAGATATACTCGTCTCGAAATATCAAATGTGTATGATCCATTCTATATAGCATACGTCTTTTGTCTCATAAGAAGTAGGAGATATAAGAGATAGACTTTTGAGTGATAGATAAGTTCAAGTCTCCACATACCTTTTTGTTGATGAAGTTCCACGGTTCCTTGAGTAGATCTTCGTCATTGTATGATGAATCGCCACGAAGTCCTTGAGCTCAACTACACTTTTCTATCCTAGTCTGAGACTTAGCTATGTAGGCTAGAAATCAAGACTCATAGTTTTGATCACTAACATTGACAAACATGTTTTAGATAGCAACGCATGCGAGGTCGACCGAGCTATGCTCTGACACCATAGTTGGTTACGTAATCTCAACTCCATATTTCAATTATTGAGATATTCTTCTACAATGTTATAATAGTCGTTAGACAAAAAGAATCGACTATCGTCATCAAAGTTATTTTCAAGATTGAAACGTCATCATGACTTTCGTTATGGGTAAAGATGAAAATGGTTAAAGCAAAAGCTTACCAACACATATTTCGAGAAAAAGATAGGAGAGTAAACTCGGCTCGAAATAGCAAATGTGTATATATGAAAACTATCATACTTATACGACTTTTGTATCAAGAGTAGGAGATAAAGTAGATAGACTTTTGAGTGACAGATGAGTTCAAGTCTCCACATACCTTTTGGTCGGATGAAGTTCCACTGGTTCCTTGAGTAGTTCTTCGTCTTCGTAAGATAATCACCATGGAGTCTAGAGCTCAACTATACCTAACTATCCTAGACCGAGACTTAGTCATAAGTAAACTAGAAATCAAGACATATAGTTTTGATCACTAACATTGACAAACATGCTTGAGATAGCAACGTATGCGAGTTCGACCGAGCAATGCTCTAACAGATTTTATATAGCGGCTTAATTCCGAGAGTATTCAAAACTGGACAAGGTCCCGGGGTTTTTCAGCACTTGAAGTTTCCTCGTTAACAAAATGTTGCTGTGTTATTTACTTTGTTTTCTGCATTATAATTTTTATTATAATTAAGTCAATTACACACGTACACTAAATCCATAATACTTGATATTGACCCTATAGAGTTTCGGTTATTTCCAAACCTATTATCAAGTACACATTTTGTTGTCGTATCGTCTCGATCTTGTATCCATAGGCAATCATACAAGTGATCTTGTTGTTGTATTGTCTCGATCTCGTATCCATAGACGACCACATGAAGTGTGAACCGAATTTTCGTATTTTCTCGACTCTGTCCATAGACGATCACATTCGGAAGAGAACTTATAGGTTGATAAATAAAACATTGTGGTGTATTTGGGTACCCTCGTCTTTTGAGAAATTACCAGTTCACTCAACTAAATTGCACATATCAGCTCAATTCTTCCTCTATTCCTGTATTGCAACAGAACCATCCCTAATTCACCAAACCATTGATCATCAACACCCACATCTGCAGATTCATCCATCCTTCGCTGTTTAATAGCACAACTATTGCAATCATCCTCAGCCACAAACCATGGGAATCATCAGCAACCATCTTCCTTGTATCTTAGAACAACCCATGTTTTTTTGTTGAACGCAGCTTCAATTAGGATATTTTATTTCTCAATAGCAACCACCAACAACACCAACTCTCTTCTACGTCTCATACCCATCTCAATTTCACCTCTATCTCCACACCAACATCAATTTCTTGTCTGTCAAAACCCATCTCAATCCTTATCTCAGACAAACTCCCATCTGCTTTCTCATCCATCTCAGATTGCACATTTGTCTCTTTCATGAGCTCGATTTCTGCATTTTCTTCTCTGAGTTACAATACCCATAGCAACTCGAAATTCATTAACAACAGATATCAATTTCGACCACTACTATCTCCTCCAATCAATATCTGTCGTTCTTGTTTTTCGATTAAAGATACAAATTGAAACCCTCATTTCATTAATCTCTTCTTCATCTCTATCAGATCTAATTTCATCTCTCTGATTCAACAACAGCAGCCATAGTTTTTCTTCCTTCTTCAATTCCAGAAAATTTCTTCTCTTAATTCTCACAGCAGCCCCAATATTAATTTCTCCTTATGAACATCAAATACCTTACTTCTCGGTTTCATGGCTGCTAAGCAGCTTTTTTTCTTCTCAATTTTAGGTGAAGTGAGTGAATGAGAGAACGAGAAATCTCTCGAATTTAGGGTTGTGTTGGATTTGGGTGCTAACAACACACCTACCTTATGGATAAGGGCTTATATAATAGGATGGATTAAGACAACCTATAGTCTCAGATAAGGGACACCCAAGTTGGCAAGCCTTAATTAATTCTGGGTGTATTTAGCACTTTCCTTCAAACACAAGACTGGCTACCCCTTAACCTTATATGGGATCCAAATATCACTTGCCTGTGAAATAACAATTATGCCCTCAAGCACAACATTAGATGATTTCTTCTGCATGACTCCAAAATACCTATAAAACTCAAAACACACGTAAAATACATAATTGACAAGAAAAATAGCAAAGAAAGCATAACCAATAGATATTAAATCAAGGTGTATTCTACACCTATCAACTATTCATCTAGCATTAGTAAGATTGACGTGGCGCCCATTCTCACCCCTTGGTAATCTACGGTGGGGAAGAACGCCACCTCCTTTCCCTCATTTATCCAAACCCAATTTGTCCCACTTCTATTCTGGTCATACAAGTCTGATTCGCAAAAAAGCATCAAAGTTGTTTTTTTAAGCATATATATTTGTTATTATATATATATATATATATATATATGTAATTGTATTATACATAATTGATGTCGGCTTAACTTTAGGGATATCTGGTTTAGGATGAGTCTAGTGGAGGAGGGAAGGGGTGAGTTGTACATTGGTGACATGTAAGCATGGGGTAAGGCCTGAGTCTAGTGGTGAGGGAGGGAAGTTTAACATGAATCCTCGCTTTTAGGATTTAAATTTTTTTAATAGATAAAGTGGTCCCGCATATATTAATATTTAATTAAAATAAATATTTGGGCGCAATCCTCGTTTTTAGGATTTTATGATTTTAAATACATAAAGTGGTCCCACGTTAGGTTTAACTATTGATTTTAAATTTAAAAAATAAGGAAGCGAAGATTTGGTTCTCGCTTTCCACTTTTTTTGGGCGAGGATACAAACCTCCCCCGTCTAAATCTCCTCCAATGTTCCCTGCTTTCGAGCAGAGAGAAATGGGACTTGAATATACACCACGGTTTTCTGTCTCTTTCGTACCATTCTTCTGCTCCACTTGACTCAGCCTTAAGAAAGGCAACTGTGACCAAGTAGTTTCAAACTCTGAATAAACAAAAGACTTAGCATTTTTTATGGTCCGTAGTTGGAGTCTTCTAGACTTGCATAGTGAAGTTAAATATTTAATTCTCACTTTCCTTTATTAAATCCAAAACACCATTAAATCAGAATCAAATCTCGGATCTTCACTAAATCAAAATCACAACAACAACACCGTTAAACCGTTATTAACACCAACAAAACATCGAAAAATCCATCAATATTTACGAAAAACTTGTGATTCTTTGTAGAGTCGTGCTGTCACGCGTGCGTTCACGTGACAGCTAAAATGAACTCGCATATAATTGACTGTCAGATATATTATCTTTGATATTCATAGATACAGATTCCGATTTAACGTTATTTTAAAATTTTCAATCTTTTTTCTTTCCTTCAAGCCCTGTAGTTTATAATTTATTTGTTGTGTCTTCCTCATGTATATCATTCGGATCTAAACATAAATAGATATTGCTAGTAAGAAGACGAAGTCCTATATGTTGTGTAATTGTCTATGGACGAGGTCGAGACAATACGACAACAAGGTATTTACTTGACAATAGTTACGGTAATAAAGCCGATTGACTCTTAGGATCAATGTCAAGTAATTCGGATTAACGGTACAACAATATAATTTACTTAACTATAATAACATTTATAGTGCGGAATTAAAGTAAATAACAAACACACAAGATTTTGTTAACGAGGAAACCGCAAATGCAGAAAAACCCGGGACCTAGTCCAGTTTTGAATACTCTCAGAATTAAGCCGCTACACAAAAACCAAAGTCAACTCGTATAGTTGAGACGAAGTAGACTACCCATAGCTACTTAGTTTCCTCAGTATCCCTGCACCTTCGACTTCTAGAGTCACGCACGTGAATCTCAAGACAAAAGTTATTATCTCAAGTTACTTTACTCCTTTTGATCGTATTCCAAACAACAAAGGAATGAATCTGTTTGGTAACCACTCTATTCAATCTTTGGTAAAAGATGTTATGAGTTGTCAAAAAAGGCTTTTCCGTTTAATTTAATAAACTCTTTTGTCTGGTTAGATCAACCCAAAACTTGATTACCGAAATAATCAATTTTCGGATTTGCAATCAATCAATATAGAAGTCAAAGAGTTACTATAATGCGATGCCGATCTTAACAACTAGATAATCACAAGTCTATCAAATATAAACAAGATCTAGTTGGATCCTAGCCGATCAAGATGTGTCACAAATTTACAAGATCCGAAAAATAATAAGAAAATCTTTTTTGTCTTCAAATCTTCAATTGCCTTCTCAATAACCTGCACAACACAAACTTGAATCCTCTTTGAAAAGACGAGGGTACCCAAATATACCTCAATCCAAAACTTTTACACCTATAAGTCCTTTCTCCGAAAGTGATTGTCTATGGACTGAGTCAAGACAATACAACAAATCGGTTCACACTTCGTGTGATCGTCTATGGATACGAGATCGAGACAATACGACAACAAGATAACTTGTGTTATTGACTATGGATTCAAGATCGAGACAATACAACAACGAAGTATGTTTACTTGATAATAAGTTTGGACTTAACCAAACACAATAGGATTGCTATCAAGTAAATAGGAATTAACGTTTGTGTAATTTACTTTAAATTATAATAACAACAATTATAATTACGGAAAACAAAATTAAATGACACAACAAGATTTTGTTAACGAGGAAACCGCAAATGCAGAAAAATCCTGGGACCTAGTCCAGAATTGAATACTCTCATAATTAAGCCGCTATACAAAATTAAACCAACTTCGTATTGTTGATACCAAGCAACTAAACCTATACTTCACCTAGTTCCCTCAGTATCCCTGCGCCTCCAACTTGCAATAAGTCACGCACTTGGAACAATTCCTTTGTTTCGTATTCCAAACAGTAAAGGAACAACAAATCTGTTCGGTAACAACTATTTTCAAACAACGTGATATGAGTTTTACAAAAGGCTCTTCCGTTTATCCCAATAAACTCCTTTTTCGGGTCCTTAGATAAATCTCTTCAACAACTACCAAAGTAATTATTTAGACTTATGTAATTAATACTTTTAATCACAAAGAAACGTATTGATGCCGATCTACTCAACTAATAAATCCAATCTATCACAAAGATAAACCGATTATAGTTGGATCCCTTTACATCCGAAACAAGTATTGTGCACACCAAAGATTATGAACCCAAAAATCTTCTTTGTCTTCAAATCTTCTTTGATCTTCAATAAACACCTGCACACAAATAACTTGAATCTCTTGTGATCAATCACACACAGAACGGAGTCTGTTAACAATGGATTATCACAAGACGTCTTTAGATCTACAAACAGTTCTAAAGATATATACCCGTCAAAACTTCGATCTAGTTTGAGCGAATCTTATATCAGAAGAGAAGATTCTCAAGCATAAACAAACTAGGTGCAATCAAAGTTCAAAAACCGTTAGTCAATCAAATCAATCGAAAACTAATAATAAACTGCAATTATCTAGTTTCCCACCAACGGTACTCGTAGAGCTTCCCAATCCAAAAGAAGTCTTTAAAATGAGCGGTCGTAAGAGATTTTGCCTAATTAGGGTACTTTCCTCTCCGAATAGACGGCTCCACCAGTAACAACACAACTAGGTAGTTTTGCTGGATCTAAGGATTAGTTTTCTTGAAATACAAACTTCAGTATTTATAGACAAGGAAGTTTGGACACCATGGAATTTCCAAAACCGAAAATATTCCCAAGGATATGCAATAAGGGCAAAAACGGTTTTCATAATTCCTGGAAATGCTTTGTCCAAATATTGAATGAAATCTCAGCAGAAAATCTCCAACTAGTAAATGCACATTACTAATTTTTATTTTCTAAAGATATGCATTTTAATTGCTGGAAATTAAAAGCATACAAAACTAAAAAATCTTAATTAAAAGATTCTCAATTTATTTCGATGCGGGATTCTCCTTTATCTATTAAGGAATATCTTTGAACAATAAAAGATAAGAGTTACTGCACATGTTCAAAGTATGTCGACATCTTTACTTTGTAAATCCTTTTTCATATTTACAATCTTGGAACCGATTTTCCACACTTCCAAACAAGTTTAGAATTGGTTCATCTGACTTCCAAGAACTATGTGATTGATTATCCTATCAAATCACCATTAATGGGTTTCACGGTTCTACCTCAACATAAATTTTCGGTTCTATCTCCAAGTGGGTACTAGGATCGGTTACACTAGTTACCATAAAATGGCTAACTAAGTACTAGGATCGGTTACCAGTTCTTATGGTAAAACTTGTGATCGGTTGACCAAGTTATAGGATGGGTTACACCAACTTACTAAAACTTGTTAAACCTCTTACAAGGATCGATTACACTATCTCTTGTGATCGGTCACATCTCTTACTAGGATCGGTTACCCAATGGCTAGTATTTAGTCACACCAATTTCAAGATATCGATCTTACCATCTCAGGTGATTACTTAAGATCGGTTTCACTAATAAAAGTCATACCAATACAAAAGTCAGGCCTTGTGAATATTTTTACCAAGATACATAAACAAGTTATGAATGGTTATACTAAACACACATATTGGTAATCAAAAGATTTGCAATGAATAACAATACCAATAAGCCTAGCGATTTCCCTTTCGATTCACAAAACAAGTTTATGAATTTACTTCCTTTAAACGAATGTAAAAAATTGTTTCCTAGGACGAAATCTTCACCCATACCCATACATAATCAC
Source organism: Papaver somniferum (assembly GCF_003573695.1). Classification (NCBI taxonomy): domain Eukaryota; kingdom Viridiplantae; phylum Streptophyta; class Magnoliopsida; order Ranunculales; family Papaveraceae; genus Papaver; species Papaver somniferum. The sequence goes on from NC_039358.1 coordinate 74,776,302, forward strand.
AATAGCATTCATACGATTATGTCGATGTCTTATATACGAAGTTCAAAAGATAGACGTTATACTTCGTATTGTAATTCCTTAATACTATGTCTAACTAGAGTATAATCATTCACAGCTTCGCAGTTATGTTTTCAATATGCACGACTTGAAAGATACGTTAGGAATGAAACAGTTCAAGTCAAATATTACTAACCTCAAGAGGAAGGATGATGTCGTCGATGTAACTCTTTACTTCTTCACATTCTATCCTAGTAACTTTCTAGCTAACCTATACGAAGTTGACTCTAGTATATAATCAAGCGACTCTTTAAATGGGTTTTGATTCACTAAAATATGACAACTAAAATTGACATACCAACGCTTGGTGGTTTCAACCGAGCTATGCTCTAACACTCTTGTGATCAGTAACACACAGAACAGAGTCTGTTAACAATGGATTATCACAAGATGTTTATTCTAATTCGCAATAACTTATACTTAAATCATGTAGTAGTTATAACTTATTCATCAGCTCCATGTTTTTAATGCCAATACATCCACATTCTTTTCGTAATTCCATTTAGTTTCATTTTATGAAATGAAGTTTTCTCTCTTCAGTTGAGTGCCCCCACCATGAACATCTTTGAATCCTTTCGATTTCTTGGGTAGCCTTTAGCTAACAGGAAAAATCCCATGAAGTAATAAGAATTGCAGAGAGAGTTTATTTCGATAAGCCTGCAGAATTAACAAATTGAATTCTCCAACCAGGCAATTTAGAAGTAACCTTGTCAATGAGGAAGTCAAAACTGAAGATTTTGTAGTCTGACTTTGATGCGTATATGCCAAGATATTTATCCTCTGCTGTCATTTCCCTTAAACCCAAGTCCTGGAGTATAGTTTGTTTTCTCCAAATGTGATCCCTTTACTAAAGTGTATAGAGGATTTATCATAGTTAATCAGTTCCCCTGACATCTCCGCATATTCTTTTAGCAGCTTCTTTAAATTCTACACTTTTGTTCTTGTATTCTCAAACATATTGTGGAATGTTTCTAATACCCTTTGGTAAACTTGTTCTCCTCAGATTATCTCATTAGCATCATAAAGAATGTGATAACACTTTCCCTCGTACACACGAGCAAGTTTGTTAGTGAGAACCAAAGCTTTCGGCCTTCTTCTTAGGTCTTCTTTCAGTACCATCTTTTATAACTTATTTATTTTGAAAATTTCAAGATGAATATTTTGAATAATCAAAATATTTTTCTTCTTCGAAAATATTTTAAAAACTTGCAGAATGGACCAAGATTTTATGTTTATTTACGATATCGGAAATTCATCCTTTTTCAAGGAACCAACATATTTCCAGAAATAAGAACCTTTGTTATCTAATAATATATCGATCCACACGTGGGCTTCTATGAACTGAACCGGTCCATAGCACATGACCATAACACAATGGGTAGTCATGTTCGAAGGAGTTTTAGGAATAAGAATACAACAATTCGTAATGTCACAAATTCCTTTTAGCCTGTGGTTTCAAGGAAACCATTATGTGGAGAGTGCATATTTCTACTTCCAATAGAGAAGTTGAGACAAAACTTCCTTTTTAAATACTCAAAGGATTGTAGTATTTATTTAACTCGAATAATATTGTGATAAAGGTTTATCATAATGCAGTTTTTCAATAAAACAAAAATTCTTATTTTATTAGTAAAGCTTCGAGTTAATAGAGAATGAAAAGTTGTTTTGATTATCTATATGGAGGTAGCTTTCTCTTCTATCGCTTCTAAAATTCAGTCCATTAGGATTACTTGTGAGAATTGATGGCACAAGAGCAAAAGTTTCAAGGTTCAGAAGATGCATAAATATTGAGAAATTGAAGCAAACGAGAAGACATTGTATCACCTATTCAAAGTATTGGATTAAAAAGGTGAGGAAGTAGATAGGTATTGTGAATACCTACCAGTTGGTGCTAACTACTACATTAGTTGAACAGGTTTCCGTGCTAGCCTACCAGCGAGCCTCATCAGTAACCATCCAAGGGAGCCTAAGTGGATAGGGGGATTGATTATTTTGCAAGGGGGGAAGCTAACTCCACCTTCCATGTCAAATTCTGCAATATTGCGTCATCGAGGACTCGAACCTGGGACCTCCTGGACCGCATCAAACCTTTGCGGAACAGGGATGACCAGCTGAGCTAGCTACCCAATTTGTTTTAATTTCTTTTGTTCGGGTATGACCCTCTGTGATTAGATTGTTTCAATCAAGGCGCTGAATACACCTTGAAGTACTTATATTATTTTAACTTTTATATACTACATTTTTAATAGTCTATATTATAATAAGCTATACTTAGATGATAAGATTGATATAAACTCATCTGCTCTTTTCAGTGATTATGTAAGCCTTGCATTTTGATTAATAAATGTTGTTTTCTTCCTTTTTTGTTTTTACCATCATCCAGATTACTAAGGCATATTCCTATTCACAAGGTTAAAAAAACACGTTTGACATACAAGGTGGCATGGCAAATGAGTTGCCGTCATTATGGGAAAACTACTGAGCGATAAATTTTCTAGCGATAATTATTCATTAAAGCGCTGGCGATAACGTGAATATCACTGGCATCATAGTTACCATCGCTCAATTTTCTTTATATTGATCGTTTGACACTATATCGCTCAACGCTACTTTATAACGGCGATTTCCCCCCTCTTTTCCTATATATACACCCATATACTTCTTCAAATCGCTCACACCTACTTCTACATATATTTTACTAATTTCTTACTAATTTTTGTACTTGTATCCGTAATTTTAAATTTCATAATCGTCGATGACGAGATCCAATGAAAAGAGGAATGTTATTATGAAACGGTTTGGATTACAACAAGAAATGCATGAAAGGAGGTTGCAAGAACTTAACGATAAGGAACCTGAAGATAATAAACTAATTGAAACTCTGATGCTTGTACATTTGGGCTAAATACCTAGAGTTAGAGAGCCAAAAGAAGTATTCTTAAGAAGATATAGGTATCGAGGGAGGGAATTTTACCACCAAAAGCTAATGCACGATTATTTTCTTCCCAATTATGTGTACTCTGATCGAAATTTTCACGGTCGATTCCGCATGCCTCGGCATCTGGTGAAAAAGAACATTGAAGAGCTTTGTCGAGTAGAACCTCAATTTAATTATCAGTTTGATGCATTGAATATTAGAGGTCATAGTCCTGAACAAAAAGTTGCTTCAGCTTTAAGGTTTTTAGGTTATGGCAAACCAGCGGATACGAACGATGAGTACCTTGTATGGGAAACACAACTTCATTCACTTACCTTTCATTGTATTGCAAAGTAATAATTAATCATTTTGGTCCAACAAATTTTAGGAAAACCAACCGAGGAAGATGTTAGACAAATATTGAGGGAAAATGAGGATAGGGGATTCTAAGGAATGCTAGGTAGTCTTGATTGTATGCATTGTGTATGGCAAGGATGCCCTGTTTATTAGGCCGGTCAATATAAGGGTCATGTCCGAAACCAACCGTTATCCTTGAAGCTGCTGCTTCTTATGATTGTTGGATATGACACGCTTTTTTTGGTCTTCCAAGTTCAAAATGATATTAATGTTTTGCACAAGTCACATATGTTTGCAAGCTAACATCAACGCGGTCATTAATGATTGTTTCTTGTTTTGTATAGTTGGAATAAGAGAACTTACATATATGTTTTCAGTGGGTGTCACTAAATGGTTTATGCATCTTAATTACCACGCTTGCTTAAGCTTTTGTGATTGCCTTTAGTGAAGATTTATAAATTTCGACGAATTACTATGCACTAACGCGCTATATTGTATTAAGAAATTTATGGCAATTGATCTTACCCGACAAAGGAGTTTACTAGTTTAAACGGAAAAACCTTTGTCGAACTCAACAAATATTTATCTTAAAGATTGAATAAAGTGGATACCAAACAACTTTGTTCTTTTACTGTTTGTAATACAATCAAAAGGAGTTGAGTGCTTAAGACTTTACATCGGTAAAGCAACTTAATTAAGATAGTGATTTATGTTTTGGGATTCACATGCGTGACTAGTAAGTCATAGACGCAGCGATACTGAGGAAACTAAGTAAATAGGTAGCAGGAAAGAAAAAGTTATATGCACAATTGTTAACAAATACAACAGGTCATTTAGCTCAATGTAAGTAATAACTAAAAGGTTTGGTAATGGAAATTTACATACTGCCAAGTCAACCGACGCTTTAAAAAACTAGCTTTTCTGTCGAATTCGCTCATACGCGGCTGAAGGGCTTTCTGACACGCCTACAATAAAAATGAAGGAGCAATGGAAGGCATATGAACACTAGAACATAAACAGTCACAAGTCATGATCAAAGAACAATGATGCATTTTATCAATTGAGTAATAGAATTTAAAGTTCATTTTAAATTATTAATTTATTCATGTATTACATTTAACTAGTTGGAAGCCTAACAAGCTAAGCTCCAACACTATACTACTACTAAATTAATTGAACATGTTGTTGTGTTAGCCTACCAGCGAGCCTCATGGGTAACCTATCCAAATGAGCCGAAACGGATGGGGGGCTGAGATTGTATCACAAGGGGGGCAAACTAACTCTACCTTCCATGTTAATTTCTGCAATATAACACCATTGCGGGCTCGAACCTGGGACCTCCTGGAACGCATGAAACTTTGGGGAATGGGGATGACCAGTTGATCTAGGTACCCGTTTAATTTCTGTAATAGAATAATTCTGGTTTCCAATTCCAAGATAAATAAAATAATAATAATAATAATAACAATTGTATCAGTATGTAGCAGTGACATCAGACTACTTGTGTTGTCTGAAACTAGTTTGACAGGTCGGATAAGATCTTGAAAATTCCAAATTATGATCAAAAACCTATTCAAAAGGTAGAGCTTGAAGTTGATGCAATGGGTGTTCTAAAGAAATTCTTTATAGACAGAATTATTTTCGCAACAAAATTTGTGTCGAAAAACCACGAGGAGTGTGTTGAGAATGTGAATGGTTTGATCCATATTGTTGAAAACCCAATTGAGCTTGCAAATGATTATAATGATGATGTTGATGTCGGGACTTTGGTTAAGGCTGAAACGGATGAAGAATGGTTGCAAGGTTTGATAGAGGACTATGATATACAAAAAGTGAATAGTTCACTTGAATTTTGTAAGGATGAAGATGATTTCGTCCATAAAATTGTTGTGTTATTCATAATGCAGATTTTTTATGAAAATGGAAACCACCCAGTTAAGGACAATGAGAGAAGAAGAAATAAAGAAAATCAGAGAAGAAGAAAAGATGTGAAAGAAAAAATAGAAAAGGCATTTTTTTAAGGAAAGAAAGCAGGTAAATTGACCGGAAAATATGTCAAAACATAAATGATCGAATTGATTGAAAAAAAATAAGAAATTTAATGTAACAAAGGGTATTCTAGCCATCTTAAAGTTTACAATAATAGACTAACCAATTGTTGATTTATTTCAATATTTGTGTAAAGTCTATTCAAAACTATCAATAATAATGAATGATTAAGCTTTTATTTAAATCTCTTGTATCGTTTTTTGTGATAGTTCCAATTACATACCTTGTTGTGAATGACTATCTTTATGCTTTGTTTTCGGTTTTCACTAGCCCTAATTTCCGATCTCATATTATGGTGATCTCTTATGATTTGTGTGACTTTTTGATTTAGCGGGATTAAGTTCTACCTTTTTAGGTAGGCTTTATCAAAGGATCATGAAGAGATACTGATAAACTCATGTGTGAAAGTCACAATGATGATTTTATCAATTTATGTTTACATAAGTTGTGTATTTAGCATAACATATGAGTTACGGTTTAGGCTTTTACTATTGGCACGCAATAGCTAAAACCGGTTTCAACCTTTCTCTGGTAAAGGTTGTTTTTGTTGTTGTTCTTTTGTTTTGCAAAGGAATAACAACCCACAGGGGGAGAGTTCTTATTGAATTGGTGATTAATGATATATCTTTCTAGGGAGAAGCGGCTGCAGAAACCAAGGTAACGGTTAATTTTGTTAGTTAATCGTTTATCCTGTTAAGAAAAGCTTGATTTTATTGCATATTCTTTTCTTTTGCTTAAAGAAATTCGGTACAATTGTTATAATTTCCATTATGTTATATGGATTGATTATTGTGACTCAATTGTTTTCGGTTAAGAAAATTTATGTCAATTCTATTTTGACTTATTGAATTGGTATCTATTTTTGAGCTAGCCAAGTTATGTTGAAATGTAAGCATAGTCTTATGCATTTCGTTGTGTTGAAATATGCAAGCTCACCTTTGTGCTCAATCTTTTGAAAGGTGAGGAAGCACATGAAACTGTGCACATGATATCTCGGTTATTAACATCTCGCGTACCTTGTATTGACATCCGCTCAATAAACCCTCTCATATAATAACCGAGAGGTCATTATATGAGGTCATCTCGCGTACCTTGTATTAATCTGTTGCACATGAGATGGTTTTTTGATTGTAACATGTGATTATTATATGGGGACATAGTCTTACATTTATTATTAATAAACCCTCCAAACTATATACATTTCTTGATATTGAGTACACTTGGTTGTATTTACCACATTCCCACAGATTACATAGCATTCTTCTCCGGAACTGTTTCTGACTATTGCCCCATAACCAAATTGATCTGTCCAGTAGCATGATGCATCTATATTAATCACCCACACACCAACTAGAGGTCTCGGCCAGTACGCGGGAACCCAATTCTTATGCATAGTGAGATGGGACCTTGGATCCTCGAGGTCTTTTACAACATATCGACTTGGTGCCCCACGCCACGACTTGGCTAGCTATCTTATGGAGGTTGTGTTGTTGGAGCTTAGCTTGTTAGGCTTCCAACTAGTTTATTATAATAATACCCCTTATCCAATAACATACCAATTGTCAAACTTATTATGAAAAAAATTGAAAAAAATAAATTTTTTTTTATTAATCAACCAAAATAACAACGAATCATACTTGGGATAATAGATCTGTGCAGTGGATGAGTGTCTGAGAGTTTTTTTTATTATGAAAGGGATTAGGATAAAAGGCGTTTCATTTTTACTATGAATATATAAGCGAAATGGTTTTGCATTGAAGTGTAGAAGAACAAATCCAGCGTAAATGATATTTGTAACTGCAACAATCTGAATCCTCCTTTAGATCTTTGTCCATAAAGAGAAACACTATTAGTGGCTCCCATGTAAACCATTCTTTATGAGGTCAAAATGTAGATCACCATCCATATGGAAACAATTATTCCTGCAATCTTGACCGTCTTTTATATGTCTGAATTGTAGATGATCGTCCATATGGGAAAACACCGTAATAATATAAAAAAAAATGTGTTTACTGTGTTGTGTTATGATTGAATATTTATAAATTATGTGTGAACTGTTTTATGTTTAAGCATTTATGAATTATGTGTGTATTGGTTACATTTTTTTTTATAATTGATTACATAGAACAATGGTCCCTAGAACTACATTAAGGTACATCAACCTAGAATTTACGTTATTATAGGTTCAATTCCCAACCTCCCCTATGAGAGGAAGCTTGTCGGGAGATAAGACTTATTGGGTATGTATGTTATCGCTCAACCTAGTTTTATGCGTTATGTAGATTTTGGTATTTAATACATGGTTTTGGGCTTGGTAAGTCTCGTGAAAATACTTAAAATATTGTTAATATGCTTTTTGTACGTTATCCAGGATCCCTACTGGTATAGTCTGGTTTATGTTATCTAGATACTAGCTATCATTGATGCTTACCTATATATTTTTTCCATTTGTGCATTGTTTTATTATTTTTTTGATTTTTGGGTAATTAAATGATGACCATTGATTAAACTTGAACATCACCTGTGAAAGTTAATGATAGTTAAAGTTTAATTATTACTTAAAATGAATAATTCCAGCATATTTGCTTAGTGAATTATTCTGGAGAATATTTTTCTAAGAATTTGAAGAAAAAAAGTCTAATTTTTTTTTAAAAAAAAAAGACAATTTAGGAAATCTATTCCGAACAGAAAAACAATCTGATCTCAATAAAAATTCAACTTACCAAAACAAAAATAAGGTAAATAATGAGGTGAACTATCGAAGCTAGTCAAAAAGTTATTCATGCTTTTAGACCTGGTGAACCATACGATAACGTAAACAATAAACTTGAGTTGTAGAATATCTTGTAAATAATATAAATGAGAAAACAATGTAACCTCCACTTCAAACATTTATCAGATGAACTGCTTCAAACTTCCTAAGAAGCCTTGTTAAGTTTGCAAACCAAAGGATCTAGGGGGTCTTGGTTTTAGGAATATGAAATTTCTTTAACAATACTATGATCACTAGAATGACTTTGAGACTAATACTTGAACCAGACTCTCTTTGGTCCTTCACCATAAAGGCCAACCACTTCAGAGAAAAATATGTAATCAGAATGGACACCAAACCCAAAAGAACTGATTCTAGGATATGGAAAGGAATTCCGAAAGGGGTGAAAAATGTTCAGAAATATTATAGATGGGAGGTTGGTAATGGTCAAAACATCATAATATGGGAGGACAGATGGATACATAATAAAGAAAAATCACAACAAAACCTCAACACTACCCCAATGATATTTGTCATCCAATTAATCAATACCGTAGGGGAATGGGGCATGGATCTTATATCTCTTGGGTTCAATAAAGAAGACCAAGATGATATCCAAATACAACCTTCAATCTTCAGGAGGAAGATAGAATTATCTGGGGTTTACCGACAATGGAAACTTACTGTCAAATTCCTATATGACAGGAAGATTAAGGATAAGTACAAAGATGACATTCATAATCCAGCTTGGAAAAGATATGGAGTCTGGAAACCTCATCATCCATATAAATATTCATTTGGAAGTGTGCCCATGGAATCCTGCCTACCAATGTAAAAACAACAAACATCCTCAACTATATTGATTCAATCTGCAATCTCTGCAAAAAATGTTAAAGAAGACATAACCCATACTCTCATCTCTTGTATATATGCTTCTGAGGTGTGGATAAGCCTTTTTGGTCCACAACACCAATGCTTTGGTGATACCACCAACTTCAATGATTGGCTCAATTCTTGGTTTCTTCCTCAATATCATTTCAATGACTGGATTCCAATCTTTGCTATCATATGTTGGTTTATCTGTAAAGCCAAATGTGATATTCTGTTTCAGAAGAATAAACCTTCTGCTATGCTTAGAGCGTCCACAATGGACGAGCAAAAGATGGAGTAAAGCCAAACATGGTAAAAAAACCAATCGCAGTGGAGCGGAGTATAACCAAATATGGTGAGATTTTTTAGGTTTCAGGAGCACGTCTAAATTCCCGACCAAACTATATTTGCTCAAGTGGAGGTATAATCAGCGTTTGAGAGTAGGCGCATGTATAATCAGCGTCTCGTAACATGCGCAGAGTGAAGCATCCGCTTAATAGGGGAGAAGAGATATTAAGTTCTCTTTACCAACTACACTACCATCAGGTGCAAGTATAATGTTCGCCTGATCACCAAGCCTAACCAACTACACTACCATCAGGCGAAAATATAATGTTCGCCCCACTCCAAGCGCAAGTATAATGTGCACCTGAGTACATTTACTCTTTTTCCCATTGCGCTTCACGTCTAAAAATATAAAATCTTTTTGGTGTTTAGTTTGGTTTTCTCTCTTTGCCCCATCTCATGATTGTGGACGCTCTTACTGGCAACATGATTAAGCAACACCTTTGCTCTTATAATAGAGTGATATACAACCAAAGTCGTATTCTGACCAATATGTACTACCAGAGATTTGATCAGGATAACATAGAAAAAATTACTCTTCAGTCTGTATGAGTTAACGAAAATGACATTGCTCGGGATTGCTCCCAAAAGCCTGTGCATGATGTTGGAGGCAGCTCTGCAGACCTTGCTTGTATCGGTTGAGTTATTACCTTTTGGTAGTGAACTATTTTCTTATAAAAATAATACAACAAATTAATTTAGATCATTGAAAATTACTCTCAAAAGTAAACGAATATGTCTTTGACCTGTCCATGAATTTCAATCTTATCTCTTTGGGTTCCATTATATTTTTGCATAGTTGTATTCTCTAGTCCAGATTATGTCTATGTCGGTTTTGTATATCCTTTAGTGTTTGAATTGTCGTATCCCTGTGTACTGTTTGATTTTAACTTATCCAAATTTTATTGAACGATGTCATGTATTAGTAAATTTGTTGTTCGGACTCACCTCCTGGAAATGATTGATGCATGATCGGTTGAATTATTTGATTGTGTTGGATATTTGATTGAGTATTAATGATAAATTGGTATGGATATGTTTTAATGGAGTGGGAAACAGATTGTTTCTTCTCACTTTCTATTGATTTATATTTCTCTTGTTTGAATAACTTAGATTGGATTACATTCTCTCACATCATCTCATTCTTTATATACTAGGTACATATAAGACCTAATACAAAAGCTATATGTGGAACAGTCTCCTCCACTCACTACTTAGCCAACAATACTTATTACTAACCTACACTCCTATTTGGACACCAAATTAACGGTATTAATCCTCTACAGACACTAGACAACTATCAGACTTCAGACTGGAATGTAGTTGAGACCGAATTCATCCTCCAAGTGATTCAGTTATAGCCGCGCTCCTTACGTCTCTTGAACCTCGCAAGGCTCTACGCAATTGATTCCCTTATCTGACGTCCTTTACATCTTAAGAGTTGCTTCATCCGAATTGAAGACTTTTGATACCAATCTGCCTCTAACAGATAAGCCTATTTAATTTCCATTTAGATCAAAGAGTAAGGTTTGCGAATATGTTTGCAATAGACAAAGCTAGCGAACCTCACAATCCGGAACACTTACACTCACTTGGACGAGAAGCCTGTATAGTTTACCACCTTTCAAGAACAATCTTCAAAAGATCAATTAATACTAGTTTTCAGATATCTATCTTGAGGAATCACAAAGTCTGATATGAAGAGAACTTTGCAATTACTGCCTATCTTGCCCGAAAGAGATTACAAAAACCTCAATAACGAAAAAACAATATCAGCATATACGAACTATCAAGGTAAAGATATTCAGACATGGCTTCATGAATCCCCAAAGTTAAGTCTTGCAGTCGTAGACCTAATTATGTTTCTCAGAGGAAACCTTGGTAAATAGAGGACGACTTTAGAATCAACTAGGATACGAAGTGTCAGGGATTGATTTTCCCAGTTGAAAGATCATCTTTATTTATATTTTTCAAAGACCAAGGGTTGCTTAGAATTCAAGCTAAGATAACTTGAGAATCAAGCAAACACTTTTAGGTCTTGAATATACAATAGAAGAATACACACTATGGTCCGGTTACAGAACCGTGTACAATGATTGTTCGATTTGGCATGTATTTCATGAGAACAATAAGCAATTTGATGTTCATTTAAACACCTAAGAGTTTGATTATGAAGCACACACATAAGTTTTTGAGCGATTAATGAAGTCTTAAAAGCGTTTGAGAGAATCATAACGATGCTAAACATATTTAGAAAATAAGTCTTTGAGCATCTGCTAAGATTTACTGGGACCATTGATAGAATGGTTCGTGAACCGGCTTGTTCACGAGTCAGGGTGCCACGGTTCGTGAACCGGGTTCGCCAACCCTACAAGACTCTAGAACTCAGTTGGACACGGTTCGTGAACCGGGTTTGCCAACTGCTATCCTTATTTACCAATCTTTGTAAATTCAGTTCACTACAGTTCGTGAACTGTCCCAATCTGAACTTACAGTCTGTGAACTGGTTTTTCAACCTTTCATGTATTTTTGAAACTCAAATATCTATGGTTTGCGAAATGGTTCGCCAACCTACCCTGAGCAGAAGTATCAAAAGTTCTGAATTTCTCTCTTATGATGTTTGAAACATTCTCAATGATAAAATCACTTATATGGACGATTTTCAATTGATCCACAAATTAATTCTCAAACAATAAATTGTTTTGAACTGAAAATGTTAAGGACCTTTGAACATCTTTTCTAGAATCATATTTCAATATTTTTAACAAGACAAGCTTGACTCGATTTTTTTTCTTTCTAAATATACTAGAAGTCATACAACATAGTCCCAATAGATAGAATGGTAAGATGGTAAGTAAAATTGAATGGTTCGGTCTTCACATACCTGATATAAAAAGTTCTGCAAATCTCTTCGTCGATTCAGTCTTCGAGGGTGATGTCTGATACTCAACTACCAAATTCTAACCTAGTCTGAGACTTGACTTAGTAGACTAGAAATCAAGAAGTTGTTTTGATCAACTAACATTAACAACAAGCTTAAGATAACAAAACTTATGAGTCCAACCGATCATCGCTTTAACATCTCCCACCTCTTTAAGGAGAGCAAGCCTAGAATTAAAATCTTAGCCAATTTTGGTTCACCAAACAAAATTTTTTCTTTACCAAACAAAATAGAGACTATACACCAAATGAAATAAGGACTAAAATGCACATAATAAGGATTCTGGAGTAATATATATAATTTACAATCAATTAAATAGGGTTATGTTAGAAATCATTTATTTACGAAAATGTCATTTTTATAAAAAATGAAAATAAATGTTTTAAAACTTTGTATCCTCAAAACTATACGTCGGATTTTTTTGAATTTTATATATTCAAAAACTTATTTGAATTATCTATGCTATGAGTATAAATAACAATATGAAGTTTTTATTTCTCAATATATTTATGTTTCTCCATTAAATTAGATATAATTGAAGGTGAACTGAAAAACATATTTATACGTTGCTTAAATGGTGTTGCAATACTTCAATTCATATATAAGCACATAACTAGAGTAATAAATTTATATTTTCAATGACGAAGTATGTCATTAGGTGCAACATCTTTAACATCGCCGACGTGCACCGCACGTGCTCGCTGTTTGTAATATATAACCCATACTTACTAACTAATTAACCGACATTAACACTATTTAATTGGCCTTTCGTCATAAAAATCCAAATGTTTGGTTTTGAATCATATACAGACAACATTTGAGTCAACTGATGTTGACGGACAAAATCGGTTGTCCGTCTAGTTTCCTTAAGTTTCATTTTCTTCTTCCAACTTTACCCCTCAATCATAGTTAATATGAGCCAATCGTAGTTCGTGATATGGATAGTTTTTATGACCCGCTAATATGGGTACTATATATACTCCATATGACAGATTAAAAAAAAAAACTCCAACAGAAGTCGGTTTAACCCTAGGTGTTTCTCCTACAGAGCAGCATCAAATCACCAATTATTGCTCCAGTTGTGTCAATTGTTACATTTGCAGAGTAATAAAATCTCTTTCATAAAATATAATGTCTAGTATGGCACGAGAAAACCAACACTGTCTAGAAAAATAAACTGGATAATCTCAAAAGATGGCTTACATAATAAATTAGGTACGAATCAAAACCATCGTACAAAATAAATTGTGTGACCTCTACAAATGTCGTATATAATAAATTAGGTACAAATTAAAACGATCTTATAAAATAAATTGGGTATGCTGATCTATAACAACAAGGAAGATTCATTAGATGCACTACATCCCTTTTAACCATGTCTGAGGTATGTGAATTCAACTAATACCTGTCTTGTTTGTCCTTTATCTGTAAGAAATTTGTGGAGTTATTAACCACAAGTAAGAAAATGCTATTAACCTAGTTTTGCTTTTTGCAAGTCTGATTGAAAAGCGCACTTGTGCTTAATGCAGTATTCTATTTCGTCAACTGCAAAACTAGTAAAAAATATTTACCAAACAAAAATTTCTCAAAATCAACGTCAAGTACGACCAATATAAGTAGAAACAGAAAACCTTACCAGACATTTCACACCATTGAACTTCTCTAACCACGATCCAGGACCAACTTGAGAAAAAGAAACTCAATATACATAAACCCAGAGCATTTTTTATTTTTCTTTGTCTCCGTGACATTTTGTTAACTTACTTACACAATCTTGGAGGCAACACACCACTGCTATAAGAAAAACGTTAAACAATTAATATCCATTAACCGTATCATATGTTAGATAATATGAAACAATACTAAATGTGAAAACAGGATAACAAAATGCATTCATACCAAATATCTTGCAAGTTCTGAATGTCATGCTCAAAGTTAGCAATTTCCGCACGCCTCCATCGATCATAAAACAAATAGAACTTCACTATCTCTAAACCAGGTTGGGCATCCTCAAGATTGCATTTTGAGAACATTATAAGACCCATAATGGTTACTCATCTTAAGTTTTAGTCGTTGGCAAAAAAGAAAAGAAAAAAAAAACTAATTCTCTACAACAAAAAACAGGAGAAAACATAGTCAATATAAATCTGCCATTTTGTGTTTCATAGTCTAAATTATAACCAAGGTGAGGATTTCATTACACCATGTAGGTAATCCACAAAAAATTAAACGTAAAAATGGCCCAACTATACGATTTTAAACTTTACATCTATGTGTTATAATTGATCTTTAACAAAAGATCAGTAACTCTGTTTCCAATCACTAACAAGCAGACAATCATGAGTTTATGTAAGTATACGATGGTTACACAAAAAAGTAAAATAAAATAGTAAAAACTGATAATACAACATATTCCCAGTTCAAATATTTTTCCTAACATAGTTAATATATACGAGTTTACGAATAACGTAAGCCTGGAAGTGAGAAAGGTTGCATATGAAACAAATCAATGACACATTCCCCAACGACTGCATGAACAACTTCTTCTAGCAGAATCAGATGAGTCTAATTCATTTAATTATAGTTCTTCTACACAAAATATGAGGTGACTAAAAAGCAAACAATTACCTTGGATATGTTGAGCAAAAGGAAAAGTAAGGCCTTTCTCCACTAAATCTCATAGCAAGCTCTAGCTTCACTAAATAAGAACCCAATATACAAAGTGTACACCAGCATAGCTAACAATGAAGACAAATGAATCCAATCTGAAATAGATACTACACATATGAAGTAAAAGATGACCCCGATAACTGTAATACTTATATTTTTTTTCGTCACAGAGAACCTTGAGGGGAACTAGTAAAGTGTTGAATAACAAAAAATGCCATACTCTCCGCACGCACTTTCATACTGGTATATCAGATACATCAGACTAGCATACATCAAAACA
Source organism: Papaver somniferum (assembly GCF_003573695.1). Classification (NCBI taxonomy): domain Eukaryota; kingdom Viridiplantae; phylum Streptophyta; class Magnoliopsida; order Ranunculales; family Papaveraceae; genus Papaver; species Papaver somniferum. The sequence goes on from NC_039358.1 coordinate 74,791,540, forward strand.
TCTAATTCCACTAGCCCATCCACACTCATTTGAAATCTGAACCTTTCTAGAGACATTATATGAGAACCTCTAAATTAATAGCTTTGAAGTAGCTTTAGCCACTAAAAAGTACAAGCTACAAACAAGTACTACTTCCATAAAATATGCACATTTTAGTAATCAAATAACACTCATGCAGTAAGTCGATGGGTGCTTTACACAAGCTGGATTATGTTTAAATGAGAATCATCCCAGCAAGCAATAATGAATTAGTGAGGAGCTGAAATTTTACAAGTACCATTAAGTTCATGTCTCGGGCAACAACAAAAGCACATTAGAGAAATGATCTCTTGAACATCTTCTAGTTGTAACCAAGATTAGTATTTTATTCAATTAACCAAGTACAAATAACAATTTCCCAGGGATATCATTTTAACGGAACCTACTCAATGTACAACAAATAGATGCAAAACTCTAAACTTGGAATGAAAATTAGTTAATAGACTTAGGACATATATATTTTGAAGGCGAATATTTGCTATGGGTTGTTGTATTTGTGCAAGCTGTTGTTCGAGTCTCATCTCAAAAGTGAGGAGATGAGCAGTAAACATTTTTATATCCAATTCTTCAATGGTGCTTAATGCAGTTACAATAGGATCATAAGACTGGTTCAATCCATTGTTAATGGATTGCTTCATCTCATCAACATACACTGTATATCCTGATGTTGCAAGCTGATCAAATAAACTCTTAGTGTCATTCAAATAAGCTTTCAAAGTCTTATTACATTTGTTCATGCAGTGAAGCTGTTTCTTGAGACTCATCTGATGAGCCTTGGTTTTTGGTGCAAACTCCCTCTCCAAAGTATCCCATACTTGTTTGGATGTTTCAAGTCCTCCACCCTTGCCAAGGACTTCAGGTGTTAATGTAGAATTCAACCATCCTACAAGGAGTGAATCTTGTGCTTCATAATCTGTAAAAACATGATTGATATTTTCTGTATTAGGTAGGTTTCTTGGTGGTTTTTCTAGGGTTCCATCAATATAGCCTGTTAAACCATATCCTTTAAGGATTGGTTTGAATTGAGTTTTCCATAATAAATAATTGGTTTCTATGTGTTTCAGTGTTGTTACAAGGTGATGAATCTGGATTTGACGGAGGCTATTGGTGTTAGTAGCCACGATAGAGTTTTTGTTTTGTGGTTGTTTTTTTTTTTGAAGAGAAGCGTGGGTTGGATCTAGGCTGATACCAACTTAGAAAATATATTTTGGTGAATATCTTCCACAAGAGATGCAGAGATTGGGATCTTCTATTTATATCAGAAAACAAGTACATTATTCAAAACTGTAAAACAGAAAGTACATTGAAGATCCTAGATATTAGTCAGAGCTTTTTGTTGATGACCAGACTTAGTTTTGGTTTGTTGAACAGCTTCCTGAGTTTGTGAAGATAGTTGAGCGTCTCCTGTGAGTAGCTGATGACATGTGCTGACAAATAGTACCCTGAAAACGATGATTTTTACAAGTATTAACTGTCCATTTTCTCTATTGAGGTTTTATGTGTTGTTATGCGATGATGAATGAAATTCCTGTAAGAGTAGAGAAAGTTCAGTAGTGATGGCATAGAGCAACTACATACCATAAAATCCTTAACTGGTTTATTCTGGAAAATCTGTAAAATAGGCTCAAAAGAAAGAAAATTAGGTCAGAATTAGTAAATGGAAAAATCCAATTGAAAACTTTTTTGGTAGCTAAATAAAAAAATTCCACCAACACTTACCACCAAATCCTACCAGTAGCAAACTCCAATTATACCAGCAACAACCCAACCATTACCAAAATAACAGAGCTCACCCCTACACCAACACAACCGCCATCAACTCCAATAACAAGAAAACACCACCACCAGTACCATCAAGGGCTACCAGCGAAGAATAAGAAGAAGAAGAAGGAGGAGGAGGAAGGAAGGAGAACGAAGAAAAAAGACGTATAAAACGAGGGCCATGGAAGTTAGGTATCGGGTCCATATTACGGGTATGGCTTGTTCACTTTGCACATGCCCTGTTTGGTTAAGTTAACCACTTAAGGGACTAGAAAGTCATTTCAGACCGGTTTTGTGCCAACCAAGACAACTGATTTGGCTCTGTCCATCTAGTTAACAAAATTGAAACTTTCTCATTCCGCCAAGCAAAATAGGAACCTTACGATTTCTTTGACAATTGGACATTAATTAAAGGCATATTAGCTATTATGAAAAAACAGTGGATAAAGAATTTTGGATATTACTTCTTAGTGAAGCTATTCCGTTTTATTAGTAGTCCCAAAATCTTTTGGGTTAGTCTTAAAAAAAGGCAAGATAAAATAAACAAAAAAGTTATAATAAGAGACCCCCAAGTCACCACATACCGATCCCACAATCTCTGTTGATTTTGGTGAAGCCACCAAGCACTGACTATCCCTATCATCATTATTCGATTGTCTAATCCTGGAAGACACTTTCTAGTTGGCAACGGGAAATCCCAACAGTCATTTAACATTAAAAAACACACTAAGCGACTCTAACAGTCATTTGGAAGTAGCAAAAAGATACTCCTATCGGATATCCCCAAGTAGCCAAGGTAATAAATTAGATCAAAGAGCGATGACACTAACATTAATTATAGATTTTAACCCAACGAATGTAACTATTATCCATATATTTTTGTGTTATTCAATAGTATATGTCAGGATATATTTTAATATTGCACTGTCAACCCCTGACACGCCCGGTGCGTATGCACCGGGAAAGATACTCGTATATATATGGATAAATCTTGAACACGCGTTAGAAAATCAAAAACAGTGTGGATAAAGCCGTAAATACGTGCTAACACATGAGATTTTAAACACGCGTTACTCAAAATGCTGCAACAAACATGTTGACATGTATGTCCAGGATGTGTGCAGTAACTGCTAAAGATAATCCCTCATATTCTTAATAGCACATTTGTCACGACAATAAAAATTTTGGGTGAAAAAAAAAACCCTTTTACACTCTTTTATTTGTTTAGTTTGACAAAGAAACTATCTTCCGTTTTAGTTTAAGTTACTAATATATATAGTTAAACATTTGGGTAAGTTGATTAAAGAAGGTGAGTAATTGATTGTGCATCACAAACGCATTGATGCAACACTAAATGTTGCAATGCTGTGATTTGATACATTACCAATTCAACAATTTTAGTAGTCTTATTAAAAATAATAATAATTTGGTAATAACATTTAACGACAAAACTAGTGTTATAGTATTGAATCAACAATAATGAAGTGTCCAACTTCTAAATACGCATAAATGAAATTATAAGCACATGTAAAATAAAAGATAATTTTTTTAAACGTATTATGCAAAGACATAAGATCTTAAACACACGTAATCCAAATAGTGCTGCAACAAAGATGTCAAAATACACATAAATGAAATTTTAAGCACGTGTAAAAAAAAGATAATTTTTTTAAGCGCATTGTTGATAGTATATACATGTTACAACATGAGATCTTAGACGCGCATAACCCAGGTAGTGCTGCAACAAAGATGTTGACATAATATACCCAATACCCAAAATGTGTGTTGTAACTGATAAAGATAATCCTTGAGATTCTTAGAAGCACATTTGTCACGACAATAAAAATTGTTGGGTGAAAAAGGAAACCCCCCTTCACCGTCATGAAAGCTTTATTAAAAACTTTAAAGAGAGAATAGAATCAAACAATTTTCTTTCTCACTCACTCTTAAGATTACAATCTCATATTCGGGATTCCAATTGTTTAATCGCACTTAACAAAAAATACATATTACCACCTTATATCTTCAGAGAAGCTGAAAACCTAGGGTTCGGTTTTGTTTGAGTCGATTAAGAAAAAGTTAGGGATTTTTTCGAATTGGGGAAAAATTGGTGATTAAGATATGATAGAAATTGGTGGATCAAGTAGTGTTTGATCGCCCCGCCAAATAGGCGAGTGGCGATTTAATCTTGTATTGAGTGAGTTTTTGTATGGAAACGAGAAGTCGTAAGCGGGCGGAGGCCTCCTCAGCAGCCCCTTCTTCATCATCTCAACAACAACAACAGACAGCAACAACTCGTGCAAGTAAAAGAGCTAGATTATCAACAACAACATCTTCGTCTTCATCAGTTCCTCCTCCTCCTCCTTCTTCGATCCCAACTCGTTCCCGCCAGAATTCACGCTCTCGAGATTCATCATCTGTATCTGCTTCTGCTGCTGCTCCAATGGATTCAACCACTGAATCATCCGGTTCTGGTGCCCGCCGTGAACGGCGAGGAAAAAATCAGGTTGTTGAGAGAGAAAAAGATTCAGATAAAGGGAAAGAGAAGGAACCTGAAATTAGGGTTAGAGAAAGAGAAAGGGAAAGAGAAAGAGAAAGGGAAAGAGATGCAGAGAGGAGTTTAGGACTAAGTATGGATGGTGGGATTGATGATGATAATGATAGTGATGGAGCTGTTGGAATATTGCATCAGAATTTAACATCAGCTAGTAGTGCCCTTCAAGGGTTATTAAGAAAACTTGGTGCTGGATTAGATGATCTATTGCCTTCTTCTGGAATGGCTACATCTTCGTCGCATCAGAATGGAAGACTTGAAAAGATTTTGTCTGGGTTAAGAGCAGATGGGGAAGAAGGAAAACAGGTTGAAGCATTAACCCAATTATGTGAAATGCTATCAATTGGGACTGAAGATTCACTTAGCACATTTTCTGTTGATTCATTTGTGCCTATTCTGGTTGGATTACTTAACCATGAAAGCAATGCTGATATCATGTTGCTTGCTGCTAGAGCACTTACTCATTTATGTGATGTGCTCCCATCGTCATGTGCTGCTGTTGTTCATTATGGTGCAGTTTCATGCTTCTGTGCTAGGCTTCTCACCATTGAGTACATGGACTTGGCAGAGCAGGTAAAGTTCTTTGTTTCTACTGTTATTTCCTTTTATTACATGTGATGAGCATATAAAATTCAGTGACAAGGAACTAATGTAAATTAAGAGAGAATAATGTGGATTCTTTTTCTCTTAGTGTTATGCAACTTGGGTTTCTGATGTTTTATTATCATTAAGACCCAATTATCATTTTAGCATGCTGTAAATGATGAGTATTAAGTTTGATAATTGAGTTCCATGAACATGCAGTCGCTTCAAGCTCTCAAGAAGATATCCCAAGAACACCCAACTGCTTGTCTACGTGCTGGTGCACTTATGGCCGTGTTATCATATCTTGACTTTTTCTCCACAGGAGTACAGGTAAATTCTTCTGATAACTAGTGTTAGTTGATTATCTTTTGACTATGGAGACCAGATTTTCATATTTTGGATGTTTATTTAGTATACAATTGTTTGTTTTAGCGAGTAGCGTTATCCACTGCTGCGAATATGTGTAAGAAACTCCCTTCGGATGCGTCTGACTTTGTGATGGAAGCTGTTCCTCTGCTTACAAACCTTCTCCAGTATCACGATTCAAAGGTAAGGGCACTATTTCCAAGTTAATGTCGAACTTAAGAGTTTTACTTGTTACTTCTTGTTAAAATGTTGTACTTCACAGGTTCTAGAACATGCCTCTGTTTGCTTGACTAGGATTGCAGAGGCGTTTGCATCCTCTCCTGATAAACTAGACGAACTCTGCAATCATGGTCTGGTTGCTCAAGCTGCATCACTGATTTCAATCGCTAATTCTGGGGGTGGTCAAGCATCCCTTAGCACGCCTACATATACGGTAAATGAAAATACACTATGGAGTAGTCTTGATTGATTCATTGGACGTTATTTAACATCTAAGCTCATGCAGGGTTTAATCCGACTCCTTTCGACCTGTGCAAGTGGCTCTCCTCTTGGAGCAAAGACACTGCTCCTTTTGGGTGTAAGTGGCACTCTCAAAGATATTTTGTCCGGAGCTGGCCTAGATGCAAGATTGTCTGTTTCACCTGCTTTAACCAGACCAGCAGAACAGGTGTGAGCTAGTTTTTTCATTCTTTCTTTTTACTGTTTCTTGTTCTTTCTGCACCAACCTCAAATATCCTGATTGAAATATTTTGAAGCATTGAGAATATGCAAACAGTACTGTAGATGTGTTAGGTATATGTTATCTCATTCTTCTAACAAATTGGATTAGTCTATCTTCCTCGAAACAAAATAGTAGTGTGTGCATGAAACTTCCTGGGACCTTGGAACTTCAACCTTAGTACTCTAGAAAGGCCAATATCTCCGTTTTTGCCTTCCATTGCCCTTGGAGTAGGTCATTTCTATTGACAATTTAGCATTCTGCTTTCCTTGCTTTCTGATTGTTATGGTCCTATCACATAGATTTTTGAGATTGTGAACCTTTCCGACGAGCTTCTCCCACCACTGCCACAAGGAACGATTTCTCTGCCATCATGCGCTCATTTTTCACTCAAAGGATCTATTGGAAAGAAGACTCCTTCAGGCAGTTCTAGTAAACAAGAAGAGGTGAACGGGGCTGTTTCTGAGGTTTCAGCCCGTGAGAAGCTGTTGCGTGAGCAACCCGAGCTTCTGCAGCAATTTGGAATCAACCTCCTTCCTGTTCTCGTACAGGTCCGTTATTTTTACTCACTTGCTTTTGTGTGAACCAGTAATGACTCGGTGCTTCATGGATTTATTTTTCTTTTGTCTTCCACATTGGCAGATCTATGGTTCCAGTGTGAACGGTCCAGTTCGCCATAAATGTCTGTCAGTTATAGGCAAACTGATGTATTTCAGCTCCGCAGAAATGATTCAGACTCTAATAAGTGTAACAAATATATCGAGGTACTCTCTTTGCATTTCTGTTTACGTTCTTATGTACATGATATGTTTGAATCTCCAAATGCTGATTCACCAGTGTTTGAATTTATTTGTTTTTCCAGTTTCTTAGCTGGTGTGCTCGCATGGAAGGATCCACAAGTTTTAGTTCCTGCCCTTCAGATAGCTGAAATTCTCATGGAGAAACTTCCTGGGACCTTTTCAAAGATGTTTGTTAGAGAAGGGGTGGTACATGCTGTGGAGACTCTTATAGTGTCTGATTCATCAAGCTCTGCTCTCCAGGCATCTCCCGCTGAAAAGGAATCTGATTCTGTAGCTGGATCAGCAACACGTTCTCGGCGTTATAGACGGCGCGCTGCTGGCTCGAATGCAGAAGGAAATTCCTTGGAGGAATCTAAGTCTTCTGCTCCCATGAATATTGGCTCTCCCCCAGCTACTGTAGAAATTCCATCGGTTAATTCTAGTCTTCGTGCGACAGTTAGTGCAAGAGCGAAAGACTTCAAGGATAAATATTTTTCTGCTGACACAGGCACTGAAGTTGGTGTAACTGATGACCTTTTACGCTTAAAGAATCTTTGCAAGAAACTGAATGGCCGTGTAGATGATCAAAAGTCTAAAGCAAAGGGTAAATCAAAAGCTTCTGCTCTTCGCTTATTAGATGTTTCTGACGACAGCGAGGAGCATTTGGTTGGTGTTATGTCGGAGCTGCTAGCGGAGCTTAGTAAAGGAGATGGTGTCTCCACATTTGAGTTCATCGGTAGTGGAGTAGTGGCAGCTCTACTCAATTATTTTTCTTGTGGAACCTTTTCTAAGGACAGAGCTTCAGAAGCAAATTTGCTGAAGCTGCGCCAACAAGCTCTTAAAAGGTTCAAGTCATTTGTAGCGGTTGCTCTTCCTACTGGTTTTCATGATGGGAGTGAGGTTCCAATGGCTGTCCTTATTCAGAAGCTTCAAAATGCATTATCCTCCTTAGAGCGTTTTCCAGTTGTATTGAGCCATGCATCTAGGTCAACTGGTGGTAATGCACGCCTCTCCTCAGGGTTGAGTGCATTATGCCAGCCTTTTAAGCTGCGTCTTTGCAGAGCTCAAGGGGAGAAATCTCTTCGTGATTATTCCTCAAATATTGTACTCATTGACCCACTGGCAAGTTTAGCAGCTGTGGAGGAGTTTCTTTGGCCCAGGGTCCAACGTAGTGAACTCACACATAAGGCTTCAGGGAATACTGATCCTACGGCAGCTACGGGAGCAGATGTATCATCACCATCTAACTCTACTCCGGCTTCATCTGCACGTCGGCACTCAACAAGATCCAGATCATCAGTGACCATAGGAGGTTCAGCCAAGAAGGACCCTCCGCAGGAGGGAAATGCAAGTTCTTCCAAAGGGAAAGGTAAAGCTGTTTTGAGATCTTCCCCAGATGAGCGAAGAGGACCCCAAACAAGAAATGCTGGACGTAGAAGGGCAGCTACAGACAAAGATGCACAACCGAAACCTGCTCAGGCAGACTTTAGTTCTGAGGTACATATAGCCCAATCATTAAGCCTCTCATTGTTGCGTTATATGATACTGAAATATTTGTGTTTAATATCATATGTTTAAAAAAATTGGTGAAATTTAGAGGAAGTGACATACTATGTAGGCTCTACAAAGAAACTTTGCTACACATTTTACTCCACAGGAAATTGTAATTAGGTAAAATCAAGTCATCATGGGTTAAATTTTGGTTTGGACCCAATCCCATTAATTTTGCGTTTTTTTAGCTGTACATAATCTTGTATGGCCATTGTGCGATAACAATCGAAACTGGTATCCATGCTTTGTAGTCGGAAGAAATAGGTTTTTAGGCTTATTCTAACATTTAAGAAACCAATTTGGTGACTAGAATTATGATAGGATTAAACATTACGTGTACCCCTTCGTTACATCATGTTTCCAAAAATGCCACTTGCCAGCCCTCTACTTGATAGTTGATCCGTTGATAAAGGACCACTTTCCATGTCATTCTGATTGACGACTCGGTCACAAAGCTAAGCTGGTAAATACATGTTGTCGTTCTAAACCACTGTATGAAATATATAGGTTGGAGTAACATGGCTTAATGAAGTTAACACACCCCGTTTATCTTGCATGATTTATCCTCTCGGATTAAATTATTATGAAGACTAGTACAACATAGCATACACCCCGTTTCACTGATTCCTTCTCCTCTTTTAACTTCTGATATAAATTTCTTAATAATCATTTCGATATTTTGTTTGGACTAGTGCAACGTAGTCTGCTCATGTTTTTTCTGTCATTTATCTTGCTTTCTTTATATTGAAGCATTCTTCTGTGATGGATGAATATCTTCATCACTTGAGCCGATGACATTATATCTATGAATAAAAGTTACTCTACGGGCTGCGCAATGGTTTGCGGCTTTGCGCTGTTTGAGAAGTAGCTAACCAGAAGCACAACAAAAACAACATGCATTTTCCTAAATTCAGGACATATTTTGTTTACCATTTATCATGTTGATTTCAAATTTGAGTGAGGTATTTCAGGCAACAAATTGTTTAAGTTAACAGAACTAGGAAATGTACAAAGTTCATAGAAATATACAAATAGACAGCGAATGATGCAGATCCGACTGTGAAAGAGTGGCTGTACTCGTGTATGCCAATTTTGCACAAGGCCACACCCTTTCATCTATACTTCCTGTCTGATGCATAATTTAATTTAGAGCTGTTTAAGATATCTTCACATATTGCCTGGTGCAGGATATTCTTCTATCAAGAGTTGTTGTTTTAGTTTCCTGTTCTTACATGGTTATCACACAAACACATTCATGTATCATGCTGACATGTTACTGCTACATCTTTTATCCCCTAGGACGAGGAGTTGGACATCTCTCCCGTGGAAATTGATGACGCATTGGTGATTGAGGAGGATGATCTGTCCGAGGATGAGGATGATGACAATGAAGAAGAGGTATATGTTATGTAGTTGATGGAAGTACCATTTGCGTCCACCCTTTTTCTTTTAGCTTTTTCTTTAGACAGTTCAGTTGGTGGCTAATCTACATAAACACGGATTTACTGAATGATGTCGTATCACTGTCAGTATTAAAAACTGTATTTTGGTGGTGGGCTGACGTGAATGTTGAATTTTCGTCTGAACTGCGTGATATACATATTTTTCAGGTATTGAGAGATGATTCTGTCCGCCTATGCATGGCTGAGAAGGTACACGATGTGAAACTTGGAGATTCAACCGAGGATGCGTCTGCGACAAGGGATAGTCAGACCACTCCTGCTGGTTCTAGTCATAGGGCTTCCACTCTTAGAGGCATGGAGTCGGGTGACTTCCGAAGTGGGGGGAGCTCTTTTGGCACAAAGGGTGCAATGTCATTCGCTGCAGCTGCTATGGCTGGGCTTACCTCTGGTAGTGGAAGAGGATTAAGAGGAGGTAGAGATCGCCGTGGGCTTCCAGTAGGTGGTGCCTCTAATGATCCTCCTAAGTTGGTATTTTCAGCTGGTGGCAAGCAGCTTAACAGGAATCTGACAATTTATCAAGCTGTCCAGCGTCAACTTGTGCATGATGAAGATGAGGATGGTGATGACAGGTCTAATGGGTCGGACTTTTTATCAAGTGATGGGAACAGGCTCTGGAATGACATGTACACTATTATGTATCAAAGGGCAGAAAGTCAAGCTGACAGAACGTCTACAGGAGGGTCATCTTCTTCTGCTACAGCAAAAACGGTGAAGGCTGGTTCCGCTTCTAACTCCAGTTCTGAGCCCTCATGGCAGCAAATCTCACTTTTTGACAGCATCTTGCAAGGAGAGCTCCCTTGTGATTTGGAGAGATCAAACCCTACCTATAACATACTAGCCTTGTTGCGTGTATTGGAGGGTCTGAACCAGCTAGCAGCCCGTCTACGAGTACAAACGGTGTCTGATAACTTCTCAGAGGGAAAGATTTCTAGTCTAGACGAACTAAGTACGACTGGCTCCATGGTTCCTTCCGCAGAATTCATCAATAACAAGCTTACGCCCAAATTGGCTCGGCAAATTCAGGATGCCTTAGCACTCTGCAGTGGTAGTCTTCCATCATGGTGTTATCAGTTGACCAAAGCTTGTCCATTCTTGTTTCCTTTTGAAACTAGGAGGCAGTATTTTTATTCAACAGCTTTCGGATTATCTCGTGCACTTCATCGGCTCCAGCAGCAACAAGGTGCAGATGGTAATGGCTCAACGAATGAAAGAGAGGTTCGGGTTGGGAGGTTACAACGACAAAAGGTCCGAGTTTCTAGGAATCGCATTTTGGATTCTGCTGCAAAAGTTATGGAGATGTATTCTAGCCAGAAGGCTGTGCTTGAAGTCGAATACTTCGGAGAGGTTGGCACTGGGTTGGGTCCCACTCTGGAGTTTTACACCCTTTTAAGTCATGACTTGCAAAAGGTCAGCCTTGGAATGTGGAGGTCTTCGACATCGTCAGAAAAACTTGCAATGGAAGTTGATTTAGATGAAAAGAAAAGTAGAAGTGGCGATCCTGGAGATGCAAAGAAAATTGAACAGGATAATGCTACTAATGGAAGAGATCTTGTACAAGCTCCTCTTGGGTTATTTCCGCGCCCATGGCCTCTGAATTCAGATGCTTCTGATGGTAATCAGTTTTCTAAAGTGATCGACTATTTTCGGCTGGTTGGACGAGTTATGGCAAAAGCTCTTCAAGATGGTCGACTTCTGGACCTGCCTTTGTCGACAGCGTTTTATAAGCTGGTGCTTGGCCAAGTAAGAGAAACTGCAATACTTGTTTCATGTCCCTGTTTCTCTTTTGTATTAAGTTTTTTTCTTTCTGGAATCTGTGTATACTTTACATACCATGGGGGTATTCAATCAGGTTTTAACATTCTACTTCACAACAGGAGCTTGATTTGCATGATATTCTATCATTCGATAGCGACTTCGGGAAGATTTTGCAAGAATTACAAGTTCTTGTTTGCCGGAAACAACATCTGGAAGAAGTAGGTAGTGACGGTGGTATTGCAGTTACCGATTTACGTTTCCGAGGAACACCGATTGAAGATTTGTGTCTGGATTTTACTGTTCCTGGCTATCCAGAGTACATCTTAAAACCAGGGGAAGAAAATGTAAATGAACATTTGATTTGTCCCATCTTACATCAGCATGCCATCTTTTAGTTCCAGCATCATTTACAGTTATTCTGAATGTCATTGTGATTTTTGTTGGTTAGGTGGATATTACTAACTTGGAAGAATACGTTTCCTTGGTGGTGGATGCTACTGTGAAGACTGGAATCATGCGGCAAGTGGAAGCATTTAGAGCAGGATTTAATCAGGTAACGATTTTCACTTAGCTTGTATATCATGCACTTAGCTCGCATGCTTGTGTTTATATCATGCACTGAGCTTGTATAATGCGAATTTTCTGATAATCGTTGTTGGATGCTATGACTGGTAAATGTTAGTGTTGCACAGTCCTCATCTTTGATATGATATTGGATAGTTTGCATTCATCTACAAATCTTTCCTCTTTCTTGGATAAATGGGGCAGTTACTTTTGTGAATGTTGTGTTTGATACTCCTGACATTTTGGAATTGAAATGCATATTGTTTGAAGATTAGAAATTCTACTTGTCACTATTTTGGTCCAAATTGATAAATTAAGTCTGAACTTTCTCTTCTTCGTTCAAAATAAACACAACAGGTGTTTGACATTTCATCGCTGCAAATATTTTCTCCACATGAACTAGATTATCTACTATGTGGCCGTCGAGAATTATGGAAGGTAAGTGAGCTCTCTTGTATCTGGTTAGCTTGTTTCACATGATTATCCTTCAGAACTGAGAACTTGATAACTCTGCAGGCTGATACGCTTGTTGATCATATAAAGTTCGACCACGGTTACACTGCCAAGAGCCCTGCCATCGTTAATGTATGATCTCTACACTTGTTGTGTTTGAAGGAGAAATTGGTGTTTTCTATATGCTGAAATCTGACCTCGTCAAAATGTGTTGTTTGTTTTCCCTTCAGTTGCTTGAAATCATGGGAGAATTCACCTCAGAGCAACAGCGTGCCTTCTGTCAGTTCGTAACAGGAGCTCCCAGGCTTCCACCTGGTGGCCTGGCTGTTCTGAACCCCAAGCTAACTATAGTGAGGAAGGTATGTGGTTGATATTTCTTATTAGTTGCAGGTGTATAAGTTAGCTTAGTTACTGGGAATGCAATGGTATTCCACTTGTAGGTCAGCAACACCACAGAATGCTAGCCATATGTTGGTGTTTGGCTAAAACTGTGCAATTTTGTTCATTCACCTTTATCCATAACATGCAGACATTTTGTTCTTTGCTTAAATGATGATTGTATATATAATGAAATGCATGTCTGGTACAGCTCTCTTCAACCGCTTCAAACACGACATCAAATGGAAATGGTCCTTCAGAATCAGCAGATGATGATTTGCCCAGTGTGATGACTTGTGCTAATTACCTCAAGCTTCCTCCATATTCAACGAAGGTACTCAATCCATACTTAGTAAATTGAATATTGCAGTATGTCGAACATATTTCATTATCTTTGTACTGTAGCTTCATTAATATTTTCTGTGTCGACAGGCAATTATGTATACGAAACTGCTTTATGCTATCAGTGAGGGGCAGGGATCATTCGATTTATCCTGAGTATTCAACAAGCCAATTTCCATTGGTTAGTATATATTATCATAGTATATGCTCTATATCAACAAGCACTCAACGCAGTCAAAACTCCACCAACATTCTGGAGATTGCTTTCATCAATCGTGCTCGAGGAAATGATTCTCTTGCTGTCCCATACTGAAGAATGGTCAAGCTTCTTTTCTTCTTCTTTCGGTTGGCTTTGTAAATTCTTAATTCATCTCAGCCAGTCATAGCGAATTCTTTCTGTTTCGTTTTTGGATTCCCTTCACAGTTCTTCAATAATGTGTTGAAAGTTTCACATTTGTTAGATTAGTAAAAGTTCATATTTTTCTGCCATGTTCGGATACCTTCTTTTCCTCTTACCTTCTTTTCCTCTTTTTTAGTAAGAAAGCTAGAGGGTAGGATTTTATTTCACCAAGTCGTCAGTCAGGATTGATAACAACCAGAACATCTTATGGTGCTAAGCTTAAAGCGTAGATTGCCAACGTCTTTACTTGTTTGGCTTGTGTGCTTATTTTTATGGGTGTATTTTAATTATTCATACAATAGGTGATAGTCTATTGGTGGTGACGGGGGTTTGGGTGGTGACGGTGATTTTAGCTAACCGTCTAGCTGTTAAAAACTACCATGAACCGATTGGAGTCTGTGACCCAAAATTTAACCAGCCTCCCGGCTTACCTTGCTGGCAAAAGCTGCCATTAAATATCCTGGCAAAACATCCCGTCTTATGACATTCCTCGAGCATCAAAATTTTCTCGGAATGTCAAAACATGCGGATTTCTATGACGCAACAACTATAAGCGTGTTCTGATACGCAACAACTATAAGCGTGTTCTGATATTATTTTTCTTGTACATAAGATTATACTACCATACTACTATAAAAAAAGAATAAGGGGGATTTATCTTGCACTCAAACTGGATGTCCAATACCAGTGGGATTTTCTTATTGCTTTTATGAAAAGGATCGGATTTGGAGGCAAATGATGCGGTTTGGTCTTGCAGTGCATTTCAACTACTAAGATTTCAGTACAAGGCAAGGAGATCGAATCTCCAATCTCTCTGTACCTCCTTTTTATTGCTACGGAGACTTCTTCAAGACCCATGGTTGTTGAAGAGCACCTCAAATCAGTCTTCTTGAACATGACTGCCATATTTTTGCCAACGCTAACTTATAATATCAGGTAAGAAGCTCAGTCCTGCTGCTTGTAGAGGTAGATGGATATTTTTGCCAACGCTAACTTGGATAATATCAGGTGAGAAGCTCAGTCCTGCTGCTTGTAGAGGTAGATGGATATGAGTAGAAAATATTTTGGGAAGTAAATCGAAGTTGTTTGCTATTTTCCGAAGTAAATGCATTCTGTATTTATAAGTAAGATTCGTGAATAGAAAGAGCAATACGTATTAGAGGTCTAAATAACAGAGACGATGAAAGAATTGGTACTCACGAACTAATACATGCAAGCCTAGCTGAGAAAATGCAAGTCAAATGCAAGCCTAGCTGAGAAAAATCTTTTGCCAACCGATCAGAATCCGAACTCAGTGAAGTCCAATAATCCTCTCTCCCATCGTGCGATAAATCTCATCATTCTAGTTGACTCTCAACTGATAGTTGTCTTTAAGAGCTGGCACCTCAACAACCTAAATTTTCAATGGCATTTGCTCTCTGATTTCATTTTACATGTCAAAAATCCATGACATGAAAAGAAATGCTGTCGACAGCTCCCACTGAACAACTTCTTCTTGGGCCAGAGAATATTGGAGATTAGTGAAATAAATCTTTTTCCACCCTTCAGGTTGTACATTTGGCTGCAACCAAATAAATTTTGGTTATATTGCTGATGATGATGCGCTCCCATTTTGGCCCTCCAGAACCTCTTGCTCGTTGACCCACATCTTCAGATGGACATTCCTTCATAACACAAGCTCTCAATACGAAAGAAGCTGTTCTAGGGGTGTTGTAAAATGGTACACTTAATGTTACTTTGTTGATCTCGTTATACCCTCCAATTTGGTTCATATCCAGAAACACATACTGAAATAGACCCGCCTCCTGTACAGACATCTTCAGACACAATCTGTCTTTGTCTGATATGTTGAATAATGTGATTTGGAATGTAACACCGGCGGGCAATCCAGAAACAAAGGAAAGAGGGTTTTCTGAGTTGTTACCTGGTACACCGAGTTCTGCCTTGATGTGTTTTAGCATTCCATCAAACACCATTTCTTTAAGTGAAAATAAATCAAGTAACCTTTTAAACGAAAACTGCTGACTCAAAGCACCATCATCAATGTATCCCCTTTCACTCAATGACTTTCTCAGTTCTCCAGCAAATTCAGAAAGTTGAATGTGCAAGTCCTCACAGAGAAGCTCAATGACGGAGATGGTAGATTGCACCCTCTTCAATGTATTAACATTACAACAGATCTCCATTTCGGACAACCTCACAACACAAGCAAGAAGTACCAATTCTAAGATATGTAGTTCTTCTTTTTTACTCAACCCTGAAAACTCGTACCTTAGCTTTCTAAGATTATAATCTAGCTTTTCCAATAAATGATCCAACATTCCTGTTTTCAGATAATGGAACTTACTTAATGGCAGAAAATGAATCCATATTTCTGCTATATGTTGGACTACCTGAACATATTGAGACGCAAAGGCCAACAAACCAGTTGATCTGTTCGAGTTCACAGCTACTGTTGCCAGCTCTTTACTGCAGCTCCTATATGTAAGAAAAAAGAAAAGCGAGTATCATAATATTTACCGAATAAGTAAAGAAATAGTGAGCTGCATGAGAAATTAGTTTAAGAATAGAACCTCGAAGTCTTTTGTACTTCATCTGTGAACCCTGATTTTATCAGTTGCCAGGTAGCAGCTACTGTTCTGAGAATAAGATTCACGTTTTTCTCTGCCTCCTCGTCCGTGAAAATCACTTTCCATTGATGAGATAGAGGGAAAGTTGTTTGCCTTAGATCTCGCATATCATTTTGAAATTGATCTTCAGAGGCTCCACCACAAATTTGTTGCAGGGGTAATACTTGATTGAATATCTCATCAATATTATGAAGCGGAAGCTTTCCTCCAGCAACATGAAAGAGATCATCCTCTACAGATGCAGGAACATGTGTAATTTTACTGAACTTGTACAAATAGGCCAAAAGGGCATCTTGAGTCGCACAATCTTTTAAAGAAATAACAATTCTTCCAAGAAAAGGAATTGCATATGAAAATACTTTTGTTGGAATCGAGCATGCAAGACGTTCATGAATGGCTAAAACCAATATTGCAGCTACTCTTGGATTATCAAATCTGAGCTCTTCTTCACAGGATGGTTCTATCTGTAAGCAGGGCAGAAGGGAAACAAAAATAAGGGAACAGTTCTCTTTTACATTTGATACTATTCTAAATGGTGAGACAAGAAAAGACAAAAACCTCTTGAGACACTTCTGTAACAAAGCTGACGGCAAAACTTCCATGGTTTCTACCCATATAAAACAAAACAGAGAAGATATCAGCTTCGTCCTGGGAGGAGAACAGAGAAAAAGTTATACTCTATAAAATTTGTTCGGGATCATGAAGTGTCAACCAGAATAAAACTACAACAAAAAAAAAATTGTAACTGATGTACACACCTCAGGATAAGTCGTCAAGTTGGTAAGAAGGCCATTAATTGATGATTTAAAAATCTTCATAAATGGCAGTTCCAGTAAACTGAGGACCTTTCTGGCTGCATGTCTAATCAAGTTACTTGCATCCACCAGGGTACCAAGAAACTGCAAAGATAGGCCCAGTACAAGATATGAGATAATTGGTAGGTCTAACTTTTGAAAACCAAAAACTTCTCTCGTTGAATGTGTTGCCACTGCCCAACAATGTGATCCAAAAATGCAATTATACGTATTATGTTTAATGGATGCTCCTTGGTTTCATTAAAAGAAAGTACAATGGACAGGAGGAATACCATATGCATGTGTGCCTCTTGCACCTTTAGACGATCACATGTCACCACACGATACATTGTCTCCAATGTTTGCAACCGAACAACCGTAGAATGGTCATTCAACATGTCCATTAACAAATCCAAGGCATCAATTGCAAATCTGACAGAAAAAGCTATAAGCATCCCCAAGGAATAACATGCTGACTTCCTGACCTTCAACAAGAGCAATAAGAAGAGTGCAGTGTGTGAGAAAGTCGAGTACAAGGTGTAGTCAACAAAGCAGATTGTATTGCAAATACTAATAGAATGACCTCATAAAATTCGTCCTCAAGTCCATGAATAAAAGCATCAGCAGCATTTGAAGCTGGTAGGTCCAAATTTTTCGCGTTCCTCTTCCCAGGAAATTTTCTTTCTTTTAGGTTACCCAGGACTTTCTTTGACAAGGTCTGCAGTAGTATATCTTCAGACACCATCTTCATTTTCCCAAGAGAGACAAAAGCTTCATTCCGTACTTCCATACTCATATCTCTTACCATGGAACACAGCTGAAAAAGAACACACATTAAAAAACCCAAAACAGGATTAATCATAATTCATCGCACAACATTTGGTTCCAATTCAGTCATACAAGTACCTAGAAAACAACTCAAGCAAGTCCTCCTCGAAATTCAAGCACTCACACTTTTCCTAATGATTTTCACAATTTTCTAACTATCAAAATCAAATATGTTCACATTTCAATCCTTCTAATTTGAAGTCCAACTAGTACCATACTAGAGACTCGCAAGAAATCCTAGACACATGGTACCAATTGGTGTCCAAATCTATTTTTCAATCACATTAACTGTCTAATTTCAAGCATTACCTGAACAAACACCGAATCCGACCAATCCTGCTCACCAACTTCCATACCAGAATCCGGTAACATCTGCCCCCACTCACAGACCTAAAATTCACAATAAACTCATTTCAACAATACACACGGACATCGAACTAAGAACAACATAGAATCGATTCGACCACTTACCACACCAATTGCAGCCGCCCTAACACAATCATTTCTATCAACAAACAAATCAACCGCCCCATCATATCCTTGCGCAATCAATCCACCGTTCTTAAATTCCACAACTGACTTACTCAACCTTACTAAACCATCTAAAGAAATTCTTCTCACATAAGGATAAGGATCATTAACAAAACCTAATAAAACTCGAAGTAAAATTTCATCTCGAATCCGAAATCTAAACAAATTCTTAAAAATCCAATACCTAACAGACACAGATGAATCAAAACAAAGCTCAATTATAACATTCTCATCAAATTCAGTAATAGCATATACTAAATTTTCATCGTGCTCAGCAATAGTGAGAAGAACTGATAGAGATTCAACTTTAAATTGCGAATTAACAGAACTACCGAAAGCGAAAGAGCGCACCGTGTCGAATACGATACTTGTGAAGTCACGATGATGAGTAGCTATATCACAGAGGAGTTTGAGGTAATGATTTTGATTTTGATTTTCTAAGGTTTGTTCTTGTTCTTGTTGTAGATACTGAGTTAGGGTTTTGAATACAGCAGAGATGATGTGTTTAGAAGTAGAAGGGTTTACGATTAGTGACCTAATTGAAGATATTGAAAGATTTGATTTCTGAATCTCCTCCCAAATTTCTTCGCCCATTTTTTTTAGCGGATTCGCGCCATAACTGAATGTGTTGGGCGGATTTATATCGAAGCCAACACTGTTGGATTTCATCTTATATCGTAGCTCTTTTGTAGACGGTGGATTTTCGACAAACACTAAAATCGTAAATCCATAATTATACATACTCCTGATCCAGCAATCAGATGAGTATTGAGGCTCATGTCTCTTATCGAAAACATGAAAGCTCATGCCACAAGAATTTCTGACTGAGAATACTGTCTCTCAGGGTATATGTAGATGTGTAGTCTCTCAGCTGAGACAACGACATATCTCATGAATACTGAGCAATTTTAGTAAATACTTCTATATAGAATCGAAAGCTTGTCTGCTAGTATAGATCAATAACGTCTTCAGGATGTAACAATGTTTTCCCTGACTATATAAAAGAAATATGATGCTTCAACAAGCTCATATCACTCAATTCCTGAAAAATTAATGTTCCTAGACGATCGTACTAGTATAGAGCCCTCAATTAATTATTCCTAAATTATTAGATTCGTTAACTGAATCCCTGGAAAATATTCTAGGTTTTTCATAATATTTCGTTACTTCAATTCATGGTTCTTCCCAACAGAATTCCAAGGGTTAGTAATAAATATTCAACACACGAGCATCTGAGCACTATCGAATAAGCCCCGACCAAAATGGTGCAAGTGTACTCAGCAATAATGCACTAACGAGCACCTGAATGCACGAACGAGCATTCCAAAAACACGAAGGAATGATGAACCTATGCAAAATAGGAAGAAAATAATAAACAATAAAATATTAATCATGGCGCTGGGAGACTGGGCCCACCGGCCGACCGGTCGTGTCGTGGCCAATCCCACGCCCAACTTTATATTTTATCATATTTTTATTATTTTCCCTGATCTCATGAAAATCTCTTCATTTGAGCAAATATCCTTCGTTTCATGAAAATTCCTTAAATTCATGAAATTTCCTTCAACCCATGAAAATAATATAAACTTAGGGAAACTCGTGGGACCGGGCCTTAGCCGGCCGGTCATGCCCAAGCCGGTCCCACACGTCCTTATTTAATTATTATTATTTTTTATGTTTCCTTCATCTCATGGAAACTCCTTCAATTCAAGGAAACTCCTTGATTTCAACAAAACTCCTTAATTTCATGATATTTCCTTCAATCCATGAAAAATAATATAAAATTAGGGAAACTCGTGGGACTGGGCCCTAGCCGGCCGGTCATGCCTTAGCCGGTCGCACACGCCCCTTATTTTATTATTATTATTTTTCATGTTTTCCTCATCGCATGAAAACTCCTTGATTTCAACAAACTCCTTGATTTTATGATATTTCCCTAAAATCATGAAAAATATTGTAAAATCAGAAAAAGTATCTTGGGACCGGGCTCTTTGGCCGGAGGGCCATGCCTTGGCAATAGACGGTCCCACTCTTCATGATTCCTTCATTTTTATTATTATTTTTCTTCATCTCATGAAGTTTTCTCAGTTTCAGCAAAAATCCCTGATTTCTTCTCAAAATATTGCTCAAACGCACATTAGAAAATATCAAAATTCTCAGGACTGAGACACAAACGCTATGATAACATGAGCATACAACCTTGACCGACCAAGGTTGGCTCTTTGGCTTGCAAGAGGCCGGTCCCATATATTTTCATCATTTGACCTAATTTTTTCATATTAGGTTCAAACTCTTCCAAACAATTTGGAACTTCATAAAATGATTGTCAGTCGATCCCGTGACCAATCAGGGTCGGTTTCATGATCCCTTGGTCGGTCCCTCATCCCTTCATAATTAGATTTTAACACCTGAGCAGACGAGCATTATTTTAACAAATGATTAAACCAACATTTAATCATCCTTTCACCAACTGGTCTTCAAGAGACTTTGGTATTTTGCTCACTTGAGCATCTGGGCGCTACATGGTCGATTCATCATCCCATGTAGCCGGTCCCTCCTTCATTTCATGAATGATTTTCAATAAATCGTCAGTTAATCATTAATTCAACAACTGATCAAAATTAGGGTTTTGAGTCCAAGGTTCATAATTCCAGATTCAAACACTAAATTTTATGTTGATCCCGTGATCAGCACTCTAATTAATTATACTTGGTTTGGTTGCCATTATTTTAAATCAATATTTATTTGGTCCTGCTGCCAATACTTCATCAAACAAGCAACATTTGCTCAGACAAGCAATATTTGCTCATACTAAGGAATATTAGTTCAACTATCAATATTCAAAAATTCACCAAGTGAGCAACATTCGTTCAGATGAACAATAAAATATTGGTTCAACATTTGCTCAGATGAGCAAATATTGGTTCAACAATAAATTATTGGTTCAGATGAGCAATATTGGCTCAACAATAATATATTGGTTCACGAATTGAACTATCAATATTCAATAATTCATCAAACGAGCAACATTTGCTCAGATGAGCAATATTGGCTCAGATCAAGGAATATTGGTTCAATTATCAATATTCAACAACTCATCAAATGAATAATATTTATTCACTTTAGCCATCAATATTTATTCGAGAATTATATCTCTGTCTCAACAGACACGTTCAATACGTGAGTTTCAGAACGTTTGCAAATCACGTTCAACTAAGCAATACATGGACTCATCGTCCCACGAAGTCAACAACTGACTAACTAAAACCACGAGACATCAATCGTGTCACATTGGGGGATATTAACTAGGGTTTTGGTCTGGAGGTCTATGGCACGTGTGTTCATACACATGATGAGAATGTGAGCAAGTCATGCAATCAGTTGGAGGAGTTAGAAAAGTAGTGGATGGAAAATCAAACAAGTCTCCGCACGATGAGTAACTGGTTTTGACACGATTTCCCACTTCCCCACTCTTTGACTCCAGCAACTGTCACACTTCATGGGATCAAGGTGTTCATAATTCTAGCAATATAAATAAGTCTCTGAATCATGATTGAGGGAGACAAGAATTTTTCGACAAGTTCATACAGACAATCTTTCGTCTATACGAACTCATCGTCTGAGAAATCACTCTCAACTGAGCAAATTCAATCATTCAGAACTTTCCCACGCAGAATACACAACGCACTTACAATCTCGATCACCATTGATCTCACACATTTCTCAGCTTCCCTCCTACAGATCGACCCATCCTTTCTTGTGACCGAATTTACTCTGGAACGACCATTGTCTTGGTTTAGGCCGGAGTACTACAGATTGATCTCTCGAATTCAAAGCACTCCCTTATTGCAGTGCATCTGTGTGAGGTTTGACAGTTCGCTCGATTCAAGGAGTTTCCCCCGCACGGTCATCTCCTCAATTCCGTAAAAACCAACAACTCATTTTGCCCCATCTACACTCTTGAGGATCGACCCTAGGACCTTTTAGGATGTGGGATAGGAGATTCTTTTACCTTATGTCTCCTTGATGCAAACCGACGTCTCTAGGTGAAATTGTCTAAACTAAATATTTTATTGTGAATATGTGATCCCCATTTTTCACTTTGCCAGTTTTGTTGAGTTCTGTCAGGAAAACATAATACATCTCAAGTCATGAGAAATTTTTTTTCCTGTAATATCTCATGATTAAATTTAAGTTGAACCAAACTTGATTTGTGGGAATTTTTTATTCATTTTTGTTGAATTATTTCTGAACTTCCAGTTAAGTTAGGAATTACAAATAACCCTTGAGTATTTGAGTCTCACTCACTCGGGCCTGAGTTAGAACCGGGTCTTATGAGTCACAGTAGAGCACGTACATCAACTTGTGGTGGTGGGTGTGATTAATTTTCATTTTCACGAAGAACTGAAGTAGATGTAAAAGATACCGAAGGTTAAATAAAAAATTATGAAAAATAAGGATTTCTTTCCGAAAAGTGGGTTATAATTATAGTTGTAAGGTATCCGTAAACGCTCATCAATGATACACGTATTTGTTCACTTCCCACTCTTTTTTTTTTGTGTTGAATCGACATCAAATAAAATGAAAAATCCGCTGAATAAAGATCCAATGCAAAAAAATCAAATTCAAATTCAAATACATATTCACATTCATATATTTTCAATAGCTAGCTATTTATAGAATATGAACAAACAGAAAGAGTAATGGCCTGACCTTAAGTTAAGTACTTAAGCAAATACATCAAACATACAAACAAACTGCATGAAACCACAAAGCAGAAAACATATAAAGGACAACATCGAGAACTTATTTCACGTATATTTTGAGGCATATAAACGAGGTGGTCAAGGACAAATAAGTCTCCTACTTCGGATTTTAAACCGGTCACACTTGGCTAACCGTTCAACAAAAAAACATCTAGAATATCTGCAGCATTACACCCATGGCCAGTGTAAACCGTAGCTACATTTCCTCCGCTGAATTAATAATATGATTTTAGGTGAATTTTCTCTGTTGTGGTTAAAAACTGAATCAAACTTGATTTTTAGAGCTTTTGGCCCCACCGTAGAATAATTAGACCAGTAGGAAAATTATTATACAAAATTTAAAATATATAATAATAAATTTTAGAGCTTCCGGTCCCGCAAAGAATATTTAGATCAATAGGAAATTGTTTCAAAAAATTTAGAATAGAATACATAATAATAATTACACGGGTTTAAATAATCCCAAGTCTAAAAACTGTTGTACGAGCTATGGAGTTTAAGACTTGGGAAACCGATCTAAACCCGTGCAACGCACGGGCGTACATCTAGTGTAAAATAACCCTGACGAAAGCCATCGGGAATTTCAATGCACACACCACAACGGGTAGAAGTTCTCTCTCTGCGGTGCAACCTGTCCCTTTAAAGACTCTTAGTCTGGTTGCATTTGCAAAGGCGACAATTAGACATACAAATACGAGAACCATCATAAGTGAAACTAAGGATGATTTGGTTGCCATGTTAGTAGAGATATACTCACATATTGCAGGTTAAGAGAATCCACGCGAGAAATGTCTTGGTATTTTTCTTATTCTAAATAGAAGACAGAAAGTTTACTTCAATAGTCCAATTTGATAATACGAAGAGTAGACATCTAAATGGAGAGGAAAAGTGTTTGCAGAAGCTAGAAAGTCAGTTATGGTGAACACTGTTCTCAGCACCATTCCAGTTTACCAAACGACCTCTTTTAAGCTTCTCGAGGAAATTATTAACAAGTTAAACTCAATTCAGTTGAGGTTTTGGTGGGACAAACTAGATAAGAATAAGCCATAATAAAAAAATAAAAAGATTGTCTGTTCAACAAAAAAAAAATGTGACCAAAAAACAGGAAATAGTGTTGGATCTCTTTGAATTGAGGATTCCTACCAGATGTGATGATTAGTTTTTTTTTCTTTTTCTTTTACGAAGATATATATATATATATATATATTTATGCCATAGTAGCACACATGGTAGGTATAATAAAATTCGTGCACTAGGTGTGTGTATAAGAAACACATGAGTCAGGTGATTTTACAATACCGGTGCGTCACTCTATTGCTCCACCCTCTTTACCTCTCCTCCCGCCCGCATCATTGTGATAGAATGTAGTTCAATCCTCATTTGCGATAATATACACATCGGATGATCTTTACTCGCTCCCCCTTTATCTTCCTTCAGTTAATTCCAAAATCTTCATATCTTCCTCTCCCAATGCTTTCAGTGATACAAAACTATTCACATGAAGTAGCACTTCACTAGGCCTATAATGCCTAAATTCATCAAGACATTCCAATTTCTTATCACTAATTTATCTCAAGTCATGACGGTAGAAAGTGTATCCATCGATAAATAGAACCTCATCATCCTTCGTAATGACGAATATTTTGGCGGCAGTTGGATAATCAGAAGTACTTAAATACTTACTCCAATGACTGCATTGAGTTCCTTTATCCCCATCCTTTAATGACCATATGTCACATAAAATTCCGTATTTATAGACAATGCACAAGGATCTTCCCAAGACTCGAAGTTGGTAGTTCATTCAGTGATGTGTGCCCAAAGGACAATTACTTATGAAACAAGGTGGTGTCGAGGATATCATACTGAACTTTTCTTATTCCAAATCAAAATTAAGCAACAATATTTCCTATGGTAGACTCTACCCAATGAAGAGGCCCATTCACAAATACACATGGATTTAGATACATTACATCTAGTTTGCAGGTGATATTTCTAATGTATCTCCATCCTCTACCACTTCCAAGAGTGTACACATAAACCCACCCTTTATGAATTTTAACAACCTTGTATTCATTTCTAGAAGGAACATAACCAAATCCACATCTGAAATAATCAGATGAACCATATGTTACATCATTCAAACGTGGAAGTAAAAGATATTCTTTTGTAAGAGGGTTGCATATGTAAATAGGCTTATCCATGAAATATTTGTGTTCGATATCCGAAGAAATACAATTCAAACCATTGCAAGAACCAAGAATTCTATAAATTCTTGACTCGTCCATTGGGATTAAACTGATCCTTGTGAATCTCATGCAACTTTCAGGTGGAGTATATTTAGCATAGTAAAATTGTCTCTGCATATCAAAATTAGTAGCGTCATAGAAGAGAAACTCATCTTACCATAAGATGAAGCAGCAACAACGACATCACCGTTCTGTTCATAGACACGATTTTGATATTTCTGAGCGAACAACTGATCGTAGTTGATGAGATTCCTCCAAGTTTTGCATACTTGTTTGCAATGGTAGATTGATTCGGTAGGTAACCGGGAAAGTATGTTTACTGTGACATCTGCTGGGAGTACCCTTTCCATATCGGTTCAGAGAATGCCTAGGTATAAAACTAGGGTTACGAGCTGAATTAGAGATTAGGTCTGAATCTTGATGATAAATGACTGTGATATTTTCTCTGTCAATGGTTCGATGGCGGTAGAAAAGGGTTCTACAGAGAAAGAGTGAAAATGCGAAACTGTCACTTCAGGTTTTTCGTTATAGCACGTGTCATATGCTAAAAATATTTTGACCGGTCAATTGTGATAACTTGACTTTTCAACTCGGATGGATGAGAAAGTTTGCATATTATCAAAAACTGGAATTTCGGGCATATTCTCAAAATGACATTGAATTTAGGGGAGTATCCCGAATTTGGAATGTCTCCATGCTTATATTGTATGGTTCAGTGTAATGGGGTATAAATGCATTCCTGATAGCTGATTCTCTTTGCAAGAATGGGTTTAACCTTGCTGGTGATGTTGTCAGAATAGCTAATGTTGCTAGCTTTATACGGAAGGATAGATCTGATCATTCTGTTAGAGCATTGCTCGGTCGAACTCGCATGCGTTGCTATCTCAAGAATGTTTGTCAATGTTAGTGATCAAAACTATAAGTCTTGATTTCTAGTCTACTATAGCTAAGTCTTGCACTAGGATATAAAGTTTAGTTGAGCTCAAGAACTCCATGGCAATCATCATACAAGACGAAGGACTACTCAAGGAACTGGTGGATCTTCATCCACTAAAAGGTATGTGGAGACTTGAACTTATCTGTCACTCAAAAGCCTATCTACTTTATCTCTTATTTTGAGACAAAAGTCGTTTTTCTATATAGACTTTGATTATGCACATTTGCTATTTCGAGCCGAGTTTATCTCGCCTATCTATTTCTCAAAATATGTGTTGGTAAGCTTTTGATTTGGCCAAGTTCATCTTTACCTAGTGACAAAAGTCATGTTATGTTTTAATCACTTTGAAATTGCTCTGACGAAAAATGGTTTGTGAATAACAACTATATAATGTCCTCTGAGAATGTTTCAATGATTGAAATAAGAGTTTAGATTATATAACCAGTGATGGATATAAGTATTGTATGGTAACACATATATGTATAAGTCCTTTTTCCTTGAACCGAAGTTTGCAAACTTTGTTAATCAAGTGAACCGGAATAGTAGTATGAGCTAAGTCCGCGAACTCAGTCCGCGAACTGGCGAAAGTTATCGACCCGAGAATATCTGCTGGAGTTTGTAAACTCCTTCCGGGAACTTAAGTCCGCGAACTAAGTTTGCGAACTTGATTTGGTTATATTTAAAGACGATTTTTTGTGAACTTATTCATATTAACTAAGGAATGATAAATGCAAACCGCGGCTATATAGTTCATGAATCGATTCGAGTGAATCAAATCGTTTTTGCTTCGATTGTGTCTTGTATAGTTGCATAAGATTTCCTTGCAATTGAACAACTCTCTAACTAGTTTATTTGAGTCATTTGAACTAGTTATGGTGAAGAAGAACATGGTTGATATGAAAGTGCTCATATGGCTAACTATTGGTTAACTATTGTTGAACCAACAAATGTTCATGTTTGGGTACGGTTACATAAACCCAAAATAGTACATTCCATTTGTGTGTAACAAGTTAAGTTTTCGATCTAACGGTTGAAAGATATTATCTTGAATCTAATCAAGTTTTCATCTAACGGTGAATATTGAATGCTTTGTTACCAAGCTAACATTGATTGCAAACCCTGATTTGAAAGACTATATAAGGGATAACTCTAGCAACTAGGAAACCTAATCCCCACACCTTCCGTGTGATACTAGTTGTATTAGCTAGAGTCGATTCTCCTATAACCTTAGGTTTTCTTCTTAAACCAGGTTAACTACTTAAAGACTTCATTGGGATTGTGAAGCCAGACCGATATTACTTTCTCGTATTTGTGTGATATGATCTTGCTGATTCTACCGTGTTGAGTACAATCATAACGATTGGATTGAGATCTTTATCTCCGATAGGCAAGATAAGAAAAATAGTCACAAACATCTTCGTCTCATCGTTTGTGATTCTACTATATCTTCTTTCGCCGCGTCGATTAAGATTATTGTGAGGTGATTGATAATACTAGGCTGTTCTTCGGGAATATAAGTCCGGGTTATCAATTAGTTCATGTTCACCTTGATTTATCAAAAGACGGAACAAAAACTTTTAGGTTTATCTATGGGAGATAGATTTATCTATTCTGTAGAATTTTCCGTGTGATACAGATTTGTTTATTGAAGTCTTAGACTTTGGATCGTAGCAACTCTTAGTTGTGGGTGAGATCAGCTAAGGGAATCAAGTACGTAGTATCATGCTGGAATCAGATACGTGAGGAACGCAACTGTACCTTGAATCAGTGGGAGATTGATTGGGGTTCAACTACAGTTCAGACCGAAGTTAGTTTGTAGTAGGCTAGTGTCTGTAGCGGCTTAATACAATGTGATGTTCAATCTTGACTAGGTCCCGAGGTTTTTCTGCATTTACGGTTTCCTCGTTAACAAAATTCTGGTGTCTGTATTATTTCTATTCCGCATTATATATTGTTATATTATTAAAATATCACAGGTTGTGCTTTTGAATCAATCAATTGGAAATCTGACATTTGGTTGTTTATTGAAATTGATTGATCCTTGAACATTGGTCTTTGGTACCGTTCAAGTGATTTCTCTTGTATTCAATTAGACTCGCAAATTTTTATTTGCTTGAGTAAGAATTGAATCGAGAAAGAGAGATATGACTCTTTGATATACTTTATTAAGATTGAATCTTATTGATTCTCTTGAAAGTATATTGGAGTTTGTCCATACATATTGCTAAGCGAAATATTGGGTGTGGTTGTTGTACCCCCGCTTTTTCACATTCAACAATAAGCAAGCTATTTCTTTACAGACATCTCAAAAAATAAAGTTCTTTTTTAGAGAACTATGTCTCTGTTACTTATAATAATTCTACTACTAACTCTATTAGCAATATAAATATACTAAGGTGGATTCCACTAAGTAAAAATTCTATTAAGATTAACTGTGATGTCTCTTTTTGTATTAGAACTAAAGCTAGTGGACATGAAAACGCTCGTGGAAATGCTATCAGCTTCTCACATAAAGTCGTCATTGGTTGCAGCATATAACGAGGAATTTAGCTCATGAAAAAGGCTCTGCAAATCGGGAGATTACTGAGTTAACTCAGTAATGAAAAAATCTCAAAACTTTAACCTATAATCAATCTTTTTCTCTTGTTCTAGCTTCTTTTACATTTAAATCTTTACTGATTCTTTCATTTTATGGCAAGAATTTCTCAATCGCATTCAAAAATATCATCCATTATTGCATAATCTATATTCTATTTTATCTTTTATCGATTTAGTGCTACTTTAGTTTTGTTCTTGGTCATTTCTTCTAATCTTGTCTTGCTCTTTTTGATTGTTTTCTGAACTATGATTTTCTAATATTGCAGGTTTCCCTTGATCGATAAACATGGTTTCAATCCAGTATTGGGTTTTTACCTACAATGTTTGCATCCTATTGACAGTATTGTCAAATCCCACAGTTTTGAGCCAGACAGTATTGTCCAATCAAGCAGTATTGCTAACTTATACAATATGTAATCATAGTGTGTTGCAGTATGATCGTCTACATTATTAGATTTTATAACCCATTGTAATTATCCTGATTCAACCGATTCAGTTGATTGGAAGTCAAGAAATTCAAAAAACAACATTTCCCCCCTTAGAGCTCCGAATCATGGGAATTCTCCATATTCTTCGGAAGATATGCTGTCATTCCACAACATAATTATACTCAATATACCTACGAATATTTTTCGCCTTTCCTCAAGGAAACAAAATATTTGCTTTCCTCTTTATCAATCCACAACCCTAGATATAAAGCATTATCCCAAAACTTGTTCTCCTCAACACAAAGAAACCATAAACCCTAGAGAAAAACTACATACCTGTGGAAAAATGAGTTCTAGCAGTATCAGCAGCAAAGTGAATGACATCACTGAGAAGATGAAAAGTGCAGTGATTAAGAAACCTTCTGGCAGAGGTGCCATTGGTTCCTCGAAACATATTTCTGAAGCGGCTGAAGAATGGGAAGACAGTCTCGTTGGAAAACTTATCATCAATAATGAGGAGATTGAAACTGGTGATGTCAAGGATGAGCTGAATCTTTTATGGAGAAATTATAGGAAAAGGGTTACAAGGGTTGTAGGAAACCACTTATATGTCTTCAAGTTTAACACTCCAAGAGACATGATGGATGTTCTCAAACAATCCCCTTGGAATGTTCAAAGATGCCTTCTTGCACTTGAAAAGTACACTACTGAAAAGCAATACCAGGAGTATACCTTCCCTACACAAGAATGAAATGTGCATTTTAAGGGGCTCTTGCTAGAGTACCACCATGTAGCTGTTATCACTGAAGCTATTGAGGATCTTGGAAGGAAAATCTCTACCAACCCTCCTAACTGCATACCTAGATCAGGTAACATGATCACTGCTAGGATTGAGATGAAACTTAACACCCCACTCAAGAGAGGATAATGGTGGAACACTAATTCTGGTGATATTGTCTGGATTAAGTATCATTGGGTAAAGCAACCACATAGCCTATGCCCCAAATGCTATACAGTGGACCATAATGATGAAACTTGTGAGGAAATTGCTGAAATCTTGAAGGAAAGAGCAATGACACAGGAGGAGTATGAGCAACATATGGCTAAGAAGAATGGAGAAAGTACTGAGAAGGATGGAGCTGAAACCATTAATGAAGAATATGTGCTAGTTGACAACAACATGGAAGATAATGAAGCTTTGGAGGAAGGTAGAAACACCAAAAGAGCTAGGAATCAAACTGATAAAATGTTAGGAACCAATCCTTCAATCTCAGGCCCAATTGTTGCCACCCATGGTGGTAACATTCCTTGTAATGATCATACTGCCAGCAACAACACTCAATCTGAGATCATGGAGGGCATAGTCATGGACTTGCCTCAAGGATCAGCAGAAAGCACTAAGTTGGAAACCATACAAGATCAAGGGAACATTGCAGCTAAGGTAATTTACTGGTTTTACTATTACAGTTTTTATGTTATCATTACTTCACATTATAGTTGTTTAAATTATTCTTATTTTGTTCTTAGATTTCCCCATAATAAGTCACATCTGCATCTTTTAAAAACTGATACTATGAGAGTTTTAGCTTGGAATTGTCAAGGTTTTAATAGTAAAACCACTAGAGATCATCTTAAGGACTTAATCTATAGGTATGACCCTGATATTATCTTTATATCTGAAACTAAGTTAGGAGCTGATAAATTGTCTAGATTAATTAAACCCTTTAAATATCCAAACAACAAGCTTGTACCCTCTAGAGGACTTGCTGGAGGTCTTATACTTCTTTGGAAAGATGGGTTCAATTTCCAGGTTGTTAATGCAGATACTTGGATTATAAATTGTTTAGTTCATGAAGATTCTTCTAAGCCAGAATGGCTCCTGACCTGCATGTATGGCTCTTCTTATCAAGAGCATAAGGAGAAACAATGGTCTTACATCAAGGAACTTGGACAAACCATTCAAAAGCCTTGGGTGGTAATAGGTGATTTAAACTCGGTCTTTAACAATGAAGATACGATTTCTACTCAAGATAATTCTTCTTCAAGATATGCTGCTTCCTATACAAGAAACATTGCTTCTTCTTCAAGAAATTCTCCTTATGTCAATATGATTTATGAAGCTGGTCTGGAAGATATGGGGTACACAGGCAGGTCTCTCACTTGGCCCAGTAATGTTCATGGCACAAGTGTGATAAGATCAAGACTTGATAGGGCAGTCATAAATGGTGAATGGCTACTACATTTTCCTGATGCAAAGCTCTTACAACTTCCTCAACTGGGCTCTGATCATTGTACCATTTTAATTGATTCTACAACCTCAAATGAAGATAGAATTTTTTTTTGGAAGTATCTCCAGTGTTATGAAAGAGATGATACATTAAAATATCAAGTCATTGCTGCTTGGAATCAACACATTAATGAATCCTATGCTTACCAACTTTCAAAAAAACTGGTGTTTACCAGAAAGTTTGTATCCATTTGGAATAAAGAGAAATTTAGTAATATACAAAGCAATATTCTACTTTTACATCAACAACTCGAAGCCATCTAGCAAGAAGAACACCCCAACCAAACTACTACTGTTCAAATCCAACAAGTGGAGCAACAGATAGAGCACTGACATCAAATTCAGAGTGAGTTTTGGGGACAAAAAGCAAGAGACCAATATTATTTGGAGATGGACAGAAACATAAAATACCATCATACTAATGCAAATAGGAGGAGGTCAAGGAATAATATAGCTGCACTGAAAGATAACAATGGCCACTGGTGTTCAAGCAGACTGGAGCTGGAAACTCTTCTTACAGATCATTATAGTTCTTTGCATACTTCAGTTTCTTCCCCAAGAGATAATGCAATCCTTGAGTGTATACCCTCCACCATCACTTCTCTTGATAATGCTGAATTAATTCAAATACCAAGTGCAGCTGAAATCTTCAAAGCCTTGAAAGATATGAAATCTTGGAAAGCACCAGGACCAGATGGGTTTCCACCTGGTTTCTTCAAATCTCATTGGGATGTTGTTGGGAATGATGTAATTCAGATGGTGCACCAATTCTTTCAAACATGATACATTCTAAAGGAGTTAAATGCTACTAATATTTCTTTAATTCCAAAAACCAAAAACAAGCAATATCCTTCTGATCTCAGGCCAATTACACTCTGCAATACTTCATAGAAGATTATATCAAAAATTCTTTCTTCAAGGATGAAAAAGGTGATGAATAAAATTATTTCACCATTACAAGCTGCTTATGTCCCAGGCAGGCAAATATCAGACAACATACAGTTGGCTCAAGAGATCATTCACACTATGAAGAATAAAAAAGATGAAGGAAATTATCTTGCTCTGAAACTAGATATGTCAAAAGCCTTTGACAGGCTTGAATGGTCTTTTTTGAAGGATGTTATGCTTCAAATGGGCTTTTGTGAAGAATGGTGCCATCTTATAATGCAATGTGTTAGTACCACAAAGATTTCAATTCTTCTCAATGGTTCTCCCTGCAAGGCTTATTATCCCACAAGAGGTATTAGATAAGGTGACCCCTTGTCACCTTATCTTTTCATTATTTTCATGGAAGCTTTTTCAAGACAACTTTATACAGCTGAACAAAATCATAAAATTGAGGGGATTAAAATTGCCAATTGTAGGATCAGAATCTCGCAATGACAATGTTTCAGCGAAATTATCAGTGACACAGTACAACAACGTCGCAGAACAATTTCAGAAATGATAAAATAAATGACGTCAGCTAAGATCACGATAAAAATATGATAAATCCTGCGAAAATTAGAGAGTTTGCGAAATTAACATATGTAAGGTTGCGAGAATGTCGCAAACCATACCCGAAAATAAGGGACAGATTAGCTGTCATCCACTATGTATTTCCTTATAAATAGTCGTTCGAATTGTAAAGAGAAGAGAGATCTTTTTGAAGTAAGAAACAAATAAATAGGAGAGAGAAAGTTTAGAGCAGAGATCATTCTTGAATTCCTTATCTTTTCTTATAAGAACATCCAAAGATTAATCAATAAAATTAAGAATACAAACTTAAAATGATTTGATTAATAATGAAATCACATGAAGAGTGTAGTGTAGGATTTCCTGCAACTACATAATGGCGCTAGAAGCAGGGAGGAGTTGAAGATTATTCTAGAAAAAGCTAAATATTGATATTGAGATTTGTGAAAATTTAAAGTGATTGATTAAGAATTTTTCATAATTTCTTGCAATACTGTTAACATTGAAGAAATGGCTAGAAGAAGAAATACATCCGAACAACCGACTACTATTAGAAGAAGCAAAAGAATTGCTGGAAGAGAAAGAAGTGAAATGAGAGAATCTACTAGAATAAGAAATAATAGAGAAAGTCAAATTCAACCACCTATTTAACAAACACTAGTTCAATAGAGGAATACAGATTATGACAGGGTGAGCATACACACTTGGCGATCAAATTCAGCAGAAGAAATAAAAGAAGAGCAACAAAACAGAAATTATAGACAAGAATAGAGAAATCAAGAAGCAGATGAAGAAATAATTCATGGACGTGAGGAAATTGGAGCGTTAGAAACATTGAGACGAAGAATACATGAAGAAAGAAGAGCTGAGGCAGAAGAACATGCGAATTTAACAAGGCAAAATCACGAATTAAGGATGGAGAATATAAGACTACAGAATAGAAGATCGAGAAGTATTACAAAATCATATTCAAGATCGACTAGAAGAGAAATGAGGAGAAATTCACCCACAATCAATGCTGGAAACAATATTCAAGAAGAAATATCAAATCCTAATGAAGAATATCGCGAAAATAGAGAAAGAACTGATGATCGTTACATTCCACAAAATGAAACTTTTGATGATGGGAAAATTGGAGGAAATCAAGAGAACGGACAAAATCAGGGACAAAATAACCAAGATGGCGAAGGAAATCAAGAGGAAGGAAGAAGAATTTTACATGTGAGAGAAACTCAAAGAAATCAACAGACAATTGAAGAAGAAATTGAAAGACATTATGCTGAACAAGCACGTTTAATCTGCGAACGTGAAAGATTGAGAGCGGAAATGGAAGAACAAGAGCTTCAGGAGACAATTCGCCAGAACAATCATGACAATCGAGAAAGAAGGCGTACACAAAACCGGAATAACGAAATCTCAATGAGGAGTATGATAGAGTAAAGAGAATGGCTGAAAGACAGCGAATTGAATTGATAAGAAATGAACAAAATTGGAGGGGAAAATGAAAGACATCATCATTTGCGAATTCAAGATAGAGATGAGGAAGAGAATCGCAGAAGAAGACGAGATGAGGATAATGAAGAAGAATGCAAAATTTCGCGAGAGAAGATAGACGTGAACGCAGAAGAAGAGAAGCAAAATTAAAGAGACCAATGGATCAAGATTCAGGTGTAAATAAACAAATCTTGAAAGAATTAGAAGAAATGAGAGGAATGCTAAATAACAGAGGAGAAGTAGGTAGAAGACAATTGGATGAAGCAATAGAAGAAGCTGCGAAAACTCCATTTACAAGGGAAGTACAATTAGGAGGAATACCACCGAAATGCAATTTGCCCGCATTAACCAGCATTTTTGATGGAACAACTTGTGCAATTCAACACATTAAAGCCTATGTGAGGTGCATGTTACAATGGGAAAATCATGATGCGGTATTGTGCAAATATTTCGCATCCAGCTTAACAGGAGAGCGTTAAAATGGTTTGAAGGTTACCAAAGAATACAATAACCTCCTTCAATCATTTGCAGACTACATTCTTGGGGCATATATAAGTAATAATTCCTCACGACCTGGTATAGAAGATGTGTTTGGATTAAAACAAAGGATTGGCGAAAGTTTGAAACACTTGACTAAAAGATGGAGAACTATGTGTAGCGAAATGGCTGGCCGTGTAGATGAGAGATATCTCATATTATCATTTATCAATGCTATGTTTGCAACAAACCTATTGTATGTCCAAATTTTCAGAGTCAAGAATACGATTACAATGACTGAATTGCGAGAACTTCAAGAAGAATACATTGCTCTAGAGGAAAGGCAAAATGAAATGGAATCATATCCAGTTGCGAACACCAGCTCACAAACAGCGAATGCAAGCTTATTACCCAAGCTAATAAACACAGTGGCGAATACTTCGCAAGTACAACAAGAGAAGGTGACAAGTAACAATCAGCAGAAATTGGTAGCTATGGGAGCCGAGATCAAGAAGAGTATGAAAGAGAAAGAAATTTCTACAATCGTGGAGGAAATAACAAGATTCAAAGACTCGATCAACCGCAAGAAACTTATGGAGGTCAAAGACAAAACTATAATAGAGGACAAGGATCACAAGGTAATATGGGAAGAAATCAAGATGCCACCTCTAAATGCAAGTGTGGAGAAGATATGGGAAGCTATAATCTTGATGGAAAATATACCAACACCATGGAACATGGGAACGGAACCACCTCCAAACCACAGAAGTCATGAATTTTTTCTTATCATCATTTTCATGGACATACCACAAATGATTGCAGAAATGTAAAAAGAATTATTTTGAGAATGATAGATCAAGGAAAACTAAACGACTTTCTGGTAGGGCATCCCAATCTCAACCATTACCACCACCACCAGACAACAAAGTGAATACGATGAAAAAGAAAGAAACATTCTTCATAGAAGTTGGTGCAAAAGCAAAAAATCTATTCTGTCACTCTATCGTACATTCATATAAGACAATTGAAGATTTTCATGATAATGTTTTGAGTAGAGTGTTCGCAAGAGATAATGATGGAAGAGAAATTATGAATATTGCGAAAATCTCGCACTAGAGGAATGGCAGAAACAGATCATTTCTTTTACCGCAGAAGAAATTCCCGAAGGAGAAGAGGTGCATGACAATCCATTGGTAATAAAATTAGAAATTAATCCAAAACCGAAAGAAGATGAGGATGATGAAGCTGAAGATTCATGGGCAATCAATAGAATTCTAGTCGATACTGGAAGCTCTGTGAACATCTTATTTTATCATACTTATAAAACCATGGGTGGAAGAGATGATGATCTTATACCATCAACATATAAGATATATGGTTTTAATGGTACTGCTAACAAGCCTAAAGGGGAGGTTACTATGCGAATTCCATTGAAGGGAATATCTTCTGAAATCTCATTCTGTGTCGTTGATGTAGAATCACCCTACAATGCGTTAATTGGTCGACCTTGGCTACATGGGATTCTAGGTGTAGCTTCAACTTTCCACCAGTGCATCAAATTCCCTCACCCCAATGGTGTAGGAATCATAAAGGGAGATTGGGTTGAAGGAAAGAGATGTTACGAAACTGAGATAGAATCTTGCGAAGGAAGAGCAAACAAGAAGGAAAACTGGCGACACAAAATCAAAGATGTACAAAGAAGTGAGAGGTTGATGGTGGATACAATCGAAAGGAAAGGAGAAGAGATGTTGCGAAATTAATGCTAGCTCAGAATAAAAATGATGAACATACCACTACCAAGGAAGCAGTAGCAGAAAATAATAAGAAGCAGAGGATGGCAAAGGTAATAAAAACAAGAAATGTATGAATGATTAAGTTGTTGCGATACTCTCGCAATAAGTAAAATTCTCAAAAATACATTTGATTGAACAACAAAATTGAGATTGCGAAATTCAGATACAATATATGATTTGCGAGACTCTCGCAGAGATAATGAATTTTACAGAAAATAATCAGAGAAGAATGACAAAAGAGAAAGAGGCGAACCTTTATGGCGTACACCCTAGTTCGCGAATACAATTTCGCAAGAGGCAAATGTAAGACCTAAAGTACGTCATATAAGGGGGTACCTGTTGCATGGCTCAGGGAAAGGCTACACCCCACCGGAACCTGAGTCATGGAGATTTGGGGTCAATAAGCCCATCCGGGAGAGGCACCTTGGATTCTCAGCTTAAGCATATGACTTAGGTTGGGCGACTAAGGTAATAAGGACTCTCCCAAGGAGTGCAGATCTGATCAAGGCGCCGAGGTACACGGTTGAGTCAAGAGTGCCAGGGACGTTTGAAGCGTACCTTGCCATTCTTGACAAGTCTTGGCTTATACTGCACTCGGCCTGAAGAAAACCCCACTTAGGGTGCAGTCTCGTAACCATAAGCCCTATAGGTAAAAGGGATAAGAGGCTGCGAAAACAACTGGTTGTTGTTAAGACTGGATGGGAGCTAACCTTGTATGGTAGAAGTACGCCTCCTTGAAGGGGCAACCAGGGGGAGATAAGGGCGGCACCCTCCATTAGGGAGCTGATAAGTGTCTTAAGACGCAAATGTCATGAGGCTTTTTATTCGCAAGGATATTAAGGCTTGTCATATTTGTGCAACAATCCTGAAGAGGCAATAATACAAAAGAAAAAGATAAGACGAGATCAATGGGTTTTCGCATGAAAGTGCGAAGACGTCCTGCGATTTCGTCGCAAGACGGCAATGTCATGGGGCTTTATTTTCGCAAGAATATTTAGGCCTGTCATATTGTCGCAACATTCCTGAAGAGGCCATAATACAAAAGAAAAAGTTAAGGCAAGATCAATGGGTTTTTGCATGAAAGTGCAAGGACGTCCTGCGATTTTGTCGCAATGACAAGAGGTGGCATAATAAGACCTTTAATTAGGAAGGCAAAATAAGACCACACAGGAATGAGATTTTGAAAAGAAACAAAATTCACTTCGCAAAGATTGCGAAGTTATACAATAAGAATTTTTTATGAAATCTCTCATTTGGATTCAAATAACAGAGGCAAGTATGGGAATGTATGAAATTAGAAAATGTTATTTGTCTCCATATGATAGATTTACTCAATTCAAGAATTAATGATTATATTGATTAACTGTATTGCAAAGAAGAATTGTTTTTTAATGCAGGTCAAAATGAAAGAAACACAAATATACAGAAAGAAGAAATAAATGTACAAGTATTACAAAGAATCAAAGAAAGAAATAAAGACTACTTCTTGGTTAATCCTTCATTATCTTCATCAGACTTTTCCCTTCTTCTGCGTCAGAATCTTCATCACCATCAGAACTTCCATCACTATCAGATTCTTCATCGTCAGCTTCGCTATCAGAGATAATCAAACTGGGAGTATTCTGTGGGATTTCTTCCAAAAGACAAGGATAATCAGAATGTGGGATATTATGATCATCACAAACCATTTGGATGTTTGATTGCGAAAATGCATAGCATCATTCTTAAAATTCGCAACAGTGATCTTGATTTGATTCTTTAATCTAGAATACTTGTCGTTGCGAGAAGAAAGATTCTTTGCGAGTTCCTCCTTTTCAGCTTCAGTTCTTCAATCTTTTCACGATATTATTTTCAGAATCTGCGAACAAAAGACAATCAATTATTAACTTGATGAAATTCATAAGAAGCAAAAATTAGTAAAGAAGAGCAGTTAGTAACCTTCTCTGTCAGAAATCATATCTCTAATCAAGGTGTATGCAACTTGGAGACTAACATTTACACCTAAATCTTTTCTAGCATCATCTAAATTTTCGCAGCCCAAACAAATTCATCCTCACTACTTATAGAAGACGAGAACGAATTTGATTTTCCCTTTCGCAGAGTTCGAATTTCTTGCGGTTAGCTTCATCTCGTTCAAGTTGAACTTCAAGAGAGCCTCTTGGAATTTCGCCAAAGCCTTGGCACCTTGATCAGAGATGCGATCCTTATCATCTATGAGACCGCTAATTTTGGTTCTTAACTCATTGGTTTTCTCTTTAGAATCAAGAATGAAACGCTTAAATCGATTGGCTAAGCCTAAACTAGATCTATGATCAATTTCTAAGAGGCGAAATTTAGATCTAAGCTCATTTAGAGAAAGAGAAGAAATTCTATCATTTTAGAAGCTATTTAAGGAATTGTTAAGACGCTCAAGAAGGGTATTATTATCCAAGGCATTAGGAAATGAACGAAGAAGGGTAGCTTCATCAGAAAGACCATAAATGTCTGCAAAAAGGATTGTTTAAATAAGATAAAACAACAGGATGAATGAATAAAGAAAAAAGAGAAAAGTAACATACCGTAAAGGTGATTATTAGCTTGCTGAAGACTAGAATTTTTGTTCTTATACGAGGAAGAATCAATTTCTAATTGTCTGTTTTTCTCGCGAAGATTTTTAACTTCAACTTCCAATTCTTCATTCTTTTTGCGAAATTGAAGATTTTTCTTTTCAAGATTTTCACGTCTTCTCTCTAGATCTGAGGCAACAACAAAAGAAGCTTTTCCAGCCTGCGAAAAAATATAAATATAGAAAGAAATTTTGAATTATAAAAATGAAGAAGTAAAAGGATAAAAATATACCAGACTATTGAGACAATGCAAAAAATCGGGAGTCACTGATATAGAAACTCCACGAAGAGAGCTATCACCATCCAGTTAAGGAACATCGCAAAGGGTAGCGAGAGCTTTGCAGGTATCTGCGAATTGGCTATCTCTCATTCCTTGTAGAGAATCAGAAAAGAGGCCAGATAACTTAGCCATAAAAGATTCAGGTGGAGAATCTTCACTTGCAGCAATATCATCGTTGTCCTCATCACCCTTATCACTTTCAGAATTTTTGTGAGGAGGAATATTTGAAGGGGAAGAAGAACGAACTTTCATTTTCTTTGGAGGAGGACCAATTGATTTTTCCTTGCGAAGAGCACCTTTCCCTTTATCACCAATCTTCGCGACATCAACAGATTCTTCTACTTCAGCAATAATCTTCACACACAGATAGAAATAAGAAATGGAAGCATGGAAGTAACATTACTATTTAAAATCATAATAGAAAATTTCTTACCTCATCTGTGTATGAGCGAAGAGCTAATAGAGTACTAGATTTCCCAGTCCTGTTATAACTATCCTTCAGTTTTTGGATCTGCGGAATGTCGCAAGAGTTAGCGAACAAAATAGTAAAAATCAATAAAGAAATATAAAATGAGTTAAAGGGGAGAAACATACCTCTTTATCCTTCTCGGGCCAAGAGAAAGCCCAAGGTTGATATGCAGCGAGATTCGCAGGAAGAACATTTGACCCAACAATGTAAGGTCCTTTAAGCATTAAAGGAAAAACACACCATTTATCATCTTTGGATTGGTGAGGAGTTGTGTTCTTACCAGAATGCCAGTCAATGTCTTGCATGAGAATTTTAGCTTCATCAATGTTATCTTTCCTTTTTAAGCGAATACCCCAGCAAGTATTATTTTTCTTCATGGAGATCAGTTCATAGTTCTCAAAGAAACTCGCTACTGTGTATTTCTCAGCAATTATCTCTAGGTCTGCGAATTTAGGATCCCTAAGTTCTTTGGAATACAGAGATCCTTCACCAGCACCACGGTTAGCGAACTCTAGCATCAGACGGATGCAGTCCCCACTCAGTTGGAAGATGGCTCGCGAAAATCCCGAATGAGCGAGAATTTCATAAAATAAAGGAAGATCTGGGTTATAAAGATGAATAGGGAGACCTGCGAGAATATGACCTAGCGAAATTATGATTGATTGATCAGAGAAAAGCTTGACAGAAAGAATTTATTTGGCATTCTCACCAGGAATGGTGGAGAGTGTGAAACCTTTATCAGCAAGATCTTTTTGGACATCTTGTAAATTCTTCTCATATCTATGACCACTTGGAGCCATGTTTTAATATAGAGTATGGAAATGTATAGAAAGTAAAAGGATTGAAGGAAGAAAAAATTACAGCAGTAGAATTTGCAGAAGAATAACAGAGTTGCAGAGATGAGAGAATAAAAATAGAAGAGAAAGTAAAAAGAAAAGTGGAAAAAGGAGGTAAGAAGAGTATATAAAGGAGATTTTTTACTCGAAGAAATAAACACCATTAATACGAAAAGATGTGAGCGGTTGAAAAGCAGCGGTTACAGAAGACGTGTCAAGAAATAAATGGAAGAGAGAGTACGTGTGATAAATGTAGAATATGAAAAGATGAACAGCTGCGGCATTTCTCACATCATTCTCTACTTTGCAGAGAAGATATGAGAAGAGGCAAGATGTAGGATCAGAATCTCGCAATGACAATGTTTCAGCGAAATTATCAGTGACACAGTACAACAACGTCGCAGAAAAATTTCAGAAATGATAAAATAAATGCCGTCAGCTAAGATCACGAGAAAGATATGATAATCCTGCGAAAATTAGAGAGTTTGCGAAATTAACATCTGTAAGGTTGCGAGAATGTCGCAAACCATACCCGAAAATAAGGGACAGATTAGCTGTCATCCACTATGTATTTCCTTATAAATAGTCGTTCGAATTGTAAACATAAGAGAGATCTTTTTTGAAGTAAGAAAGAAATAAATAGGAGAGAGAAAGTTTAGAGCAGAGATCATTCTTGAATTCTTTATCTTTTCTTATAAGAACATCCAAAGATTAATGAATAAAATTAAGAATACAAACTTAACATGAGTTGATTAATAATGAAATCACATGAAGAGTGTAGTGTAGGATTTCCTGCAACTACACCAATGGTGCTCCTTCTATTTCACACCTCTTCTTTGC
Organism: Papaver somniferum; assembly: GCF_003573695.1. Lineage (NCBI taxonomy): Eukaryota > Viridiplantae > Streptophyta > Magnoliopsida > Ranunculales > Papaveraceae > Papaver > Papaver somniferum. The sequence goes on from NC_039358.1 coordinate 74,833,543, forward strand.
AGATGATTGTCTGCTGTTTGCCAAGGCTGATTTGGTCAATGTCAACAATCTTCTTCAAATCATTGAAGACTTTGGAGCCGCATCAGGTCAAACGGTCAACTTCAACAAGTCTAGTGTACATTTTAGTACAAATGTTCCACAAAGATTTTGCAGAATTCTTTCAAGAAGACTTAAAGTTTCAAGCATGAACCCAAATGAAAAATATTTGGGTATTCCACTGCTCATTGGCAAGAATAAACAACAATGCTTCACTCACTTACAAGAGAAAGTTAAGAATAAGCTCTCTATCTGGGGAGGGAGTACTTTGTCTCAATGTGGAAAGTTTCAAATGATTAAAACTGTCACTAACACCATTCCTTCTTATACAATGAGCTTCCTACAAATTCCTGTGGAAGTTATTAACAATATTAATGCTTTGCAAAGGGACTTTTGGTGGGGTTTTGATGAGAAAAAGTGTACCTATATTGTTTCATGGAAGTACCTTAAAAGACATAAGGATATTGGTGGCCAAGGTTTCAGAGATTTGAGAATACTAAATAAAGCATTACTTATTAGAGCAGCTTGGAGAATTTGCACAAACTTAGATGCTTTATGGGTCAAGTGCATGTCTGCAAAATATTTCCCTTATACAAGTATGTTACATGCCATTAAAAAGAATGATTGTTCTTGGGCTTGGAAGGGGGTGCAGAAGAATATAGAGTTCATAAAAGCAACACAGTTGTTGGAGACTAGGTTCAGGAGATCAAATAAAGATATGGCTTGATGTTTGGATTATTGGGCTGGATTCCCCACCCATTCCAAAACAAGAAGCTGTAGATAGTGAAAATTTTGTGTGGGTTAAGGATTTATTCATGCCAAATGCTAGGCAGTGGAATGTGGATCTAGTACAACATCTTTTCCAGGATGATATTGCTGCTCTTATTCTTCAAATGAGGATACCACATTATTCTGGTGACAAGCTAATCTGGAGATTAACAAAGAATGGCAGTTTTACTCTTAAATATGCTTACAACAAACTCTTTGAAAACAGTCTGGGCAATGCACAAGTATCAACTTTTATTCAAAATACTAACATCAGTTGGAAGGAGTTCTGGAAAATCAATACATGGCCAAGAGTTAGACATTTTATATGGAAATGTCTTAGTGATATACTTCCTACCAGCGTGATTTTAACAAGATATAGTGGACACTTCTCAAAGCTTTGTCCTTTCTGTGCTCAACATGATGAAGAAATAATGCATGTTCTCTTCAATTGTTCCTTCTCTAGGGAAGTCTGGATGTCAGTTCCAGGGGGTTGTAATGTTCTTTCAGCAGCAACTAATAATGGGTTTGAAGCCATGTTTGAGACCTGGTACAATCATAGTATGGTGCAAAGTGATAAACACAACTGGCTGAATATGGCAATGGTGGTCACATGGAGCATTTGGAATGAAAGATGTGAAGTAGTTTTCCAGAATAAAAAAGCTAATCCAAAAACTACTGCTACCAAAGCCATCAACTTTGCCATTTATATTGGCAAACTTCATGAGAAGGATTCTTCTTTGATCAACAGAACTTCTATACCCTAAATACCACTGGCATTATGGAAGCCTTATGCTGCACCTTAAATTACTCTTAACTGTGATGCTTCTTATGATTTAAACGCTAGACTGACTGGAATTGGTCTGGTTTTACGTGACTTTGCAGGAAACTGGAGAGGCAGCCGTGCAAAATGCTATGCAGGAGTAATAAATTCAGAGCATGCAGAATGTCTTGCTCTCTTGGAAGCGGTTACATGGAGCAAGGAGTTGCAGATATCTCATCTCGTCCTACAGACAGACCTGAAGAACATTGACGGGTATATCAACAACAACTCTCCTGTCATTTCCTGGGAGAATGAACCTATTCTGCAAGATGCTATAAACTATCTAAATACCAAAACAGTTAGTTGGAAATGTTTGTTTATTCATAAATCATGTAATAAGCGGCTGATGAGCTTGCAAAATACAGTAGAAAAAACATGGTCAATAAGACCTCCCTCTGTTATTGAAACTCAATTGTCGTTCGATTCATCGAACATTATTGATTAATAAAATTTCAGTTGTTTGGAGCAAAAAAAAAAAGAACTAAAACCAGTGGCTATGGACTAATAATTTGATACTTTGCAAGTTCACACATTGGTTCAGAATGCACAAGCTAATGTGGGCATTAGGTTTTTAACACCTGGAGCGTCTGGTGGTGCTGGATGCTGTTACTTGGGAATTGAATTGGATTTCAAGAATGTTGCTGCGAAAAATGATTATAAGAGTGATATATGCAATGGAATGCAAAAGGTCGGATGTTCTTTGGGAGCTCAGAGGAATAAAAGAAGTGTTAGATTTCACTTAGGTTGTTTAGATAGTTGACAATATTTACACGCTAGTAAACTTGCCAATATGTGTGCAGATGCCTTAGCAAAACATGCACGTAAATATGGGATTACTGCTACTTGGATGGACAATTGCATGAGTTTATTTCTAGCTTATTTTATATGGCACTTCAGTTTGACTTCTTAATAGATTTTCTTTGCATCAAAAACAGAAAAAAAATGAAAAAAAATGAGGGTAGATAAATACGAAGTGATTTTCTTTATCTGCATCACGGCCCAAAATTAATCGTAAGACCTAAAATTTACCACGTGATTTGAAATATGCACCAAAACTAAGATTTTTCTCTGTAACACAAAATATGCCTAGTCAGTCATATGACTCACACTCAAAATATACCGAGACAAAAAATTTATGTGGGTCCCAAAATCTCCTCTTGATCCAAATTCATTTTGCAGTGACCTGAAACTTGTCTCGAGACCTAGGTGTTTCAATGTTACTTCAATTCAGTTTTAATGAACTAAATAAATTCTACCTGGACCTAAGTATGCGGTCTGCCACCTCATTTGCTACTGCAATCCACACTTAAACTCATAATGAAAAGATATGTACGTTAGTCCAAAATCTTGGATGTGACTCGAACACTGCTGAGTGGCTTCAAGTTTGTCTTATGACCCTGAGAATTTGCACGGTGACTTAAAGTCTACCTCGATAATGAACCCAAGAGAACCTAAATTACATTATGACCCAAAATATGCCACCAGTGACTTAAGATTTGTGTTGTGACCAACATAATAAATATAAATATTAATCGTACATGCGGATAATATCGAAATTTATCGTTTATCGGTCTTTAACTTAGACGATGCATAAAATATCAGTGATACATGTGTACTTTGATTATACCGGCCGATAATATCGGTGAGCATACAAATATATTTATTAACAATGTTATTTTTATCTTTTTATTTAAATTTTTCTTCCAATACAAATTTTATTTTGGGATATTAGGTTATCAAGTGAAATTAGTTTAATTGATGTTTTTACACTATAAATGACTTCCACTAGAACTTTAAGTAACTTAATGTACATATACCTAGAAATTATAAAATTACAAAGTTAATTATCTATTGCTGATAAAATCAGGTATAATCATTTGTCTAGGTGTATCATACCTCGTCGTTACGATACCGATACACGATATTAATTACTTTGCTTGTGACCGATGTATTTGGAGACTTGTAATCTGCATCATAGTGACACAAAATCCACATTATAATCATATTGACTCAAAAACTGTCATTGTGACTTGGAATTTCTTCCATGACTCCTGCGACCAGTAATCTGCACTAGGACCTAAGATGGTGTTTGATAGACCTGTGGAACTAATTTTTGGATTTTTTGAAACAAAAAAAATTAGAATTTGAGTTGGGATTTTTTTTAAATGGATATTAGAAACAAAAAACTTAACCTTTTTCGCAAGTCAATGTTTTTTTCCGCCTTTGACATCTATGATTGACTTCTGCTTCTGGAGAATTAACCGAAGTTTACCTCAACTGATATGACCCGATAAATAATATGGGGAAACTGACTTTGGTTTAGCCTATTTGATTGCTGGTGAATATTGGATGCATTTAATATTAAGCTTACTCTTACAGAAAATTATCATTGGATTTTAATTTCGCATCTTATGCTTACCATGCTTTTAGACCATTAGTATATGGATGACATGATTACTGATGTTAGAGCATTTCTCGGTTAAATCCACCATGCGTCGGTATGTCAAGTTTGGTTGTCATATTTTAGTATCAAAACTCATCTAGAGTCGCTTGATTAATTACTAGAGTCAACTTCGTTTGGGTTAGACTAGAGAGTGTAGGAATGTTGAGACTTACATGTATTACTCGAAGATGACAGGTAGAACCAATCTTAACTAGTATTGGGAGACAAGGTAGAACCGGTCATAACCTATATCTAGTGACATGGTATAACCGATCCTAACTAGTATTGGGAAGGATGGTATAACCGGTCATAACCTATATTTGGAGTCATGGCGATACTAACTTAGTTTGGGAGTCATGGTAGAACCAGTCCCAAATGCAAAACCGAGTTTCCAAAATTCACATATTTCTTTATGTTTTGTATGAATTCGGAATTAGGGTTTGCTAAGATATGAAACTTGTAGATGTAGACATTATTTGAACATGTGCGTAACTCTTATCATTAATTGTTCAAATATATTCCTTGGAGCTCAAGGTGATTGATAAACACATTTTTGTGTCTAAGTTGTCCTCAATTTTCTATATTGTTAGCACTCAATTTTGTACTAATTTTGGTATTTTATGTGTTTGTAGGCATTTTTGGGAAATAAACATTTTTGGAAAATTCGGCTTGAAAAGTTGATTTTGGCACCCGGAGGGCGCATGTTATTCGGACTCTCACTTTTGGATAAGGGAAACTCAATTACTAAGGGGCACCTTAGTTGGGCACCTGCTAATCACACCCTGTCACTGGTTAAGGGGACTCCATCTTCTTCCTTGATTTGAGAAGAAAACTGGCGGGAAAATCTGGCAGCAACGAACCAGAATTAGGGTTGAGTTTTTAGTCGTGATTTAAAGAGACTCAATCACTGGAATTTACTGTGGTTATTATATTCGGACAAACAAGGTTGGTAAGAGTGATAGAAACGGTTAAAAATGGCTGGATATTCAGATAAATATAAACAGAGGAGTACGAGATATAATGGTTCAAATTTCAGTGATTTTCTGTGGAAGATTTGTTGGTGATTCCGTGAGATTTTCTCGAGGATTTTAATTGGAGATATCATGTTATGCTTAAACAGGATCGGTAAGTCAGTTGGATTCAAGGAAAGAAGAATATTTTCACGGTTGGAGAAAAACATGACACAAGGATATCTCGAGTCTTCCATGAGTCAGTTGAGATATGTTTGGAGGATTTTGTGTGCTGAGGCGACTTATACTGGATAAACATACGTGCAAAATCTTGTTTGGAGTGTGCTGAGCTGTAGAAGACACGTGAAGATCAAAGAAAAAGAAAATTATTCCCATGCAGCAGCAGAAAAGAAAAAAAAAATCAGATAGAGTTATTACGCGTGATCTCTCAGCCCTGTTGAGTATAAATAAAGTGTTGAGGTTCATAGGAAGGGGATGGAGAGTTTGGGGAGTTGAGGGGACCGATTGGGAAGTTGCAGTGAAGAACAGAAGGAGTTGCAGAGAAGAAAACCAGAGAACAGCAAGCAAAGACAGTCGCATAAAGTGTTACCTTATCTTTCAAATTCATTATCTTTGTAACAACTTTTGCAACAATTATTTCGAATTCGTAACAATACTGCTAGGGTTTCTCTGTAACAGTTGGTTTTGTAACAGTTATCCCTGTTACAAAATCGCTGCATTATATTTTTCCAATAAAAACACCTTTTGGGCCATGTTTCTATCTTTTGGGTGTGTTTGCGACATGAGGAGCTAAACCCAACTCTGGGACGGCGGAGGAAGTCATTCTTCATGCGTGTGGTAATTCTATTTAATTCCTTTATGACTATTTGCACTATTATAATTGATTTATGATTTTTCTTGATTATTTGTGATTTCGTTAGATGTCGCATGCTTAGTCTTAGGTACTTTTGATGCGTCATGCTTGTGATTTACATATAATTCATTATAGAATCTACCTTGGCAAAGATTTAGAGTCGATGTTTATTATTTTATGAGCTTTAATTGTCCGGAATTAATAGTTGAACCGCATGAATGTGAGAATTGGTGGAATCCCGAGTCCCAGTCATCTCTTCATCCCGTCACGATTTTTGTATATAATTTCCTTATTTTCTTTATTAAGTCTTAAAACAAATTCTCAACAAGTCTGAGTGAACGACAACCTTTACCACTATATAAAATTCGATCAGTGATCCCAAACCGAAATATTGAAAAACATTTAATCATGATTTTTGATTTTATATGTTTTAACTACAAACAATTAAAGCATATACTCTATAAAAGGATTATTAGTTAATGTGTTAAACTAATAATAAAATTTTTTTATGAGATATTTCGGAAATATTGTTTGACATTAATTGGAAACAGGAAAACTGAAATTGGGTACTTTATTGCATATCTTGAGAATGTTTTCGGTTTTGGAATTTCCTTGTTGTCCAAACAACCTTGGTCTATAAATAATTGAGTTTGCATTTCTTTCAAACTATCCTAAGAGCCAAGCAAACTTCATTTTTGTTTCTGGTGGAGCTATTTATCCAAAGAGGAAAATACCCTAATTAGGCGAAATCTCTTACGACCGCTCGTTTAAAAACTTCTGTTGGGTCAATAAGCTGTACGATTACCGTTGGTGGGAAACTAGATAATTACATTATTATTTTAGTTTCCGATTATTGATTTGATTGACTAACGGTTGCTGAAACTTTTATTGCACCTTGTTTGATTATTCTTGAGAGCCTTCTCTTCTGATATAAAGGTCACTCAAACTAGATCAAAGTATCGACGAGATCTTTAGAACTGTTTGTAGATCTAAATACATCTTGTGATAATACATTGTTAACAGACTCCGTTCTGTGCGTGATTGATCACAAGAGAATTCAAATTTATGTTGTCCAGGTTATTTAAGAAAGAAATTGAAGATTTGAAGACAAAAAAAATTTTCTTATTGGTTTTCATACCTCGTTATTTGTGCACACATCTTGATCGGTAGGGATCCAACTAGATCTTGTTTATCCTTGATAGACTTGTGATTATATAGTTGATACGACTGACATCACTTTATAGTTTCTCTTTGAGTTCTATATTGTTTGATTGCAAATCCGAAAATTGATTATTTCAGTAATTAAGATTCATATTGATCTAACCAGACAAAGGAGTTTATTAGATTAAACATAAGAACCTTTGTCAACAACTCAATGTATCTTTACTTAAAAATTAAATAGAGTGGTTACCAAACATATTTGTTCATTTACTGGTTGGAATGCGATCAAAAGGAGTTGAGTACATACAACTTTACTTGGTAAAGCAACTCAAGATAGTGACTTATGTCTTCAGATTCACGTGCGTGACCAAAAGGTCGAAGACGCAAGGATGCTGAGGAAACTAAGTAACTAGGGTTAGTTTACTTGGTCTCAACTATACGAAATTGGCTTTTGTTCTTTGTATAACGACTTAATATTCAAAATTAGACTAGGTCCCGGGATTTTTCTACATTTGCGTTTTCCACGTTAACAAAATATTGCTGTGTCATTTACTTTACTTCCGCATTATAATTATCTTATTATAATAAAGTAAATTACACTTTTGTGTTATTCCTAATCACTTGACTTTGATCTTGTAGTCAATCGGTCTTGTACCGTAACTATTTTCAAGTGAATATCAAGTTGTTGTATTGTCTCGACTTTGTCCATAGGCGATCACACTTGGTATCAGACGTATAGGTTGAAATAAAAATATTTTGGTGTATTTGGGTACCCTCGTTTTTCAACCGCACCGAGGACAATTAACACTAACACCACTCTCATAGGTCAAGTTTGAATTCCTACTGTATCAACTACTAGGAAGTCAATTATATAGCAAGGTCCTTCAACATAATTTGACAACTATATGCATCCAAAACTTTTAAGACTACCTCATCTTTCATCCACGAAAGTATAAATACATGATCCAAACACTCAGAAAAGATGTAAAAAAGATGTGTTAATAAGCTAAAAAGGACAAAATGATTGTTATCTCTAAAACTATCATCAACACTAATGTTTCTTTTTTTTAATAAGAAAATAACACTAACATTGATATCATCATATATCTATATACATATTGTTCCATTGTATCTTGCTTGCAAACAAAACCTTGATATCAACCATACATCTCTATATATTAAATCAAGTATGCAATTCATACAACATATACAATATATAGAGATATATACCCATTTTATGGTATTCAAAGGAAGAAATTCCAATCTCGATAACATATAATTAGAATGTTCAAGTTTTGTTGTAATAACACTGTGAAGTTGAGAAACTAGGACATTATAATATGGTGAAGGTGTAATGTTGGTTGAAGATTATAAACTAGGAGAGTTCATATGGTCGGTTAAGAGGATGATACTAAATGAAGACATAAAGATTTCTTTGTTTCTCAATGGATGAGAAAACCAAACCAAAGACATAAATTTGTAGTGGTTTTTTACATAATTATAACTGTGATATCAACAGAAGTAAATACATAATACAAACTTACATATACATAAAAGGAAACTAAACCTCAATCACGTTCCTGAGATAAAGCATATCTTTGACCATATACATCTTTCACTAATTGCGCATATTTTAAGAAAAGATATTATATACTTGTTATGAAAAAAAAACTTACTTGTCAAAATAGGAGCTATGCACCAGCGGCAACTCGCTACATTTTGTTAAAATATAATCTTTTATTTTATCAGAATCTGGTATAATCTGTGACACTGATTCACAAACCTCCGAAGTAGGAGAAAGCAGATTCTTTAAGACATGAAATTGAGAAGCATTACTAACAACTAATGATGGAGTGTCACCAATTTTTGCAATGGGGCCATGAGAATGGTGGTTCATACTCCTCTCATCCATTAAAAAGCCTTCCCTATTATCTCACCGGCAGAAATTGTTGGAACAATTATTGAACTCTTCATACAAAGCAAATAAAACCAACCACAAAACAAATATTATGGCTGAATCGCAAACTAGGTCGCCCTGATTAAGACTTTCGCGTTTCTCTCAAGATTACGCAAGAAGTTCTTTAATGTCACATCGTTTGCTCAGAAACACTCTGTTAGAAAAAAAATGATGCTCACACATTACTTTATTTCACAAAACTTTTTTTCATTCATAAAAAAAATCATAAAATAGAACTCAAGTACTCAACCCTTTTTTTGTCCAACCAAAATTCTGATTTATGATCAAGGTTTCAACATGTTTAATGAAATGTTACCATGGTGTAATTAACACAATTGAACCCACGAAATATGTAACAGTCAGAATCAATTATAACAAAAATATTTTTTCTTTTGTGAAAATCTTTATTGCTATTAAAAATATTTTTATTAGAAATCAAATTTATGTTTTAAAACATATATTCCCAACATAACTCTTTGGTCGTCCAATCAATACAAGGTATAGAAGTACCACATCCGGCACCTGGTGCTAAATCGAGTCTTGGACATATGATCTGCCACGTAGTTTCTTTCCGTCAACCACTTGAAATGTATGCTAGTATACTTTGTATAATACTATTTTGCTCCTCCAACCTAATCTTACGCATCAACGGATTTAGACGAGGATCACTTTTAGTTATGGTACCTCATTTCAGCATATTGATAACATTTTCATTGTCACGTGTGATGGTAAAACGGGGAAATTGTGTTGCATCTATATTAGATAAAAACTTTAGAACTGCATAGCCTTCTTGGTATTTGGTACATTTGGTAGCATCTACAACGTTTTCATAGATGTCATAACATTCTTTTCTTTAATTGTCTCTGATTATTGCACCAAGACTGAAATGATTCAGCCAGTAGGATGTATCTATGTTGATCCTCCATTTCCCAATTGGAGGTTTCGGTCAGTGTATCCTAGATCAGCCATCACGAATAATGGAATGAAAATAGAAGTACCTCACATCCTCTAGATACTTTACTACACACTCCATGGCCTCTTTATACTCATCGACTAGTTGAGGAAAATAATATCCAAATGTTCTTTTGGTATATTGCTGCAAGCGTATGAGTTTTTTTCCACCAAAGTACATTGTTAATGTTAGGAGTTCTAACAATAAACATGTTTTCACTTATAAAGACAACATTATTCGCTCCATTGTTAACATCGGAAGCTTTAAAAATCATTACAAAGTTATTTTGTTCAAAAAAAAATGCTACAATAATATATTAAAAAGAAACTTTAAAAATCATTACGAAAATTCAATGACGAACGAAAGATTTTCAGCCAAGGAAAAAATATCAGTTAAAACTCCTTTGAATGTCTCTAAGCTAGAACAATATAACATGACAGTGGATTTTAAAGTTTTTAGGAGGTGATCTCTATTCTTTAAAACATATTTCAATTTTGTTATTTAAATATCAAAATTCAATTTTTCAATTTTCTACAAATTTCAGCAATCAGTTACATATTATACTCCTACTTGAGCAGCATTGTTTCCCCCAGTAACTGTAAAATTTAAGATAAGTAGATTATTAAATCTGCCCCAAATCCACATTTATCAAAAATAGTTAGAAAAAAATACATAAAGGAACGTAATCTTAGTTTTTTAAAAAGCTTAAAGAAGAAAAAAAACACAGATTGACTAATTAAGAACGCACGATTGGGAGATACTTGAACTAATTGGGGATATAAATTACTTCCCCCAACCAATAGTGTCTGGTAAGGAGTGTTTTTAGGGGACAAAAATACTAAAATACTCTTCCCTCAAAATAAAAATAAAAAAACTTAAAATAAAAAAACAAAATCATATCCCCATTTCCATCTTCACTTCTTATTAATCTCTTTTAGGGTTAGGCTTTGAAACCTAAATATTCCCCACTTCCTTTCAAATTCTAAATTTTCCCCACTACCTTTCAAATTCTCTTCTCCTTCTCTGCCGGCTCCTCGCTTTGACGATTTTTTTTAACATTCGGAAGTGATGAAGACCATGCCGGTAGTGATGAAGACCATGCCGGAAATGATGAAGACCATGCCGAAAGTAATGAAGACCACGCCGGAATTTATGAAGGCAATGCCGGTAGTGATGAAGACCATGTCGGAAACAATTTTTTTACATCGCCGGAAGTGATGAAGACCATGTCGGAATTGATGAAGACCATGCCGAAAAATGGTGCCGGCATGCTTGGTTACTAACATTCAATCCCGTAACTAAATGACGACATGCTCGATAGAAATCTCTCAATGCCGGTAGTAGAGTGAATTTTTTTTTAAAATTTTCTGGATACTTTACATCATGTGCCGGCACAGAAATTTAAGCAACATACTATGCCGTTAGCAGTACCAGCATGCTCTAGAATTAACTAACTGTGCCGGCAACGGACTGATTAAAACCAGAAAAAATTCAAAAAAGAATAGATTTTGAATTTCAAAACCAGAAAAAAAAACTCTAGACCCCCCGGATAGTGGCAAACGTTTATGACAATTTCCAACAAATGCCGACATGGTTTTTTCGGTTGAATACAATGCCGGCTTTCCTTTCAAAATGTGGGATATTGTTGGCCGGCAAGGACGCAGTATGAATACAATGGCCGGAATGCTGCTGCCGGCATTGTATTCATACAACGTCCATGCCGGCACCGAGCTATTTCAGCTGCAACAATGGTGGATTCAAAGAAGAAAAGAAATCAAATTTTCAACACATTGGCACCTTTACCTGAATATTGGGAGTTCTTGTACAATCATCCTCCATTTTTACCAAATCTGGAGATCACCATGAAGAAGTGCATCGCTGATGCCAAGTTGTTTGACAAACCAATTGTTGTGAACAGTAAGAGCTAATGCAAGTATAATTGTAGTGGGTTTTGCAACTTGACAAAAAGTCTCTTCATATTTTATGCCCTCCTGTTGATGATAACCTTTAGCAACAAGTCTATATTTAAATCTTCCTACAGTGCCATCTGGATTTTTTTTGATTTTGAACACCCATTTGGAACCACCAAATTTTGTGATGGATGAGGTGGTTCAAGAGTCCATGTACCTTTTATTTTGGGAGATGTACATTCAATGTCCAAGGAGTTGAGCCATTTTGGATGCTTTTTAGCTTGAGTAACTGAAGAAGGAACAAACTATTCATCAGAAGAAATGAGACAAGCAGAAACTGGATACTCTGTACTGAAAAAAGCTTTTGGTGGTTTGAGATAAATTTTTTTTCTTTTGCCCCTGGTAGTCATTGAATGTGCATTAGTAACAGGATCCTGATGTTCTGCTGATGCTGGAGAGGAATGTGAAGTAACATTTGGTGCATAAGAAGGAGAACATGAAGATACTGCAGAAGATGATGTAGAAGTATCTGCAGAAGAACTGTTGAGTGTGTCATAACTATTCACAGAACTGGAAGAAGGAACAAATGATAAATTTGGAGTTGTGACAAAATCCTTTGAGTGCAACTGAGACATTTGATAGGACATATTGGATACTTTATCTATCTTCAGTGTCAATGCAGGAAAATGCTAGATCTTCATTAAAGGTAACATGCCTAGAGATGAATATTCTGCCAGAACATGGTTCAAGACGCCTGTATCCTTTTTGAGAAGAAGAATATCCAATAAAAATACACAGTTTGCTTCTTGGTTCCAATTTGGAATGAGTGTAGGGATTGAGCCAAGGATAGCAGGCACATCCAAAAACCCTTTAAAAAGCATAATTTGGAGTACTACCATATAGCTGCTCATAAGGAAACTTAAAAGAAATTGAAGTTGTAGGTAGTCTATTTATCAAGTAATTTCCCGTATGTAAAGCATCAACCCAAAAACAGTCATCAAAATTTGATTACATGAGTAAATTTCTACATATACCAATAAGATGTTTGTGTTTACTCTCAGCCACACCATTCTGCTCAGGTATAGAGACACAGCTGTATTGATGTTGAACTCCATGAATAGTTAAAAAACATATAAGTTCATTGTTAATAAACTCTCCTCCCCATTTGTTTTAATAAATTTTATCTTCAGATCAAAATAATTCTCAACTTGTAATTTAAAAGAACTGAAGATTGTAATGAAATCTGGTTTTCTTATTAAAGGAAATATCCAACAGTATTTGTTGTAATTATCAATGATGTTACAGTAGTAAGAAAAATCATTATAAGAATTAACTTGACAAGGTCCCCATAAATCCATGTGTAGTAACTGCATTGGTTTATTTGACTCTGAATGAGAAAGAGAAAAAGGTAGCTTATGAGCTCTGCCTAAATGACAATCACTACAGACAAATGGCTTAAAAGCAAGGACATGACTATCTAGAAATAAGGGACCTATTCTCTGCAGGGACTAAAAGGATGGGTGTCCTAGCCGCTTATGAAGAAGATGTGATGAAACTTTCACAACAAAAAGAGTAGTGTAAGTAGTAGAAGCATCCTCTGAAGTAACTGTTGTTTAAGTGTATAAGATATATACCATTGTTACTATGTCCTTGCATATTTGATATCCTCCATAAAGAAGTTATCACCCTCAAATATTATACTGTAATTGTTATCTCTGGTAAATTTATGTACTGACATTAGTTTATGAGATGCACAAAGTACATGCAAAATTCTAGGTAATTTGACTGAATTAGTAAGTAAGAATTTAGTAGATATACTTATATCTGAAATTGGCATACCTTCACCACTTGCAGTAGTAATATGCTCAGTGCCAGTGTAAGAGTGTGAAAACGCGGGGGTATAAAAACTACAACCAACTAATTCGTTCGGAAATCTGTATGGACTAAAGTCCAATATAATTCTGAGAGCACCAACTTAAAAATGAGACTCAATCAAGAAAGATATCGAAGAGCTTTATCTCTTTATCAATACAATCAGTAAATCAACTAGATAGAAATCCGTGAGACTAATCGATATGAGAATAACTCGGATAGTATCAAAGACCAATTCCCGAGTGTCAATCAAGTTCTATCCAACAAACAAGGTTATATTTATCAACTATGATTGAACTACGCACAACCTGTGATATTTCAATTATATAAACAAATATAATGCGGAAAAGAAATAACACAGACACCCGAAATTTTGTAAACGAGGAAATCACAAATGCAGAGAAACCCCGGGACCTAGTCCAGATTTGAACACCACACTGTATTAAGTCGCTACAGACTCTAGCCTAATACAAGTTAACTTCAGACTGGAATGTAATTGAGCCCTAACCAAGTCTCACACCGATTAAGGTACAGTCGCATTCCTTATGCCTATTGAATCCCAGCGGAACTCTGCGTACGTGATTCCCTTAGCTGATCCACCCACAACTAAGAGTTTCTACGACCCAAAGTCGAAGACTTATAAACAAATCTGTCTCCCACAGATAATTCTATTCTGGTTTTTTGTTTCCGGCTTAAGGTATATCAAGGTGAACAGGAAATTCAACTAATAATACGGTCTTATACTTCCGAAGAGCATCCTAGAAATATTAGTCACCTCACAATAACCTAACTGATTAACATAAGAAGTTATTGCGGAATTACAAGAGTCTGAGACGAAGAACTGTTGTGATTACTTTTTATATCTTACCTATCGGAGATAAATCTCGAGAAAATATTAGAGAAAATTAAACTCAATACGATAAAAAAAAAGTAAGATCAGAATATGCAACTACAGAGAAGATAGTTGGATCTGGCTTCACGAATCCCAAATGAAGTCTTCAAGTCGTTAACCTAATAATGATTTTGGAAAACCCTAAGTTAATGGAGAATCGACTCTAGTTTGCAAGTAGGACACACAAGAGTGTGGGGATTAGGTATCCCAGATGCTAGAGTTCTCCCTTATATAATCTTTCAAATCAGGGTTGCTTGCAATCAAAGCTAAGATAGCTTAGTAACAAATCAATTGATATTCACTGTTAAATGAACTCCTGATTTAAGATTCAAGCTAAGTCTGCTTAGAAAATAAGCAATAAATCTCCACTGTTAGATGGTATTAGCTTGATAAACACAAATGAAATAAGCATATATTTAGATATGGATGAACCGTACCTAAACGTGTATAACCGTTGGATCAATAACAATTAACCGAAGTTAGCCATATGAATACTTATAGTTTAGCACATATTCATCTAACACTTCTAGATCAAATATGATGATCGATCAATCATGATAGATAACCAAATGAATCTAAATGTGCATTAAGAGAGTTGTTCAAACGTTCACCATCTCACAGAAATATCCATGAACAATTTGAAAGATATTCGGTTTGGTTTGTAGTTGTACAAAGTACAAGAACCAATTCATGAACGTAATGCCAAGATTTGCAAAAGAAGTTCGCGTACCTTATTTCATTAAAGTCCTAAGGACTTTAGTTCGCAAACTGAGTTTGCAAACGAACCTGAGTTCATGTGTGTAAAAAGTCATACTTACCGATTTTAGAACCTGACCACTGTGTTCGCAAACAGAGTACGCGAACCACAATTACGGACCTGACCAAGTCTAGCCGTTCACAAACACTATTCGCAAACCACAATTATGGACCTTTGACAGTTGATCCCGCTCGCAAACAAGAGTTCCGGATTTGAACTAGAACTTCACAGTTCGCATACAAGATATGCATACTGTGTTAAATCTAGCCATTGGTAGTAGTTCTAAAACTCTCATTTAATCATTGAAACATCCTTGGAAGACAACAATGGTAATCTTACACATACCACTAACTTCAAGTAATTTTCAAGTGATTACCCGGTCAATACGAAACTTCCCAAGTTAACATCAAATGATTGTCTCACACAAATCATGTAAGATGTTCAAGGTAATTTTCACATGATAACAACGCTTGCGAGTTCGACCGAGCAGTGCTCTAACAATCTCCCCTTTTTTCAATGTTAGTGACAAAACTATCAATACATATGGAATACAAAATAAATAAACTTTGTAGATCTCAATCCAAATGCTTGATTTCCTTGGTTCTTCAACATTACTCGAAATATTCGTTACTTCCAAGTACTCCAATGATTCTGAACGTGTTCATCTCAGCATCCTAGTTGTTGAATATCTGTAGCTATAAAAATGAGAAAATAGTTGCTCTCAATCATTGTATACAATGTCATCAACGTTCAAATGTATCACAAATTTGACAACAATACTATGGTGATATGTATCACTCCCCCTTAGTCAATACTTCATCTCACATGAAAACCACTCCCCTTACATAATGATCCATAAACCATATATATTTGTAGCGTGAACTACATATTAATTCTCCCCCTTTTTGTCAGTAAAAATTGGCAAAGGTACGAAAACTAATGGGGATCCTAATGAAATTTCCATACAGATACTTCATGACCAAAAGAGAACAACATATCAACTTGTTTAGATGAAATCATATAGCCGAAACTAAATGCATTCATCAAGGAGTTTATAAAGATAGATAACCCCTACAATATTCCACAGTCGCACTCCCCACAAAGATTTGGTAATTAAGCACAAGTTCAATTAAGAACTCTCCCCCATAAACTGTCATTCCCGAAAGAACAACAAGAGTGACCTTACTTTCACAAGAAAAGAGGAATTTCTTGGACATTAACAAATCACATGAAACATGAATTTGTATCCAAAATACTCAATTAAATTAACCACAAGAGAACCCATGATTAATTTAATCGGAAATGCTCACATAAGAAAACTTATGGAGCTGCACAATATTTACACAAAGATGTGGATCAGGGTAAGACCAATACTGCGGAATATTCAAAGATTCATTCTATTTTTCATCAATATTTGCATAGAGACATATAATAGACTTAATATTTGTAGACAAAAGTTCATCTTATCTTCCATCAATATTTTCATAATGACATACAATAATAGGCTTAACTTTTGTTGTCAAAAGTTCGTTCAATCTTTTATCAATATTTGCATAATGACATATGAAAGACTTAACTTTTGACATATATGGGACAACCATAGTTCACAGACGCAAACACACATATCCCATAACAAGTTACAATATGAAACCATAAAGATTAATACTGCAAAATCATCTTCCAAATAAACTTTAGAATTTAAATAAATAAATCTGAAAACATTGCAAGATGAAAATCGTTGACAATAGCTATGTGTACTCACAATAATGGCTATTCCAAACCCTAGTTATCCTTCTTAAACACACAAGAATAAATTCTCATAAAAAGTTTCCTAGACATTAAGACAAACTCGTAATGCACATATAAGATGATTTGTCCTTAAAGAGTAGAATCAATCTTTTTCACACGGATTTACACCAAGAATAGCTACCAAAGGCGTATAAAAAGATTTTCTTAACAAAGAAGAACATAAAAAGTCATTAATATGCACCATGGTTCACATAAGATGATTGTGAACATTCAGAATCCCATAGCAAAGCGTACTACTGCCCATTCTTGAACTTCCTTCTTTGTGATTCACCAACAACATTCTTGTAAAAGCTACAAATGATCTTACAAGAGTAGTACTCCAAGAATCCAAGTGCCCAAGTCCATGAGAAGTGGAACAAGTACGACGAAATGAAGCAAAACACTCAAAAACAAGAGACATGACAAATGCAAAAAGAATGAGGTCATTCCGAGTTCGGACGAAGAAGTTACGGCCAAAACAAGTTTACCGAATATCGATATCTACAGGAAAGTATGCATGCAGGTATGCAAATGGATTTTCAGTATGCAAATGGATTTTCAGTATGCAAACTGGTATGCATACCTGAAGTGTACCATGAAGGCCAAAACATCCCGAACTACTATTTTCAAACAGGAACATTTAAGACCTTAAACACAAATCAAGTTAGGTAGACATGAATGATACACAAGGTACATAGATCATCATAAAACTTACTCAAGTTTAGAGACATACCTTTTTAGAAGAATCCGATCGGATTCTACAACGTTACCAAACATTCAACATCATACCCAACATAATATGTGTTCCCCAATTCTTGTGCTTCCCTCACCGTATGCATAACAAGGAATTTCTTGGTGAGGATGCACTTTTAACACAATCAAGTTGTATTGAGGTGAACAATTTCTTGCTCACCATGGCACCAAAAAAGAGTTTCTTTCCAACTACTTTTGTATTCAACAAAGTTGAGAAACATCCAAGAATTTGTTTTTACAAGTTTTACAAAAGACTTTAGAGAGATACCCAAAAATTTGAGTCCCTGATGTCTCATTTTAAAACTTAACAAAAACAGTGTCTGCAGATAATGTTTAGTACCGCGTAGGGAAACTGTTTTGATAAAAAGAGACGTCCTAACTCCTTCATAAAAGAATACAATACTATTATGTTGACTGGGTGTATCAGGAATTGGCCAAAGAGACGAATCATGCTTTGAGATGATGCAGTCTGAAGACTGAGATTGAAACTCCTCTTGTAATTCGTTTAGTTTGTCACAACCAAATGGATTACCTAGAGGATGAGCATTTCTCTTACTAATTAGTAAATCAATATCAATATCAACATGAATATTATTCATCATAATTTGGTTTAGCTTATCAAGAGATTCTTGCTCTTTCTGTAGGTATAACTCAACATCAAGAGATAAGCTCGCAAGCTTCTTTTCAAGCCCTGAAAACACTTCAAGGGATTTTAAACTTGGTGGAGGTTTAGATAGAATTTCTTCTACAAATTTTATTAAATCAGTCATGTAAGATATTTATGAAATCCCTGGATCTGGTGGTGTGTTTATTGAGATAACACTACTGTCCATAGAGTCATATCGCTACAAACACAAACTTGTAAGGTCTTAAACGTGTTTTCCTGCTCTGATACCATTGAAAAAGCGGGGGTACAACAACCACACCCAATGTTTCGCTTAGCAATCTGTATGGAAAAACTCCAATATAATTCCAAGAGAATCAACTAGACAGTCAGACTCAATCAATGGAAATATATCCAAGAGTTGTATCTCTGTTTCACAATGTAATCAACAAATCAACATATAAAAATCCGAGAGCCTGATTATTATGTGGAACAACTTGAACCGGCACCAAAGACCAATGTTCAAGTGTCAATCAATACAATCAACAACCAAAGGTTGGATTTTCTAATTGATTGAACTACGCACAACCTGTGATATTTCTATTATATAACAAAATATAATGCGGAAAACAAATAACACAAATACCATAAATTTTGTTAACGAGGAAACCATAAATGCATAAAAACCCCGGGATCTAGTACATATTTGAACACCACATTGTATTAAGCCTCTACAAACACTAGACTACTCCAAGTTAAGTTCGGACTGGAATGTAGTTGAGCCATAACCAATCTCACACTGATCAAGGTACAGTTGCGCTCCTTACGTCTTTGAATCCCAGCAGGACTCTACGCACTTGATTCCCTTAGCTGATATCACCGACAACTAAGAGTTGCTACGACCCAAAGTCGAAGACTTGATAAACAAATCTGTATCACATAGAAAAGTCTATTGTATAGATAAATCTGTCTGATAAACCTTGAGTTTTGTTCCGTCTTTTGATAAATCAAGGTGAACAGGAACCAATTGATATAACCAGACTTATATTCTCGAAGAACACCCTAGAAATATTAATCACCTCACAATAATCTTAATAGCGAAACAAGATATTATGGAATCACAAACAATGAGACGAAGATGTTTGTGATTACTTTTTATCTTGCGTATCGGAGAATAAATCTCGATCCAATATTAAAGAAGATAGTAGAAAACGCAAGATCAGATCACGCAACTACATAGAAAATAGTTGGGACTGGCTTCATAATTCCAATGAAGTCTTCAAGTCGTTAACCTACAGGGTTTCTTGAAAAACCTAAGGTTAAAGGAGAATCGACTCTAGTCGCAACTAGTATCACATGAAATGTGTGGGGATTAGGTTTCCCACTTGCAAGAGTTCTCCTTTATATATTCTCCAAATTAGGGTTTGCAATCAATGTTACCTTGGTAACAAAGCATTCAATATTCACTAGTTGAAAATCTGATTAGACTCAAGCTAATATCTTTCAACCGTTAGATAACACTTAGATTGTTACACACAAATGAAATGTACCTTCATTTAGATATAGGTAACCGTACCTAAACGTGTACACGTTGTTGGCTCAACAATAGTTAAACGAAGTTAGACATATGAACAGTTTCATATCAACCTTATTCATCTTAACCATAACTAGTTCAAATGACTCAAATGAAACTAGTTCTAGAGTTGTTCAATTATTTATATTCTCATAGAAATATACAAGATAGAATTGAAGCAAAATCGATTTTGATTCACATGAATCAAGTCATGAACATTATATCCACGGTTTGCAAAATATTGCATTCCTTATTATATAAATGTATTAGTTCATGAACAAACCGATTTTAGAACATCATCCACTTAGGTATGCATATGGGTACGCGTACCTAAGTAGCCGGACCAATTTTGGGTTTCGTGATAGACACATTTTTGTGTCTAAATTGTCCTCAATGTCTGTTTTGTTGGAACTCGATTTTTGTACTAATATTGTGTTTTTATGTATTTTTAGGAAATAAATATTGTTGGAAAATTCGGCTCGAAAAGTTGCTCGGAGCACCCCCGGAGGACATTCGCTATACAGACCCTCACTTTGGATAAGGGGTAACCTAATTACTAAGGGACACCCCATTTCTAGGCAGCTGCCAACCGAACCCCATGACCGGATAAGGGGCACCCATCTTCATCTTTTGAATTCTGGTTTTTGGCGGGAAAATATATTTTTAGAAAACAGATTTTCAGTTCGTGATTTGGAGGGGTTATAGTGTGATTCAATGAATAAAATTTTATGGGAAGACTTGATTGAGCATAAAAGACGTGGTATGGTTGATTGTTTCGGTTAAATTTGGCTAGATAACTCGCAAGAAAAAAACAGGGCAGCACATCAACGGGAGAAGTGTTTCACGGGATTGGACGTGTTCTCCTGTGCATGACGTGAGATAGAAGTGTGTATAACTACATCTGAGGCGTGTACATGACGAATTGGAGCGTGCTGGAAGAAGTTTAACGCGTGGTGAAGATAAAAATGGAAATTTTGGCCGTAGAGAATAATGATGATGAATGAAGATTATTTGGGAGATATGGCGTGATTAAATGAGGCTTAGGAGTATAAATAGATGGCTCTAGGTCCATAGACGGGGTGTCGAGAGTCAGGGGGGCTGAGGAGAGCCAGAGAAGAAGAAATTCGAGTTTTCCCAAACTCGGTTTCTGCTGCTGCTGCTGCTGATGAACATGAAGAACACGAAGAACGGACCTGCAGAGGCAGTCGTTTTTTAACAGTGTCAACGACTCACAGCCGTGGGTCGTACATCAGAGGCAGACTTATTTTCCAGCGTTTGCGACACAGAGCCGTGGGTCTTAGAGCAACAATATCAGTGACACATACTGTGGGTCGTAGTTATCTGGTTTGTAACAAATATAATTGTTACAAACCCGGTTTTGAATTGTTTCTCCATTTTCATCATTTGTAAACACCCTTTGAGCAATAATAATGATTTTTGAGCGTATTTCCAACATGATGAGCGGCTAATTCTCCCACAACCAAGGAGATGAGGAAGCTATTTACGCATGAATAATTGGTAACTATTTTATTTTCTCTAATATTTAATTATAATTCACTCAATCACTGCTTTTGCAGAGTTTTAAATTGTTTGCGTAATTTTCCTAATCAGTTGTGATTCAATTAGATAGGTTATGCTTTGTTTAGATAATCTATGCTTAAGGGATACAATTGATGTTTGAGAATTTGCTTGATTATTAGTGAGTTAAGATATAAAGGACTTAAAAGATAATTAGAGTTTTGGATTATTTACCATCATTAATTCATGTGTAATAGTGGAATCAGTGTCTTGGTTATTTTCTCATACCTCTCGCCCACTTTGTTAATATTTTTGTATATAATTTTATTAAATCTTTAAATTTAATCTTCACAAGTCCGAGAGTTTGAACCTCATTACTACAACAACAATCAAAAACAATATCATTTTGGCGTCGCCGACGCGGATTTGTGCTTAGGTAGAATTTTTAGGTTTTTTTTTTTTATTTCATTTGTTCTTTTTACGTTTCTTTGGGTGTGTCTTTGTATTACAGGTTTGAAGTTGGATACTAAAGACTTGGAATCAAAGCTTAAAGCCAAAAGAGAAGGAAAAAGACAAAGCAAAAAAAAAAAGCGAAAGAAAAATTAAAAAAAAAAGAGAGAATTTTTTTTTTAGAGACCTTCCATTTTTTTTTTAATTATTTTTTTTATTTCTTTTCTTTTGCACTTTATTTGGACTTTGGACTTGAACAATTATTATTTTTAAACCCTAAGGAAGGGTACATTAAATATAAAACTGTTTGCAGGGAAGGACGACGATTACAATATCGTCTCGGCCCCTCAGGTTCGCACATGACATAGGAGTCGTGGCCCGAGTCGACTTCAGCGGTTTTGCTCCCGTCTGGTACGGGAGGTAAGCTTTCGAAACACTCGCGAATCCCCTGTCAGCGGGTTTATTGTATGCCTTAAGGTGAATATATGCTGAGGATTTGAATACGGTTTTTTTAATTTCCTAGTAAAGGGAAAGTCCTGGCCAAATTAAGATAAGGACTCGGATTTCATCACCGTTTCCTTCTTGCCCGCCTTAGAAAAACGAAACCAAACGCGAACCTAAGCTTAAAATTTTGACTAGAACGAGACCTATAGGGTAACGAGCTTAATAGGAAAGTCGTTCGAAAAATATTGGTTACTCTTTTGAGCATACTTTGAAGTTCATGATGGTTTCTGCGAGTTGAATGCGTGACTGCGCCGCCTTATAATACCGGTGAGACCTTGGGTATCAAAGCTCCTCGCAGCTTCCCTCGTCTCAATTCAACTTACTTAAACTCGGATTGATTCCAGAGAGGTTTGCTCAGATTGTAACGAATTCCTTTTCGAAAGATTAGAAGCTGGTCTAGAAACAATCTAAGTAGAGCCATCATGCTTGTTGTTTGCTAGATTTTATAGGTTTGATTTGGTCGAGTCAGCCTTGTTTGTGATTGTAGAATTCCCTTGCAATTAAGAATGTCGAACTGGTATGATAGAAGCCAATACAATGATTATCGACCTGAATTTGAACATCATCCTTTTATGACCATGTTGGGAATAGTGGTTGGGAACGCCATCCTTTGGAAGGATATGGGTCATACCCTGGTGAGCCCAATTACTATCCACACATGCATCAGTCTTACGAGCAAGAAGATTATAGTACTAGTTCTTCGTCTCTAGAGGATACAATCAAACTATTGAAAAGTAGTCCTTTTTATGATCCCTCTGTTCCTATTCCTCCTTTAGAAGAGTCCCTCAGTTAGCTGAGTCGACGCGTAAGTTAGCTGAGATGAATAGTATAATTAGACGAAAGAACTACAATCATGAGTGAACCTTCTTTAGAAGACCACCTCAAGCGGATAGCTGAGACGAACGAAAGATACTCGAAATTACTTGATTGCCAATACAGTGTTCCAATTACCCTTGAAATGAGATAGTTATTCATAATCAAGATGACAGGTAGAATTGGAGACACTATTTTAGATGAGGTTCGATCTTTTCATGTTATTATGATGAGGATAGTGTTGATGGAGAATCCTACTTATATAAGAATAGTGATAAGGAAATGGTTACTCCAATTGAGCTTTACAATGATAATATTATTTCTAATTCAAATCCAAATAATTTTAATAATTATTCACCTATTAAAAAGGACGGGGATTTGACTAGAGATACCCTCGTTTTAGACGATGTAGTATTTCCTGTTTACAAAGCCGATAATGATTTAGAGGAACGAGTTTATTCTGAGAATAATGTTTTAGAGTCTAGCGATTTAGAAACAATAGTCTTAGACGAAGAAGATGAACTCGTAGAGCTTTTAAATATGAGTGAGGATGCATCACCTGAGTATAACCTAACAGAAGCAATTGACCATTTTCAGGATTCCGATGATCTAGAAATTAGGGAAATTGTAGTTAGTCTACCTAGAGACACCCAAAACTCTAAGTTTGGGGGTGATTATGATTCTCCATGTGCTTTACCTTTAACTCTTAGAAAGTTCCCTCGTGTAGGGCTTGACATTTGTGCCTCAACCATCATACACGATTATCTCCATACACGTTTTCCCTAACCTAATAATGTCCGTAAGAGAGCTCAGTTGTTAGAAACCCATCCTCTGGTTGATGTGGTTAACCCAGGCTATGATACCAAGATTGACCTTGTTTTCCCACCAAAAACTTTTCTTCTAATTGTGGGAACATATGATTTTCAGTTGTGTCGGTATTTAAGTTTTGAGACTAAACCTAATTACTTTAGGATATTAGGGTCGACACATTTTCTTAAGAATGACCATTATTATGGTAAACTTTGTGAGTCAAATCTAATTGACTTAGAGGATCCCCAATTATTCAGGTTGTTGTTATGTGCTTCTAAATTTTTATTTGAGTTTTTACAGACTCTAGGACCTAATAATTCGGATCTCACTTTTGAGGAGTTGCAGCCTAAAGAAATATATTTAGACCCTTTTATAGAACCTGAACCTGAACCACAATTAGATGTTGTTGTCTTAATCAGGAAACTAGGTAAGGGCATGCTAGTCTTGTTCATTTTCTTGGTTTACTGCAGTTTCCTTTGGTCATATCTATTTGGTTTTGAAGACCCACAGTTATTCCGGCTACTGTTATACGGTTCGAGTTGACTAATCCTTTCCTAAGTCTGGCTGAAGACTTTAAACTTAGCACTTCTTGGGAGGTAACCCATGCTCATGCAACATGGTAATATCTTTCCTTAACTCTTTTTCTTCAAGTGGTAACAGTTTCTCCTTGTTCATGCTTTTAATTTTATCTTTAGAACATCGAGGACAATGTTAGATTTAAGTTTGGGGGTGGGGAAGAACTTTTTAGTTGCACTTTTGAAACTTCTAGCGTCACATGGTATCCGGTTAGCTAAGTTTACATACTGTTTCTCACCGAAAAGATAGAAATTGGAATGCTAGGGATAACAACCTTTTGAGACATTAGAGAAAAAGACATTGAGATTGAAATTCAGGAGAGAACTTGTTCCTTTTAGAGGGTAACCGTGATGGACCTAACCATACATGATGGAAAGGCAAGTAGGTCAGGAAATGCCAGAAAGACAAAGCAACTTCACAATGTAGTCTTAGTTACTGGATTGCGACTCTCTCTCAGTAGAAACTTATCATCATCCACAAGCGGAGCGACATCAAAATCTATGAAGAAAGTTGAAGACGTTTTAGGTTTAAAAGCAACAATAGAAAAGAATAATTCAAAAATCAAAGTTGAAGTTATAAGAGCAAATGATATAAGTTGTTAGAATCCATGATACCAAGACATCACAAGTTGCGAAGATCCAAGTTTTGAAAGTCCTTCTCTCATGGCCATGTAAATTGTTGTCTTGTAATTTTTGTTTCCAAAAAAAAAAAGAAAACAAAAAAAATGAAAAAAAAATGAAAAAAATCATCATTACGTTTTGTTCAATAAGGCCAAAGGGAAGTAGAAATTTATAAGTCAAGGAAGAAATCGAAGAGAAGAGCTAATTTTCAAGGTTCTATGAGGTTCGATAGTTTATCATTAAAAGTTGAAGACCGAAGAAGACGTTGTTTCTACTGAGCACTATGAGAGAGTCGAAGAAAGATACATTTGGTTGCTTTGTTAGTCCGCTTTCAATTTGGCACAAGATCTTTCTAGCACTGGTTTAACTCATCACACGTAATTAGTCCAGCTGTGTAGCAGATGTCCCTGTCATCTTTATCTCTCTCCTAATCTTATCCAGCTGTAAAGCAGCGGACGCATCTTACAATGTTTATCTAGCTGTGTAGCGGATATCTCTTTATCTAGCAGTGTTGCGGATGTGTCTCCCCTTTTCTTCAGTCATCTTTAGAGCTGACACCTTTAGTTTCTCTGGAATTCTAGTTACTTGGAGATAGGTTGAGAATATGTAGGTCCTCATAGCTCTTTGGATACTTGTGACCAATTAGAAGTCATGGTTCTGTGGGTACACCTCTGGTAAACCCTCCCGAGATTAACTCGGTCACTAGGGCCACCTAGTGAGTTGGGATTTTATTTTCCAGATTAGTTTTGCTCGAGGACTACCAAATAATAAGTTTGGGGGTATTTGATAGACACATTTTTGTGTCTAAATTGTCCTCAATGTCTGTTTTGTTGGAACTCGATTTTTGTACTAATATTGTGTTTTTATGTATTTTTAGGAAATAAATATTGTTGGAAAATTCGGCTCGAAAAGTTGCTCGGAGCACCCCCGGAGGACATTCGCTATACGGACCCTCACTTTGGATAAGGGGTAACCTAATTACTAAGGGACACCCCATTTCTAGGCATCTGCTAACCGAACCCCATGACCAGATAAGGGGCACCCATCTTCATCTTTTGAATTCTGGTTTTTGGCGGGAAAATATATTTTTAGAAAACAGATTTTCAGTTCGTGATTTGGAGGGGTTATAATGTGATTCAATGGCTAAAATTTTATGGGAAGACTTGATTGAGCATAACAGTCGTGGTATGGTTGATTGTTTCGGTTAAATTTGGCTAGATAACTCGCAAGAAAAAAACAGGGCAGCACATCAACGGGAGAAGTGTTTCACGGGATTGGACGTGTTCTCCTGTGCATGGCGTGAGATAGAAGTGTGTATAACTACATCTGAGGCGTGTACATGACGAATTGGAGCGTGCTGGAAGAAGTTTAACGCGTGGTGAAGATAAAAATGGAAATTTTGGCCGTAGAGAATAATGATGATGAATGAAGATTATTTGGGAGATATGGCGTGATTAAATGAGGCTTAGGAGTATAAATAGATGGATCTAGGTCCATAGAAGGGGTGTCGAGAGTCAGGGGGGCTGAGGAGAGCCAGAGAAGAAGAAATTCGAGTTTTCCCAAACTCGGTTTCTGCTGCTGCTGCTGCTGATGAACATGAAGAACACGAAGAACGGACCTGCAGAGGCAGTCGTTTTTTAACAGTGTCAACGACTCACAGCCGTGGGTCGTACATCAGAGGCAGACTTATTTTCCAGCGTTTGCGACACAGAGCCGTGGGTCTTAGAGCAAAAGTATCAGTGACACATACTGTGGGTCGTAGTTATCTGGTTTGTAACAAATATAATTGTTACAAACCCGGTTTTGAATTATTTCTCCATTTTCATCATTTGTAAACATCCTTTGAGCAATAATAATGATTTTGAGCGTGTTTCCAACATGATGAGCGGCTAATTCTCCCACAACCAAGGCAATGAGGAAGCTATTTACGCATGAATAATTGGTAACTATTTTATTTCTCTAATATTTAATTATAAGTCACTCAATCACTGCTTTTGCAGAGTTTTAAATTGTTTGCGTAATTTTCCTAATCAGTTGTGATTCAATTAGATAGGTTATGCTTTGTTTAGATAATCTATACTTAAGGGATACAATTGATGTTTGAGAATTTGCTTGATTATTAGTGAGTTAAGATATAAAGGACTTAAAAGATAATTAGAGTTTTGGATTATTTACCATCATTAATTCATGTGTAATAGTGGAATCAGTGTCTTGGTTATTTTCTCAACTTTGTTAATATTTTTGTATATAATTTTATTAAATCTTTAAATTTAATCTTCACAAGTCCGAAAGTTTGAACCTCATTACTACAACAACAATAAAAAACAATATCATTTTGGCGCCGCCGACGCAGATTTGTGCTTAGGTAGAATTTTTAGGTTTTTTTTATATTTCATTTGTTCTTTTTACGTTTCTTTGGGTGTGTCTTTGTATTACAGGTTTGAAGTTGGATACTAAAGACTTGGAATCAAAGCTTAAAGCCAAAAGAGAAGGAAAAAGACAAAGCAAAAAAAAAAAGAACGAAAGAAAAATTAAAAAAAAAAGAGAGAATTTATTTTATTTTTTTTAGAGACCTTCCATTTTTTTTATAATTTTTTTATTATTTCTTTTCTTTTGCACTTTATTTGGACTTTGGACTTGGACAATTATTTTTTGTAAACCCTAAGGATGGGTACATTAAATATAAAACGGTTTGCAGGGAAGGACGATGATTACAATATCGTCTCGGCCCCTCGGGTTCGCACATGACATAGGAGTCGTGGCACGAGTCGACTTCAGCGGTTCTACGCCTGTCTGGTACGGGAGGTAAGCTTTCAAAACACCCGCGAATCCTCTGTCAGCGGGTTTATTGTATGCCTTAAGGTGAATATATGCTGAGGATTTGAATACGGTTGTTTTAATTTCCTAGTAAATGGCAAGGCCTGGACAAATTAAGATAAGGACTCGGATTTCATCACAGTATCCTTCTTGCCCGCCTTAGGAAAACGAAACCAAACGCGAACCTAAGCTTAAAATTTTGACTAGAACGAGACCTATAGGGTAACGAGCTTAATAGGAAAGTCGTTCGAAAAATATTGGTTACTCTTTTGAGCATACTTTGAAGTTCATGATGGTTTCTGCGAGTTGAATGCGTGAATGCGCCGCCTTATAATACCGGTGAGACCTTGGGTATCAAAGCTCCTTGCAGCTTCCCTCGTCTCAATTCAACTTACTTAAACTCGGATTGATTCCAGAGAGGTTTGCTCAGATTGTAACGAATTCCTTTTCGAAAGATTAGAAGCTGGTATAGAAACAATCTAAGTAGAGCCATCATGCTTGTTGTTTGCTAGATTTTATAGGTTTGATTTGGTCGAGTCAGCCTTGTTTGTAATTGTGTATAATTCCCTTGCAATTAAGAATGTCGAACTGGTATGATAGAAGCCAATGCAATGATTATCGACCTGAATTTGAACATCATCCTTTTTATGACCATGTTAGGAATAGTGGTTGGGAATGCCATCCTTTGGAAGGATATGGGTCATACCCTGGTGAGCCCAATTACTATCCACACATGCATCAGTCTTACGAGCAAGAAGATTATAGTACTAGTTCTTCGTCTCTAGAGGATACAATCAAACTATTGAAAAGTAGTCCTTTTTATGATCCCTCTATTCCTATTCCTCCTTTAGGAAGAAATAAAGATTTTCATGTGAGAAAGTTACGATCCTGGAGTACTAGCAATTGTTTATAGTGGAACGTTAGTAATACTTGATTCCATATCGAATCAAAATAAAAAGTCAAGATACAGAAGCTTTGAGTTGCATTTAATAACGTAAGCAAGAACAGGTGATTAGGCCCAAATCGCCTCTGATACCATAGTAAATGAGTGGAGAGGAATAAATGGAGTTCTTACCTAAAAAAACAACATAAGCACAACCTTATAAAAAAGGCTGAGTTTGTTACATGACATACTGTCAAAGACAGTTGTACTAACTAACAGAAATACAAGAGGAGTATGGATACTAACGGAAATTGTAGATGGAAGTTAGAGAAACTAATAGCACTCATAGAAAGGATTAGTGCTGACATAGAGTGTCAAATACACTCGAACATACTTGTTGATGATGGATTTTAGTTCAGGGATAAAATTGTAAAAACCAAATTTGATACGCTGACATCCTGCAGAGGATAAAGCTGTTTGATAAGTGATGAGTACCTCTTGACTTCACCTAGAATAGAGCATGTGGCAAAAATCCCAGTATTCTGTGAATTAAATACACAAAATTCATCCAGGATGGAGCATGTAGCAACAATCCCAAAAAACCCTGTGAATTTTTAGCATTATTTATAATGCATAATTAGCCTTGTATTTCCTGTGTTGTTCCCACATAACTCTCATTATTGGCGTGGCATGACGACTGAGTGTTGCTCTCAGCAAAGTAACGTGAATCTCCAAGTACCAATAGTGGCATGCACGAGATACCCGTACAGGCTACATCACTCGGTGTGTTATACTAGCCCGATTGAGCATATATCTCTCGGTGTGTTATACTAGCCCGATTGAGATCTCTCGATGTGTTATACTAGCCCAATTGAGCATATCTGGACTGCCCGTGTCAGTCTCAGAAACAATCACGACCACACAAGTTGTCCGCATGATTTAACCAGCCTAGATGATCCTCAGCAGGAGCAGGCTACCACCTTAATGACCACCAGCGGGCCCGTTTTTTCCCTGGTCGGTCGAATACATACCATGCCTCCCAAACAACCACCGAACGCCAGCCTAAAGTATGATGGTTGGGCTAGTGTGGAGCAGCTTGGAAAATCTTGTACGCGCAGGACTGCCAATGTCGTTCCCAAAACAGATCGCGACCGTCCAACTTCGCCCGCATGGTTAGATGACATAGATCGTCCGATGACCGGTTGGATAAGCGTTGTCCTGCACACCGGAGGGCCCCCTTTTCTACTTACTTGACCGACCTTCTCATGACCTAGCCAGGGAGGAGTAAATGCTTGCTCGAAGTTCGGCCGGCGTGATGCTTTAAGGGTCACAGGAAAGTCCACTAGTGTCTTAAATTGATCACGACCATCCAACTTCACCTGCATGATTGGATGACTTAGATCAAGCCTATGACCGTGGGACAAGTACACACATGCTCACCACCGGCTCAATGTAGGCCCCACATGGTCGGCCTCCCCAAAAGAGGAGCATAGCTTGCCAAACCGTTAGGTTGAAGTCGTGTACACACAACCGATCCAAAACCCTAATTAGGGTTTGCTGCATGTTACATGTGTCGCTAATCGATCATGAGCGTCCACCTTCGCAAGCTTGGACGGAGGGTGTAGATGTAGATTTAAAAGGGCCCGAGCATGTCAACATGATCACCGTGGGCCCGTCTACATGCATGACCGATCGGACAAGACCGTCCATGGCCGGACGCCTCGGTTCGTGCGCCCAAAGTGAGCATGACGCGCGGATTCCCATTCCTTTGCGGCATGGGATTTCTGTTGCAAAACGATCTCGACCACTCAACTTTATCGGACAAATTGAGTGGCCTAGATCACATCTTCATTGGACAGTGAGGTACGGACGTGTACACCGGCAAGCCGTTTACCCGCATGCCCGGTCGGTCTTGTCAAAAACGTCTCCCATGCTTGGATTCGACCAAGCTGAAGAGTGATGCTTGCGCACCTCTTCAAAACCCTAAAATTTCATCAAAAGTCGTAGATGAGCATCATATATCATCTCGTCCGTCTAACTCTACCAGCTTGGTTAGGTAGCCCAGGCTAGGAGTTAAATGGCCAATAAAGTGTCGTGGTGATCACCATCCATCACTCTACCACATCATGTGATCGGTCAAGGGAGGGCTTGCTTACGCAGCCTCCAAATGATTGCTTGAAGGTAGCTATGCATGCAGCTGTCTTAAGACACTTAATCCGCGGCTTACTCCGATAAGCTTTAAAACAGCGATGCTTCATGCATATTGAATATATTCGATGCATTACATGCATAGAATACACACGATATTTCGTAAATATCGATTTCCCAAATAACTTAGTTAATTAACCTAGCACTGTATGCTACTTTCTGTGGGTCCCACGATCCACACAATCGAGACATCAAGCATGTCACAAACTGGGGTATTGGTATGGCGATTTACAGCGTGCAGCGTGCAACACGCCATCACAAAAACGTGTCAGGAAGACATGGATGGTTAGTGATGATGGGAGAAGTGGGCAAAGACTGATCGTGCGACACTAACACGACTCCACTAACCCATCACTCCACTTCCTCCACTTCCCACAAGAGACAAGGGTTGTGCTTTATGACTTGTATAAGTTGGTTCTTGATAGACACATTTTTGTGTCTAAATTGTACTCAATGTCTTTATTGTTAGTTCTCGATTTTTGTACTAATTTTGTTGCTTTGTGTGTTTGTAGGTGTTTTTGGAGAAATACACTTGTGTGGAGAAAGTTGCTCAAAAAGTGCTATTTGGACTCCCAGAGAAAAGTACTAAAGGCACCCTCAATTTGGATAAGGGGCACTTCAGTTGGGCACCTGCTATTTGCACCCCCAGTTTGGTTAGGGGGACACCATCTTCAACATTTCAAAAATTCATTTTGGCGGGAAAATTTTATTCTCAACTGTGTAACTTTCGATCGATTCTTGAAGGAGTTCTGGGTAGACTAAAGGGCTGAAACTTAATGGGTAGACGTGATATGTCATAACAAAGCTGGTATAAGTGTTTGTTTCGACCAAATTTGGCTGAAAAATCCGTGAGAAGAAAACAGGTTAGCACGTACACGGAAGAAGATATCCACGGGATTACAGCGAGTTAGACGTGTGATGCTCATGTTTGGAAGAAACTAACCACTATTTGGAGTGTGAAGAAGTTAAATATGGCAATATGGAAGCTTCAGAACGCGTGAAAATCAATATCAGTGATAAAAATGAAAAGAAAATAACCCGAGTAACTGAAGATTATTTGGAGTTAATGGAGGAGATTCAATGTCGCAATCACGTATAAATATGTTCACAAGGTATAACGGAAGGGGGTTGAGAGTTTTGGGAGAGAAAGAGAACACAACAGAGACGAAAAATCAGAGTTTCAGAAACCTCCATTGCTGCTGCTGCACCAAGAACACGAAGAACATAAGACCCACACTGAGTAGTCTTATTTAGCTACAGTTTCAGCGACTGTCACTGGGCAGTCTTATTTGTTACAGTGACAGCCGAGGGTCGTAGTTCTCTGGTTTGTAACAAATATAATTGTTACAAACCCGGTTTTGAATTATTTCTCCCTTTTTATCATTTGTAAACCCATCTTTGAGCATAAATGAAATCAACTTTTGAGCGTGTCTCCAACATGATGAGAGGCTAATTTCTCCCACAACCAAGGCAGTGAGGAAGCTATTTACGCATGAATAATTGGTAATCATTTATTTTCTATAATTTATAATTTATAATTCACTCAATCACTGCTTTTGCAGAGTTTTTAATTGTTTGCAAAAAATTTCTTCATTCGTTGTGATTCAATTAGATAGGTTATGCTTTGTTTAGATAATCTATGCTTAGTGATACAATTAATTTTTGAGAATTTTCCAGATTATTTGTGAATTAAGAAATAAGAGTCTTAAAAGATAATTAGAGTTTTGGATTGTTTACCATAATTTATTCATGTGTAATAGTGAAATCAGTGTCTTGGTTGTTTTCTAATATCTTGAAGTCAATTTTGTAATAAGTTTTCTTTGTTTTTAAATTTTTATTAAGTCTAAAATTCATTGCCTTCACAAGTCTTAAAACAACCCTTTTATCATTATCTACAACAACTTTGAAAACACATCAAATTTTTGGCGCCGCTGACGCGGACTTGTCTTTAGGCTAGATTTTTTAGATTTTTTTAGGTTTTTATTTGTTTTTATTTTTTTTGTTGGTTTTTGTATTTTCTTTACAGATTTTGGAATTGGGAGCGAAAGAAATTTTGCCAAAGCTTTGGTGAATACTTAAAGACTTGGAGTAAAAGACAAAGCGAAAGGAGCAAAAGAAGAATTTTTTTTTTGTTTTTATTAAAAAAGAGAGAAAAAAAAGAGAGACATTTTATTTTGTTTTTATTATTTTTTGTTAGACTTTCCTTTTCTTTAGGACTTTGGACTTGGACATTCTTTTATTTTTAAACCCTACGAAAGGATAATATTAAATATTAAACTGTTTGCAGAGAAGGATGGTAATTACGATATCACCTCGGCCCCTCGGGTTCGTACACGACATTGGAGTGGTGACCCGAGTCGACTTCAGCGGTTCATCCCCCGTCTGGAACGGGAGGTAAGTTTGTCGAAACACTTGCGAATCCCCTGTCAGCGAGTTACTGTATTCCTTCGTTTGCATATTTATTAAAGTTTTTGAGAGTTTTTATTGTAGTAAATAGGATTCGAACTCAAAGATTTGTGAAGATTAAATTTAAAGGTTTAATAAAATTATATACAAAAAAAAATATTAACAATGGTGAGAGGTACTGGGACTAAGAATTTCACCAAATTCCATTCATGTGATTCAAATAATAATTCCATGCAATTATAGCTCAAATATTAAAAATATGGACTCTTATTCTTTGCCAATATAGATTCTCAAAATATTAGTTATAAATCGTAAGCATGGAACATCAAACATTTAAGCAAGCATGACCCATCAAATAAAATGATAACTAATTAATTCGAACCATAAATCAATTAAAAACAAGTGCAAAAGTCATAAAAATAATTATTACAATTACCACATGCGTGAAATAGGGCTCCATCCGTCGTCCCAGTGTTGGGATTTAGCTTCTCATATTAATCACTTGCTCAAAATACATGTTTGTTGCTCAAAAGTTGATTAAAATGATAAAAATGAGTAAAACAGTGAATGTACGACCCACAGAAGGCGTCACAAAAAGAACGATAAGAGACAGGTGCTGCTGATGTTGAGACTGCACTGCGACCCTCCAGTGTGCGTCTAGACACTGTTGATTAACAAATGTCTACGCCGGTCTGTTCTTCATGTTCATGGTGTTCTTCATCATCAGCAGCAGCAAAAACAGAGTTTGATCAACTCGTGATTTCTTGCTCCTGAGCTATCCTCTCGACCTCCAACTCTCGACACCCCCTCTAGGACTCCCAGGGAACCTATTTAACCCAAAAACACGCGTTGAATCTCCTCCATTAATCCCAAATAATCTACTTTTACTCAGGATATTTTCTTTCCTTTTTCAAAGAAATACGGGATTTTCTTTCCTTTAATTCCTCTTCCGCGCTTCTGTTGATGTGGAACACACTCCAAACAAGTTTCTACAGCATCCCAACTCCATCCAAACACGTACAAACACGCTGAATCCCGTGAACAACTCTTTCCTGCACGTATTCCCCTTTTTCCATCTCGTGGATTTCCTAGCCAATTCAAGCCAATTATGGTCGAACCAAACACACATACCATCTTTATTATGATATATCACATCTTTCCACAAAGTTTCAGCAATTGAATCGCACAAAATCACGTCCAAATGCAATCGAGAAAATCTGCCAGTGAAGAGCAAATATTTTCCCGCCAAAATATTTTTTGAATTTGTGAAGAAGGTCACCCCTTATCCAGTGGTCGCCCCCTTATCCGTTGCTGGAGTCCGAATAACACATGTCCCTTGGGGTGCCTTTAGTAATTTTTCTGGGTTCCTCCGGTGCATTTCTGGGGTGTCTTTAGTACTCTATCCTAGGGTGTAAAACGCCACTTTTCGAGCCAATTTCGCCGCAAGAGCTTATTTTTCCAAACACATCTACAAAAACATAAAATAACACAATAAGTATTTAATCGAGTCTAACAATACAGAACATTGAGAACAAAATAGACACATAAATGCGTCTATCAAATACCCCCAAACTTATTATTTGTTAGTCCTCGAGCAAAACTAATAAAAAATAAATAAAACCGAGTTAATCTCGGGAGGGTTTACCAGAGGTGTGCCCACAAAACCATTACTCCAGACCCTAGCTATCTATGCAGAACCTTGGAAGGCATTAAAGAATCTCCTTGGTTGGCATACTTATTGACTACAGGAGGAAGTACCCTGATGCGAAATTCCAATTGCTGTACACGAGTTTGCACTCAAGCATACTAAAATTCATATAAAGTGACAGAGCTCTACTCAGATAGTTTTTGGACATCGTAAACACAACCAATCACATGGATAGATTAAGAAGATGGATGTAGAGAAAAATGTGGATGATGTTGACTAAGGTGAACCTATCCTAATGGACTGAGATACTGGTGTGGACTAATATCAACACACTGGCAAATACAAGGGAACCAGTGGTCGATAATCCTAACTCTAGGTCAACTCAGCTGGCATATACAAGGGTACCAGTGGTCGACTTTATTGTAATTATTCCGGTTGGTCTGGTGGTCTGATCACAATTTTTTTTTTCATCTCAGTCACTCTATTTCACCCTAGTAATGGTAAAAAGAAAAAAAAAGAAGTGATCAGGATTCTTTCGATGTTTCCATCACGAGGATATGGCAAAACTACCATGTTTTCTTTTTCTAACACCTGAGCTATGTGCTTTTATGAATAGACTCTTTAGATGTTTCCATCTAATCATATTGGTTCCTCAAATCCTACAACCAAAATGCTTCCATCCACTTAGATTAGTTAGTGCCAACCTTAATAAGCATAAATTTCTAGTCTCTGGAGCTTATTTATTGCAACTAATAACTTTCTCCCATACCCCCAAACTTAAATCTAACATTGTCCTCAATGTTCTAAAGATGAAATTAAAAGCATGAACAAGGAGAAAGTGTTACCAATGAAGCAAAAAAGATAAGGAAAGATATTACCGTGTCGCATTAATATTGGGTTACCTCCCAAGAAGTGCTAAGTTTAAAGTCTTCAGCCAGACTAAGCAAGGATTAGTCACCACGTAGAATCATATAGTAGTAGCCGGAATAACTGTGGGTCATATGGATCAAAAAGTGTTACCCACAAGAAGAGGAAACTGCAACAGACCAAGAAGATACCGAACATACCCTTGCTTAAGACAACTACATCTAGTTGTGGTTCAGGTTCAGGCTCTATAAAAGGGTATAAATAAAAGGTTTTCATCGGTTGGATTTCCTCAAAGCTAAGATCCGGTTCAGGTATTAGAGTCTGGAAAAACTCAACTAAGAACTTAGAAGCACATAACAACAACCTGAATAATTGGGGATCCTCTAAGTCAATTATATTTGACTCACAAAGTTGACCATAATGAGAGTAGTGGTCATTCTTAAGCAAATGTGTCGATTCTAATTTCCTAAAGCATTTAGGTTTAGTCTCACAACTTAATATTCGACACATTTGGAATATAAACGTTCCGACAGTTGGAAAAAAACTATTTGGTGGGAAAACAAAGTCAATCTGGGGATCATAGCCTGGGCAAACCACATCAACCATAGGATGGGTTTCTAACGACTGAACTTCTTCCTGGACATCATTAGGTTCGGGAAAACGAGTATGAAGGTAATTTTGTAAAATTATCGAGGCAGAGATATCAAGTCCTAAGTGAAGGGACTTTCTGAGAGTTAAAGGTAAGGCACTAGGAAGGTTATAATCACCCCCAAACTTAGAGTTTTCAGTGTCTCTAGATAGACTAGTTACAATCTCCCTAATTTCTGGATCATTAGATTCTTGAAAATGGTCAATTGATTCTTCTAATTTATTATCAGGTAGTGCATCTTTACTCATCTCTACGGGTATATCTTCTTCATCTAATACTATTGTTTCTAAGTTGCTAGACTCTAAAACAACATTTTCGGAATAAACCCGTTCCTCTAAACCACTATCGGCTTCGTAATCAAAAGGAAAAACTACATCATCTAAAACGGTGGTATCCCTAATCAAATCCTCGTCCTTTTGAATAGGTGAATAATCATAAAAATTATTTGTATTTGAACTAGAAATAATATAATCATTATAAAGCTCAATTGGATTAATAGATTCCTGATCACTATGCCTACATATTTCAGATTCTTCATTACTACTATCCTCATCATCATAATAGTACAAAGATGATTGAACCTTATCTAAATAAGTAGTGTCTTTTATTCTAGCCCCGACCTCTAAATTAGGCAAATATTCACTATTGATATCAAGGGTAGAATTAGAAACCCTATTTTTGAAATTTAGATTATTTCGAGCAGCATTAGCCAACTGTTCATTTTCTGCCTCTAGACGTGCCTGAATTTCACTGAGCATAACACTTATACGTTCACCACTCTCGTTTATCATCTCAGAATATCGTGTACACTTTTCTTTTGAAATATTCATTGCAACTAAACGTTTATACGTCCTTTCAATCCGTTGTTGGTTCTCTTCTAGAGATGGAACAGGTTCAAACATATCATAATCAGGACTAGTTTCCAAAAACGAGTAACCAGTAGTACAGTGTTCCTGATTTTCTTGCTCGTAAGACCAATTCGCGTGTGGATAGTAATTGGGCTCACCATGGTATGAACCATAACCTTGAAAAGGTTGGCGTTCCCAACTACTATTCCCACCATGTTCATAAAAATGATGATGTCCATATTCAAATTCAGATCGATACTCATTGTATTGGCTTCTGTCATACCAGTTCGACATTCTTAATTACAAGGGAATTCTATACAATCAAAAACAAGGATGACTCGACCAAATCAAACCTACTGATTTCTAGCAAACAAAAAGCATGATGGCTCCACTTAGATTGTTTTCTAGACCATCTTTTATTCCTTCGAAAAGGAATTCGTTACAATTTGAGCACACCCCTCTGGAATCAATCCGAGCTAATGTAAGTTGAATCGAGGCGAGGGAAGCTCAGTGGAGCTTTGATACCCAAAGCCTCACCGGTATTACAAGGCGGCGCAGTCACGCATTCAACTTACAGAAACCATCAAGAACTTTGAAGTATGCTTAAAAGAGTAACCAATATTTTTTGAAATATTTTCCTACCAAGCTCGTTACCCTATCGGTCTCGTTCTAATCAAATTTTAAGCTTGGGTTCGCGTTAGGTTTCGTTTTCCTAAGGCGGGCAAGAAGGGAACGGTGATGAAATCCGAACCCTTATCTTATATGGCCAGTTCTTGCCCTTTACTAGGAAATTAAAGCAGCCGGTTCAGTCCTCAACATATAATCAACTTAAGGCAGACAGTAAACCCGCTGACAGGAGATTCGCGGGTGTTTAGAAGTTTACCTCCCGTACCAGACGGGCGAAGAACCGCTGTAGTCGACTCGGGCCACTGACTCCGGTGTCAGTGTGCGAACCCGAGGGGCCGAGAAGATATTGTAATCGTCGTCCTTCCCTGCAAACAGTTTATATTTAATTTTTTTTTTTTTTATATAACCCTTCCGTAGGGTTTAAAATTAAAATAAATTGTCCAAAGTCCAGTCCAATGAAAAGAAGTACAAAAAATAATAATAATAATTAAAAAAAATAAAATAAAATGGAAAGTCTCTTAAAAAAAATAAAAAAAATAAATCTCTCTCTTTTTTTTCTCTCTCTCTCTTTTTTCTTTATTTTTTTTGCTTTGTCTTTTTTCCTTCTCTTTTAGCTTTAAACTTTGATTCCAAGGTCTTTAGTATCCAACTTCAAACCTGTAATACAAAGACACAACCAAAGAGACGTAAAAAGAAAAAATGGAATAATAAAAAAAATACTAAAAACCTAAAAATTCTACCTAAGCACAAATCTGCGTCGACGGCGCCAAAATGATTAAAGTTTTTGAGAGTCGTTGTTGTAGTAAATAGGATTCGAACTCAAAGATTTGTGAATATTAAATTTAAAGGTTTAATAAAGTTATATACAAAAAAAATTAACAATGGTGAGAGGTACTGGGACTAAGAATTTCACCAAATTCCATTCATGTGATTCAAATAATAATTCCATACAATTATAGCTCAAATATTAAAAATATGGACTCTTATTCTTTGCCAATATAGATTCTCAAAATATTAGTTATAAATCGTAAGCATGGAACATCAAACATTTAAGCAAGCATGACCCATCAAATAAAATGATAACTAATTAATTCGAACCATAAATCAATTAAAAACAAGTGCAAAAGTCATAAAAAGAATTATTAAAATTACCACATGCGTGAAATAGGGCTCCATCCGTCGTCCCAGTGTTGGGATTTAGCTTCTCATATTAATCACTTGCTCAAAATACATGTTTGTTTCTCAAAAGTTGATTAAAATGATAAAAATGAGTAAAACAGTGAATGTACGACCCACAGAAGGCGTCACAAAAAGAACGATAAGAGACATGTGCTGCTGATGTTGAGACTGCACTGCGACCCTCCAGTGTGCGTCTAGACACTGTTGATTAACGACTGTCTACGCCAGTCTGTTCTTCGTGTTCTTCATCATCATCAGCAGCAGAAACAGAGTTTGATCAACTCGTGATTTCTTGCTCCTGAGCTATCCTCTCGACCTCCAACTCTCGACACCCCCTCTAGGACTCCCAGGGAACCTATTTAAACCAAAAACACGCGTTGAATCTTCTCCATTAATCCCAAATAATCTTCTTTTACTCGGGATATTTTCTTTCCTTTTTCAAAGAAATACGGGATTTTCTTTCCTTTAATTCCTCTTCCGCGCTTCTGTTGATGTGGAACACACTCCAAACAAGTTTCTACAGCATCCCAACTCCATCCAAACACGTACAAACACGCTGAACCCCGTGAACAACTCTTTCCTGCACGTATTCCCCTTTTTCCATCTCGTGGATTTCCTAGCCAATTCAAGCCAATTATGGTCGAACCAAACACACATACCATCTTTATTATGATATATCACATCTTTCCACAAAGTTTCAGCGATTGAATCGCACAAAATCACGACCAAATGCAATCGAGAAAATCTGCCAGTGAAGAGCAAATATTTTCCCGCCAAAATATTTTTTTGAATTTGTGAAGAAGGTCACCCCTTATCCAGTGGTCGCCCCCTTATCCAGTGGTCGCCCCCTTATCCGTTGCTGGAGTCTGAATAACACATGTCCCTTGGGGTGCCTTTAGTAATTTTTCTGGGTTCCTCCGGTGCATTTATGGGGTGTCTTTAGTACTCTATCCTAGGGTGTAAAACACCACTTTTCGAGCCAATTTCGCCGCAAGAGCTTATTTTTCCAAAAACATCTACAAAAACATAAAATAACACAATAAGTATTTAATCGAGTCTAACAATACAGAACATTGAGAACAAAATAGACACATAAATGCGTCTATCACATATATGCTGAGGACTTGAAAAAGGCTGCT
This sequence comes from Papaver somniferum, assembly GCF_003573695.1. NCBI lineage: Eukaryota > Viridiplantae > Streptophyta > Magnoliopsida > Ranunculales > Papaveraceae > Papaver > Papaver somniferum. The sequence goes on from NC_039358.1 coordinate 74,874,215, forward strand.
TTAATTTCCTAGTAAAGGGCAAGGACTGGACATACAAGATAAGGGTTCGGATTTCATCACCGTTCTCTTCTTGCCCGCATTAGGAAAACAAAACCAAACGCGAACCTGAACCTAAAATTTGGAATAAAACGAGACGTATCGGGTAACGAGCTTAATAGGAAAGTCGTTCGAAAAATATTGGTTACTCTTTTGAGCATACTTCAAAGTTCATGATGGTTTCTGTGAGTTGAATGCGTGACTGCGCCGCCTTGGAATGCGGTGAGGCCTTGGGTATCAAAGCTCTACGCAACTTCCCTCGCCTCTATTCAACTTACTTTGACTCGGATTGATTCCAAAGGGTTTGCTCAAATTGTAACGAATTCCCATTCGAAGGATTAGAAGCTGGTCTAGAAACAATCTAAGTGGAGCCATCATGCTTTTTGTTTGCTAGAAATCAGTAGGTTTGCTGTGGTGGAGTCGTCCTTGTTTGTGTTTGCATATAACTTCCCTTCCTTTTAGGAATTTTCTTTTTCTTTTGTTTTTCTAGTGTATGCCCGAGGTTATCAGAGAGCGGGCTTGGAAAAGAAACACTCTAGGTCGTTTGATTAGTGATAAACCTAGTAGTTCTTCTTGTGAAGGCGGGGAGCTCGAAGACTCTTCTTTTGAGAGCCCCGTTTTTGGAAACTTCAGTTTTGAAAATCTATCTCTTCGTGAGGAAGGTACCCCTAGTACTTCAGCTGTGCCAGCGATGGAAACTTTGAAAGATTACATGTTCCCAACTAGGACCAACCAAGCTTCGTGCATTAAATTTCCATCCAGTACGGCTAATTTCGAGATAAAACCTAGTATTATTCAGATGATCCCTATGTTCTTAGGAAAAGATGATGAGAATCCTTATTTCATATTAGGGACTTTGAGGAAATCTGTGGGACAACTAGAATAAAAGACCTCACTGATGAAGTTTTGAAACTTAAGATATTTCCCTTCTCCTTGAGAGATAAAGCCAAGACCTGGCTGAACAACCTACCATCTGAGTCCATTGAAACATGGCAGGAACTTGTTGCTGCTTTCTATATGAAATTCTACCCTAAGCATAAAACTGTAGCTGTTAGGCAGAAAATTAGTGCTAGTGTGCAACACGAGGGAAAGTCTCTTTATAGGTTTTTAGAGAGATTCAATGATCTCATATCCCAGTGTCCTCACCATGGATTTGATAAGATGAAACTTGTTGAGGTTATTTATAATGGTTTAGACTATTCGACCAAAGCCATGGTCGAGTCTATGTGCGCTGGTGAGTTCACCAGTAAAAATGCTGATGATGCTTTTACCTTCTTAGGAGCTATTGCTGAAAAATCCCAACAGTTGGAGTCTTGTGTTGAACCCCCTAAAAGACTCTTGGTCAATAGAAGTAGCACCAATGTGGTAGATACAAGCTTCGAGTCAGATGCTAAGTTTGCTGCTTTGTCTAGAAGGTTAGAATCTTTGGAATTGAATCAGCCTAATTATAGGGCTCTTGTTGAACCTGATGATAGGATTAGAGCCGCTCAAGTCTCTAGTTTTGGAGTAGAGCCCAATAACTCGTTTTGGGAAGGTCATGTTAGTGAAGAAGAAGCCCATGCTGTCTATAACAATGCTAGGTTTGAGAACCGTCAGAAGTTTGACCCATACTCAGAAACCTACAACCCTGGTTGGAGAAACCATCCTAATTTTTCTTGGTCTAAGGGCCAAAATCAAGGTCAGTATAGTAATTCTCAGCCTCCCCCAGGTTTTGGTTTTGCTAAGAACTCTTCAGGTCAAACCCAGTTTCAGAACCCTTCAGATAAAAAGATCACAAGTTTAGAAGACACTCTAGCCTCGTTTATTAAAAACTCTGATAAGATCAACCTAATGGTTGCTCAAGGGATAAAAGAAAGTAAAAATATAGGTTATGCCAACTCCCAAGCTATTTCTGAGTTAAAAAACCATGTTAGTCAGATAAATGAATCTTTGAGGGAAAAAGGTAAGTTTCCTAGTCAAACTCAACCCAATCCTAAAGCAGAGAAATCATACAATCATGTGAACTCTATTACAACCCTTAGGAGTGGAAAGAAAGTTGACAATAAGGTTGCCATGCCTGATAGTGAACATGCTGTAGTTCACCCTTCTGAGCCAGAAAATGAGGAGACTGATAGAGTCTCTAAAGAGACCAATGAGGGTCCTGCTGAGCCCGACTTTGTTCCCAGAGCCCCATTTCTCCAACTTCTAGTTCCAACTAAGAGCGAGTCGAACTTTAATGATATATTGGAGGTTTTTAAGCAGGTTACTATCAACCTACCATTGTTGGATGCGATTAAGAAGATTCCCGCTTATGTTAAGTTTCTTAAGGACTTGTGTACACGAAAGCTGATTCGTTAGAGAAATGCCTAGCTCACTTTGGGATTTATTTCGATGATGATAATGTGATTAATGAGGTGAATGCTTTGTTAGATTCAACCCCTTTGTTAGACACTAGTAACGGATGGAAACCTAAGTTCGAACCACTACCAGTTTCTAAGTCTACCCTAGTTCCTTCATTAGAAGAGCCTCCTAAGTTGGACCTAAAACCATTGCCAGATACCCTGAAGTATGTGTTTTTAGGACCATCTGAGACTTTACCTGTGATTGTTGCTTCCGACTTGGATAGTGATCAGGAAAGTAGGCTAGTGACCGTCCTTCAAAACAACAAGGAAGCTTTAGGGTGGACCATATCAGACATTAAGGGTATAAGTCCTACTGTTTGTATGCATCAGATCTATTTAGAGGAAGATAACAAACCTTCTAGGGAGATGCAACGAAGACTAAACCCTAATATGAAAGAAGTAGTTCGAACCGAGGTTCTTAAGATGTTAGATGCAGGCATTATCTACCCCATTTCAGACAGTAAGTGGGTCAGCCCCGTTCAGGTTGTTCCCAAGAAATTCGGTATTACTGTAGTCCATAATGATAACAATGAGTTAATCCCGATCCGAGTGACCACGAGTTGGCGTGTTTGTATTGACTATAGGAAATTGAACAAGGTCACTAGGAAGGACCACTTTCCCCTTCCATTTATCGACCAAATGCTAGAGAGATTAGATGGACATAGTCATTACTGTTTTCTAGATGGATACTCAGGCTACAATCAGATCGTTATTGCTCCAGAAGACCAAGAAAAAACTACTTTTACTTGTCCCTTTGGTACCTTTGCGTATAAACGCATGCCTTTCGGGCTAAGTAACGCCCCTGCGACTTTTCAGCGTTGCATGATGAGCATATTTTTCGATATGGTAGAAAAGTTTTTAGAGGTCTTTATGGATGATTTTTCAGTGTTTGGTTCGTCTTTCGATGAGTTCTTGTATCATTTGTCATTAGTGTTGACTAGGTGTAAGGAAAAAAATCTAGTGCTTAATTGGGAGAAATGTCATTTCATGGTTCGATCAGGAATTGTCGTAGGGCATATCGTATCTTCTAAGGGTATAGAGGTAGATAAAGCAAAAGTTGACCTTATCAAGACTTTATAGGTCCCAAAAACCGTAAGAGATATTAGGTCATTCTTAGGGCATGCAGGTTTTTATCGTCGATTCATTAAGGATTTTAGCTTGATTTCTAGACCTCTTTGCAACTTGCTTGCAAAAGATGTTAAGTTTGTATTTGATGATGCTTGTTTAGAGTCTTTTGAGAATCTTAAGACTTTACTCACTACCGCCCCCATAGTCCAGGCACCCAACTGGAACCTACCCTTTGAGATCATGTGTGATGCTTCAGATTATGCTATTGGTGTTGTGCTAGGTCAGCGAGAAAACAAATTACTGCATGTGATCTACTATGCTAGCAAAACTCTGAATGATGCCCAGTTGAACTATACCGCTACCGAGAAGGAACTGTTAGCCATTGTGTTTGCCTTAGACAAGTTTAGACCCTATCTCTTAGGTTCTAAGATCGTCATATAAAATGATCATGCTGCTTTGAAATATATTTTGTCTAAGAAGGATACGAAACCTAGATTGATTAGGTGGATACTTTTGTTGCAAGAGTTTTCTCCAGACATTAGGGACAAAAAAGGTGCCGAAAATGTAGTAGCAGACCACTTGTCTAGGCTAGTTGTTGATTCCCATGATGAATTCCTTCCTATAATGGATAGCTTTCCTGATGAACAACTGTTCTTTGTTACCCAAGCACCTTGGTATGAAAATATAGTGAATTATCTTGTTACTGGTCGAATGCCCCAACATTGGGGTAAACAAGATCGTTCTAGGTTTTTAGCCGAGGTTAAGCACTTCTTTTGGGATGATCCTTATTTATTTAAGTATTGTCCAGACCAGATAATTAGGAGATGTATACCTGAGAGTGACCAGTCCAGTATTATTTCCTTCTGTCATGATCATGCTTGTGGAGGTCACTTTAGTGCTAAGAAAACTGCTGCTAAGATATTGCAGTGTGGATTCTATTGGCCTTCGTTGTTTAAAGACTCCCACAGTTACTGTGTGACTTGTGAACGTTGCCAGAAATTAGGAACCATATCCCGTAGGAGCATGATTCCTTTGAACCCTATTTTAGTTGTTGAGGTCTTTGATGTGTGGGGTATTGACTTTATGGGTCCGTTTCCTAATTCTTTTGGTAACTTATACATCCTTGTCGCTGTAGACTATGTCTCTAAGTGGATTGAGGCGGTTGCGTGTAAAACCAATGACCATAGGATTGTGATTGAGTTCTTGAAAAATAATATACTTACACGTTTTGGTACACCGCGATCTATAATTAGTGATGGAGGTTCGCACATTTGTAATGGACCTTTTAGGCTTCTGATGAAGAAATATGGTATTACACATAAGGTAGATACCCCGTATCATCCGCAGACTAGTGGTCAGGTAGAGATTTCCAATAGGGAAATAAAACATATATTAGAGAAAACAGTTAATCCTAATCGGAAAGACTGGTCGTCTAGGCTTACTGATGCCTTATGGGCTTACCGTACTGCGTTTAAGACCCCCGTTGGAATGTCGCCTTACCGGCTTGTGTATGGAAAGGCATGTCATTTACCTGTTGAGTTAGAACATAGAGCTTATTGGGTTGTTAAGCAACTAAATTTTTCACTTGAAAAGGCAGGAGCCCATAGGAAACTCCAGCTCAATGAGTTGGACGAGATTCGTATAGATGCTTACGATAGTGAGAAGGAGTATAAGAACAAAATGAAACTTGTGCATGATAGAAATATTTTAGGGAAGTCATTTTATCCAGGTCAAAAAGTTCTTCTGTATGATACCCGTTTACATCTTTTCCCTTGGAAGTTACGTTCTCGGTGGACGGGTCCTTTTATTGTTCGCACTGTCTTTCCTCATGGAGCTGTTGAAATTGAGACACCGGATGGTAGTAGTTCTTCGAAGGTTAACGGTCAGAGATTGAAACCCTTTTTAGAGCCCTTTCCTACAGGTGATGTTGAGGAGGTCCCTCCGGAGGACCCTGTTTACCCTTGATTGACCATCGAGGAAGTTGTATGTTGTATATTAGTTTTTGATTTTCTTCACCCAGGTACTATGTTTCCAACTTCTCCTCGTGTTATTTTACTTTTGGTATTGCTCGTTCATTAGAAACATTGAGGACAATGTTAGATTTAAGTTTGGGGGTGGGGAAGAACTTTTTAGTTGCACTTTTGAAACTTCTAGCGTCACATGGTATCCGGTTAGCTAAGTTTACATATTGTTTCTCACCGAAAATATAGAAATTGGAATGCTAGGGATAACAACCTTTTGAGACATTAGATAAAAATACATTGAGATCCTTGAAATTCAGGAGAGAACTTGTTCCTTTTAGAGGGTAACCGTGATGGACCTAACCATACATGATGGAAAGGCAAGTAGGTCAGGAAATTCCAGAAAGACAAAGCAACCTCACAATGTAGTCTTAGTTACTGGATTGCGACTCTGTCTCAGTTGAAACTTATCATCATCAACAAGCGGAGCGACATCAAAATCTATGAAGAAAGTTGAAGACGTTTTAGGTTTAGAGGCAACAATAGAAAAGAATAATTCAAAAATCAAAGTTGAAGTTATAAGAGCAAATGATATAAGTTGTTAGAATCCATGATACCAAGACATCACAAGTTACGAAGATCCAAGTTTTGAAAATCCTTCTCTCATGGCCATGGAAATTGTTGTCTTGTAATTTTTGTTTCAAAAAAAAAAAAAAAAAAAAAAAAAAAAAATGAAAAATGAAAAAAAATCATCGTTACGTTTTGTTCAATAAGGCCAAAGGGAAGTAGAAATTTATAAGTCAAGGAAGAAATCGAAGAGAAGAGTTAATTGTCAAGGTTCTATGAGGTTCGATAGTTTATCATCAACAGTTGAAGACCGAAGAAGACGTTGTTTCTACTGAGCACTATGAGAGAGTCGAAGAAAGATACATTTGGTTGCTTTGTTAGTCCGCTTTCAATCTGGCACAAGATCTTTCTATCACTGGTTTAACTCATCACACGTAATTAGTCCAGATGTGTAGCAGATGTCCCTCTCATCATTATCTCTCTCCTAATCTTATCCAGCTGTAAAGCAGCGGACGCATCTTACAATGTTTATCTAGTTGTGTAGCGAATATCTCTTTATCTAGCAGTGTTGCGGATGTGTCTCCCCTTTTCTTCAGTCAGCTTTAGAGCTGACACCTTTAATTTCTCTGGCATTCTAGTTACTTGGAGATAGGTTGAGAATATGTATGTCCTCATAACTCTTTGGATACTTGTGACCAAGTAGAAGTCATGGTTTTGTGGGTACACCTCTGGTAAACCCTCCCGAGATTAACTCGGTTTTATTTTTTTATTAGTTTTGCTCGAGGACTAGCAAATAATAAGTTTGGGGGTATTTGATAGACACATTTTTGTGTCTAAATTGGACTAAATGTCTCTATTGTTAGTGCTCGATTTTTGTACTAATTTTGATGCTTTGTGTGTTTGTAGGTGTTTTTGGAGAAATACACTTGTGTGGAAAAAGTTTCTCAAAAAGTGCTATTTGGACTCCCGGAGAAAAGTACTAAAGGCACCCTCAATTTGGATAAGGGGCACCTCAGTTGGGCACCTGCTATTCGCACCCCCAGTTTGGTTAGGGGGACATCATCTTCAACAACCACTGAACGCCAGCCTAAAGTAGGATGGTTGGGCTGGTGTGGTGCAGCTTGGAAAAGCTTGTACGCACAAGACTGCCAATGTCGGTCTCAAAACAGATCGCGGCCGTCCAACTTCGCCCGCATGGTTGGACGACATAGATCGTCCCATGACCGGTTGGACAAGCGTTTTCCTGCACACCGGCGGGCCCCCTTTCTACTTATTTGACCGACCTTCTCACGACCAAGCCAGGGAGGAGAAAACGCTTGCTCGAAGTTCGGCCGACGTGATGCTTTAAGGGTCACAGGAAAGTCCACTAGTGTCTTAAATTGATCACGACCATCCAACTTCACCTGCATGATTGGATGGCTTAGATCAAGCCTATGACCGTGGGATAGGTACACATATGCTCACCACCGGCTCAATGTGAGCCCCACATGGTCGGCCACCCCAAATGAAGAGCATATCTTTCCAAACCGTTAGGTTGAAGTCGTGTACACACGAACGATCCTAATTAGGGTTTGCGGCATATTACATGTGTCTCTAATCGATCACAAGCGTCCATCTTCGCAAGCTTGGACGGAGGGTGTAGATGTAGATTTAAAAGGGCCCGAGCATGTCAACATGATCATCGTGGGCCCCTCTACATGCATGACCGATCGGACAAGACCGTCCATGGCCGGACGCCTCGGTTCGTGCGCCCAAAGTGAGCATGACGCGTGGATTCCCATTCCTTTGCGGCATGGGATTTCTGTTGCAAACCGATCTCGGCCACTCAACTTTATCGGAAAAATTGAGTGGCCTAGATCACATCTTCATGGGACAGTGAGGTACGGACGTGTACACCGGCAAGCCGTTTACTCGCATGCCCGGTCGGTCTTGTCAAAAACGTCTCCCATGCTTGGATTCGACCAAGATGAAGAGTGATGCTTGCGCACCTCTTCAAAACCCTAAAATTTCATCAACGGTCGCAGATGAGCGTCATATGTCATCTCGTCCGTCTAACTCTACCAGCTTGGTTAGGTAGCCCAGGCTAGGAGTTAAATGGCCAATAAATTGTCGTGGTGATCACCATCCGTCACTCTACCACATCATGTGATCGGTCAAGGGATGGATTGCCTACGCAGCCTCCAAATGATCACTTGAAGGTAGCTATGCATGCAGCTGTTTTAAGACGCTTAATCCGCGGCTTACTCCGATAAGCTTTAAAACAGCGATGCTTCATGCATAGAATACACACGATATTTCGTAAATATCGATTTCCAAAATAACTTAGTTATTTAACCTAGCACCGTATGCTACTTTCTGTGTGTCCCACGTGTAGAATCAGAATCTCACAACAATAATGCCTCAGCGAAATTATTAACAACACAACACAACAGTGTCGCAGAACAACTTCAGAAATGACATAATAAACGACGTCAGCTAAATCATGAAAAAAATGTGATGGTCCTGCGAAAATTAGGGAGTTTGCGAGATTAACATTTGTAAGGTTGGGAGAATGTCGCAAACCATATCCGAAAATAAAGGACAGATTAGCTGTCATCCATTATGTATTTCCCTATAAATAGTCATTCAGTTGTAAAGAAAAGGAGAGAGATCTTTTTTGAGTGAGAAGAAAGTAAATAGGAGAGAGAAAATTTAGAGCAGAGATTATTCTTGATTCCTTTATCTTTTCTTGTAAGATTATTTAAAGATTCATCAATAAACTTATGATTGTTAATCCAAAAATGAGTTGAATGTTAATGAAATCTTGTGAGGGGTGTAGTGTAGGATTTCTTGCAACTACATAATGGCGCTAGAAACAGGGACCGAAGATTGAAGATCATCCTAGAAAAAGTTGAAGATTAATATTCTGATTTGTGGGAAATTAGAATATCTAGTGAAGAATTTTACTAAATCTCTTACAATTCATTAGTATTGAAGAAATGGCTAGAAGGAGAAATGTATCGGAATAACCGACAACTGCTAGAAGAAGAAGTAAAAGACTTGCTGGAAGGGAGAGAAGTGAAATGGGAGAATCTACTAGAAGGAGAAATGATGGAGAAAATCAAATTCAACAACCAGTTCAACAAACACCGGTACAAAATAGAACTATGGATTATGATAGAGTGAGCGTACACACTTGGCGATCAAATTCAGTAGAAGAAGTAGAAGAAGAGCAGCAAACCAAGAAACATAGACAGATAGAGAGAAATCAAGAAGCAGATGAAGGAATAATTCATGGAGATGAGGAAATTGGAGCGTTAGAAACGCTGAGACGAAGAATACATGAAGAAAGAAGAGCTGAAGCAGAAGAACGTGCAAATCTAACTAGGAAAAATCACGAATTGAGGATGGAAAATATGAGACTAAAGAGTAGAAGATCGATAAGTACTACAAGATCATATTCAAGATCGACTAGAAGAGAAATGAGGCGAAACTCACCTACAGTTAATGCTGGAAATAATATTCGAGAAGAAATACCAAATCCTAATGAAGAACATCGCGAAGATAGAGAAAGGACTGATGATCGTTACGTTCCAAAAAATGAAACTTTTGATGATAGGCAAAATGATAGAAATCAAGAGAATGAACAACGTCAGGGACGAAATAATTAAGATGTCGAAGGGAATCGAGAGGAAGGAAGGAGAATTTTACATGAGAGAGAAGCTCAAAGAAATCAACAAACGATAGAAGAATAAATTGGAAGACACTATGCTGAACAAGCACGTTTAACTTGCGAACGTGAAATATTAAGAGCGGAAATGGAAGAACAAGAGCTGCAGGAGGCGATTCGCCAGAATAACCAAGACAATCGAGAAAGAAGGCGTACAAAAAACCGGAATAACGGTAATCTCAATGAAGAGTATGATAGAATACAGAGGAATACTGAAAGACAACGAATGAAATTGATAAGAACTGAACAAAATCATGGAGGGGAAAATGAGAGATATCATCATATGCGAATTCAAGATAGAGATGAGGAAGAGAATCGAAGGAGAAGCCGAGATGAGGATGATGAAGAAGAAACGCATAATTTCGCAAGAGAAGAAAGACATGAACGTAGAAGAAGGGAAGCGAAAATAAAGAGACCAATGGATCAAAACTCAAACGTAAATGGACAAATCTTAAAAGAATTGGAAGAAATTAGAGGAATGCTGAACAATAGAGGAGAAGTAGGCATAAGACAATTAGATGAAGCTATAGAGAAAGCTGCGAAAACTCCATTTACAAGAGAAGTACAGCTAGGAGGAATACCCCCGAAATGCAATTTTCCTGCATTAACCAACATTTTTGATGGAACAACTTGTGCAGTTCAACACATTAAAGCTTATGTGAGGTGCATGCTACAATGGGAAAATCATGATGTCGTATTAAGCAAGTATTTTGCATCCAGCTTAACAGGGGAGGCGTTAAAATGGTTCGAAGGTTTACCAAAGAATACAATAACATCCTTCAATCATTTGCAGACTACATTCCTGGGGGCGTATATAAGTAACAATTCTTCGCGGTATGGTATTGAAGACATGTTTGGATTAAAACAAAGGATTGGCGAAAGTTTGAAGCACCTAGCTAAAAGATGGAGGACTATGTGTAGCGAAATGGCTGGCCGAGTGGATGAGAGATATCTTATCTTATCATTTATCAATGCTATGTTCGCAACCAATCTATTGTATATCCAAATTTTCAGAGTCAAGAATACAATCACAAATGACTGAACTGCGAGAACTTCAGGAAGAGTATATTGCTCTAGAGGAAAGGCAAAATGAAATGGAATCATACCCAGTTGCGAACACCAATTCACATGCAGCGAATGCAAGCTTATTACCTAAACTAATAAACACAGTGGCGAGCACTTCGCAAGTACAACAAGAAAAGGTTACGGGCAACAACAATCAACAAAAACTGGTGGCTATGGGAAGCCGAGATCAAGAGGAGTATGAAAGAGAAAGAAATTTCTACAATCGTGGTGTAAATAATAAGATTCAAAGACTTGATCAGCCGCAAGAAACTTATGGAGGTCAAAGACAAAATTATAATAGAGGACAAGGAGGTCACAAGGTAGTATGGGAAGAAATCAAAATGCCACCTCTGAATGCAAGTGTGGAGAAAATATGGGAAGATATGATTTTGATGGAGAATATACCAACACCATGGAATATGGGAACGGAACCACCTCAAAGCCGCAGAAGTCATGAGTTCTGTTCTTATCATCATTTTCATGGACTTAGTACAAATGATTGCAGAAATGTAAAGAGAATTATTCTAAGATTCATAGATCAAGGAAAGCTAAACCACTTTCTGGTAAGGCATCCACAATCTCAACCATTGCCGCCACCACCACTAGAGCATCATAGAGTAAACACGGTAAAAGAAAAGGAAACATTCTTCGTAGAAGTTGGTGCAAAAGCAAAGAATCTATTATGTCACTCTATCGTACATTCATACAAGACAATTGAATATTTTCATGATAATGTTTTGAGTAGAGTGTTCGCAAGAGACAATGATGGAAGAGAAATTATGAATATTGTGAAAATCTCGCCGCTAGAGGAATGGCAGAAACAGACTATTTCTTTTACCGCAGAAGAAGTCCCTGAAGGTGGAGAAGTACATGACAATCCATTAGTGGTAAAATTAGAAATTAATCCAAAACCGAAAGAAGATGAAGATGATGAAGCTGAAGACTCATGGGCAATTAATAGGATTCTAATCGATACTGGAAGCTTTGTGAACATCTTATTTATCATACTTATAAAACAATGGGAGGAAGAGATAATGATCTTATACCATCAACATATAAAATATATGGTTTTAATGGTACTGCCAACAAGCCTAAAGGGGAGGTTACTATGCGAATTCCATTGAAGGGAATATCTTCTGAAATCCTGTTCTGTGTTGTTGACGTAGAGTCACCCTATAATGCATTAATTGGTCGACCTTGGCTACATGGGATTCTAGGTGTAGCTTCAACTTTCCACCAGTGCATCAAATTCCCTCACCCCAGCGGTGTAGGAATCATAAAAGGAGATTGGGTTGAAGAAAAGAAATGTTATGAAACTGAGGTAGAATCCTGCAAAGGAAGAGCAAACAAGAAGGAAAGTTGGCGACGCAAAATCAAAGAGACACAAAGAAGTGAGATATTGATGGTGGATGCAATCGAACGAAAAGAAGAAGAAATTTTGCGAAACTAATGCTAGATCAGAATAAGAAATGGTGAACATACCACTACCAAGGAAGCAATAGCAGAAAATAACAAAGAAGCAGAGAATGGCAAAGGTAATAAAAATAAGAAGTGTATGAATGATTGATTTGTTGCGAAACTCTCGTAACAAATAAAATTCTCAAAAGTACATTTTACTAAATGATAAACAAGAGATTGAGAAGTGCAAATACGATGTAATGATGTGCGAGAATCTCGCAGAGATAATGAATTCTACAAAAGACAATCAAAAAACAATGACAAAAGAGAAAGAGGCGAACCTTTATGGCGTACACCCTAGTTCGCGAATACAATTTCGCAAGAGGCAAATGTAAGACCTAAAGTACGTCATATAAGGGGGTACCTGTTGCATGGCTCAGGGAAAGGCTACACCGCCCCCGGAACCTGAGTCATGGAGATTTGGGGTCAATAAATCCCATCCGGGAGAGGCACCTTGGATTCTCAATTTAAGCATATGACTTAGGTTGGGCGACTAAGGTAATAAGGACTCTCAGTGCCAGGGGTGTCTGGAGCGTACCTTGCCATTCTTGACAAGTCTTGGCTTATACTGCACTCGGCCCGAAGAAAACCCCAATTGGGGTGCAGTCTCGTAACCATAAACCCTATAGGTAAAAGGGATAAGAGGCTGCGAAAAAAACTGGTTGTTGTTAAGACTGGATGGGAGGAGCCAACCTTGTATGGTAGAGGTACGCCTCCTTGAAGGGGCAACCAGGGGGGAGATAAGGGCGACACCCTCCATTAGGGAGCTGATAAGTGTCTTAAGACGCAAATGTCATGAGGCTTCTTACTCGCAAGGGTATTAAGGCTTGTCATATTTGTGCGACAATCCTGTAGAGGCAATAATACTAAAGAGAAAGATAAGACGAGATCAATGGGTTTTCACATGAAAGTGCGAAGACGTCCTGCGATTTCGTCGCAAGACGGCAATGTCATGGGGATTTATTTTCGCAAGAAAATTTAGGCCTATCATATTGTCGCAACTATCCTGGAAAGGCAATAATATAAAGAAAAAAGTTAAGGCAAGATCAATGGGTTTTTGCATGAAAGTGCAAGGACATCCTTCGATTTTGTCGCAATGACAAGAGGTGGCATAATAAGACCTTTAACTAGGAAGGAAAAATAAGACCACATAGGAATAAGATTTTGAAAATATTCAAAATTCACTTCGCATATGATTGCCAAATTATACATAAACAACTGCGAAATTGAGGCACAAAATAAGAAAAATCTGCAAAATCTCTCATTTGGATACAAATAACAGAGGCAAGTATGGGAATGAATGAAATTAGAAAATGCTATTTGTCTCCACATGATAGATTTACGCAAAAATTCAAAAATTAATGATTATGTTGATTAACCGTATTGCAAGGAAGAATTGTTTTAATGAATGCAGGTCGAAATGAAAGAAACTCATATATTAAGGAATATAGGGAACCAAAAGAATTCGAAACTATACAAAAAGAAGGAATAAATGTACAAGTATTACAGAAGATCAAAGAAATAAACAAAGACTACTTCTTAGGTTATCCTTCATCATCTTCATCAGACTTGTTCTCTTCTTCGTCTGCATCAGAACCCTTATCTCCATCAGAACCTTCACCACCATCAGATTCGTCATCATCAGCTTCGCTATCAGAGATGGTCAGACTAGGAATGTTCTTTGGGATCTCCTCCAAGAGACAAGGATAATCAGAGTGAGGAATACTATGGTCATTACAAACCATTTGAATAGTTTGATTGCGAAAGTGCAAAGCGTCGTTCTTAAAGTTCGCAACAGTGATCTTGATTTGATTCTTTAATCTAGAATATTTGTCGTTGCGAGAAGAAAGATTCTTTGCGAGTTCCTCTTTTTCAGCTTCAAGCTCCTCAACTCTTTGGCGATATCTACTTTCAGATCCTGCGAAGCATATAGCAATTAATCAGTAACTTGATAAAAACTCATGAAAAACCAAAGATTAATAAAGGAAAACAGTTAATGACCTTCTCTCTCAGAAATCATATCTCTAATCAAGGATGTATTCTCAACTTGGAGACTAACATTTACACCTAAATCTTTTCTGGCGTTATCCAAGATTGTCGCAGCCCAAGCGAACTCATCATCACTATTTATGAGAAGACGAGAACGAACTTGGTTTTCTCTCTCGCTAAGCACAACATTTTGACGATTGGCTTCATCTCGTTCAAGTTGAACCTCAAGAAGAGTCTCTTGGAATTTCGCCAAAGCCTTAACACCTTGATTAGAGATACGATCTTTATCATCTATAAGTTTGCTAATCTTGGTTCTTAATTCATTGATCTTCTCTTTAGAATTGAGATAAAAACGTTTAAATTGGTTGGCTAAACCTAAACTAGATCTATGATCAATCTCTAAGAGGAGAAATTTGGATTTAAGTTCATTCAAAGGCAGAGATGAAATTTTATAATTAGAGAAAATATTCAAAGATTTATTAAGATGTTCAAGAAGAGTGTCATTATCTAGGGCATCGGGAAATGAACGAAGAAGAATGGCTTCATCAGAAAGACCATAAATGTCTGCAAAAAGGATTAATCAAATAAGATAAGACAATAGGATGAATGAATGAAAGGAAAGGAGAAAAATTGCATACCATAGAGCTGATCATTAGCTTTTTGAAGAGAATTTTGTTCCTTAGCGAAGAAGTGTCGGTTTCTAGTTGTTTGTTCTTCTCGCGAAGACCTTTAACTTCAGCTTCTAGTTGTTCGTTCTTCTCACGAAGACCTTTAGCTTCAGTTTCCAGTTCTTCATTCTTCGTACGAAATTGAAGATTCTTCTTTTCAAGAATTTCGCGTCTCCTCTCCAAATCTGAGGCAACAGCGAAAGAAGCTTTTCCAGCCTGCGAGAAAATGTAAAAAGTATTAAAATAGAAAGAGATTTTGAGTTACAATAATGAAGAAGTAAAAAGACGAAATCATACCAGACTATTAAGAGAATGCAGGAAGTTGGGAGTCACCGATCTAGAAACTCCGCGAAGAGAACTATCACCATCCAATAAAGGAACATCGCAAATCATGGCGAGAGCTTTTCAGGTATTAGCGAGTTGACTATCTCCCATTCCTTGCCAATAATCAGAAAAGATGCTAGAGAGCTTAGCCATAGAAGATTCAGATGGAGAATCTTCATTTGTAGCAGAGTCATCATTATCCTCATCAACCTCATCACTCTCGGAGTTTTCATGAGAAGGAGTATTTTAAGGAGAGGAATAACGAGTCTTTCTCTTTTTTGAAAGAGGATAGGTTGGATTTTCCCTGCGAAGAACACCTTTGCCTTTATCACTAGTCTTCGCAACATTGGCAGGCTCTTCTATTTCAGCGATAACCTTCACACACAGATAGAAATAAGAAATATAGGCAACAATATATTGTTTAAAATCATAAGAGAATATTTCTTACCTCATCTGTGTATGAGAGAAGAGCTAACAAGGTATTAGACTTCCTAGTCCTGCGGTAGTTATCTTTCAATTTCTGGATCTGTAGAATGTCGCAAGAATCAGCAAACAAAAGAATAAAGAAAAATAAAGAAGTGTAAAGTGGGCGAAACTGGAAGAAACATACCTCTTTCTTCTTCTCGGGCCAAGAGAATACCCAAGGTTGATAAGCAGCGAGATTCTTAGGAAGAACATTTGACCCAGCAATGTAAGGTCCTTTCAGCATCAAGGGAAAAACGCACCATTTATCATCTTTGGATTGGCGAGGGGTTGTGTTCTTACCAGAGTTCCAATCAATGTCATGCATGAGCATTTTATCTTCAGCAATAACATCCTTCCTTTTCAAACGAATACCCCAGCGAGTATTCTCTTTCTTCATGGATATTAATTCATAATTTTCGAAGAAATTCGCTACTGTATACTTCTGAGCGACTATCTCTAGATCTACGAATTTAGGATCCCTAAGTTCTTTGGAATAAAGAGATCCTTTACCAGCACCACGATTAGCGAACTCCAGCATCAGACAGATACAATCCCCACTCAATTAGAAGATAGCTCGCGAAAATCCCGAGTGAGCAAGAATTTCATAGAACAGAGGAATATCTGGTTCATAAAGAGGAATGGGGAGACCTGCGAGAATTTGACCCAGCGATACTATGATTGATTGATTATCACAATATTGATCAGAGAAAAGTTTGATAGAAAGAATTGACTTGGCACTTTCACCAGGAATGGTAGAAAGTGTGAAACCTTTCTCAGCAAGATCTTTTTGTACATCCTTTAAGGTTTTCTCATGTTTTTGACCGCTTGGAGGCATATCTGAATATAGGGTATGGGAATGGATGAAAAATAAGAAGATTGAAGAGGGAAGAATTACAGTAGCAGAACTTACGGAAGAACAATAGAGTTGCAGAGAAGAGAAAGTAAAAATAAAATGGAAAGAAGAGTAAGAAGAATATATAGAGAAGATTTTTTTTACTCGAAGAAATAAACACCATTAATGCGAAAAGACGTGAGCGGTTGAAAAGCAGCGGTTACAGAAGACGTATCAAGAAATGGATGGAAGAAAGGATAGTGTGATAAATGCAGAATATGAAGAGATGGACAGCTACGGCATTTCTCACATCGTTCTCTACTTCGCATAGAAGATATGAGAAGAGGCAAGATGTAGGATCAGAATCTCGCAACAATAATGCCTTAGCGAAATTATTAACAACACAACACAACAGTGTCGTAGAACAACTTCAGAAATGACATAATAAACGACGTCATCTAAATCATGAGAAAAATGTGATGGTCCTGCGAAAATTAGGGAGTTTGCAAGATTAACATTTATAAGGTTGCGAGAATGTCACAAACCATATCCGAAAATAAAGGACAGATTAGTTGTCATCCATTATGTATTTCCCTATAAATAGTCATTAAGTTGTAAAGAAAAGGAGAGAGATCTTTTTTGAGTGAGAAACAAGTAAATAGGAGAGAGAAAATTTAGAGCAGAGATTATTCTTGATTCCTTTATCTTTTCTTGTAAGATTGTTTAAAGATTCATCAATAAAAGTATGATTGTTAATCCAAAAATGAGTTGAATGTTAATGAAATCTTGTGAGGGGTGTAGTGTAGGATTTCCTGCAACTACACCACGATCCACACAATCGAGACATCAAGCATGTCACAAATTGGGGGATACATACTGGGGTATTGGTCTGGCGGTTTACAGCGTGCAGCGTGCAACGCGCCGTCACAAGAACGTGTTAGGAAGACATGGACGGTTAGTGATGATGGGAGAAGTGGGCAAAGACTGATCATGCGACACTAACACGACTCCACTACTCCATCACTCCACTTCCTCCACTTCCCACGAGAGACGAGGGTTGTGCTTTATGACTTGTATAAGTAGGTTCTCCTCCCTACTTCCACAACAGACAAGACAGAAACCAAGTGTTGATACAACATATTCAAACACATAGAGCTTTTCTTACATTATTGCAAGTCAGTTCGGTATTCTGATACAAGTCATAAACAACCAACACCTTCACGATCTCAACACCTTCTTCGCTTTCCTCCCTAATATCAACCCCATCTCCTTCACTTTGTGACCGAAGCAAGTCTGGAACGGCCATTTCTTGGTTTAGGCCAGAATTGTATAGATTGATCTCTCGAATCAGAAAACACTCCCGTGCAGTGCATTTGTTTAGGGTTTAGATTCGTTTCTCATCCACACACACCCAAATTTACCAAAAACCGCAGAAGAAGTTTTCACCCATAAACAATTGGCGACCACAATGGGAGATTAATCTCTCGGTTTTGAAGTCAATTTCTTCAATACCAATTCAATTTTACTGATTTCGAAAATGGTGGATCTTAGGTCTGGATCAACAACCAATCCTGACGGGACTAGCGCTGACAACACTCTCGGTGTTGATATCCCAATCAGTGGTGTCACCGTGCAACCAGTCAATACCATCAATGTATCTCGTGGAATTACTTCCTCTACTATCAGCACCAGCGTAGCAGGAGGAGATATTCCATTGGGAGTGACACCTCCTATCACCAGATCTAGAGCATCCGCAAACCCTGGCATCTCTTCAAGTGTAACGCCTCCATCCGTCACCAGAGAAATTGCCACTCCTCCATTGAGACGAGGTGATGGAGGAGCCAGAGGAGGACAACTCCCTATTACCATGGTGGATTTGATGGAGAGAAAAGAAGTTCTCGCTAGGGCCCAAACTGACATGGCTACAACTCAGAAAGAGGTACTCACAAAGTTCGAAAACTTCGGATTAAGGAATTCATGGTTATGTAATCTAAACTCTCATTGCAATCATTGAGACATTCTCAGAGGACGTTATATATCCGTTATTCACAGACCGTTTCACGTCAGAGAAATTCTCAAAGTAATTGAAACTTTTCATGACTTTCGTCACTAGGTGAAGATAAACTTGATCAAAGCGAAACGCTTTACCAACACACGATTTCGAGAAAAAGATAAGTAGTGAATACTCAGCTCGAAATGTCAAATGTGTATGATCCAGTCTATATAGCATACGACTTTTTGTCTCATAAGAAGTAGGAGATAGAATAGATAGACTTTTGAGTGATAGATAAGTTCAAGTCCTCACATACCTTTTTGTTGATGAAGTTCCACGGTTACTTGAGTAGATCTTCGTCATTGTATGATGAATCGCCATGAAGTCCTTGATCCGAGACTTAGCTATAATAGACTAGAAATCAAGACTCATAGTTTTGATCACTAACATTGACAAACATGCTTGATATAGCAATGCATGCGAGGTCGGCCGAGCTGTGCTCTAACAATCTCCCCCTTTGTCAATTTTAGTGAAAAAACTATTAATACATATGGAATACAAAAAAGATAAACTTTAGTGGCTCCTACCATAATCTAATCTTCAACGTTCCTTGAAATCTTCGTCCTTCCAAGTACTCCAATGATCCCAAAGGTTGTAAGTTTAGCACCACCGTTGTTGAAGATCCGGAACTATAACAATGAGATAAATCGAGATTCTCGATCATTATTATACAGTGTCATAGTATCATTATGTAACATCAAAGTCCAATTGCATCACGACTTTGACAACAATACTATGGTGATATGTATCACTCCCCCTTAGTCAATACTCCATCTCGATCATGGAAACCACTCCCCCTTACACAATGATCCGAAAACCATATGTATTTGTAGTGTGAACTATATTATTTCTCCCCCTTTTTGTCAATAAAATTGGCAAAGGTAAAAGAACGGGATCATAATGAAATTTCCACAAGAGACATTTCATAGACTAAAAGAGAAAATACATACCAACTTAATTTAGATGCAATCATAAAGCCGAAGATAAATGCATTCATCAAGGAGTTTTAAGATACAAGATAAACCCTATAAAATTCCACAGCCGCACACCCCGCAAGATATTACCATTAAGCACAAGTTCAAAAGAACTCTCCCCCATTTGATGTCATTCCCGAGAGAACAACACGAGCGACCTTAATTTCGGAAGAAAAGAAGGATTTTTAATTGGACACCAAAAACCATAGGAAAATAATTTTCTATATCCAAAACTCAATCAAATTAATCACAAGTAAACCCATGATTAATATAATTGGAATACGCAACTAAATCAAACCACAAAAGTGATCAATTTAATTGATTGTGCTCAACATAAGTAAACTTACGGAGCTATGAATAAGGTAATCATATGGAGATGAGTAACTTAATCGTTCACATACTCAACATAAGGAAAACCTTACGGAATATACGACTACATCAACCAATAGAATATGATTAGTATAGCTGTTCATATACTCAACACAAGAACTTGTGGAATATATGACAAACTCAACTAGATTAATTACAAGAGAACCTATAATTAATCTAATTGGAATACACAACCAAACTAATCACCGAAGCAATCAATTTAATTGTCAAATGATTTTGCTCGACAAAAGAAGACTTTCGGAGCAAATAACTAAATAACCAATCAAGATGATTAATTTAGTTCAAGATGCTCAACATTAGCATCTCATGGAACAACCAACAAGGCAATCACAAATAATCAACTTAGTTGTATCGTGCTCACATAAGACACATGGAGCCTCACATAATACATAAGATATGGATCAATGAATCATACCTGGAATAATACAAGGATATTCTATTTTCCATCACTATTGCATAACGACATAATAGACTTTATCCTTGTCACACAAAAGATTTTACCCTATTTTCCATCAAATAAATGACTGCATAGGCATAACTTTTGTATTTGTCAAAAGTCCATTCGTCCTTTCATCAATACGAATACCAATTTATGAACGACTTTACTTTTGACAACATATGGGACCTTCAAGTTCACGGACGCAAACAATACATATCCCATAAACAATTGCAATATCACAAAATCATAAAGATTAATACTGCAATAACAATCTTTGCCCTTAGAAGGTAGAATCAATCTTTTTCGCACGGATTTATACCAAGAGTGGTTACCAAAAGCGTATAAAAAGATTTCCTTAACAAAGAAGAACATACAAAGTCATTGACGACTATGCACCATAGTTCACATGAGATGATTGTGAACACTCAAGAATATATCAATGTGAACTACTACCCATTCTCGAACTTCCTTCTTTGTGATTCACCAACATCACTCTTGTAACAGCCACAAAATAGCTTAGAATAGATTTCTCCAAGAATCCCAGTGCCCAAGTCCAAGAGAATAGAACAAGTGCAACGAAACGGAGCAAACACTAAAAAACAAGAGACAGACAAAGACCAATATTAACTCATCCAAATTCAACAATTCTCATCATTTTGAAGGGAATTCAATAAGGAAGAATGCAAAAAGAATGAGGTAAATCCGAGTTCGGACGAAGAAGTTACGGCCAAAACAAGTTTACCGAATATCGACGTCAAGTATGCATACGGGTTTGCGAACTTAAACCCCTGGATTTTGATTTTGAATGCTGTTATGCATACTTGGTATGTGTACCATGTAATCCAAACATCCCGAACTATTATTTTCAAACCTAAACATTTAAGAACCTTAAACACAGATCAAGTTAGGTAGAAATGAACGATAAGCAAGATTATTATAAGTATTCTAAGCAAATAAAAGTACAAATCTTGCTCAAGTTTATAGACATACCTTTTTAGATGAATCCAATCGAATTCTACCGCCTTACCGAACATTATTTGTGTGACCCAATTCTTGTGCTTCCCTCACCGTATACAAAGAAGGGCATTCCTTGGTGAGGATACACTTCCAACACAATCAAGTTGCGTTGGGGTGAAAAAAGTATTTCTCACCACAAGTGACCTTTGGATTATCATGAAAGAGATCACTTTTAGAACCTTTCACATCCAATTCCATTTTTCCAACAAACTTGTTAAGTTCCAACATCATGGATACTGCCTTTTCCATAGTCATGGAGTTTTCTGGAAGAGCATTCCTTTTCACACTCAAAACATCATTGTCTTTCTTCGGTATCCACTTCTGAGTGCGTTTAGGAACAGTCGGGACCTTCTTCCCATCACTCTCTTCTAGAATTCTTGGAAGATAATTGTATTGACTATTCTTTTGCAAGTTAGTCTTTCTCCAATTGGGAGCATCAGATCTTGTCTTCGTCTTTACGAATTTATCCTTCTGATAACCATTACGATTATGAAAAGGATTCGTACGACGTTTATAGGCAAATCTAGGTCTATCATAGCACTGATTCCTTTGCCTAAAGGTTGGACAATTACAACCTGTAACGTTAAGAGGATCAGTCTTAACGTATGATCTTGGTTTCAAAACTTCTTGTGATGCCCAAACAAGAACATCATGAAGTTTCTCATTCCTTATACGGAAACGACATCTCCTTTCCAGGTGACCTTTATTTCCGCAATAGTGGCAAACATAAGGAATGTTCTTACCTCGAACCGTGTGTGCTAACTTTGGAGGTTGATAAACTTTGCTCTTTTGAACCTTAACTGCCGGAGAAGGTATTTCACTTTTGCCATCAGTGTAAACCTTTTGTTGAGAAGAATCACTAGCCTTGACAAATTTTACCTCTTTGCTAGTACTTGGAGCATCTATTCCCTTATAGCCCAATCCTCGTGTATCACGATGATTTTTACTTGCTCCTAGCATAGTGGTTAATTTGCTTGAACTAGTATTGAACTTTTTCAAGTCATCTTCCAACATCTTGATTTTATCAAGAGCAGCAGCTAAATCAGCCTCAAGGCGTTTTTCTCGAGTGAGATAAGTGCTTTCTTTGTCGTCTAAACTTGTTTGCTTGGAGTTAAACCTTGCTTCAGATTCTGCAAGTTTCTCTTCCAATAAAATATACTTTTGATAAAGATTATCACATTCAAGTGACTTCATACGTAGGTTTTCCTCAGAATCCTTGAGGATCGATTCGGTAGAACGATTCGAAAAATAAACACCTGCGTAATATCTTCTCAATTTCTTGTTTTCTCGACAGAGAGGAGTCAGAAGAGGTGTGACATGAGAAGTTGTAATCTTCATCATCTTCCACGAATCCAAAAAATTAACATACTCTGAGACTTCCTCATCAACATCTCTATCAATATCTGAATCACCTTCATCAGAAAGTTCATCCAACTGTTATTCTAGGAGAGTTTCCCAATCAACAATTTTTACATCAAGAGAATGTTTAGATATTGACTTAGATGTGACAGTTCTCTCAAGTGAATCCAAGATTTTAGAGTCATCTGGTAATTTCTGAACTGGTACGTCATTAGAGATAGACTCATCCATAATCAGACCGCTACAAACACAGACTTATAAAGTCTTTAACGTGTTTGCCTGCTCTGATACCAATTGAAAAAGCGTGGGTCTAACAACACCACCCAATATTTGTCTTAGCAATCTGTATGGACCAACTCCGAAATACTATGCTAGAGAATCAACTAGACAGTCAGACTCAATCTAGATTAAAGTATCTCAAGGTCAATATCTCTCACTTGTTTTGATTTACTCAAGCTAAAACAATAGCGAGTCTTTAATCAAACACAAGGAATAACTTGGACGGTACCAAAGACCAATATCCAAGGATCAATCAATATCAATAAACAACCAAAGGTTGGATTTCGAATTGATGATATTAACACACAACCTGTATTATTTCAATTATATAAAATATAATGCGAAAAAGAAATAACACACACACCAGAAGTTTTGTTAACGAGGAAACCGCAAATGCAGAAAAACCCCGGGACCTAGTCCAGATTGAATACACACGGTATTAAGCCGCTACAGACACTAGCCTACTCCAAGCTAACTTCAGACTGGACTATAGTTGAACCCCAATCAGTCTCCCAACGATCCAAGGTACAGTTGTACTCCTACGCCTATGATCCCAGCAGGACAATGCGCACTTGATTCCCTTAGATGATCTCACCCACAACTAAGAGTTGGTGCAACCCAAAATCGCAGACTTGATAATAAACAAATCCGTCTCATACAGAAAAGTCTATCAAAGGATAAATCTGTTTCCCAGAGAAAAACCCTAGGTTTTGTTCCGTCTTAAGATATAAAATCAAGGTGAACATGAACCAATTGATAATCCGGTCTTATATTCCCGAAGAACAGCCTAGATTAATCAATCACCTCTCAACAATCCTTCTTGAATACACAAGAGGTTTGTCGAGGAATCACAAACAGTGAGACGAAGATGTTTGTGACTTCTTTATCTTGCCTATCGGAGAACTCTCACGATCTCAAGCCAGTCAAAGATTGTACTCGTATGATAGAAGATGCAAGATCAGATCACACAACTACGATAAAAGTAGTATCGGTCTGGCTTCACAATCCCAATGAAGTCTTTAATTCGTTAACCTGGTTTTAGAGAAGAAAACCAAAGGTTAAAGGAGAATCGACTCTAGCGAGCACACTAGTATCACACGGACGTGTGGGGATTAGTTTTGCACAATGCTAGATGTCTCCTATATATATCCTTCAAATCAGGGTTTTGCCTTAGTTACAAAGCAATCCATATTCACCGTTAGATGAAAACCTGATTTAGATTCAAGATAATATTTCTCAACCGTTAGATCAAAAACTTAGCTTGTCACACACACTTGGGTAGACGTTTACTGGGTTTGTGAAAACCGTGCCCAAACGTGTACGTGTATGTTGGTTCAATATAGTAACCCAAAAGGTTAACCATATGATCATTTCATATTAACCTAGTTCTTCTTCACCATAACTAGTTTAATTGACTCAAATGAACTAGTTAGAGAGTTGTTCAATTTCTATGAGATCTTATGTAACTACAGAAGACACAATTGAAACAAAGATGATTCGATTCGATGAATCGGTTCATGAACTTTATAGCCACGGTTTGCATAAAGCATTCCTTAGTAATTTAAGT
This sequence comes from Papaver somniferum, assembly GCF_003573695.1. Taxonomy (NCBI): domain Eukaryota; kingdom Viridiplantae; phylum Streptophyta; class Magnoliopsida; order Ranunculales; family Papaveraceae; genus Papaver; species Papaver somniferum. The sequence goes on from NC_039358.1 coordinate 74,898,816, forward strand.
TTCATGTTCAGAGCACATCTTTAGATCATAACCACTTAAGCTCACAAACAAGTTCGCGAACTTAAGGCAACCGACAGAGTTTTCCACACTCAGCAGAAAATCTCGGCAAAGAGACTTCCACCAATTCGCGGACTAGGTTCGCGGACTGAGTTCGCGGACTAAACACGCAAACGAGTTTTTTGGAAAATCCCAGCAGAAATTCTCGGTAAGAGAACTTTCGTCAGTTCGCGGACTTGGCAAAGCCAATTCCTCCAGTTTCTCTCAATCAACAAAGTTCGAAAACTTCGGGTTAAGGAATACATGGTTATGTAATCTAAACTCTCATTCCAATCATTGAGACATTCTCAGAGGACGTTATATAGCCGCTATTCACAAACCGTTTCGCGTCAGAGCAATTCTCAAAGTAATTGAAACTTTTCATGACTTTCGTCACTAGGTGAAGATAAGCTTGATCAACGCGAAACGCTTTACCAACAAACGATTTCGAGAAAAAGATAAGTAGTGAATACTCAGCTCGAAATGTAAAATGTGTATGATCCAGTCTATATAGCATACGACTTTTTGTCTCATAAGAAGTAGGAGATATAATAGATAGACTTTTGAGTGATAGATAAGTTCAAGTCTCCACATACCTTTTTGTTGATGAAGTTCTACGGTTCCTTGAGTCGATCTTTATCGTTGTATGATGAATCGCCATGAAGTCCTTGAGCTCAACTACACTTTTGTATCCTAGTCCGAGACTTAGCTGTAATAGACTAGAAACCAAGACTCATAGTTTTGATCACTAACATTGACAAACATGCTTGATATAGCAACGCACGCGAGGTCGACCGAGCTATGCTCTAACGGTTAGGATATAGAATTGCAAAACAAGACCAAAATATATTGGACTTGGAAGATTTAGTTAAAAGGGATTAATTTGATACTTATATATAGCATTTCAAACTCTTAAGAATTATCTCCCTTGCATCCAACAAACTACCAGATCTGAGATTTACTTTAGCATGGACCAGGAGTTTTTCAAAGAAATACACCTACAAACATGGTCAATTCATGAATTGAAAAGTTCTACCACTAGTTGATCTAACCAGTAGAAATCTATTTCAATAATCACTCATATTAGGGAATTAAAAAGCAACTAAAAACTATTTCAATAATCACTCAAAATCAGGGAATTATATACCTAATGCATATGTTGTTACAAAAATATTAACTGATAACGCAACTAAAGGCTGAAGATTTACCTTTCGAAGCTTTCTTTGAAGTAAAAACAATATTACAACAAATGCCATCAAAGTGACACTAATAAGCCATTTAATTCCTATCAAGCATTTTATCAAACAGTTGGGAATTGGTAAAAAATTGAAAACCATCGTTCAACAACACAAAGTATTGCAAAAATTAGGGAAAACGAGAGACTTACTTTTGTTTGAACATCGGGTATCTCGAATTGAGCATAAACTAATCCAGATTAAAACACAATTTGATATACTGATTTTTCTTGGTACGGCAGAGCAAACCCTTTTTTGTCTTCGATACTTGTATCTAGTATTGTTGCGGAAATTTAATTACATCAAATTCTTCTACTCATCTTCTTCATGTGGTGCTATCATTATGTAAACCCATTATAGAGGAAATTTATTTACAAAGAATATCAACTTTCGGAGAACAATGAAAATTTCAAAATAGAAATAAAAATATGAAACAAATCCGTTTGAAATATATTTGAATTTTTACTTTTTTGATGACATGGATTCATTAAATCCTCAAAGAGATCTTCTGAAACTAGAGGATTTAAGCCTAACAGTCAGCCACGTAATCTTCACATTTTCTCTTGAGGTTCCGATTGGAGGTGTTTTTTAGCGAAAAATAACACATGAAGGAAAAAAAAGGAGTCTAACATCCTCACGTTGCAGGTGCTCTCAGGAGTAAATAACAATAGTTCAAGTTTAAAAGTTGATGCTGTCATATATTTACAATCGGACGGTTATTTAATTGCTCGTTCAAATTTTGAATGCACAGTGGGCGATCAATTTTTTTTTCCAAATCCGTGGTGTTTATAATCTGAATTTTAAATGCTAAGAAATGGTTAGCGAATAGAGTAAAACTTATCATAACTTAAATTCAAATTGAAATATACCTTTTAACAGAAGAAACTTATCTTACTAATATTATTAAGGTGTTGTAAGAGAATTTCAACGTAATCCACATATAGATAGAGGAAGATTGATATTTTCTTGTCAAATAAGCTGATAATAATTTCAGTCATCTGTGAAGAATGTGAAGATAGTTTTAGATGATGGAGGATCCAATAAAAATTCTGCCATTTTTTCCCAATCTTGGTCACATTCCCTTCTTCATCTAAAGCGTGAACGTCAGTGAGCTGTTTCATCGCCGATTTTATAACTTGGGGAGAAGGAGAATCCGGGAAATCGTGGACATCTTTTATGCCCATAACTTGCATTATAAGTACTATAAAAAACTGAAGATTCATCCTCCCACATTCAGAGTATGAACGAAACAGCATTACTTCAGTGCAGGGATACATTCGATAACAGATGCCACCATATCTTGATCGACCTGCAAGGTTTTTCCGGACATTTTCCGAAGCTCCTGAAATGCGTGCAATGACTAAAGAATTAGTACCCTCTCTTTCATCGTAAATAAACTGCTTCTCCGCTCCAGAATCGACAACGTAAAGTACATTATGGATGGATAATGAAGCCTCAGCAGTACAAGGTGCCAGAACAACCTTCCTAAACCCGGTAGGAGTTCTACCATAAACCTTCGCCTGCATCTCACTAGGAACAGGAACATCGTACACAGGCACAATTAATAGCTCAGGTACAATATTTCTTAGCCCGCTCATTCTCTCGTGCAAAGAATGGTAAGCTCGGATGACATCTTCTTGATCCGTTAAGATGACAAGAATGTCACCCTCTGGTTTGGTTAGATGGATCTGTAGAACTTGAATTAATGAACTGTCTAGATAATCGCTTACTGGTTCTATCGGATACTCATCAACGACATAAAATGTTTTTGGTTCATAGAGGAACACATTAGCTAAGAAATAGTCCGCTAAAACATCCGCTTCTTCTCTAATTTGGGATGTTATGATACACTTAAGGCCAGGTCTACGTAGGATGAGTGACTTAAGTAAACAACAAATAGTGTCGCTAACAATTGTTCTCCAATGAGCATCATCCACGATGATGACAGAATACTGAGAAAGATTTTCATCACGAACAAACTCCCTGAGAAGAAAACTATGAGTCATGTATTGGATAATGATATCTGGTCCAGTGCATTCATCAAACTTAACCGTGTACCCCACTTTTTCACCCAAAGTAGAACCAAACTCTTTGGCTACTCTTTCTGCTTCCAACAATGTTTCAACTCTTCGAGGTTGAGCACACGCAATTTACCACCAAAATCACCGGATTCGGCTAGATACTGTGTTAGTTGTGTTGTTTTTCCACATCCCGCTTCTCCATAGACAACCAGAACTGGATTATCCTTGACGGCTTCAACAAAGTTTTCCTTCCATCTGTATGTTGGAAGGGTTCTTCTTTGTTCCGGGATAGATAGTTGCAACCTTTGTTCGTAAGACTTAGAACATTATATTTAGGTAGAATATCTTCCACAGAACTTGTGGAGATATTAGAGTCTTATTTATACTGAAACTTGTTACAGAATTTGTTACAGACTCCAATAGAATGAAAAGACTTGAACAAATTCAAACTACCGACTAAACTGAAACGTAAATATAGCCAAAAGACTCTCCCTGTTTACTTATCTAGCTGACTGAGTTACATAGAAATCCTGTTATCTCTAACATCCCCTCTCAAGTTGTACCGGAGCTGGCGAATGTGCAACTTGCTTCTAATGTACTGGAACCGTAGTGAAGATAGCCCTTTTGTATGAGAAAATTGGTGTTTCTCTTCAAATTCATAGTGTGAGATAGTCAAAATACCTCTTGAAATGGTTGTGTGAGATAGTCGAAATACCTCTTCAATTGACAGTATTGATCTGTGTTGGTTAACAGATATAATTGGTAATGGTAATGATTTGTTTTGGTATTGTTGTTGAAAGGTATTGAAGTTTGTTTAGAACTGGTTTTTAAGAATGGTTTTAGTATCAGATCTAAAGTGTTGAATCATCAAACAAAAGACTCTCCCTAGCAGAGACATTTGAACAACCTTTCTTAGCAGCAAACAATGTTAATGGCGACTGGCTATCACAGCAGAAGAGTGAGGGATCGAACCCTCCTGATACCAACTTAGAACATTATATTTAGGTAGAAAATCTTCCACAGAAACTGTGGAGATATTAAAGTCTTATTTATACTGAAACTTGTTACAGAATTTGTTACAGACTCCAACAGAATGAAAAGACTTGAACAAATTCAAACTACTGACTAAACTGAAACGTAAATATAGCCAAAAGACTCTCCCTGTTTACTTATCTAGCTGAATGAGTTACATAGAAATCCTGTTATCTCTAACAGTAAGTAATTAGGTTATGCTCTTGCTTTTGTGGGTAATAGTTTATTTTATGAACATGCTTAACAGTCTTGCTCTTCTCTTCATTCCCTGCAACCTCCTCCTCATCTTCATAATCAATTCCTTATTATATAAAGGAGAATAACTTTGTTGTCGTGTCCTTCTTACATGAAATTTCGGTGATTTTAGTCTGACGTGTCGTCAGGATATTAGATTACGGGATAGCCGGACAAATTTGAAAGGAAACGACCCTTGGAGTCGTTTGAAGAAAAGACGCATCCTGAAAACCTTTTCTTTCTCTTTGTTCTGAAGAGTTTTGTTGGAAAGGTTGCAACTTATGGGGCAGTGAGGAATTTAAGGCACTTCAAATTAGGAATGAAGCAAAGAATTCACCATAAAAACTCTTTGCAGGGTGCGCCTTTCTTCATGAAGGTTCAAAATATAAAAACTGAATTCTTTTTGCAAGGGATGAAAACCTCATCATGGTTCATGAAACAAACTTCATAAGGTAATTTTATGAAAAAATTTAGGAACCTGCCCATTTTTTGATTTAACTCTAACCACTCAGTTTAGTCATTAACCAAAATTTAGGAAAAGAGAGGAAAACATTGAATGAAGAAGTTGATATGGTCGTTCCCATAAGTAACCAAATAATGCTTCTTTGAACGTTGAATTCTGTTAAGCTACAGACGCAAATAAAACCAGAAAAATAGGTTTTCGGAAAGAAAGTTAAGCATAGAGAAATGGTTGAACCGGAAGCAAATTATATATTTGTATGAGAATTGCGGATAATGATGTGATGCAACCACTTAGGGTATCGTTTTGTTGGTTTCTAAAGTATCGGTTTGTACTGGAGGAAGATATGCTGATAATATTTTTATGAATTGCAGGTTGAACAGGGTGTGCAAATTCTTAATGCGGCTGGATAAGTGCATCGATGGATAAGTGTTGTTATGTCAACTCTTCAGAAACGGCGTGTGTTCAAGAGGGATTTTCATGTCACTAGGTTAAGGTATTTATATCGTCTAATTCATAAAAGAGAATAACTTTGCTGACGTGTCCTTCTTACATGAAATTTCGGTGATTTTAGTCCGACGTGTCGTCAGGATATTAGATTACGGGATAGCCGGACAAATTTGAAAGGAAACGACCCTTGGAGTCGTTTGAAGAAAAGACGCATCCTGAAAACCCTTTCTTTCTCTTTGTTCTGAAGAGTTTTGTTGGAAAGGTTGCAACTTATGGGACAGTGAGGAATTTAAGGCACTTCAAATTAGGAACGAACCAAAGAATTCACCATAAAAACTCTTTGCAGGGTGCGCCTTTCTTCATGAAGGTTCAAAATATAAAAACTGATCTCTTTTTGCAAGGGATGAAAACCTCATCATGGTTCATGCAACAAACTTCATAAGTGTCGTAGAGCTTACGACCCATAGATGTGCGGCCTAAGTAGATATCTAGGGTCTCCCTTCTACATGTATATAGAGGACATTGTTCCATGTAAACCTGCTGATGATCAATAAGAAACCCTGCCTCTTTCTCTATCATTCTCATCTTTATCACTACAAAGCATTATCAGACACGATGCTTTACCCTGCCGTTTTTTTTCTTTCTAGTAATCAGTACAATCTCCTGAATCAATCACCCGCACTACGTTAGAGAGTTTCAGAAATCTGCCATTATTGGATTTGTAGTTTTGTTCTTGGATTGAATAGTTAAAGAAACAAGCTCAATTTCTATTGATCCCCCAATCAATCAGACTGCTCTATGTCGGAGGTATACCTAAAACTCTTCTTTGTCTTCTATTTTGTTTTTGCCCATCAAAGAAACCAAAAAAAAAAAAGTTGTCTGCCATGTTGTTGTGTCTCTTGATACAATTGTTTGATGTATGAAAATATGTAATGTGTTTGTGTATATTCATCTATTTTCTTTCATGGTTATATTCATCTATTTTTTTTCCCTTTTTCATGTTCATCTTATTTGGAGTAGATAATTTTATAATATCTATTTTGTCTTATTATCATATGTATGAAATTGATGTATATGTTTGTATGATCAGTTGTGAAATTCATGTCCATACTATGATTTTTTAGTATCAATGATGTATATTTTTTTTTCACTATATTTTATTTTCTTTTAATCCATGATGATTGTGACATAATTTTTTTTAAGGTTTACTTGTTTCTGTTGATCTATCCATAGTTAATATTTTTTTGTGTATCATTATGTCCCACTTTGTCTCTTCTCTGTGTTCTACTCCAATGATATTGTCTTTTTTCCTTTATCTAATCCATGTATTAGCTTGCATAATCCATATTATGTTCTTAGAAAAAAAAATAAAAAAGAAAAAAGAAAATTGAAAATCCATGTTTTTATCTGTTTGTGTGCCAAATGATGTTTGTTCATGTCTAAATTTTACACTTGCATGTGCGTTATTTTTCTTCTTTTGTCTTCCATTATGATCGTTATTTGCTTTATGACTATTTTTCCTTGTACTTATTATGTTTGGCTGTTACATTTGCTTGCTCTGTTGATTGTAACGTGTACATTAACTAATATATAATTTTCATAATTATCTTCCACTCATAAATAAGATTAATAAAATATTTTCAATGCAAAGTCAATTTAATTTCCACAAATACATACATGCACATGCAAATACAATTAAAATAATATTAATTAAAATATATTCATGCATGCAAAGTCAATTTAATTTCCACAAATACATTCGTGCACATGCACATGCACATGCAATTAAAATATATTCATGCATGCAAAGTCAATTTAATTTCCTCAAATACATTCATGCACATGCACATGAAAATACAATTAAAATAATATTAATTGAAATCTATTCATGCATGCAAAGTCAATCTAATTTCCACAAATACATTCGTGCACATGCAAATACAATTAAAATAATAATAATTAAAATATATTCATGCATTCATGCAAAGCCAATATAGAGATAACTATTTAGTTTCCACAAATAGCACATATACAAATATCACACTTATTTAAAAATGATGTCATTTAATTATTTGTTTTAATTCATGTGAAACCAAAACATTAAACTAAATTATTTCCTTTTTAAATGGGCACGTAACTCTTTGTGGGATTTGGACATGTTATGACCTTAACGAGTTAACACTACTAACTGGATCATCGTGATTTGGCCGAGAAACCGGGTTATAAATTTTTTTTAGTAAGTTTTTTTTCCAGTTGGACCCAACTTGACTCAAAAATGACATTTTGGACTCAGAAGTACTTGAGCATCATTATTGTGCATTAAAGGTGGAAATCATTTCTTTGAAAAAGAAAAAGTAATATATTCCTTCATACAAGTTTATGCCACTGACAACGCACTGTCTAAAAGGTAGAGCTACATATGCCTTGTGTTTCTAAACACATGCATCCCAATTTTTTATGGAAGAACTCACAAAAATTTATATGAGTCAGAAGATTTCCATTTCTCTACTTCACCAATGATACTAACGAACCAGTATATATTGAAGTATGACAACAAGAGAATTACCTTTAATAATCTATTCAACCTAAATTAAGTGGTTGACATGTGTAGTGAGATTCTCTTGGCTTATTGAGATAAAGAAATTTCTCAAATTAAGCTAAATGTAGCAAAATTGAAAATGGAAATAACCCCGAAGTAATAAGGGTTAGAGGTAATGACTCATATAAAGCATGTGAAAAGGGACATATATATCATGAGACAAAGATGTATTTTTCCCAGTAGTAATGACACCAAAGTACAGGTATCAACTGAATACGGGATGAAGCTAAGATGTAATTCTAGCTCCCATAATAAATGAAAGAGTTGGAAATGCACCTGGTCATAGGTGTTGATATATACAATGTAATGTTTGTATCATAGTAGCAACCAATTTTCGCTTCAACTTTAATGGCAACAAGAACTTTGTCGGGCCAATTGATTATCTTATTCAGTTGAACTAGATCCAATATCTGCACCTACGGAATGAAAACGCGAGACATAAATTCTCTAAAGCACTTGAGATATATTGGGTGAAACGTAATATATATCCAGTCTAAAGTACTTGAGTGAATCCAACTTTATTACGTAATAAGGCCACACCACTTATTAAAACTCTCAAGACCCAAATGTCTAACTCATAGTTTTTTTTTCTTCCACTAGATTAATTAAGGAATTTAAACTAGTTTTTGAACTATTTCCTTATAATGTGACTACGAGGATTGGATCATCGACCCAACGCTGCTAAAAAAAAAATGTTTTCAAGATAGAACAAAGACGTCACAAAATCTCTATAATGTGCCGAGAGATAATCACACCTTGTTTAAATTCCAAAGAAACCATGCAAATGGATATCATGTGAATCCTGACTGTGATGATAATGTAATTGATTGCATCTTTTATAGTCACTAAAGTATTTGGAAGGAAGCATACTTTAGAGAGACTAATGAGTCAATTTAGTGAAATGTAAATCACTATATTATTAATTTGGATCATTGAATCCATATTGACTCCGGCGATGAAATGTTGGAAATTGACTCATACAGAGTTTGTCATAATCATAAAGGCACTTTGGTTGTGACATGATGTTTCGTTTTGAAAGGACTCATACGTACATCGCTGTGTTTGAGTGGACGAGACAACGGGAAAAAGATTGACCAAATGCGAAGTAACGGCATATATCTCAATAAGTGTTTTCTAAAGTACCAGATGCACAACCTCCTCCTACCTCCCATTATGCTTTTAGGTAAGAGAGCATATCACTCATTTTACAAAGTCTTCAGTAAAACAGGATCGAGACCATCCTAAGATGCAAATGGTAAACAATCCATATTACAAAGATAACAAGGTGAAATTTAGAAAAATATTCATGCAGAATGCGGACCATTAAAGTGACTTATGGCTCTGGTGAATGTTTTGACATTTTGGACTAGTTATAGTTCCCAAGAAATTTGCGTTTAAAAACTCCTGGCACATATTACACAATACAAAGTGCAAAGGCTCGCCACCCTTATTAATGCTAGAGAATATACATCAAAATGACTTGATGAATATTGCATGTTTAATGGGATCAATATATAGCATCTTATACCCAATGGTCTCGCAGAGGCTTCCATCAAAGGTTACAGATGGTGCCTAAGGAATAGGTTATGCGTGCCAACCTATCTTTTATTGCTTTGGGGATATGCAATATTACACACATCTTACTTAATTCCTTTTTAGAACCCAATATTAGTCAACCTTTTCTGCGTACCAGTTGGTAACTGGATTTAAGCCTGACATTCTTGTTCTTACGCATTTTTGGTTGCACTATATATGTGCCATTACGACTCCACATCGTACTATGATGGGTCTTCAAAACTGTTAAGTTGTTATGTTGGAAATGAGTTCCCAACAATTATCCGCATTTTAAAACTTTTGGCAGGAGATCTCTTACCGCTATATTTGCGGGTTATCACTTTAATGAGACAGTCTTCCCGTCGTTAGGTGGAGATAAGAAAAAGTATTTTCTAAGGGAACGACAGGAATTGTCGTGGTGTGTTCCCGCTATGTCTCATATTGATTCTTGTACTCCACAAATGTAAATGTGAAGTGATAAAGAATATTCGATTTTCAGAATGTACACTGATGTTGCTAAAGTGATGAGATCACACATACCAGCTGCAAATCTACATGCAAAGTTACAAGTCCTCAATACGGGATATACATCATTGTTGCAACTACACTCAGTGAAAGTGTGGTTGAGGCCGTGGCTCCATAAAGGAAATTGGAGAGACCACTTGGTTCGATCAATCCTCACCTAGAAAGGAAGTAGGTGAGTAAGACACAACTTATTTATATCATCAGAAATCATCTCATAAGATTGTCTCTGAATATGTCCATGAATCAAACTGGAGGACGCTTCGAAGTTTTAAATGATTCTAGAGAACAGTGAAATCCTGACGGATTATGAGAATGCACATGAGTCAATGGAAGGATCATGCATGCACAATGATGATATAATCCATAAATAGTTGCTCCAGAAGTAGAGCACAATAAGATCGAACCATGCTTTATTTTGATTAATTTCAAATAAATAACATATTTGGCCTACATAACTTAGTTCTTTGAAAAATATACGGGTATTTGGTGTGGTAGTGCTAACCAACCTAGTGTAAATCCTGTGGTACATATGTGGTTATTTGTCATAAAGTGTAGTGAGAAGAATGAGGTCTTAAAGTATAAAGAATCACCTTGTGACGCGAGGTTTCTCACAAACCCCTGGATCACTTACTCTTTTGAATATCATAATGTCCAGTTAATTAGTTTGCTTGGTAGTTTCAAAAGAACTTGAAACATAGTAGATGTGGTTATATATCTGGAGATTTAGACTCAAAGATATTTGCAAAAGTGCATGATGGCCTTTTGCTTCCCAAGTCGAATGACTCTAAACCACGGAGTGTGTTTGCAGTTACACTGGAACACTCACTTATTGATTTAAACAATCAGGCGGATGTGGTATACCCGTCTAAGTAACTATTTGATTGGGAAGGGATTAATGATTGGGAAGGGATAAACAAGTAAGGTTTCTTGCCATGCATATTAAATAAGTTCCTGATTCATAATTATAGCTATCTATGTCGACGGTATGGACATGATAAATACTCTTAATGGAATAAGAGATCTTACAAGCTATTTAAAATCTGAATTTGAGATGAAAATCCTGGGAAATCTCGATCTTATCTATATTCTAAACTAGAAGACCGAGCTTGTGGTATATTATTCCACCAGCTTGCATATGTTCATTGTCAGGCAAGCTGCTAGCACTCCCATGATTAGTCGAGTTTCAAATGTACATAAATGACCAATTCGTCTAAAGGAAGATGACAAAGTTGGGTCGGGAGATGAACTTTCCTTATCTAAGTATAATAGACGCATTATTGTACTTAGCATAATGTACTCGACCAAATGTTACATCCTCAATGAACTTGTTAGCTAGATATAACTCAGCGCCCAACGCAACGTCATTGGAATGGTATAGTGAATGTAATCATGTGCTTAAAAGTAACCATTGACATAAATTTGTTTTATCCCTGCAAATACATTAAAAGGAATGCTAACAAAAGTGCAATCCAAAAGTTGTTGATTATAAAGGAACAATAATCTCTTCTCCAACAAAAGTAATCAGGGGGAGATACGGTAGACTATTTTCTAGGTCATTACCGCTATTCAGTTTCGAAAAGTACATGACTAAAGAAATAGTCTGGAACAATTCTGAAAGTAATCAGGGGGAGATGTCGACATCAGGGGGAGGATCCAAGGATATGACGTCGACATAATTTACTTCCAAATTGAAGTTGTGTCGTACTCTTTCCTTCGATCGAGAATAGTTTTTTCCAAAGGGTTTTGTTACTCGACAAGGTTTTTAGTGAGAAGACACTAAAAACACAAAGTATGTTGAACGTTGAAGACATAAAGATCGCGTTGATATTACTGAAAATACCTGAATCAAAGAAATCAAACGCGATAGTCGGTTAAACAACGTAACTTCCAGAATCAACAACAAGGTGTTATAAACATTTAAGTCACCAAAGTAATGTGTGATAAACTCCTTTTGACTGCATTAGACTAATGAAATTTGTCTGACATCAGGGGGGGCATCTAATAATGTGTTGAACTCTTTTCCTTCACCAAGGTTACTTTTTCCCACGGGGTTTTGTTGCTCGGCAAGGTTTTTAATGAGACAACAACAAATACCGGGAATATAATTTCCCAGCTAAGGATATTATCTTTCGCACGAGGATTTTCTGCCTTAGGATTTGTGAAGCAACTAGTCAACTTCACGGAGCAAAGTGATCATCTGCAACGGTCACCTTTACTTGCATATGTCACGTTGTACTCTTTTCCCTTCGTCAAGGTTTTATCCCACTGGGTTTTCCTTGTCAAGGTTTTAATGAGGCAACGTATATGCACGCATCCAACTATATTCTAAGTTTACTTAATATTGTACTCTTTTTCTTTAGTTCAGTTTTTGTCCCTCTGGGTTTTCCTGACAAAGTTTTAACGAGGCAATTAACTTAGACTCGCCTGTCTTTGAAGATCGTATTCCATGTGATGAACTACATGTAAAGTACAAGAAAACATGTGAAGTACTACATATAAAGAGTTGTTCCAAGGTTTTATCCCACTGGGTTTTTCCTTGTCAAAGTTTTAATAAGGCAATTGATTTTGACACAAGTCATCAAGGAGAGGAAGACATTTGAAGAACTACATTCGAAGCACTAAATGTGAAGCACTGCTTATGAAGTTTTATTGGACCGCACAAGGGGGAGTGTTGTAGGGCTTACGGCCCATAAATGTGCGGCCCAGGTAGATATCTAGGGTCTCCCTTCTACATGTATATAGAGGACATTGTTCCATGTAAACCTTCTGATGATCAATAAGAAACTCTGCCTCTTTCTCTATCATTCTCATCTTTATCACTACAAAAATAAGGTAATTTTATGAAAAAATTTAGGAACCTGCCCATTTTTTGATTTAACTCTAACCACTCAGTTTAATCATTAACCAAAATTTAGGAAAAGAGAGGAAAAAATTGAATGAAGAAGTTGATATGGTCGTTCCCGTAAGTAACCAAATAATGCTTCTTTGAACGTTGAATTCTGTTAAGCTACAGACGCAAATAAAACCAGAAAAATAGGTTTTCAGAAAGAAAGTTAAGCATAAAGAAATGGTTGAACCGGAAGCAAGTTATATATTTGTATGAGAATTGCGGATAATGATGTGATGCAACCACTTAGGGTTTCGTTTTGTTGGTTTCTAAAGTATCGGTTTGTACTGGAGGAAGATATGCTGATAATATTTTTATGAATTGCAGGTTGAACAGGGTGTGCAGATTCTTAATGCGGTTGGATAAGTACATCGATGGATAAGTGTTGTTATGTCAACTCTTCAGAAACGGCGTGTGTTCACGAGGGATTTTCATGTCACTTGGTTAAGATATGTTATATCGTCTAATTCATCTTCGCATATGGGATTTAGTTGATTGAAGCAAAAGAAAAGGAGCGCATTAACGTTGGGTAAACATTACCGTTGGTGTTGTAGATGGGATATTGGCTTATGCAACAAACACTTATGAAGACATGCCAAGGAACACATTTTATCTGTGTGGAGAAAAGTATCAATATGAAGCTATATAACATTCAACTGAAATGTTATCCTTACTCACCGAAGGTTGCAAAACTAATATGGTTATGTTGACTAGTGGGGATTGTTTTGAATGAGAACATCGTTTTGGAAACTTATAATGCCTCCAAGGGAAGAAGTTGCAATGAGTAAACACTTGGTTGAGAACTTAAAATTGGATTCTACAGATACACTTGCAGACTTGATAAAGGATCTAAATATGCATCACACATACATCAACGATTCGGGTTGAGTACTGGCTAGGAAGGATTTCATAATCAAGAAGAAAACTTGAATATTTTGTATCTCTGGAAAAAGATTTCTCTCGCCACTTTCTGAAAGAAAAAAAATAATCATGGGTAATTAAGGGTGAAATGATCCATATATAGGAGAACGATTTGGGACTACCTATTTCGGATGGGTGCTGTTTCGTCGACTGTTCAGAAAGGGAGTGTGTTCACGATGAATTTCTATTCGTCTTCTTTCATATATTGGTAGAACTCCTGTTACTGGATGAGTATTTGATTTCATGTTTCTGAGTTTTCGATTTCATGTTTCTGACATATATCTTACAATTGCAGTTGGTGTTGTTAGGGGATTCAGGCATCCGCAAAATTTTTATCGATCTTCGCTTCGTTCACGTGGAATAGTGTAAAATTGTATAATTGCCTGCTATAATGGCCAACAAGAATCTCTTTTGGGAAGAAATGCACAGGCAACAGCAGGTATGTCTACTGTTTGAAGCTGTATATATATATATATATATATATATATATATATATATATTCTCAAAGTCTCGACAACATTGTGATTTGGTTTTAAATGTTCATCTAAGATATGTTTGTACCGCTGCATCCATAGGTTGTTGATTGATCCAAATAGAACGTCCATCTCTCTTACACTTAACTCAATGGTGGAGGCAAACACTGAACTGAATACTATCAGCCACCAGAAACGGCAACCACTCAAGGTATCTTCCCGAAATCAAATGGGTACTTGAGATTAAAATTTCGTTATCGAATGTCCATATACGCTTATGATAGAAATTAAACCTATGAAGGGTTATGTCTACTCATAGGCATAAAATACATGGTGATTGTATGAAAATGGAAAACCGAAACCTATTTCTGATACAATAATGTGGTCGTAGTTACGAAGTTTGGGAACTAGCGATTAGCTAACTTCCCTAAAAAAAAGAGAAATTCTTTTACATTTGTTTTACAGGGATACGAAAGTAAGATGGAAATTTTTAATAGGAAAATTTAAGTCAACTATATCTCCTCATACTATCAAAACGGCATCAAATTTCATCGTGATTGGATGATGGAGTATAGAGAGATTGAGTTACAGGGTTGGGCGCTGGTGTACAACTCACATGAGGAAGAAAAACTGCACGAGTAAAAATAATGAGAAAGATGCATGTTATGTTAACAGAGGTGACCAAAATGGCGGTAAACCAAAGAAAGATTGAAAAAAAAAAAATACCTGGAAATGAAAGGGAGAATGAACGTAAGCAAAAAAAAAAAAAAAGAAGGAAGCAGGAAAGTCGGGAATCCCTTCGACATAATACATAACCGGTAAGTCATAACATTGATTACATTACTCATGATCTATCAGTTAATTAAATTATATACCGTTTGACTAAATTGTTGTTCTTGAATGTTTTTTCTATCATGACTAGGGAAGTGTCATGATTAGGGAAGTACCGAAGCAGACATGGAAGACACAGCCGCAATGAGAATTTCTTAAAAATTAGGACGCGGATCTATATTAAAGGGGGGGAATGAGCAATAGTTGCAAAATCATTTTAATGAAAAAGGAGCTAACTTTCTCTTTAGAGATGACAACACAATTGCAAACGGTTGAACACTATAACAACCATTGATGAGAAGGGTCTTGGAAGAGGTGTTACCACCAGAAAAAAAAAAAGTTCATCGAATTTCTTTGGACACACTTCCCATATTAATGTTGAGCTCTGCAATAGAACAAGACAGGTGAAGTACCTGTTTTAATATGTCAACAACGCAACATTTCTTCCGTGACCAGAAATGTGGATTACAATTACATCAATGAAGGAGCTGTAAGAAGCAAGAGAAAGAGAAAGGACAAAAACTTATTTCTGGGACACCAAATAATCATGCCAATGGTAAGGACACCACAGGACACTAGGTAACCAATTAATTTTTTTAGCATAAGGAATCATATATAGTTATAATTATGTCATAAATCTGACTTATCAGCTACATAATCCCGTTATATTCTTATCGATCCAATTTTTTTCAGTTATTAGTAAACAGATTACGGGGAGCAATATTAATAAGGACACTAGACCGTGCAAATGCACGGGAATGCAGAGCCCTTGTGGGGTAATAATTTGGAAATGTACGAAAATATGATGGGATTTTTAACAAACTGCCACACTTCCAATTTCATGTTTAAGAAATTGCCACTGTTTTTTAAAAAGTTTATTAAATGCCACAATTGTTAGTGTTTCCGTCTGGACCCACCTAACTGGTCAAAAGTTCGCTGACCAGGTCAAGATTCTTACACCTGTCTATATATCGACGGCTCAAGATTAGCTTCATGAGATTACTACACGTGTAGTGTTTTAATTTACTATCCTATCCTTCACGGAAATGAAACCAAACCAAGTTTTTTGCTTTCTCATTTTTCATTTCGTTCTCTCCGTGTCTCTCTTTTCCAGCGGAGAAACTTAGGTTAGAGAAAACTAGGGTTCTACAAAGGGATTTGGTTTAGGTTGTGAATCTGAGTAAAGGGTTTCAGCAAAGTTCAAGATGAAGAAGAAGAAGAACGGGAAGAACAACCAGTTGTATGTTTTACTAAAACCCTAACTTCGTTATTCTCGATTTCTGAAGAAACCCATCTCTTTCTTCATCTTCTTTTTGTCTTCTTTTCACTTTGTTATTTAAATCGATGTTGTTGCATCTTAGGGTTTTGAATCGAAGCATGAGTTGATGTTTAGTTTGATTGTTTTCTGATTTTTCATTAGGGTTTGATTGTTTCAGTAAAGTTCATAGTGATTCGAAGCATGAGTTCAATTTCTGAAGTTTATTTTTAATTAGGGTTTGATTGTTTGATATGTAATGTAAGTAGGGCTTAAATTTTGGAATTTGTATGATTAGGGTTTAAATTGTTGGATTTCAGTGCTTAGAAATTTGTGGGTTTACTGAAGTTTATTTGTTTACTTATGATGCAGTGATGAAACATATTATCCATATAGAGACATCAGCGTCTTGGTTATGGACAGTAATATGACTTTGTTCTTCCCTCACATGGATAGAGAAAAATTTGACCTCAAGGAATTTGAGAAGATGTTGCATGTTAAGTTGCGCCTTTCTGAAAATGAAATTCCTAGTTTATATTGGATGATAGAACCATGTTTTCCTGAGATTATGGATAGGAATGAGGACTTTTTTAAGTTCTGGGAGCATGCAGTACCTGATGATAAAGGATTTATATGTTTACATTTGAAGATATTAAATTCTGAATTCGGTAATGACAATGACTTCATTGAGGCTGCAATGGAACAACCAGTGACAGTAACTGATGAGACTCCAAATAAGTCCCATAAGAGGATTGCTAAAAATCCAGTTTCAAAGGAAAAGTTTGTAAGGAGATCACTAGAAAAGACTGTAAGGAGATCACCAAGGTTGCAAGCTCAGTCAAAGTTTGAAAACTCAAATGGAGGAGTATCTAGGAAATTGTTTGTGGATCTGTTAAATGAAATGGAATCTCAGGGTTATTCTTGCGTTAGTCAAGCCAGTGTTGTGGGTTCTAGCAGTGTACCAATTCAAGTGACTGAAAACTTTAACCATGATTACTGGGCTGATGCAGTCAAGAATACTGATGCAGTGAACCAGATTGATGCAGTGAACAACAATGATGCAGGGGTCAGCAGTGATGATGATGAGGAGAATGTGGTGTTAGAGAACACTACTGTGGATGAATGTCACCCCATTGAAGACCCAAATGCTCCACCAATATATGACAGTGATGAAGAGGATGATATTGATTATGAAGATATTGTCAAGACATATAAAGTTGGAGATGGAAGTAGTCATTCAAGCAGCGGTGAAGAAGATGATGAAGAAGGTATTGAAGTATTAACCCTTTGATGTTTATAACTTATTGTCTATTTCCCCTTTCTTTAAATGTACTAACACTTTGATGTTGTTTGTTAATTGCAGTTTCTAATGATGGTGGGAGTAATGATAATAATGGTCTTGAAGCAATAAATGATAAAGATGTGAAAGCGAAGTTTGATTACAAGAACTGGAAAGAAGACTTCAATATGCACAGTGATGAAGAAGAAGAACCCTTATTCCCTGTAGAAGAAGAGGTGGCTCCTGTTGATCCTACAAAGATTGAGGTAAAGTATGCTTTTAATAACAAGAAGGCATTTAAGAAACATCTTAGGGGTTACTGTGTAAAAAATAATTATCAGTACACTGTTTACAAGAGTGATAAAACTAGATTAAGAGTCAGATGTAGGTTTAGGGAAGAGTATGGATGTCAATGGTTTGTAAATGCTAGCATAAAAAGGCATGAGCCTACTTTCATTGTTAGGAAGGTTAATCTAGAACATACTTGTGTTGGAAATCCAAAGAGTTTTAACAGATCTGCCAATCCTGAGTTTGTAAAAGAAGTGGTACATGAGAAGTTAAAGGAGACAGCTGGGGCCTTAATTCCAAAGCCTAGACATATAGCAAGAGACTTTTTTGTTACTCATAACATAGATATACCATATATTTTTGCATGGAAAGCAAGAAATCTTCTTTTAGAAGATCTGTTTGGTAATTATGATGACAGCTACAAGGATGTACCCATCTTTTGTGCAATGGTGGCTCATACTAATCCAGGGTCAGTTGCTAAATACAGTTATCGAAAAAAAGGTAACATTATGTTCAATACATCTTATTTATGCTCTTCCCTTTATTTATTTGTAAGTTATGCTCAGTTAGTTACATAGTTTGGTTACTTAAAGTGCAGATAAGGCATTCATGAGCATGACTATTTCATTTGCTGCACCAATGAGAGGATTTCAGAAAGCAGGAAGACCAGTCATAGGGTTAGATGCATGCCATCTAACTGGAAAGCGTGGTGGTGTTCTAATGGCTGCAACAACACTTGATGGTCAGAATAATCTTGTGCCTTTAGGCATTAAGGTCTGTCAGAGTGAAACTAAGGAGAACTGGACTGGGTTCCTCAAGGATTTGGCTCCAGCAATCAATGCACATCATGCTGGCAGAATTACCTTTATTTCGATAGGCAGAAAGGCTTGTTGGAAGCTGTTCCTAAGGTTTTCCCTGGTGCAAGAGTTAGATATTGTTTCAGGTATGTGTTTTTTTACAGTAGTTTACATTGTGTATGTGTTTTTCTATTGGTTCAAGAACTTGAAGAAGTACTAACTCTTTATTTGCATATGCAGGCACTTATACAAGAACTTCAAGAAATACTACAAGGCACCAACCTTGCACAGCTCATTGTGGAATGCATGCAAAGCATACAAAGTAAAGCATTTTCAGGTTTGTGCCTCTTTTGTTAAAATCCCCTATGTTTCTTGATTGTTAGTTTGTAGGTTATATAAAATTGTGATTGTTTTGCAATGTAGGAGCACTTTGACAGTATATGCAAAGAAAATGCTGATGCTGGTGAATATCTTAGGAAAGAAGATCCAAGTACTTGGTCTAGGGCCTATTTTGATCCCCTTAGCTGTTGTGAGCATATGAATAACAATTTCTCTGAATCTTTTAATTCCATGGCTTCTAATATGAGAGATAAACCTATAATCCAACTAGGCATGATGTATGGTCAGTTAGTCATGGGTTTGTTATTTAAGAGAAGGGAAGAATCTGCTAAGTGGAATGAAAATGGTTTGGTCCCTGCTGCTGTTAAATTGATAAATAAGATGCTTGACTTGGTTGGAAAGTTTGATACAGAAGGCAGTGTGGTTGGACAAGTTTATTTGGTAACTAATGTGATCACCAAGAAAATTCACAGTGAATATTATAGACAAACAATGCACTTGTTTGCAATGGCAGCTAAGGGGATTCCCTTGTCAACATGTTGTATGTGCATTGAAACTGCTGAGGCCAAACTGGAAAGAGTAAGTGGTTTGTATTATTCAATTACTTTTTTTGTATTATTCATTTACTTTTGTTTTTGTAAGTGGTTTGTATTATTTATTGTTCCTTGTACACTGACACACCTTTGTTTTATTGATTGAACAGTTATTGTGCTCCTTACTATTCTGTGGAGTATTAGGACCACATATGCAAATGCTGTCACACCCTTAGAAGACATAACTGAATGGTTATGGGAAGATAAGGTAGATTTATAAACTTTATTGAAAGTGGTGCATTTACTTTTCAAGATATTGGTTATTTATTTTTCTCTTTTCCCTATTTAAGAATCAAACCCTTTAGGGTTTCATTACTTTAACTTTCTCATTTGTTTTCTCTTCTTCTGGCAGGAAACCATGAACGTCAACGTAAACCCTCCTCCTTATCAGAGAAAAACTGGAAGACCAGCAAAGAAGAGGAAGAGAAGTTATGATGAACCTGAAACTGTGGTGAAGAAAAGGAAGTGTGGAAAATGTGGATCTATTGCTGGCCACAACAAGAGAACCTGTGCTGGTGGTGATGTTGGTAAAAACCAAACTGGATTCAAGCCAAGCACTGAGTATGATGCTGCAAACTGCACCTTCACACAGAGAGATCAGCCTGAAAGTAGCACTGCAAGGGGTAAAGCCAAGGTGAACAGATCCAGAGGTACATCATTTTTTGTTGGTGAGTCATCTGCAGGACCTAGCACTCAAGGAAGACCAGTAGCAGGACCTAACACTCATGGATCTACACAAGATAATCAAAATTTCAGTCAGAATTTTGCTGGTATTGGATCTGTCAGTCAACATCTTTCTGTCACAAAGGGAAAGCAAACCAAGGCTAAGAAGACTAGGAAGTAGAAGTGTGTGTGCTTTATTGTTTGTTTTAGATATGTTGTGGACAAGTATCTAATTGATGGTTAGTTTTTTTGGTTGCTTTAGACACTGATTCTGGTATGGACATGTATATGTACCAGAAATCAGTTTTATTTTGATGGGATAATCTTGCTTTATGAATGAAAATGATATTAGTTAGAACTAATTTTCAGATTACATGTTAATTGTCTTTTCAAGTTAATTTTTACTCTCTCAGATGCATTTCTGATTTGCATTGTTCTTTGTAGCATTCTTGTTTATGCAGTGGCTAACTCGTTCCAGGTTAACTCGTTTTCTTCACTGCACCGAGTCGCGAGTTAACTCTCTGCTCAATCACTGGCTAACTCGTTCCAGTTACTGATTCAGGGGCTTTAATGTCATTTTACGCTGCTGATTTAATGCCACATATGCACTAACGGATACTAATGCCAGTTAACTGTTTTCTCAAAAAAACGTGACGGAAAAAGTCAAGAGTGTGGCATTTAATAAACTTTGAAAAAAACGGTGGCATTTTCTTAAACATGAAATAGGAAGTGTGGCACTTTATTAAAATCCCCAAATATGATTCTTCCTTGAATACAGGTTCACAACCGAGTATTATATACAAGTCGAGAAACGTTTTGGTAGAATTTCGGTAATTATTTTGGACAACCATAGGAACTGCTTTCTTGGTAAATAGGTAGTTACAATAAATCTGTATACATGCAGCATTTCAAGTACATAAGGGACAAGACATCAAGCATTATAGAGCCACAACTTGCAGGAAATAATGTCTGACATGTAGCCATTGATATTGTCAGTGAAAATTCTCATACATGTGTGTGTCGTGCATAAATGCACGTATATTTGACCGAAAAATGCTTACAGAAACAAAGAGCCATGAAACCTGTTAATTTCTTTATCAATTAAGGTATTTTATATTATGAACTATGAACAAATTTTTTTTAGAGGTGGTAGTTCAAACATTCATTTCCATTTTTTCTTTTGTTTTGATTATCCAATGATGAATTGCTAATAAGGTAAGTATTTATTTTCTTTATTTCTATTTGCAGAGACAATATGATGTACATATACATATATATATAAAAAGAAATTTGAGCATATCCCGCAAGAATGGGTGGTTTAAATTACCGACACAACAGTAATTTTGTTAAACTTCCCTTTCTTCCTTGAAATGGTATCAAAAGAAATTGAATATGGGGTTTCAGTTCCGGAAAATGGGTCATTTGTCCAAATATTTTTAAAACATGGTTCAAATGGACGAGTAAAAATTTATATGGGTGAAATGGACACCAAAAAAATAGCAAGGATGAAACTGGATTCATCCTGACTTAAACTTAAAAAATAGTAAGGATGAAACTGGATGCATCTTGATGTACGTAAATTAAAAATAAGAAAAAGTATTTGAAAATGGGAAGGATGAAACTGTTTACATCCTGGCTATTTTTAAATTTTTGTCCATTTAAACACTATCAAAATTTAAATGTCCTTTTCACCAAGGAATTGTTGATTTTGGTCTTTTTAACCAATTTTGTGGTCATAAAAAGTAATAACAAGGAAATTTTTTTTATTTTTTCGGACTGAAAGGAGATGATTTACATAATGCACAGATATGTTGCAAACTGATACAACTCATAGTAACCCATGGTTATTGTGTATGATTTAGCTAACATGAACGACGTCTTTCTGAAACACATGAAAATATTACCATGTTATTATCCATTCACATCTATTATGGCAAAAATCAGTTAGAGGTTTCAGGTTCCTACAGAGGGGACCAAAGTGCTACAACAATTTAGTGAAACGGTTTCTATCATTTTTCTTGCTTTTGTAACATTTTCTAAATTAAAAATTTGTTAACTTTCTTTTTTTTGATTTTAGTAGGTACTGAAATTTTCGCACATTAATTTAACACCTTCGTTTTTGCTTCCTGCTGTTACCCTGTGTTGAATAATAATTTTTTGTCTATCAATATGAATGACAAAATGCTACTTCAAGTTGGAAGCTAGAGAGGTCAATCGAAGGCAATGATTGGGTGAACCATAATAATAAACTAGCCCGCGCAATTGCGCGGGTTTACTGAACTTGTTATTAATAAATTCTTCGTCATCTGTATGGATGAAATCATCTGTATTGAGGAAATTATAAAGTTGATCCAGAAAAACATCAGGCATATGTAAAACATTACTCTCTTTCAGTTTGCATTTTGTTAAGGATCGAGCAAGAGAGAGGAGAGCATAAACGCGGAAGCATAAAAGACTACATTGATAATAATCTGGTATATAATTCTTATGGCTTAACAGCCAATTTATATTGTTCACAAACTTGACGACCACTCAAGGCACTTTCCTACCTAAGATCAAACTCTAAACATAGACACTTTCCTAATATAACTCAAACTCCTTAAAGTGTATATCTCCTAAATATAGACTCCTATATTATTTCCTAATACCCTCCCTCAAGATGGAGCATGTAGATCACGAATGCCCATCTTGGACCAAAGAAATTTAACTTCGGTTTTCTTCCTTCTTCTTCTTTTTCAACGCTTTTGCGAAAAAATATCTTCAGACCGTGGTTTAAGGACGTTTCGGTCCCCTTCATAGTTTAAGGACATTTCGGTCCCCTCCGTAGTTTAAGGACATTACGGTCCCATCTTTGTAGTTTTAGGACATTTCGGTCCTCTTCGTAGTTTAAGGACGTTTCGGTCCTCTTCGTAGTTTAAGGACATTTCGGTCCCATCTTCGTAGTTTAAGGACATTACGGTCCCATCTTCGTAGTTTAAGGACATTACGGTCCCAATAGTAGTTTTAGAACATACAAGTTCCATTGTTGTAGTTTAGGGACATTTCGGTCCTCTTCATAGTTTAAGGACATTACGGTCCCAGTCATAGTTTTAGGACATTACGGTCCCAATGGAAGTTTAAGGACATTACGGTCCCATCTTCGGAAGTTTAAGGACATTACGGTCCCATCTTTGTAGTTTTAGAACATTTCGGTTCCCTTTGTAGTTTAAGGACGTTTCGGTCCCATCTTCTGAAGAATACTTCTTGTACTCTTGGTTTCTTGGTTTCTTCGATAGAATACTTTTTGTACTTTCTCGACAACTCATAGGATTTCAGCCTATTATTGTTGTTCTTTTCTCATCACCTCTTGGTGATTGTTTTCTTCTCTCTTTTTTTTTTCTTTCTTCACAACATGAATGTTGTTTCTTCTTCTCTTGTTCCAGTCACGCTTTTGTTGCGAAAACTGTCACACTTCTTTGCTTTTCAAGATTCTCTCCCAATCTTTCATTTGCCACGCCATCCAGATTTTCCAAACTTCTGAATTCGTAACATATTTGCAACTCTGTGACATAATTGTCACACTTCTGTTTGCTTTTAAACAAATATTTTGTCTGCATCTTCTTTATTTTCTTTGAGGCTTTTAGCAGCAACTCAGTAGACCATTCAATCATTCAAACTCAGAGTTTCTCACAAACCCTTAAGACAAATTAGGTCGGCAACAAACGCTGCCAGAACCATCTCTTCTTTGTTTTTCTTCTCGATCACAAGAATGTTGTAGCAACGACAGCAACAATTTCTTCCTCTTTAACATCGACAACCAGTCAATATTCCTGCCTGGGATTGAAACACAACCCATGTCTCCATAAACCCTAGGCAACGAACCCATAGCCTGGACGACACTAGTTTCTCCTGTTTTGTAATCACGAAACTCTAAATTTCCTTGTTTGTTTCGAGCTTCTGATTCTGTGCTACCTAGATTTAGTGAATGGAGGAGATCTTGTTCTCCACCAGAGCCCATCACACTTTCCAAATGCCACACGTTAATCAACACCAACAGCTCAGGGTCCTTTGATTTATTCAAAACGGATACGAGACAAACCCAAGTCTCCATGTCCTCGAATTCTTCTCAGCTTCAATTTCTTCGACTGTGATCTCCATTACCAACTAGATCGATGTCAACAGAACTCCTTTAACTGGGTCTTTGCTTGAGAACTCCGTCCTCTCCCGGACTTGTCCAAACTTTTCTTTCCTTCTTCGTTAATTTATAAATCTCCCGTCTCATCACTTGCAGCCTTATTCATCATCAAACCCGAGGACTAAAGCAGCAGCACTCAGCTCCAACTCCGTCAATACAACATTCAATACTCGGCTACATAAGTCACCATCTCCATCTTTGTTTCACCTGCGCTCGTCACCGTCGACGAATGACTGTGGCAGTAGCCATCAATCTATCACCGAGAACATCCTTTGCAGCATTACTACCATTCTCGAGATTCAGTTCAGCTCATAGTTTCCATCCTACATTTCACGAGAATCATCAGCTCTGCCACCTCCCTGTATGTTCCGAGCTCTTCGAAATCGATAGCAAACAACCATCGATCACCACTTTCCTTGTTTCATGTTCACAAAAACAGATCTAAATTTTTTATCCCTTGTCTTAAAACACCGATGAGACCCACTGAACCATGACAAACTAGGGACCAGTACGACAGTACCCAAAAGACTTCTTCCTCAAGTCCACCACAGCACAGCATCCTCTTCTTAGCAACTCGTTAGAGTTCTTCTCACTTTCTCGAGCCCATAACAGCTCGACATCTTCTTCTTAGCAACTACCGCCTCTTTGTTCTATTCTGATCCAGTCAGCATCAATTTATCCAGTCAGCATCAATTCATGCTCCATCTTGGCTCAATACCGTTCTAATCCTTGTCAAGCAGCAGTTTCAATAACCATGGTTGCTTCTAACTTCTTCATCCGAACATCACGATGATCCGTCTTGGCTAGGAATCACACAAACACGGATCGACAGGTAACAAGTGATGGGTATAAAAATAGGGTTACAGCAGATCTTACGTCTTCTTCTCAATTATCAGATTTTTTTTTTCGTTTTTTTTTTTCTTTCTTTTTTTTTTCTTTTCTTCTTCTTACGACTTGAAAACTCTATACCAAAACATCTAACTTGTCTTCCTCTCCTCTCTCCCTCTCACCTTGCTCTGATACCATGTTAAGGATCGAGCAAGAGAGAGGAGAGCATAAACGCGGAAGCATAAAAGACTACATTGATAATAATCTGGTATATATAATTCTTATGGCTTAACAGCCAATTTATATTGTTCACAAACTTGACGACCACTCAAGGCACTTTCCTACCTAAGATCAAACTCTAAACATAGACACTTTCCTAATATAACTCAAACTCCTTAAAGTGTATATCTCCTAAATATAGACTCCTATATTATTTCCTAATACATTTGAATTCATCGGCATTATTAGAATCTGCACCAATATCAGCGATACACAGAGATAATGTTTTATGATTGTCAATATGACCTCCTCCTCTTCTTAATTGAGAAACGAGTTCGATACATACCTTAGATACCACAGAAAGGTACCGGAGTTTCTTCAAGTTTTGGTTTTTTACTGCAGTTTCAGCTATAGGAGCCATGGCAAACCCTTACAGAAGGCTTTTCTTTCTTTCCTTTCTCTTAAAGAATGATGATCGACGCCGCCGACTATGTAATCACCAGAACCGAAGGTCCTAATAATATTCATAGTAAAAAGATTTATAGTAAGAAGGTCCTAATTACCTTTTTATAATTAAGTATAAATATTCTGGCTGTCTCTTCTGAATTAATTATTTTCTTTCCTAACTAATTCCTCTTCTTTCCTCTTATACCTCTTGTACTCGACTCTTAATTTGTCAGTATTTCCTTCTTTCTTAAAAAAAAATAATAAGCAGCTTTCCGTCCACAAAACAATATAAAGTCCCTTAATACGATCTGAACCCATCTCCATTCAAGTGTATAGATAGATATAGAAGATCAAGTTTTGATGAACAAACAAATAATGGATTCAGGTATTTTCTCTTAATTGATTGTCATCAAATTCAGCATAATTTTATTTTTTGAATTCGCTTTTGGCAAGCCGACGCTTAAGTAACTACTTTTGTTTGTTTGTTTCACTTCTGAGTGAAGGCCATGAAATCCCATTATTTGCCGGACAAACTGAAACCCCAAAGTGGACGAGGGATTTAATCTCCAAAAGGAGAGATCTAGATTCTTTTCTAGGTATTCATGGTATGGCTGCTCCACCCTGTTAAAAAGTTATAATAATTGGATATTGTTGTTGATCGAGTTATTTATTAAATTGAACGTGTGTGCATCCACCACAGGAACGCCAGCAGCATTTTATCGATCTTTATCTTCCCACCAGCGACAGGTCGTTGAAAATGTATGGGACAAATTGGACGATGCTATTATGGAGTCAATACTGGAGTATCTCACCACAGCGGAGGTAATGAGTTGCCTATTGGTTTGTAAGCGATGGCTATCGTTTATCTTGTCTACTCCTATATCAAACCGCCAGTTGAATAAGAAACGTACTCCATGGTTCTTATTGTCTCACAATTCCTCAACAACCTCCGGGATTCTTTACGACTCAGAAGTTTCTCTTTGGCGACAAAGCTGTTGGAGTGGATTTGGCAACTCTTCAGCAATCTTTGGGAAAGTTGATAAACTAACTCCAGTTGCTGCTTCTGCTGGGGTGGTCTGCTTTCGATATGGATCATCATTTTTCGGAACCACTAGTAGTGCTTGTCCTCTTATTGTGTTGATATGTTACCCCAGCTAAACATTGATCCTCATCTCAATATCAGAGGAATTGCAATGCACGAACTAAAATCAAACACATTAATAGGAGGAATGCGAGAATCAATATACAGAGTATTTGTACTCTATGGTAATTGGCCTAATCTGGGTCTCAAGTGTTTCTCAATGTCAGATGATTTTCATGATCAAGGGGGTTATATAATTGGAAAGAGTTGCCATTGACACGAGAGATAGTAGTAGAAGAAAGTCTATCAGAGTCAAATCGTGCTCTCCTCTGGGTACAAATCAGTATGGACACGCTGGTCGGTGTGACCTCGATAGGTAATGAAGGACAAATTTTGGTAAACTTCTTTTCCAAAAGTATGGGGAGATTAATCTGCTTCAACACCAAACGGGGGCTTATTTTATGTCCCGTTGTTTTGTATCACCACATCTTTACGGGAGAGACATGGTAAAATGTGATGACAGGTTTTCATAGTAGGCATAGAGGATCCAGATCCAATTCCATATGCCCTCAATGAATTCATCCGGCTGAAAATATGGGAGATGGATGTGGAAAAAATAGAGTTGAAACCGCAGTCATTGATATGTTCTGAAAAGTACAGCTTTCCACATGAAGAATTACGTTACATCAAGCCGCATCGTATATGTTGTGCTGGTTGTGGGGATTACATAATGATATGTTTGGAGTCTAATCTCACAAATGACTTAAATAAGATCATGATGTACAATTTAAAAGAAAACACGTGGACTTTTTTACCAAATCACCTGGACAGTCAGACGGTGGAAGGCGATTACTCTGAAATGGTGGTCACATCGGTTTATGCTTTCTTACCAAACATTCGTGCACTTTTTGTATAACCGGTATTTTACAAATTTTACTGCAATCGGCTATGTGCATGGTTCTACTCTCGGATTGGGTGGTCCTTTTTATTTGTTTTATTTCTTTGTTTTATGTGAAAAGAACTTCATATACTTCTCCCGTTTCCAAAAGACAGTCCGGTTTGACTTTGTCAAGATATTAAGGAGATTATGGTAGTTTACATTCTCACTCTTAACTACTTGCCTAATTTATTCCAATAAATATGTTAGTAGTAAAAACTACCAAACATTGTGTTGGGATTGTAAATAGAAAATTAAAAAAAAAAAGTAAAGTAAAACATATCGATTTATAGAAACAGTATCAATAAAGATTGTATACTTATCGAGTATAACCTTAATAAAGAATTTAATTTGGAACCATACATATATTATCTTCAAAAGGATATATTTTTTTTCTTAATTATACATATTTCATTAATATTCTAGATTGGGTCTCATTAAAATAGAAATTATGAATATAAAAAACTTAAGGGTATGTGAGAGAGTTCATTGGAAAAATATGACTATAAACAAAAGCTGGACACATTTTTAAAACATACCAAAATGGAATAGAGGACGGTCTTTCAGAAATAGAGGGAGTATTAGAAAAGGGAGAAAGTCTTTTACAATTACAAGATATAGTTATGCCTTTTATTTTTGATGGGAGACTATTTTTCGTCTGAATATGGCGATCCTGTAGTATATTTCATAATTTTTCCTCTCGTTGTGCTCTCGGTAGAATGAACTAGAGCCTCATCAAATGCTTCGTTCTCTATATATCCAGAGATGATCTTAAATCAATAAGGTGCATGTGGGAACTTAATTACACTAGACTTTGGGAACTTATAAGGGGCAGATGCACAATCACTTTCTTTGTTTTAACTATAAGGTTTGGTGTGATGTGGCTTCGCATCGTCTTGTCGCTCAGGATTTTTAGTTTGGCGTGGCTTCATCTGGCTCCGTCCTGATACATGTTTCGGATTTTTGATTTGGTACGTCTTGCCGTCGCCTCGCCCTGTCGTTTAGAACTTTTGACTTGGTGTGCCGTAGCTTTATCTAGCTCCATCTCGATGTATGTTTCGGATTTTTGATTTGGTGCGGTCAAATGCTGAAGTGTGTAAAGGCGGCGTTTAAAAACAAAAAGGCAAACTGGCCTTTCTTTTTTCTTCCATAAATGGGTTCTTCATTTAATCCAAGAGTACTCTATGCGTCTTAAGGGTGATATGGGGAATGCCAGTGAAGACGTGCGAATTCTGAATGAACTAGAGCCTCATCAAATGCTTCGTTCTCTATATACTAGATTTTGGGAACTTATAAGTTGCAGATCCACAATTATTTTCTTTGTTTTAACTATAAGGTTTGGTGTGATGTGGCTTCGCATCGCTTTGTCGCTTAGGATTTTTAATTTGGCGTGGCTTCATCTGGCTCCGTCCCGATGCATGTTTCGGATTTTTGATTTGGTACGGCTCGGCCTCGCCTCGCCTTGTCGCTTAGGATTTTTGACTTGGTGTGCCTTAGCTTTACCTGGCTCTGTCCCGATGCATGTTTCGGATTTTTGATTTGGTGCGGTTAAATGCTGAAGTGTGTAAAGGCGATGTTTAAAAACAAAAAGGCAAACTGGCCTTTCTTTTTTCTTCCATAAATGGGTTTTTCATTTAATCCAAGAGTACTCTATGCGTCTTAAGGGTGATATGGTGAATGACAGTGAAGATGTGCGAATTCTGAATTTTTTCAGAGTTAGTTGTTGAGGGGTGAATTTAGGTTTGAGGTTCTACCCGTCCTAGCTAGCCAAATGACCTCACTTTTCTAAGAATAGTAAGAGAGAGAGAGTTGCCTTTCCATTGTACCTTGTCCTACTTTATATTTCCAAAAGCCCTTTCCTTTTATGACATCATGCCATGTGTCTTAAACTTTTTAATTACTACTAATGTCATTCCTTCTCTAATAAAAACTCCTTCTTTCTTATTAATTCCTCCCTTGTCCTTTCCATCTAATAGACACTTTCTTGGTGGACTTGGACTTTAGTCCCTAAGCCCCCTTGTCTCATGTTGGGTTTGCCTCACCTTTAAGGGCATACTAGCCCGGCTAAAGGGGTAATATTTTTCATGTATCAACATTAATCCCCTGACTATTGGGTCAATTGTTAAATGACCCGATAGTCAAATCATCCTGCACTGGTTTCAATGTTCAAGGAGGCGGAACTGGAGCGCCTGTTTTTAATGAAGGCCGAAGTTAAGGCGCTTCGTGAACACAGATTAGCGAAAAGGGATTCCATGCGTGTCCAGTTTGCGGAACGTGATAAAGTGCGTCAGACGTCTCAAAGGGCCGGACACATGACATCTACCTTTCACCATGCTTTAGATGACGCTTTCTCAGCTCGGTACACTGCCAATTCGCTTCCCATGGAGTCCTCACTAATGACAGCGACTATAGACCATGCCATCGTTGATTGTCGTTCGTGATAAGTGAGGCTAACCGGGAACTATCTCAGGCCGCCGTTCAGTGCGACGAGGGGCGTTTAAAGGCGGAAGCCGTGGATATGGACATTGCCCGTTGTCGCGAGCTGATAGTCGGTTAACTCTGCGTGTCGTTTTGAGGCGACTTATTTTCTAGCTTTTTATTCCGTACACTTGTTTTAGGATTCCGTCTCTTGTGGACTTCTTTTCGATATTAGTACTATTTATTGCTTGCCTCTATGCTGCTTTTCCCTGTCGCTACTTTCCCTACCTTTCTTGTGTTGTGGGTATTGTCCTGCTGGTATTTGATCTCTGAGTCACCAGGACTCATTTCAAGTCTTCCTTCCTTCTAGGAGGTACCCCAGTGCTGCTTGGGGAAACATCGTCTCCTATACTTAATTTTCAATGTGAATCGACACGTATCTCAACGTATAAAGGAAAAAGGAGGGTATGGATGGTAACTGCATCGTGAGTCACGCCCTTTACCTTTATGTACAGTTCTTCTCCCTTGTATGCTTACTAGTTTCTTTTTAATTTCATTCTCCTTCTCTTGGTCAATCGTGTTGCCTGCTGTTGATGGTGGTTTTTAGCTTAGGGTTAAAATTATAAAACCTTACATCTGATGTGACGTCACTCTGTAAGGAAAACGAACCATGAGTGTTAACCTCTTCGCTGACATATTTATTGAGCCATTCAATATATTTACATGAAATTTATCCAGACTGGCGCATGTAGCAACCATCCAATGTTCTGTAAATTTCGGCGTCTTGCCTATATTCACTTAATATAAGTTTCTTTGAATGCTTTCTATGCTATGTTCCCCAGCTGAACCCTTAATGTTGATATGGCATGACAATTTGTATTCACTCGCAGCAGAGTAGCACGAATTTCCAAATATCAAGGATAAGGTCTTTGCATAAGGTATTCAATCAGAAAGCATGCTGCTCTCTGGCTATGAACTTAAAGAACTCTGTGTCAACACATAGAATTCAATCAATTACTTTTATGCCCTGCGCAGTATATCAGACCTTCCTTGTCGAAAATAAGCCTAGGCAAACTAGGTAATTAATCCGCCATGGATTAGAAGGTGCAAAACCTTGACCAGAATCAGGAAACAGGGAGTCGCAACAGCAAAGGGAGGCGTGGCCATGCCTTAGGACAGCTGGAGCCACTTGCCATTGGCCACACCCCCATCCTAAACCGGCCCTACTTCCATCGACCAATCAGGTCGCCTTAAAACTGTCACGCTCACCAGTTGTGGTTGAGGCCATACCTGCCGGCCCCACTTTCTATCGACCAATCAAGTCGCTCTAAAGTCGTCACTCTCACGCTGGAAGTGTGGCCACACCATGTTTGGCTGGCCTTCCCTTTTTCGACCAATCAGGTTTCTCTAAACCTTCCACAGCTTTAAAAGAGGTGTCAAGATGTCGTCATACCATGTTGGCTTCCCAAAACTGCGCCAACATATTAATGGCATGCCAAAAACGCCAAAAAGCATGTCAATCGCACATGCCAAACGGGCATGCCAAGTGCACGTGCCAAACATGCCACTTACCGCGTCAACATGCTAACGATATGCCAAACCTGCCAAAACAGGCCAACGCGCCATAAATAGCACAATACGTGCTAACATACCTCCTGTTCGGGGCCAACACCATGATAAGCTCAAATTAGGGTTTTCTAGTCAATAAGAACGACTCTGCATTAACCAAAACCCTAATTTTCGCAACACAAATTATGCCATGTCGGCCCCACAACATGCCACGAGCCGGGTGGGGACCAGGAAGCCCTAGGAATGGCGCCATATCATAGCCACCCACGACAATCCTTACTCTTGTGGCCGTTTCCACACTACGGCCTTGTCATAGTTCCTTTGGCATAGCTATGGAACCATTTGCACAAAAAAGTGTCACCATGCCGCGACCGCATGCCACATTCACCAATTAGGGTTTCGACATGCCAAACCCTAATTTAGGAAAATTTGATACGCTAACCAAGCCAAGTAACGTTTCCCAGAGCGTTGGGATTGATGTGTCTACAGGGTTAATGTTGCCACGCCACATGTGGGTCTAACACCAATGTGCCAAAGTCTAGCGGCCATGGCTATGCCAGGCGCTACTTCGTGCCACTGGCATGTGCTAACTATGCCAGCCACGCCGCCATGCCACAGTCATGCCGCACGTGCTAAATAGAGTTGCGATACGCCAAACCCTAATTTAACTAAAAGTTTCCATACCAACTGAGTCCAGTGACTCTCCTGAGACCTCAAAATTAACTTAGCAACATGGTCAATGTTTCCAGAAGCCATATTTGGGTCTAACACCAATATGCCAAAACAGCTGCCACGGCTACGCCACTGGCATGCCGCTATGCCATGGCTCCGCCAGGCGTCACTATGCCGATGGCGCCACTTCGCAATACAACAAGATGCGACCATAATTAATGGCCATCCTTCCCCATGAGATGCAATCTCAGCCATCCAAGTTCGCCACCGAACTGACATACTTGTGGCAAGTTTCAAGCGACCAGCTGCCTAAATCTAGTGGCCATGGCTACGCCAGGCGCCACTTGCATCACCGTGCCACTAGCATGCACGAGCCATGCCAGCCATGCCACCGTTCCACTGGCGTACACCAAAACACCACCGCGCCATTATCAGGCAGCAACACAAGGTAGTCATAATCAACGGCTATCCTCCTTCATGAGATGTGATCTCATCCATCGAAGTTCACCACCGTACTGACAAACTTTTGGCAAGTTTTAGGCGTCCAGCCAAAACGAGCCTAATACCATTGCATGCTATTTTCCTGCGGTAAGTCCCTCGACTTTGAGTTGCCACACGTAGCAAAGTGCTACATGTTTTCCACGAAAACACTCGAGATATCAAACATGTCACAAACTGGGGGATGCTCATCAGGGTATTGGTCTGGCGGTTTACCGCGTGCGGCGTGCAATGCGCCCGTTACAAGAAAGTGTCATGAAGCAGGAAGATTAGTGGTGGTAAAAATTAACGGTGTAAGAGAATTCGTTTCCTTCATCATGGAAGCATAATGACTGAAGGTTACACGTTACTCTATTCTTCCACCACTCAATCGTTTCCACTTTCTACGAGACCAGTGTACGTTTTAATATGACTTGTATAAATAGGCTTCACCTATTTTCACCAAACAAAAATTTTTGGTCGGAAACAACACAGTATCTAGAAATCACCTGGTAGCTTTCCATTCGGCTAGCCAGTTCTACTTTCAGATACGAGTCATAAACAACCACACCTTCAGAATCAACTATTCTGGTCTCAACACTCTCTTTGCTTCCCTCCCTAAGACCAACCCTTATCCTTCACTTTGTGACCGAAGCAAGCTTGGAACGACCATTTCTTGGTTTAGGCCAGGATTGTACAGTTTGATCTCTCGAATCAAAAGTACTCCCGTGCAGTGCATTGTTTAGGGTTTAGATTCATTTCTCATCCACACACCCGAAATTACCAAAATCAGCAGAAACATTTTTCACCCACAAACACCTGCATGGCCAACTCTCTTCATGGATATGTGTTATCTTTGGCACCTATTCCCATGTTAGTTTCGGCGAGATTCAGACGCTGTGAATTGAAGCGCCTTCTGCTTGTGAAGTCTGAAATCAATGAGCTTCAAAAGCAGAGGAAGATAAGTAGAGATGCCAAGCGTGAGAACTTCAGGTTATAACATGAGGCGTACCAGACTGCTCGGCAAGCTGAACCGTCAGGTCGCGTGCTGTTAGAGATCCAGCGAGCGCTGGACGAGGCTACTACCCCTCGTGACGCGGCCAATCAATTATTCGTAGATTCTGTGATGCTGGTGGCTATTATAGATCACGCCATTTCCTATTGCCATCTCTGGATTTCCGATCAGATAGCCTTACCACTTCTTGGGCATACACTGACCTTGGAGGATGCGTCTACGCTCGTACCTTACCCCTATCTTGAGGATGAGTTGGCGCGCTTATTAGTCTTAAAAGAAGAAGCGGGTTTGTTTTGGGAGCTTCGGTTAATTCTTCAATATAAAACTCGTAAAGAGTACGATGATCATGAGGACACCCTTTCGCTTGCTCGTGAAGCCGGGGCTGAGGGTGAAGTTGTTCAAGACATCCATCATTTAGTGCATGAAGCTGATCAGGATCTTCGCTTGGATATTGCCCAGTGTGATGACGGACGTTTGATGGTAGAAACTTTGGATGCGGATATTGCTCGTTTTCGGACGTTAATGATTGATTAGTTTGTGTGTCCCTCTACAGGGTTATCTTTTAGTTTTGACGCTTGGTTTCCCTTTTTATGTTTGTTCTGAATCATTATGAATGGTTTTTGCTTTTTTAAGTTGAGTGTTGTTTTCTTCCTTTTTTTTTTTTGAAAGTGCTCACTCCCTCCCTCTCATGTTTCTCTTTGTTGTTTTGACTTTTTTTTTAGAAGGGTATGCGTACTCCCCCCTCTTTTATGAGGGGGGTTACCACTGATAAAACAGGGTTAGCGCCATAGTAAAACATGCCTACTCCCCCTATTTGTTTTTTATTTATTGAGATGGTGTTGGGTGAGGCGGTCGTTAGTGAAACGTTCCTACTCCCCCCTTTTTTTGATGAAAGGGTGTTGGGTGGGGTGGGTGTTAGTGAAACGCGCATACTCTCTCTCTCCCCCCCCTCTTTTTGTTGAAAGGGTGTTGGTGGGGTGGGCCTTAGTGAAACGCGCCTACTCCGCCCTTTTTTTGATGAAAGGGTGTTGGGTGGGATGGGCGTTCATGAAACGCGCCTACTCCCCCTTCTTTTTGATGAAAGGGTGTTGGGTGAGGTGTGCGTTAGTGAAATGCGCCTACTCCCCCCTCTTTTTGTTGAAAGGGTGTTGGTGGGGTGGGCATTAGTGGAACGCGCCTACTCCCCCCTCTTTTTGTTGAAAGGGTGTTGGTGGGGTAGGCGTTAGTGGAACGCGCCCCCTCTTTTTGATGAAAGGGTGTTGGGTGGGATGGGCGTTAGTGAAACGCGCCTACTCCCCCTTGAGACCTTTGTGTATTTGTCATTTAATCAGCCTCCTTTGGCTTCCCTGAGACCTTTTGTGGACTTGTCAGTCAATCAGGCGTCTTTGGCTGCCTTGAGACCTTTTGTGAATTTGTCAGTCAATCAGGCGCCTTTGGCTTTCCTAAGACCTTTTGTTAATTTTTCAGTCAATCAGGCACCTTTGGATGTCCTGAGACCTTTTGTGAATTTGTCAGTCAATCGGGCGCCTTTGGCTGTCCTGAGACCGTTTGTGAATTTGCCAGTCAATCAGTCGCCTTTGGCTGTCCCAAGACCTTTTGTGAATACACCACTTTCGTCAACTTACTTTTATTTCTTAAGGCAGATGTTTACATGGTGTGACTCATGCGTAAAAAAATTTCAACCACTTGCCATAGATAGGCGTTTTGACCTTGGTTCCATTCATGCGTCGAAGCTTGTAGTATCCGCTTTCTGCGCCACTTTCCTTATCGTGAACGGGCCCTCCCAGTTTGCAGCGAACTTGCGGGAACTGGCATTTCTTTGTACCTGTGGGGAGATTTTCAAGACCAACTCGTCCACCTTGAACATTATCTCCTTTACGCTCTGGTTATAGTAGTTAGTTGCGCGCTTCATATAAGCTTCTGCGAATCTTTCCGCTCGTGTTTTTCTTTCCTTTATTGTGTCTAAATGAGCGAAGCGGCTTATTTCATCTGGTGTGATGTGGCTAGCCATTGCTACTCTTGCAGATGGAATCGCTATTTCTGCGGGTAGGATTGCGTTTTCTCCGTAGACTAGCGAATAAGGTGATGATCCCGTGGAACTGCGCTTAGAGATCATGTATGCCCAGAGTGCCAATGACAACTGTTCGTGCCATTCCCTATGGTGATCATGCACTGTTCTACTAAGGATGTGGATGAGGTATTATTTGTTGCCTCCACCTGCCCATTCCCTTTGGTATAATAAGGGGTTGACGTGTGGAGCCTTGTGTTGTATTGGCGGAGCAGGTCAATCACGTCTTTGTTCACAAACGACTTCGCGTTATCTGCCCTGATTATCATGGGCGCACCAAACCTACAAATGATGTGCTCTTTAATGAATGCGGCTATTGTAGCACCCGCGTAATCTTTGAGGGGTATTGCTTCAACCCACTTGGACGCGTACTCAGTGGCGGTTATTATGTATTTATGGCGTTTTGAGGATGTTGGGTTTTCCATCTCGACTTCACACGCTTCTTCCACCTCATCATCCCATGGCTTCCAAACGTCCCCGCTCGGATCGTGGGAGAGCATCATGATTTGGTGTTGAGTCGTTTTGCCGCCATCCGGGTTGCTCATCTCAATCTCGTCTATGTCCAAATTTTTCTGGAACATCCTCCGAAGGTTGAAGCAGTTGATCGTATGGTGTTGTACCCTGCGGTGGTAATGGAAATACCTGGTGTCATTTGTGTCAATAGCGCTGGGGTCAGTCTTTGTTGGCGACAGTTGGATTTCCTTGTTTGCTACCCATTGTTCCAATAATCCCACAATTTTTTCTTTGCTACAGGGAAGGGGTGGTGGAAGCGCATGTGTTCCCCAACCCTCTCGGTTGTTATTTGCACGGGTATTCCTGGGCGTGGTTGAGAAGGTGTTCACTGATGTTTACTTTCAATGATGTTGTAGTAATAGTTCGTTCAAGACTTGTGAAATCAGATTTTAGACTTAATTTTAAATTAAAAATATAACAAACTTAAATAAAAGTGATATGAAAATATGGAGAAGCCTAGGGATATGGATTCCACTATTTACCAATATCAAAGTGATTTATATTCTCTAATTATAAATGTTGTGAAAGTTATGGTGGAGACTGGGGCTATGGATTCCACTATTTACCAATATCAAAGTGATTTATATTCTCTAATTATAATTGTTAGAGCATAGCTCGGTCGACCTCGCATGCGTTTTTATATCAAGCATGTTTGTCAATGTTAGTGATCAAAACTATGAGTCTTGATTTCTATGCTATTATAGCTAAGTCTCGGACTAGGATAGAAAAGTGTAGTTGAGCTCAAGGACTTCATGGCGATTCATCATACAACGGCGAAGATCAACTCAAGGAATCGTGGAACTTCATCAACAAAAAGGTATGTGGATACTTGAACTTATCTATCACTCAGAAGTCTATATTTTCTATTTCCTACTTCTTATGAGACAAAAAGTCGTATGCTATATAGACTGGATCATACACATTTGACATTTCGGGATGAGTATTAACTACTTATCCTTTTCTCGAAATCGTGTGTTGGTAAAGCGTTTCGCTTTGATCAATTTTATCTTCACCTAGTGACGAAAGTCATGAAAAGTTTCAATTACTTTGAGAATAGCTCTGACGTGAAACGGTCTGTGAATAACGGCTATATAACGTCCTATGAGAATGTCTCAATGATTGGAATGAGAGTTTAGATTACATAAACATGTATTCCTTAATACGAAGTTTTCGAACTTTGTTGATTGAGAGAAACCGGAGGAATTGGCTTTGCCAAGTCCACGAACCCAGTTTGCGAACTCAGTCTGCGAACTGTCGGAAGTTCTTGTACCGAGAATTTCTGCTGGGATTCAAAATTCGTTCGTGAAGTTCAAGTCCGCGAACTCAGTCCGCGAACCTAGTCCGCGAACTGGCGGAAGTCTCTTTGCCGAGATTTTCTGCTGAGTTTGGAAAACTCTGCCGGTTGCCTTAAGTCCGCGAACTTTTTTGTGAGCTTAAGTGGTTATGATCTAAAGATGTGCTCTGAACATGAAACTTAAATTACTAAGGAATGCTTTTTGCAAACCGTGGCTATAAAGTTCATGAGCCGATTCAATCGAATCGAATCATCTTTGTTTCAATTGTGTCTTGTGTAGTTACATAAGATCTCATAGCAATTGAACAACTCTCTAACTAGTTCATTTGAGTCAATTGAACTAGTTATGGTGAAGAAGAACTAGGTTTATATGAATTGCTCATATTGTTAACCTTTTGGGTTACTATGTTGAACCAACATACACGTACACGTTTGGGCATGGTTTTCACAAACCCAGTAAACGTCTACCCAAGTGTGTGTGACAAGCTAAGTTTTCGATCTAACGGTTGAGAAATATTAGCTTGAATCTAAATCAGGTTTTCATCTAACAGTGAATATGAATTGCTTTGTAAATAAGGCAAAACCCTGATTTGAAGGCTATATAAAGGAGACATCTAGCATTGTGAAAAACTAATCCCCATACGTCTGTGTGATAATAGTGCGCTCGCTAGAGTCGATTTTCCTTTAATCTTTGGTTTTCTGCTCTAAAACCATGTTAACGACTTAAAGACTTCATTGGGATTGTGAAGCCAGACCGATACTACTTTTATCGTAGTTGTGTGATCTGATCTTGCATCTTCTATCATACGAGTACAATCTATTGATTGGCTTGATATCGTGAGAGTTCTCCGATAGGCAAGATAAAGAAGTCACAAACATCTTCGTCTCACTGTTTGTGATTCCTCGACAAACCGCTTGTATAGTCAAGAAGGATTTTTGAGAGGTGATTGATTAATCTAGGATGTTCTTCGGGAATATAAGACCAGATTATCAATGGTTCTTGTTCACCTTGATTTTATATCTTAAGAAGGAACAAAACCTATGGTTTTTCTATGGGAGACAGATTTATCCTTTGATATACTTTTCTTTGTGAGACAGATTTGTTTATTATCAAGTCTGCGATTTTGGGTTGCAGCAACTCTTAGTTGTGGGTGAGATCAGCTAAGGGAATCAAGTGCGTAGTATCCTGCTGGGATCATAGGCGTAGGAGTACAACTATACCTTAAATCGGTGGGAGACTGATTGGGGTTCAACTATAGTCCAGTCCGCAGTTAGTTTGTAGTAGGTTGGTGTCTGTAGCGGCTTAATACAGTGTGTATTCAATCTGGACTAGGTCCCGGGGTTTTTTTTCATTTGCGGTTTCCTCGTTAACAAAACTTCTGGTGTCTGTGTTATTTCTTTTCCGCATTATATTTTATATAATTGAAATAATACAGGTTGTGCGTTAAGATCATCAATTGGATATCCAACCCGTGGTTATTGATTGATATTGATTGATCCTTGGATATTGGTCTTTGGTACCGTCCAAGGCTAGTGATTCTTCTCAACAAAAGGTTTCCGCTGATGGAAAAAGTGAAATACCTTCTCCGGCAGTTAAAGTTCAAAAGAGTAAATTTTATCAACCTCCAAAGTTAGCACACACGGATCGAGGTAAGAACATTCCTTATGTTTGCCACTATTGCGGAAATAAAGGTCACCTGGAAAGGAGATGTCGTTTCCGTATAAGGAATGAGAAACTTCATGATGTTCTTGTTTGGGCATCACAAGAAGTTGTGAAACCAAGATCATACGTTAAGACTGATCCTTTTAACGTTACAGGTTGTAATTGTCCAACCTTTAGGAAAAGGAATCAGTGCTATGATATACCTAGATTTGCCTATAAATGTCGTACGAATCCTTTTCATAATCGTAATGGTTATCAAAAGGATAACTTCGTAAAGACGAAGACAAGATCCGATGCTCCCAATTGGAGAAAGACCAACTTGCAAAAGAATAGTCAATCCAATTCTCTTCCAAGAATTCTAGAAGAAAGTGATGGGAAGAAGGTTCCGAATGTTCCTAAACGCACTCAGAAGTGGATACCGAAGAAAGACAATGATGTTTTGAGTGTGAAAAGGAATGATCTTCCAGAAAACTCCATGACTATGGAAAAGGCAATATCCATGATGTTGGAACTTAACAATTTTTTTGGAAAAATGGAATTGGATGTGAAAGGTTCTAAAAGTGATCTCTTTCATGATAATCCAAAGGTCACTTATGGTGAGCAAGACTTTGTTCACCCCAACGCAACTTGATTGTGTTGGAAGTGCATCCTCACCAGGTATGCCCTTCTTTGTATACGGTGAGGGAAGCACAAGAATTAGGGCACACAGATTATGTTCGGTAAGGCGGTAGAATTCGATTGGATTCATCTAAAAAGGTATGTCTATAAACTTGAGCAATATTTGTACTTTTATTTTCTTAGAATACTTATAATAATCTTGCTTATCTTTCATTTCTACCTAACTTGATATGTGTTTAAGGTTTTTAAATGTTTAGGTTTGAAAATAATAGTTCGGGATTTTTGGACTACATGGTACACATACCAAGTATGCATAACAGCATTCAAAATCAAAATCCAGGGGTTTAAGTTCGCAAACCGTATGCATACTTGACGTCGATATTCGGTAAACTTGTTTTGGCCGTAACTTCTTCGTCCGAACTCGGATTTACCTCATTCTTTTTGCATTCTCTTTCTTATTGAATTCCCTTAAAAATGGAGATGATAATTGTTGAATTTGTATGAGCTAATATTGATCTTTGTCATGTCTCTTGTTTTTTAGTGTTTGCTCCGTTTCATTGCACTTGTTCTATTCTCTTGGACTTGGGGACTGGGATTCTTGGAGAAATCCTATTCTAAGCTATTTTGTGCCTGTTACAAGAGTGATGTTGGTGAATCACAAAGAAGGAAGTTCGAGAATGGGTAGTAGTTCACATTGCTATATATTCTTGAGTGTTCACAATCATCTCATGTGAACTATGGTGCATAGTCGTCAATGACTTTGTATGTTCTTCTTTGTTAAGGAAATATTTTTATACGCTTTTGGTAACCACTCTTGGCATAAATCCATGCGAAAAAGATTGATTCTACCTTCTAAGGGCAAAGATTGTTATTGCAGTATTAATCTTTATGATTTTGTGATATTGCAATTGTTTATGGGATATGTATTGTTTGCGTCCGTGAACTTGAAGGTCTCATATGCTGTCAAAAGTAAAGTCGTTTATAAATTGGTATTCGTATTGATGAAAGGACGAATGGACTTTTGACAAATACAAAAGTTATGCCTATGGAGTCATTTATTTGACGGAAAATAGGGTAAAATCTTTTGTGTGACAAGGAAAAAGTCTATTATGTCGTTATGCAAATAGTGATGGAAAATAGAATAGATCCTTGTATGTTATCCACAGTATTGATCTTCATTGATCCATTTTGTTATGTTTTACCGTGAAGGCTCCATTGTGTATCTTATGTTGAGCACCTTACAACTATGTCGATTAATATTGGCCTTGTTGGTTGTTCCATGAGATGCTATATGTTGAGCATTCTTGAACTAAATTAATCATCTTGATTGGTTATTTAGTTATTTGCTCCGAAAGTCTTCTTTTGTCGAGCAAAATCTTTTTACAATTAAATTGATTTTTTCGGTGATTAGTTTGTTGTGTATTCCAATTAGATTAATTATAGGTTCTCTTGTAATTAATCTAGTTGAGTTTGTCATATATTCCACAAGTTCTTGTGTTGAGTATATGAACAGCTATACTAATCATATTCTATTGGTTGATGTAGTCGTATATTCCGTAAGGTTTTCCTTATGTTGAGTATGTGAACGATTAAGTTACTCATCTCCGTATGATTACCTTAGTCATAGCTCCGTAAGTTTACTTATGTTGAGCACAATCAATTAAATTGATCACTTTTGTGGTTTGATTTAGTTGCATATTCCGATTAAATTAATCATGGGTTTACTTGTGATTAATTTGATTGAGTTTTGGATATAGACAATCATTTCCATGGTTTTTGGCGTCCAATTAAAAAATCCTTCTTTTCTTTCGAAATTAAAGTCGCTCTTGTTGTTCTTTCGGGAATGACATCAAATGGGGGAGATTTCTTTTGAACTTGTGCTTAATGGTAATATCTTGCGGGGTGTGCGGCTGTGGAATTTTATAGGGGTTATCTTGTATCTTAAAACTCCTTGATGAATGCATTTAGCTTCGGCTTTATGATTGCATCTAAATTAAGTTGGTATGTATTTTTTTCTTTTAGTCTATGAAATATGTCTTGTGGAAATTTCATTATGATCCCGTTCTTTTACCTTTGCCAATTTTATTGACAAAAAGGAGGAG
Organism: Papaver somniferum; assembly: GCF_003573695.1. Classification (NCBI taxonomy): domain Eukaryota; kingdom Viridiplantae; phylum Streptophyta; class Magnoliopsida; order Ranunculales; family Papaveraceae; genus Papaver; species Papaver somniferum. The sequence goes on from NC_039358.1 coordinate 74,941,383, forward strand.
AAATAATGTAGTTCACATTACAAATACGTATGGTTTTCGGATCATTGTGTAAGGGGGAGTGGTTTCCATAATCGAGATGGAGTATTGACTAAGTGGAAGTGATACATATCACCACAGTATTGTTGTTAAAGTCGTGATGCAATTGGGCTTTGATGTTACATAACGGTACTATGACACTGTACAATAATGATCGAGAATCTCGATTTCTGTCATTGTTATAGCTACGGATCTTCAACAACAGGTGGTGCTAAACTTACAACCTTTGGGATCATTGGAGTACTTGGAAGGACGAATATATCAAGGAACGTTGAAGATTAGACTATGGAATATGAGCCACTAAAGTTTTTGTATTACGTATGTATTAATAGTTTTGTCACTAAAATTGACAAAGGGGGAGATTGTTAGAGCATAGCTCGGTCGACCTCGAATGCGTTGCTATATCAAGCATGTTTGTCAATGTTAGTGATCAAAACTATGAGTCTTGATTTCTAGTCTATTATATCTAAGTCTCGGACTAGGATAGAAAAGTGTAGTTGAGCTCAAGGACTTCATGGCGATTCATCATAGAACGACGAAGATCTACTCAAGGAACCATGGAACTTCATCAACAAAAAGGTATGTGGAGACTTGAACTTATCTATCACTCAAAAGTCTATCTATTCTATCTCCTACTTCTTATGAGACAAAAAGTCGTACGCTATATAGACTGGATCATACACATTTGACATTTCGAGCTGAGTATTCACTACTTATCTTTTTCTCGAAATCGTGTGTTGGTAAAGCGTTTCGCTTTGATCAAGTTTATCTTCACCTAGTGACGAAAGTCATGAAAAGTTTTAATGACTTTGAGAATTGCTCTGACGTGAAACGGTCTGTGAATAACGGCTATATAACGTCCTCTGAGAATGTTTCAATGATTGGAATGAGAGTTTAGATTACATAACCATGTATTCCTTAATCCGAAGTTTTCGAACTTTGTTGATTGAGATAAACCGGAGGAATTGGCTTTGCCAAGTCCGCGAACCCAGTTTGCAAACTCAGTCTGCGAACTTTCGGAAGTTCTTGTACCGAGAATTTATGCTGGGATTCCAAATTCGTTCGTGAAGTTCAAAACCGCGAACTCAGTCCGCGAACCTAGTCCGCGAAACTGGCAGAAGTCTTTTTACCGAGATTTTCTACTGAGTTTGGAAAACTCTGCCGGTTGCCTTAAGTCTGCGAAATTGTTTGTTACCTTAAGCGGTTATGATCTAAAGATGTGCTCTGAACATGAAACTTAAATTACTATGGAATGCTTTATGCAAACCGTGGCTATAAAGTTCATGAGCCGATTCAATCGAATCGAATCATCTTTGTTTCAATTATGTATTGTGTAGTTACATAAGATCTCATAGCAATTGAACAACTCTCTAACTAGTTCATTTGAGTCAATTGAATTAGTTATGGTGAAGAAGAACTAGGTTAATATGAATTGCTCATATGGTTAACCTTTTGGGTTACTATGTTGAACCAACATACACGTACACGTTTGGGAATGGTTTTCACAAACCCAGTAAACGTCTACCCAAGTGTGTGTGACAAGCTAAGTTTTCGATCTAACGGTTGAGAAATATTAGCTTTAATCTAAATCAGGTTTTCATCTAACGGTGAATATGAATTGATTTGTAACTAAGGCAAAACCCTGATTTGAAGGCTATATAAAGGAGACATCTAGCATTGTGCAAAACTAATCCCCACACGTCTGTGTGATACTAGTGCCCTCGCTAGAGTCGATTCTCCTTTAACCTTTGGTTTTCTTCTCTAAAACCAGGTCAACAACTTAAAGACTTCATTGGGATTGTGAAGCCAGACCGATACTACTTTTATCGTAGTTGTGTGATCTGATCTTGCATCTTCTATCGTACAAGTACAATCTATTGATTGGCTTGATATCGTGAGATTTCTCCGATAGGCAAGATAAAGAAGTCACAAACATCTTCGTCTTACTGTTTGTGATTCCTCGACAAACCGCTTGTATAGTCAAGAAGGATTTTTGAGAGGTGATTGATTAATCTAGGATGTTCTTCGGGAATATAAGACCGGATTATCAATTGGTTCCTGTTCACCTTGATTTTATATCTTAAGACGGAACAAAACCTAGGGTTTTTCTGTGGGAGACAGATTTATCCTTTGATAGACTTTTCTATGTGACACAGATTTTTTTATTATCAAGTCTCCGATTTTGGGTTGCAGCAACTCTTAGTTGTGGGTGAGATCAGCTAAGGGAATCAAGTGCGCAGTATCCTGCTGGGATCAGAGGCGTAGGAATATAACTGTACCTTGAATCGGTGGGAGACTGATTGTGGTTCAACTATATTCCAGTCTGAATTTAGCTAGCTTGTAGTAGGCCAGTATCTGTAGCGGCTTAATACAGTGTGTATTCAATCTGGACTAGGTCCCGGGGTTTTTCTGCATTTGCAGTTTCCTCGTTAACAAAACTTCTGGTGTCTGTGTTATTTTTTTCCGCATTATATTTTATATAATTGAAATAATACAGGTTATGCGTTAAGATCATCAAATGGAAATCCAACCCTTGGTTGTTGATTGATATTGATTGATCCTTGGATATTGGTCTTTGGTACCGTCCAAGTTATTCCTTGTGTTTGATAAATACTCGCTATTGTTTTTAGCTTGAGTAAAAATCAAATCAAGAGAGAGATATTAAATCCTTGAGATACTTTAATCTAGATTGAGTCTGACTGTCTAGTTGATTCTCTAGCAAAGTATTTCGGAGTTAGTCCATACAGATTGCTAAGCGAAATATTGGGTGGTGTTGTTAGACCCCCGCTTTTTCAAGGGTAAACAGGCGGAACCTTGCAATGTATTTTCCTATCTCCTCGCCTAGGCGTCGGTTGCACTTACTCAAGTCTATTTTCGTGACTTTCCTTTTGGCTGAATAGAATTTTCTGAGGAAGAGTGTGGACATGGTCGACCACGAGCTGATGCTTCCTGACTTTAGGTTATCGTATCAAGTGAAAGTTGTATCAGTTAGCGACTTCAGGAACTCTCTCAAGCATAGTTTCCTATCAGTTGTGCGATTATTCATAGCGGATAGAAACCGACTGAGGTGCTCTCTTGCGTTACCTTGACCATTGTAGACCTTGAATTTGGGTGAAGTGTAATCCTCCAGGTACTGGTATTCTGTTATTTCATAGGAGTAAGGACTCGCCATGAAGTTGTAATTGTCTTGTTTTATGACCCTATAATTTGTCTCTAAGTATCTTGCCAGGCCTCCTGCGTCATAGCTACGGGGTCTTCCTCCTTTGCGATCTTCTCAGTATGTAAGCCGACATACTTTTCAAACCATCTTTTGTCAGCATACTTTTGGATTATTGTGTTTTCTCGGGCCTTAATGAAAAATTCCCTTACTTGTTTATAGGTGACTTCATACTCCAGAAGCTTGTGGCACTGCGGAGTTCCAGAAATGAGGCAGTACTACTATACAATGGAAAATTCATTTGGGACTAACAAAAATATTTGGATTTATGATATCTCTGTTACAAAATCCTACAATGTAATTTTACTACCAGCAAAAATCATATCATATTGATGATTATTACATTTTATCCTCAATACCACAATTATTTTCTGTTTGAAGCATTTTACAAGTTTCCTAATGTAATTCATTCTATAATAGGAAACAATGAAGCTCACTCTTTAGCTCGTAAAGCAAGAGATGAGGAAGTTTGAATTGAGTATAACAAACCAAAAGCTTTGTATAACTTATTCATTACATTTTTGAAATCACGTATAACAAAAACAAAAACAAAAACAAAAACAAAAACAAAAAAAAATAAAAAAAAAATCTCTTGCTATATTACAAAACCCTTTGGAAGTGGTGTCGACCAATAATGCAGCAGAGATGATGGTTAAAGATTTTACCATCCTTACCACAAGGTTAAAGAGTATCACTTCCACCCTGGGCTACAACCACACTTCCTCCCCATTATTTTACACATTACAGTATTTAATATACAAGCCATCCTTCTGCCTATAAAAGAGCGAGAGTAGTGAAGAGGCGAGTTGGTGAGAAAGAGAGAGTGTGCATAAAAAGAGAGCTTTGTCTGTGATTCTAAGAAGATAATAATGGAGATTGCAACTCATGTGTGTGGAAAGGGAAACGTTAGTGAGGCTGAATAAAGCAGGTAAACAGCTTTGTAGCTTTCGTTGTTTTTTTTTTTGATTATCAAGTTGTTTGTCTATTTCATGCAGTTTATAGATCTATGAATAATACGTTTTTGAGTTATATATATGTATACTTTGGAATGTTTTTCTCTTGTTTTTTCTTTTTTGAGTTATATATATATATGTATACTGGTAATAATAAATGTTGTTTGGTATCTTTTGTTGCTTGGTTATTGTTTCCTCATGTCTCATAATAGATGGTTGTTCTTTTTTTTTGAGTTTATAGATGATTTACCTTTTTTTTGATGTCTTCTCTTTCTTTGCATGGTGGTTATATCTCTTGTTTTCGTATATCTACGAGTATATCTATGTCTACGAGTATATCTTGTTTTCATGGTGGTTATATCTCTTGTTTTCGTATATCTTGTTCAATGACGGTGCTGATAAATCTCCTCTTGTTTCGCTGGGACTTGTTTCTCAGTGTCCCAGCGAAACAAGAAATGCCTATGGTCGGCTGGCCCGTCTGTTTTCCTAAGCCCGGCCCATCATCCCGGTTGTGTGTCGTTCCCCTGCAAAGGTTGGTTTGTTCTCCCCAAGCTCACCCTTAACATAAAAGGGCCTATTCTTCACTTGTTGCAGAGAAGAAACCCTAATATCAAGTCCTTCTACTGTTGTGGGAATCACACTTGTGGACACCCTGTGGCTCCAGAGGAGTCTGTTCAAGAGGACGTTCAGATTCCGGGACTCCTAATCATTCTCACCAGGCTAGAAAGCATCACCCTTGGACCTGGTCCGTATCTTTATTGCTCAAATTGTTGTCATCTTCTGGGCTCACAGCGAGTTCATGATTGGGTTCTGGTCGCGACGGCAATGGTTTTAACTGATCGAGTAGTATGATGTGATTTGTTACTATGATAGGAAATGTGAGTGTTAAGTTATCTAGGTTTCGTTTTCGCTTAAGTTATTTAGGGTTCAAATTTTCACTTAAGTTATCTGGTCTGCAATTTCAATTTGGTAATTTTGTCATATAAATTATAAGAAAAAACATTGTAAGTTATTAAGGAGGAATCACTTTTGTCAATTTGGTAATCTGGTGTATTGAAATCACATCTGCAATTTCTGTTTATTTTGGCGGAAAATGGGTCATTTTTCCAAATATTTTTAAATCACGGTTCAAATGGACGAGTAAAAAATAGTTTGGCTTAAATTTAAAAAATAGCAAGGATGAAACTGGATACATCCTGTGTAAATTAAAAATAAGAAAAAATATTTGAAAATGGGCACGATGAAACTGGTTACATCCTGGATATTTTTACATTTTTTTCCATTTAAACAGTATCAAAATCTAACTGTCCATTTCACCCAGGAATTGTTGATTTTGGTCTTTTTAACAAATTTTGTGTAAAAAGACCAAAATCAACAATTCCTGGGTGAAATGGACAGTTAGATTTTGATACTGTTTAAATGGACAAAAATGTAAAAATAGGCAGGATGTAACCAATTTCATCGTGCCTATTTTCAAATATTTTTTCTTATTTTTAATTTAAACAGGATGTATCCAGTTTCATCCTTGCTATTTTTTAAATTTAAGCTAGGATGAAACTGGTTTCATCCTTACTAAAAATTTTTTTTGGCCATTTCACCCAAATTATTTTTTACTCGTCCATTTGAACCGTGATTTAAAAATATTTGGACAAATGACCCATTTTCCGGTCTTTTTAACCAATTTTGTGTTATTTTGGTCATCTTTATGGAAAAATTGCGGAATAATTCTGGTCTCTTAGAGCAAATTAATGTTTGACGGGATGCAAGTGCCTATCTGTGGTACATGACTAGGTGAGTGAGGATTATTATTAAGTTAGACCTTTACTGGAAAACTTGAGTAGAAAATATGATAACTACCTGTGGTTCTTGACTTGGTACTACCTGTCTGCCAACTTAAGTAAGTAGAATTATAAATGATGATATGTTTTAGCTTTTAGGATCATAAAGTCTTAGCGAAGATGAATTCTGTTACCCAAACCTTAACCATATTCTTGATACTATGTCACAACTTCTTGAATATTTCTTCAATGTCCAAAATCAAGATCATTCTAGTACTGAAACCACGATTGGTCTTTTTTGTGGGAAATCATCATTGAAATTGAATGGCTGCACTCATGTGTTTCTGAATTGAATGACTCAGTTCGTGGTTTTGATAACTTGAGTGATGCTGAGAAAGGGAAACTCATAATCGACCGGTTTTTGTTTTCCGACATGAAATTGTCTTGTGCTGGAAACAGAAGTAAAACAAACAGAAGGCCACTAGAAAACAAATTCTGATTTTCTTTTTCATTTTTGTTTTTGTCATATTAATTAATTGATTTTGATGAAGGTACTATGAAAAAGCAACAGTGGCGAAAAAACAATGGTATCGTGGCAGTATGCTATTGACCCAAACACCCTGCAAAAATACCTACCTTTCCAGGGGAAGCAATCAGGTTGGTGGTAGTTAATGCGGCCAATTTTTGGGGATTAAACACAAGGGGCTAAAAAAAAAAGATGATCGAACACAGTATTCTATTTTCACGGTCAAAAATAAGTTTGATGATCAAACGAACGGCTAAAGATGAAGCAATCATAACTGTGAATCAGAGAGTGGAGCCCACATGTTAAACCGAAAGATAGCAAAGATGAAACTGGATACATCCTGTACAAATTAAAAATAAGAAAAATATTTGAAAATGGTCACGATAAAATTGGTTACATCCTGCCTATTTTTACATTTTTGTCCATTTAAACAATATGAAAATCTAACTATCCATTTCACCCAGAAATTATTAATTTTGTGTAATTATTTTTATATTGAAAGGGAAAGTACAGAGTACGTAGAAAATAAAAAGATGATCATGTTAATGTTCATCTTCTTCTTTTTTGTTTTTTTTCCCTGAAACTTCTTCGCCTTCTACCGGTTTTTCTTCCCTTTCACAATGACTTCGAGATTAAAAAACACGAACCCACATTTAATTTGGGGTTTTAGGGTGTGATTGGTTTAAGCTACGAAAATAGGCAGAAGTTAACGATTAGGTTTAAACTATGATTTCTCTTTCTGTACTAACAATTTTTTTCAATGCTACGATCGTTGATGGTGATGGAGGAGAATTCAAATCAATTACTCATCATAGAATAAGAAAAAAATTGAGGGTTGTATTGACTGATAATTTTGGTTCTTCATTGGTAGGAGACATTTAGTAAATCATGGTAATAATTTTTCCATGTAATTTAAATCTTTGTTTGGATTTTGTGTTTAAGGATGGCCAACCAAAAATTAATGTAACTGTTTCGTTTTTGTTCTAGCAGAAATTCCATAAATGGGTAATGGTAGTAAACGCCGTCAAATCTAATATTAAAACTAAAAAACAGGTGTCACTCTCTACGAAGCCGGGACAGGAGGACAGAAAGCTTCTGGGTACAAAGGATCTGGACCCGTTTCATCTCGTCATGTTGGATATGGCAGTCAATCTATGGTCATTTGACTTCATAACGCAACCAGGGAAGCTTCACAAATACGACAAAATAAAAGAAAAACAACTAGACTCAAGAAATGTCAGCTGAGATACTAGCAAAAATAGAATGAGGGATTTGGGAAGATGTCCAACAATTCTGGACATTATGCAACACAGTATAAGACGCGAGGTTATGAGCCGCAGAGTTAGCTCCTCTCTTCACGAATTTGAAAGAGACCGACTGAAACTGATTTCACAACCACCTCATATCTTCGGTTGATCTCTGAATTCTCAAGGCATATGAGTTATGTCGCCGTTAATCACCTTCACCACCGTTTGACAGTCGCCTTCCACTATAACATTATCGTACCGCAAGTTCTGAGCCAAGGATAAAGCAGCCAAAAAACCATTCACCTCAGCCACTTGTGGTATAATATTGTTGGAGTTGGTAGTGGAAATAGCAATCAGACCACCATTACGATCTCTTGCAATAGCAACGGTAGCAGATTTCCCCAAGTGAATGGCAGCATCGACATTTATCTTAATAACATTCTCTGAAGGGGGAATCCAAACATCAGGAACATTATGTACAACTAAGTTGCTAGTCTCTTCCACAGTGGCATGATCAACAATGTCATCTATCTGAAAATGAGCATTAAACCAATAAAAAGCATCATCTAGCACCTTAAGAAATTGTGGTTGTATGTGTTCAAAATGCAGAATCTATAAATCTTTTCATGAATGTCCGTATCAAAATTATCGTTGAATATGCCTCAGCCTTTTGGACGTTGTTAGCGCGTTTGGATACAAATCTGCTTCGAAAGCAAAACTATTTTGCTTCACTAAAAGCTGATTTTTCTGCTTCTAGAAATCGTTCTTGAAAATTATTGTCAAATCGATTTCTGACTTTTAGACTTCCAGAAATCGAAAAGTAGTTTCTGAGTGTGCATCCAAATAGCATGTACAATTTTGTGGTTATGTTCACTTTTTTTCTTTGAGAAGTAACTTCTTTGGCGTACAACTACCCATAGTACAATTATATTTAGGAAGTTTGGACCAGTGTTTTAAGACCCATTCCAGCTTGGCCGGTTGGACCCAGAAAACCAGTGAACCAATCAAAAAACTGGGTTGGTTCAATTATGACCCACTAATTTTACTAAAACCGTGATAAAAACTAATAACCAATCAGTCCAACCGGTAAACTGATATAATCTTACACTAATAAATAACACAATGATAGGCAGGTTCGTTCCTAAGGGAAAGTTGAGTCAAAGTTGTCTATTAAATTTCTGAAAGTATAAATAATGCAAAAACTACGAAACAAATACTAATGCAAACAATGAGGATGAGTATGGGGTCTTTCTCCACTAGTGAACATGAATCTCTTTCAGAATACGTTTATTAACAATCCTTGACAAGTTATAAGTTTAACAAGTCCATTAAACTCCAAAATCACTTCGTAGGATAAGTTCTCTAATCGTGTCTAGTCAACTCTCAAGTGTAACTTGACTAACCGGTATTCTGTATGAGTTGGATTGATCCTAACCACATGCTCATAAGTTCTACATGTTAACTTAGGGTTGACAAATACACACCAAAATCCACAAAATCCCATTGCAACGTTGATGTTTTGCTACTTATGATTATATTATCTTAACAATTACGGATTAAGACTCTAAAATCTAGCATTAGTATCAGCAAACAAGTTATCTAATTGGTCACTCAACAAAGGTGATAAGCACGGTAGGAGACAAACAATAAAACGATATTAGAAGAAAGATTAACTCGTATAAGTTATCAAAACTCAAGTCACACAACTTCAAAATATTCCTAATCAAACAAGTATTTAGCTACTGGATTTCTTGGTAAACAACGAAACACATATTCTAAACCGATTAAGCAAACCCAAATAAAAAGCAGGTGAAATGGTATTATTGCAGCGAACAAATGGAGGTTGTATTGTATAGACCGTGGGTGCGAATGCTTGTTGTTGTTGGTAGACGAAATGGTGACGGTGAAGTAAGAACTGCTGCTGGATTGGTATTGTATTGATGATCTAAGAACTAGTGCTACTGTAGTTGGTGACTGTGAAGGTTCTCTAGCTCTATGCGGGAACGAACGGTGGTATGGAAGTGAATGGAAGGTGCAGGTGGAGATGTAGCTCGCAGCAAACTTGGTGATGGTGTGGTTGGTGGTATGCAGGTGGATGATGATGTTATGTAGATGATAATGGAATGCAAACTGTAGGTGGGGTAACTGGTGAGGGTTGTTCAACGAGCTAAAGGTCGTTGAAACTAGAGTTGTGTGCAGTCGTGAAGGGGTATTGGGATAATCTCTTTTCTGTAGGTTTTATCCCCTTTTATAGCTTGCTTTACCCCTGCAATATCGAATTGGATTGAGACCCAAGTTTCCTAACAAGACAAACTTCTAAAAATTCCATAATTGACGGCACAAGATTCATTCCCTAATTGTTTTCTCGACAGCAAACTCTTCCCCAATTCCTTGACTTATCGGCCAAACTCAGCTCAAAATCTCTTATACAGATTTGTATTAATCGTATCTCAATTTCTTATTAAGTCCTAGACTTCTAATCATCATTATGAACCCACACACTTACACCACTGAACCATGTTTAATAATGCACATACTAGAGCAGATCTGGTGGTCTCCTCGCTACTATCTCGCTACCAGAACTGCAATGAGACAGTTCTGTCATTCATGGGGTTCTAACAATCAGTCAAAACCCTTAAAACAAACCCACAAATTTGTATCACATCTCCATCTCTGCAAAACCCATCTTTTCCGTGTCATTCCTAACTTCAAAAACCTTGCCAAACCCTTCGTACACAGTAAGTAGAATATACACTCTGGTTAGGAGGAATCGTAACTGAATCGTGTATAGTGACATGTTTATGTAGGTTAGCCGAAACTATCCAATTGAACGACAAGCTTAACCATTTTCATATAACACTTTAAGATTTTTCTTGAATCACACATATGATCAAAAATGTCTAGATAGTGTTCTTAGAGAGTTGTTCAAATGCATCTGAAAATATTCGACAGGGTAAGTACGTGTACCTGGTATGTGTATTGTACATGTTCGTCAATACATTTGTCGTAGTACATGTACCGGGTGTGGATACCCTTAAGACAAAAACGAGTTCAGGAACTCACAGATATTTTATGGTTTGCGTACTGGGTATGCGTACCGTTTTCGGTTTTGAAACCAACAGACCTTTTTCTGTTTGCATACTGGGTATGCGAACCTTTCCTTGTTCACGATCAACAGACTTTTTATGGTATGGATACCAGGTATGCATACCAAAAAGTCGTTGCCGAACTATAGCTACGCCTATACGTGTACTAGGTACATGTACTGCGACTCTGGACTTATAACGATTCTCCCAATATGTGAACTAGTATGCATACTGTCATGTATCCAGGTTTACAGTAGTTTTATATATCTATAATAATCGATTCGAAACATTCCCGAATAACATCAATGACACATATTATTCTTCCATGTTATTTTCAAACGATTAAATCTTGAACCATAATTAGGTTACAAACAATAAATTGTTCTAAACCAAATTCATCGAGTATGAAAAAGTGTTCTTAATCTTAGTCATATTTCGTGAATAATATTCAAGATAAACTCGACTCAAAATTTCTATTATGCATGTACTGTCTAGTCATGCGACAACGTCTCATAGATAGAAAGGTGAAAACTTGAGAAATAGGTGGTTCAGTCTTCACTTACCTTTTGATGTTGAAGTTCTCCAAAGCTCTTGTTGATCTTCGCCTTCAAACAGTAGAACGCAGTGATACCCGATTCTCAACTACACACTTCTATCCTAGTCCGAGACTTGACGAGATGTAGACTAGAAATCAAGATATAGTTTTGACAACTAAATTTGACAACAAGCTGGAGATAACAACACTTGTGAGTTCGACCGATCAATACTCTAACAAGTTAAATTAATCTATTGATCATTTTAACGCTAGTTGATAGTTGAGTTGTTCATATTATCGATTATCTCCTACACACGTAGCTAACGCGGCGCCTTGTAGAGGGATTATGTACATTTGTGGAGAAATCTCATTTGAAGACAACGCCAATGAGTTAACTGATCATACTGATTTAATTGATGGAATCAATCTAAGTTCCCAACTTGTAAAAGTGTTCTGAGTTGCACCGTGAGAGTGCGCGTTTTGGTGGTTCAGATGGATAAATTCCAGTGACTAAACGTACATGTTATTTGGTGAGACAAAAAAATTTGGGGATAGCTAATTTTACATGTTATTGGAGATGAATGATTTTAACGAATGATAGATCAATATGGTGATGAAGTTAATGTTTGGTGACGACGAAAGAATCCCTAGTCATCCTTTTCTTTTTGTTCTTGTTATTTACTTTAATCAAACTAATCCTCCCTTAGTATTTGCTTTTAATGTAGTTTTCTTAATCTAAATAACATCTTATTTACAGGGGTCTCCGTGGAAACGATTCTTATTATCGCTATATTACTTGTTAATTTTAGTGGAAATATCTAAAGTAATTGTTACACTTGCGACAAACATCATTGCACAACTTAGCAACCTAAATCATAATATTTGTATAATTTAACCCACCCAAACAGTTGGAGTTGGACTATTTTATTTTTTCATACAATCGAAGCATAACAAAATCAATAAAAATTGAAAAGTAACTGATCTAAAAAATCGCCAACTTTATGAGCACATAAAAAAAGTAATTGCCACATTTACAAAAAGGAAAATTTAACCCCCTCAATATTGAATCCTGGTTTCTCTAGTACTCTTTATAGGAATGTGCACAAAATCGAATTCTAAATTTGCAATTTTGAACTGTGAATATTGGTTGTTCTAAAAAATTTAGAAAAATCGAAAAAAAAAACTTCACCAAAATTAACATACAAATTTGTGGGGCCCGTCCCATCTTTCAAGGCTAACAGGGGATTTTTATTAAATGTGTTTGTCGATGGAGTATACGTTTCTTGGTTCCTAAGGCTATCATAGGGTTCTATTAAATGTGTCAGTCGGTTTTGATAGAGTTTGATTTTCTTGATTCATAAAGAATTTTAATAGGAGTAATTCGAACAACTACTTAAACCTAAGAAAAAACTGCCTCCACAAATTGTTATTGGAATCCGCATTTTGGAATTAACAGGAGTCATTTTTGGGTGATAGACACATTTTTGTGTCTAAGTTGTCCTCAATTTTCTGCATTGTTGGTACTCGATTTTGTACTTATTATGGTGTTTTATGTGTTTGTAGTTATTTTGGGGCAATAAACATTTTTGGAAAATTCGGCTCGAAAAGTTGTTGAAGGCACCCCCGGAAGACAATTGCTTGACGGACCCCTACTTTGGATAAGGGGCACCCAATTACTAAGGGGCACCTCGATCACTATTTGCACCCCAAGACATCCACCTTCTATTCGCACCCTACTCTAGATAGGGGGCTATCTTCTTCTTCACGGTTTGAGAAATATTTGGCGGGAAAATGTTGTTTGGAACTCCGGTAACATACAGACTTCTCAGGGAGGATTTTGGACGTGATTCTATGCAATCTTTTCGTGGATTTGGTTTGGGAATATCCTTTTTGGATAAAACAGGATTGGTAATAGCTATAATTTCGAGTGAATGAGGATTATCTATGAATTTCAACAAAACAGAGAAGGAAATAATACTCGGATATTCTATTACTATATTTGGAAGATAAGAAAAGATTTTGTTGCAGATTGTCGAGGTATTTGGACAAGTATTATGTGCTCGTGATGTACCCACGTCTTTCACATGTTTTGAAGGTGTTTGATCTCAAACAGGGAAGTTAGAGAAATACTCGGGATTACACGAGTTTTGTGTGAGAAATTTCGTGGCTGCAGCATTTGAGTGTTGTCTGACGTAAGGGAGAAGCTTGTTTGGAGTACATTGAGCTACAACAGCAACATGGAAGAGTTAATAATGGAGAATTATTCTTGTATTTTTCTGGAGAAATAACAAGAATTTATTACGTGAAGATATGGAAGATTTGATGGTTGTTGGGTATAAAAGGGTTTCAAGGAACTCGCAGAAGGGTATGGAGAGCTAGGGGTGAAGTTCTGGTCCGTAGAAGAAGTTGCAGACGAGTTCTGCACTTTCAGGTGAAGAAGAGGAAGAACACAAAACAACATATTTAGGCAGTCGCAGAAACCGTTGCCTATACATTTAAATCCAATAACTTTGTAACAATTTCTGTAACAATTATTTCGTGTTCGCAACAGTCTGTTAGTGTTTCTCTGTAACTGTGGGTTCTGTAACAGTTATATCTGTTACAAACACACTGATTTATACTCTTTCCTCTTGCAAACACCTTTTTGAGCAATGAAATCAACTTTTGAGTGTATTTACAACATGAGGAGTTAGACCCATGTCTGGGGCGACGGACGAAGCTGAATTTCATCATGTGGTAAATTAAATTAATTCCTTAATTACTTTTTGCACCGATTTTTAATGATTTATGATTTCTATTAATTATTTGTGACTTTGTTTGATGACGCATACTTGGTTCTAGGTAATTTTGATGCTTCATGCTTACAATATACAACTAATGTTTTATGAAATCTAATTTGGCAAAGAATAGAATTAGTGTTTCTTTTATTTTGAGCTATAATTGCCTTGGATTAATTTTTGAACCACTTGAATATGAAAGTCAGTGAAATCCTGAGTTCCAGTAAACTCTTCATCCTGTGACATATTTTGTATATATTTTTTCATTTATTTTAGTTTATTAATCCTTAAAATCAATATCATGAAGTCTGAGTGAACGACAACTCTATTTACCACTATATAAAATTCGATCAATTTTTGGCGCCGCCGGCGCGGACTTGTGTATATATTTGTTTTTAGGTTTTATTTATATTTTTATTATTTTTGTTCTTTTTTATGCGTTTTGGTATTTTTTGTTTGCTTTCAGATTCGAAGCTACGCCAAAGAAAAAGAGAAAGTGCTGAAGAGAAAAGCAAAGCCCAAAAAGGAAAGAAAAAAAAGAATCCAAAAGGAGTAAAGAAGAAGATTTTGTATTTAGTTAATTTTTTTTTTCTTTTATTTTATTTTTAGAAACTGTAAATAGGATTTTGTTTTTGTAATTTTTTTTTCTTTTTATTTTTAGACTTTTTGGATTTTATTTTTGGGACATTATTTTTTAAAACCCTAAGGAAGGGTTAGTTAAATACTGTTACGATACTGTCTCGGCCCCTCAGGTTCGTACACTGACATCGGAGTCGGTGGCCTGAGTCGACTTCAACGGTCCATCGCATATCTGGTACGGGAGGTAAGACTCTATCCACCCACGAATCCCCTGTCAGTGGGTTTTATTTTGTGTTGAGAATGTCAAATTGGTATTATAATAGCCAATAAAACGAATATCCAACTGAACAAAATGGACATTACTACTTTGACCATAGTGTGAATAGTGGTTGAGAACATCCACCTTTTAAAGGTTACGAATCATACCATGATGAGCCTAACTACTATTTTCACACCCACAGGTCATACGAGCAAAACGAACCTCCTATTTATCTAGAAGAGTCTCTCAAGAGTTTCAATGAGTCAACACATAAGTTTCACTTATTTATGAAAGAGAGTTATAATATTCCGCTTCCAGAAGAGTCCGTAGAGCAGTCAACTAAGATGTCTCTAAAAGAGTCCCTCTAGCAATTTAGTGAGAGTACAAATAGGATTGTGGAAAAATTTGCTCAAGATAGTCTTAATTTTCAGTATAGTGTTCCCAATACCACCCTTGAAAATAAGGATAGGTTTTATTCACATAATCAAGATGACGAGGTTAGAATTGGTAACACTACTTGTTTAGATGAGGTTCGATCATTTTCATGTTATTACAATAATGATTGTGATGAGGATAGTATTGATGAAGAATCTGAAATATATAGGCATAGTGAGGAATCTGTTACTCCCAATGAGCTTTATAATGATAATGCTAATTCTAGTACAAATCCAAATAATTTTAATAATTATTCACCTATTCAAAAGGACGAGGATTTGACTAGAAATATCCCCGTTTTAGACGATGTAGTATTTCCTTTTCACGAAGCCAACGAAGGTTTAGAGGAACGAGTTTATTTTGAGTCTAACGATTTAGAAACAATAGTCTTAGACAAGGATAGTGAACTCGTAGAGATGAGTGAGGATGAACCTGACTTAGAAGAATCGATTGACCATTTCCAGGAATCTGATGACCTAGAAATTAGGGAAGTTGTGACTAGTCTTTATAGAGACACTGAAAACTCTAAGTTTGGGGGTGATTATCATTCTCGATGTGCTTTAACTCTTAGAAAGGTCCCTCACTTGGGACTTGATATATGTGCCTCAACCATTGTGCCAGATTATCTTCATACTAGCTCTCTCGAACCTAATAATGTCCAAGAAGAAGTTCAGTTGTTAGAAACCCATCCTCTGGTTGATGTGGTTTACCTAGGGGATAATACCCAAATTGACTTTGTTTTCCCACCAACTATTTTTCAACCAATTGTGGCAACGTATAAGTTTCAGATGTGTCAATTATTAAGTTTTGAGACTAAACCTAATTACCTTAGGAGATTAGGATCGACACATTTGCTTAAGAATGACCACTATTGTGGTCAACTGTGTGAGTCAAATATGATTGACTTAGAGGATCCCCAATTATTCAGGTTATTATTATGTGCTTCTAAGTTTTTACTTGAGTTTTTCCAGACTCTAATACCTGAATCGGATCTTAGCTACGAGGAAATGCAGTCCATGAAAATATTTTACCTAGACCCTTTTATAGAACCTGAACCTGAACCACAACTAGATATAGGTATCTTAATTAAAAAATTAGATAAGGGTTTGTTCGGTCTCTTCATGGTCTGTTGTAATTTCCTTTTCCTTTGGGTAACAATTTTTGATTTAGATGACCCGTAGTTGTTCAGGTTACTTCTTTATGATTCTATGAGGTGACTAATTCCTTACGATGTCTGGCTGAAGACTTTAAACTTAGTACTTCTTGGGAGGTAACCCATTATCATGCAACACGGTAATATCTTTCTTTAACTATTTTGCTTCAAGTGGTAACAGTTTCTCCTTGTTCATGCTTTTAATTTTATCTTTAGAATATTGAGGACAATGTTAGATTTAAGTTTGGGGGTATGGGAGAAACTTTTTAGTTGCAACAAATAAACTCCAAAGCCTAGAAATTTATGTTTA
Organism: Papaver somniferum; assembly: GCF_003573695.1. Classification (NCBI taxonomy): domain Eukaryota; kingdom Viridiplantae; phylum Streptophyta; class Magnoliopsida; order Ranunculales; family Papaveraceae; genus Papaver; species Papaver somniferum. The sequence goes on from NC_039358.1 coordinate 74,958,274, forward strand.
TTAAGGATGGCACTAACCAATCTAAGTGAATGGAAGCATCTTGGTTGTAGGAGTTGAGGAACCAATCTGAGCTGGATGGAAACATCTAAATAGAGTCTATTCATAAAAGCACAGATCTCAGATGTTAGAAAAAAAAACATGGTAGTTTCGCCATATCTCGTTAAATCCTTTTCACTTCTGTTTTTATTTTCTTTTCTTTTAACTATGTTTCTAAGTGATTTGGTGGGGCACACGATTCAAGTTGTTATAAATTCAATAAAGTCGACCACTGGTGCCCTTGTATATGCCAGTTGTGTTGACCTAGAGTTAGGATTATCACCCGCTGGTCCCCTTGTATATGCCAGCTGTGTTGATATTAGTCAGACCGGTATCTCAGTCCATTAGGATAGGTTCATCCTAGTAGTGGCCTTCAGACAGATATGGGAAACACCGTTCACATTAGTCAACATCAAAACCATTGATGAGTGCCAAATATTGTATATATTTATCCCTTTTTGTTGGCATTTAACTCATCTTTTATGCATTAATTCTACATTTTATCCCATATTCTGTATTTTCATTGTTTTCAAGAATAAATATTTTTATTAATTAATTTTGCATTTTTAGGTAATAAATAAAGTCTGGATGACTTGCGGAGCAAAAAGAGCAGAGAAGTAGTGAAAAGCCGGGAGAAATCACCCAAGGAAGCCGCGAAGAATGGTGCGCACAACCTCATTTTCTACACACAAAAACGCCTCCGTTCTCAGCCATCAGATCAGCTCTCAGAAGCATCCGACGGTCGCTCCTTCATAGAGCATCAAAATCTGAAGTCTCTGCCAAGCACCACAGCGCTGAAATTCCAAGCCTTCAGATTAGATGGTAGTTGAATCCAACGGTTGCTCCCTTGCTGTTCATCAAAGTTTGATATCTCCGCCTTACACTACAGCACCTAACCTAATCTAGCACCGTTAGTTTCGTTGTATCACTTCATCCGACGGTCGCTCCTCGCTTGCCTCCGCATCACCGTCCGATCTACCTACCAGCTCCACATCCCACGGCTCATCCTCGCTGTTCTTTCAATTTTATGAAGCCGCCTAACACCCTAGCAACCGAACCTTACCACCTAACCAAACACCCCCCTTCTTCCCAAAACAGTCGAGCCCCTCTCCTCCATCACCTCCCTGTTTGCAGAACCAACTCCACTGCCACCACCGCCGTACCTCCATGTCCGCTACCACCAACTCCCCACCTGCTCAACATTGAAACCCCTATCACTCTAACATGCCTCTCACTTCTTTTCACTGTTTTCCCCTAGTCTAGGGTTTTGAAAATAGAGAAAAAGCATTGATAGACATGATAGAGAATTAGGTGAAGCTAGAGTGAAATTGAAGGCATGGAGAGGTAGAGGAGGACAAATAGAAGAATGGGTCGAGTTTAATTTGATGTTGCTACATCAAATTAGGTAAAGAAATCAAACCCTAGTCTACTGTTTTTAATTTGGGAATTGTTTTTGGTAGAACCCTAATTGTGTTGTGGACTATAAATAGCCTTGTGGGTGTGATGTAAAGACTATGCTTGGATTAGCCGGCATCCAGGACTTTCATGTCCTGTTAATGTTAATGTTTTTCTCTTTAATGTGTTCTGCTCAATTTCACTGCATATGTTAAAATTGTTTGTCTCCTGTTAAATGTGCTCCTGTTAAAATTGTTATTTTCCTGTTAATATGCATGTTTTAATTTCATGTTTTAATTTCCTGTTTAATGTGTTCCTGTTTAATTTTAATTTGTCACTGTTAGTGCCATGTTTAGTTTAGTGTTAAGTTTGTGCACTGTGAAGTGATGGAATGCTAGGCTAGAAGCCTTTGAAGCTTTGATTTGATTGTGTAATGGAAGAAATCAGTGCTCATAGCAAGCTGATTATCTTGCCATTCCTTTTGTATGCTTAGGTGCATTGTGTTGATTGAATAGTGGGGAGAAACTAGTGCTCACTAGTGACAATGAGCAAGCTAGTTCTCTTCCCACTCTAGAAGAATGCCTTAGCTTTGCTCTGTTAGCTTCTCCACATCCCTGCCCTTGGCCTTAGGCCTTGGTTTGTTTTGTTATCTTTCTTTGCTGTGTAGTATTTGCTTTGTTTAGTTCTTGCATTGTTCTCTGCTTGTTTTCTTTATTGTCTTCACTGTTTTGTTCACTGCCATCTTTTCTTTCTCACTTGCCTTGCACTGCTGCTGTGCACTTGCCTTGCTGCATTGCACTGCTGCATTGTACTGTTTTCTTCCCCTGCTGCTACTTCTTTTCCTGTTAACTGCCTTTCCTTCTTCTTGGCCTTGTGCTGTTGTGCACTGCTTGTGCAGCTGCTGCATTGCCTTCTCTGCCACTTCTGCTGCTGTGCAAGGCAGCAATTCTTGTTCTCCTTGTTCTTGTTACTGCATTCTAGTTGGATGCTGTTCTTGTTGATGTTGCTGTGCTGCCTTGTTCACCCCTAGCTGCCACTGCTGCTGCTTCCTCTCCAAAGCCCAGCCCACAGTCCACTGTTAGCTCAATCCCATTGAGCCCAAAAGCCCAGAGCACAACTTGAGCTCATCAAAAGACCAAAATAAAAGCCCAGGTTTAATCCAAAGGCCCAGATCCTTGACTGAATCCAAGGCCCAGTGCAATTCAAAAGACCAAAGCCCAAACTGCTTCACAGTTAATCAAAGCCCATCTTGCTCTTATTGTGAAAGCAACAGTTCCTAAGGGTATTCAAAGCCCATTGATATTCAAGACCCTTTGGTATTCAAAGCCCATTAGCAAATTTAGAGCCCAAATAGTTAGAATACTCCAAAACACACCCGATCTCTGTGGATCGACCCGTACTTGCACGAGCTACAACTGACGACCGTGCACTTGCGGTATTACTGTAGGCCCCCGCGTTTCATTGCGCTTAATTTATACATATCTCCGGGCCCACCAAGTTTTTGGCCGGGGATAATTTTTAGGACCTTTTAGAAGCCTACCAAGTTTTTGGCGCCGTTGCCGGGGATTCAAGTGATTTGGTGGGGCACACGATTCAAGTTGTTATAAATTCAATAAAGTCGACCACTGGTGCCCTTGTATATGCCAGTTGTGTTGACCTAGAGTTAGGATTATCACCCGCTGGTCCCCTTGTATATGCCAGCTGTGTTGATATTAGTCAGACCGGTATCTCAGTCCATTAGGATAGGTTCATCCTAGTAGTGGCCTTCAGACAGATATGGGAAACACCGTTCACATTAGTCAACATCAAAACCATCTACGTTTTTCTCTACATCCATCTTCTTGATCTTTTCATGTGATTGGTTGACTCCGGTTATGATGTCCAGGAACTATCTGAGTAGAGCTCTGTCACTTATATATGAATTTTAGTATGCTCGAGTGCAAACTCGTGTACAACAATTGGAATTTCGCATCAGGGTACTTCCTCCTGTAGTCAATGAGAGTATGCCAACCAAGGAGATTCTATAGTGCCTTCCAAGGTTCTTTGTAAATAGCTAAGGTCTGGAGTAAAGGTTTTGTGGGTACACCTCTGGTAAACCCTCCCAAGACTATAACTCGGCCACTAGGGCCACCTAGGGGTTCAAAGGCTTGTTGCACATGCTAAGTACAATCGCGATGCCTACGACAGTGAGTTAGGATTTTTATTTTCTAGAATAGATTTGCTCGAGGACTAGCAAATAATAAGTTTGGGGGTATTTGATAGACACATTTTTGTGTCTAAGTTGTCCTCAATTTTCTGCATTGTTGGTACTCGATTTTGTACTTATTATGGTGTTTTACGTGTTTGTAGGTATTTTGGGGCAATAAACATTTTTGGAAAATTCGGATCGAAAAGTTGTTGAAGGCACCCCGGAGGACAATTGCTCAACGGGCCCCTACTTTGGATAAGGGGCACCCAATTACTAAGGGGCACCTCGATCACTATTTGCACCCCAAGACATCCACATGCTATTCACACCCTACTATGAATAGGGGGCTATCTTCTTCACGGTTTGAGAAATATTTGGCGGGAAAATGTTGTTTGGAACTCTGGTAACATGCAGACTTCTCAGGGCGGATTTTGGACGTGATTTTATGCAATCTTTTCGTGGATTTGGTTTGGGAATATCCTTTTTGGATAAAACAGGATTGGTAATAGCTATAATTTCGAGTGAATGAGGATTATCTATGAATTTCAACAAAACAGAGAAGGAAATAATACTCGGATATTCTATTACTATATTTGGAAGATAAGAGAAGATTTTGTTGCAGATTGTCGAGGTATTTGGACAAGTATTATGTGCTCATGATGTACCCACGTCTTTCACATGTTTTGAAGGTGTTTGATCTCAAACAGGGAAGTTAGAGAAATACTCGGGATTACACGAGTTTTGTGTGAGAAATTTCGTGGCTGCAGCATTTGAGTGTTGTCTGACGTAAGGGAGAAGCTTGTTTGGAGTAAATTGAGCTACAACAACAACATGGAAGAGTTAATAATGGAGAATTATTCTTGTATTTTTCTAGAGAAATAACAAGAATTTATTACGTGAAGATATGGAAGATTTGATGGTTGTTGGGTATAAAAGGGTTTCAAGGAACTCGCAGAAGGGTATGGAGAGCTAGGGGTGAAGTTCTGGTCCGTAGAAGAAGTTGCAGACGAGTTCTGCACTTTCAGGTGAAGAAGAGGAAGAACACAAAACAACATATTTAGACAGTCGCAGAAACCGTTGCCTATACATTCAAATCCAATAACTTTGTAACAATTTCTGTAACAATTATTTCGAGTTCGCAACAGTCTGTTAGTGTTTCTCTGTAACAGTGGGTTCTGTAACAGTTGTATCTGTTACAAACACACTGATTTATACTCTTTCCTCTTGCAAACACCTTTTTGAGCAATGAAATCAACTTTTGAGTGTATTTCCAACATGAGGTGTTATACCCCATCTCTGGGGCGATGGACGAAGCTGAATTTCATCATGTGGTAAATTAAATTAATTCCTTAATTACTTTTTGCACCGATTTTTAATGATTTATGATTTCTATTAATTATTTGTGACTTTGTTTGATGACGCATACTTGGTTCTAGGTAATTTTGATGCTTCATGCTTACAATATACAACTAATGTTTTATGAAATCTACTTTGGCAAAGAATAGAGTTAGTGTTTCTTTTATTTTGAGCTATAATTATCTTGGATTAATTTTTGAACCACTTGAATATGAAAGTCAGTGAAATCCTAAATCCTAGTAAACTTTTCATCCTGTGACATATTTTGTATATATTTTTTGTTTTATTTTAGTTTATTAATTCTTAAAATCAATCTCATCAAATACGAGTGAATGACAACTTTATTTACCACTATATAAAATTCGATCACCCCACCATTTCAATTTGTGTAGTTATTAACCCTCATATCAATTGTTATTTGCCAGTGTCAAACTGTCAAGTTGAGAAAGTGGGTGCCTATACTTACAGGTATGGTACTCATAGCCGGGGCCACCCATCCCATACTCGTACCATCATACGCGAAGCCTCTAGAACCAGCAGAATATTCCGTCTTCATCCCGAATTACAACTTTTATTAAAATGTAAAACAGGAAAGAATATTCAAAAACACAATCCAAAGTTTATTCCCTTCACCTCCGATAAATTGCCTTCCATCGAACCCCCTATTTTCATCACCAACAAAAAAATTAGTCTTTAACAGCTGCTCTGAAATCTCTTCTTCGTGTCTCTAATGTTCCTTATCTTGATCAAGTTCCTAAGCTTTTATTCTTGTCGTATTCTTAGAATTCATCATCATCTTCTGATGAAAGAATGAAGTCGGTCAAAGAGAATTCAATTCTTTCTTTCAATAAAGCTGCAGATTACGTAGTCGATTATGTTGAGTTCGATGTTCAAGTTACGAAAGATAACGTGCCGGTTATTTTCCACGACGATGAAATCATCACCGGAAAAGAAAACAACGATATGTATATGACGATATCTGAGAGAAAATTTGCTGAAATTACTTTAGATGGGTTTTTTAGTTATCAGTGATGGACCTCAAAAAAAGTTTGTTGTGAGTAAGCCTCTGTTGAGAAAAAGTAAAGATGGAAAATTTGCAAGTGGAATGTTGAAAACGATGATTCTTTGTGTACATTACATGAAGCTTTCCAAAATGTGAATTCATCATTAGGATTCAACATTGAATTGAAATTAGATGATTACTTTGTTTATCAAGACGAACAACTTGTCGATCGACTTTGCGAAATTTTGCGAGTAGTGTTGGGCTATGCAAAGGAGAGACCTGTTATTTTCTCTACGTTCCTGATGCAGCAAGGCTTGTCAGGAAGTTGCAGAACAGATATCCTATTTATTTCTTAATATAAGGGGGGACTGAAACTTACACTGATGTTAGAAGGAATTCTTTGGATGAAGTTGTAAAATTGTGTTTGGAAAATGGTTTGCAAGGGATTGTATCAGATGTTAGAGGTTTGTTGAGGAATCAAGAAGCAGTGTCTAGGATTAAGGAAGCTCTTTTTTCGATTTTGACATATGGTGAATTGAATAATGTGCGCGAGGCCGTTAATGTGCAGTATTTGATGGGTGTTGAAGGTGTGCTCGTCGAATTTGTTGGAGAGATATCAGAAGTTGTCTCTGATTTGATAAAACCTGTCAAGGAGGAGGAAGAGAGGATCAGCTTCACCCAATGTAAATTTTCCTTTCTGCAAAATCTCGTTTCTGAACTGACACAACATTAAGATACCAGGGCCGGACCAATTGTGAACTGACTTGAATTTAGCCCCAAGTTACACTGAGCTAACCATGCTACCAAAGCTTTCTTCCATCAGACTGTTGCGCTCAATGTAGACGCCAGAAGACGCATAAACATGCCCATTTTTCACAAAAGGGTGGTACTCTTTGTTAATTACTACATGGTAATAATCTCTCATTTTTAACTGTAGTATATCTTCGAATCATTGTATGGATTCTTGATCTTGAAGCTGTGATAACCTGAAAGTTTGTGTTACAATTGTTGCTTATATAGTATCATGGAGGAACCAATTTCGGGGAAAATGCATAAGGGTAATAAAAACATGTTGATGCAAATTAATTTTATGTTTTAAAATATGTATTCCCAACAACATAAAACAGCATAATAAGTATAAAAATGAGTACTAACAATGTTGAGAATTGAGATCAAAATAGACACATAAATGCGTCTATCACCAAGTGTCGACCACACTTTCTATTTCCGCAGCAATAAATGGCTCTCATAGTGATTTCTTTTCTCTGCATCTTGGGTTGGATGGGCCCGCATCCTTTCAACACGAGTGACGGGAAACACTTTTTTAGGGGGAATTAGGAGTGAGCATAAAAACCGGAACCGCGGATTTGATCCGTATCCCTTCGCAAAATTGCGGATTTCACCCAAACCGCAAAACTTATGGGCCGGACACGGATGGGATTCTCAAATCCGCACGTTTTAGCGGTTTGGGTGCGGTTGAATATTGAAAACCGCGGATTCACCCGCACCGCAGAAGCCCAGCTTTGCTAGCCATAAGCCCGAGTTGGTCACTAAGCCCAACTATGTATATTAATAAAATAATAAGTGTACCAACTAGGAAACTACCAAATTAACTGGACGTCACTCGTCAGTTAGCTAGTTGGATGGACGTCCCTGGCCCATGCAGCTAGACAAGTTCTGAACATGCATAATGCATGATTAATGGCCCATAAATGCCAGTTCTCCACGCTTATTCAATCTTGCATGTTGGAGATTGCTATGCGAAGTTTGGCTATAATGCTTTGTCATCTTTTTAAATTCCAAGAGTGAAATCCGCGGTTAATCCGCAACCGACCCGTACAATCCGCGGATCCGCAAAGGTTAAATCCGCGGATCCGCAAAGGTTAAATCCGCGTATGATTGGGCCGGTCACGGTTCAATTTTGCAAATCCACAACTTTGACGGTTCGGTTGCGGGTGACCCCTAATCCGCAACCGTCCGTCCGTTGCACACCCCTAGGGGGAATGATAAGTTTGTGCGGCGAGCACGTGCGACCGAACGATCTGGAGCAGGCTTCATTTCCCAACCAATCATGGGCTTTTCAGGGTTGGGAAACCCACTGAGAAAATAATAGAAAACCAAAACATGAGTTACAGATGATCGGTCGGAACAAGATGACTTATTATTAGTATATACATATATAAACAAGAGATTACTTAGTATAAACAACAACCAACAGAGAAATAAAAAGAACAGAAAAACCCCCATATTTTAAAACAAAGAAAACATGAGTAAAACCCTCTCACAGATGGGGCGAGCACGTGATGCTGAATAACCCGGCTGAGGAGGCTTTATTTTCCACCAAATCATAGGCTTATCAGGGTTAGGAGGCCCACTGAGGAGAAAAAAGAAAAGAAAAGGAAAACATGAGTTTTCGTTTAGGAAAAACAAATAACCCGACGGAAAAACTACTTAGCAATATATATATGTAAACAAGGCAGTGTCTATATCTTATTATAAGATCATCTTATTTGCTAAATAATTTACATAAAAAATAACTATAATGAAACATGATGATGATAAATTATCCAAAACTTGTGTTTTTAGGGGTTCGACATTTAGAATTAAATTGAAACAACACTTTTATCATAGAAATATATGTTTATTTAGATAAAGATGATATTTAATTTCAAAATCCATTGGGGAAAAAAACAACAACATAATCACGATGAACTTCTTTTTGTAAAGATGAAAAAAAACTAAAATGATCGACTGGGAGTCTGGGATGGTAATAATTAACCTAGATCTTTATATTTTTCAATATAAAAAAGTAATACATGAATCATATACGTGAAATATGAAATTTTATAAAACTTAATTATATTGTAGGATGTTTCCTATGTTATACATATACAAAACATTCATCATTAGTAATAAGAAAACCCAAAGACCAATACTAGTAGTAGTTCCAAAGAACTAAAAAGTAACAATCCACTTTCCATTTTAGCACCATTGATGTTATTTCGTATGAAACGGTAAAAGAAGAAAAAAATCTAATGTAACAAGTCACTTCTTCTAGTATTGCAAATGAAGAAAAACATTCACATTTCAAGGGGGATTATAGCTTTGTTTGCATCTATTTTTGCCACCCACATTATAATCACACTCAATTTTTTATACGATATGTACCCATTGCAAAATTGTTGGGCATATCATGGCCGGATGTAAGAATGAGCATTATGCTTTGAAACATAAAGAACTTAATACAACGAAGGATGCAATAAAGAAGAAGATCTTATTTAAAAAATTGAAAATTTTCAAGCAAGAGTTGAGAGTTAGGGAGAATATAGATGATATTGAGGATAAGCGTAGGACTCGGGAGTTGGAGAAATGTGTTTTAGTGCCCATAGATGAAGATTTAGCTAGGGATGTAATAGAAAAAACACCTGAAATCAGTTTCAGTACATACATTAAAAACATGTCTAGCAAGAGTTAGAAGATGGAGATACTGCTTTTGTTTGTGAAGGTTCAAAAGAAATAGAAATCTGTCAATCAATGTTGAGGAAGTGGCTCACAACATGGTCAATATGGGAGATGATGACCATATTATGACAATTGCTTGATGTTATGATTGTTATGTATTCAACGGTTGCACATGGTGTCGTGACAAGTGAAAAAGAATGTCCCAATGATACTCAAGATGATGTTTATGTTAATAAACCAATGGAAGGAATTTAGAAGAAACGAACAAATACTGTTACCCAACAAGTTGATGTGACAATGTATAAAAGTAAACATTGTTACGATGTTGATTCTGACATGTCAGGATATTGAATAAGATTTATATGAATAAGTGGATGAAGAGATACAAATTCCACCAGAAACTAATAATGAGTTTACTCCCGATGTTAAGGTGAATCCCTACGAGGATTTGCTCAATTGTTAGAGCAATGGTCGGTTGAACCCACAAGATATTGAATAAGACTGTTCGTTCTCAACCTCACGTAATTCACTTTTAAAAACCCTCAAATTTCACTTTAGCCTCTCACCGATTTTAGGAAACTAACATTTTGGCGACCACAATGGGAGGTTATCCACTCTGAAAAAGCGGGGGTCTAAAAACCTCACCCAATATTTCGCTTAGCAATCTGTATGGACTAACTACAATATATTTACAAGAGAATCAACTAGACAGTTAGACACAATCTTAAGAAACGTATATCAAATAGTTATACCTCAATCTCTCAATTCAATCCTCAATCAAACAAATAATAATTTTCGAGCCCGATTGAATATAAGAGAGATAACTTGAACGGTACCAAAGACCAATGTTCAAGGATCAATCAATTTCAATCAACAACCAAAGGTTGGATTTACCAATTGATCGATCCAACGCACAACCTGTGATATTTCAATTATATAACAAAATATAATGCGGAAAAGAAATAACACAGACACCAGAAGTTTTGTTAACGAGGAAACCGCAAATGCAGAAAAACCTCGGGACCTAGTCCAGATTTGAACACCACACTGTATTAAGACGCTACAGACACTAGCCTACTACAAAGCTAACTTCGGTCTGGAATGTAGTTGAACCCTAATCAATCTCACACTGATTCATTTTATTTTTCATCACTATTTGCACAATGACATATAATAGACTTTAATCTTTGTAAACAAAAGTTCATCATATCTTCCATCAATATTTGCATAATGACATAAAAGACTTAACTTTTGACCACGTAAGGGACAATCAAAGTTCACGGACGCAAACACACATATTCCATAACAAGTTGCAATATATAAAACCATAAGATTAATACTGCAAATTTATCTTCCAAATAAACTTTAGAATTTAAATAAATAAATCTAAAAACATTGCAAGATGAAAATCGTTGGAAATAGCTATGTAATACTCACAATAATGGCTATTCCAAACCCTGGTTATCCTTCTTAAAACATAAGAATAAATTCTCATAAGAAGTTTCCTAGATAAAATATGAATCAAGTTTCTTTGATAACATCATACCTTCGAAAGGGTCCATCATAAAAGGTATCACTAATATCTTTGATTCTTTTGACCGTAGAGACCCCATGTTCATGTGTGAGAACATTGACTTTCCGATCAACAATGCGGGCAAGATGCCTAGCTTTGACACAGTCCATGATGAGTTTCTTCTGATTCCTGATCAAGGTGTTTTGATCATCAACGATTTTGTCCTGACCACCAATAAGCTGATTTATTTGCAGTTGAAGATTTGCAAACTCGACCCTAGAGTCAATCTAAAAAAGAATTAAACCCTTGATAGATTCTCCAACCCAGGAGTTGTACTCTTTCATTTAAATCATCCTTTTCAAGACAAGTTCTTGAACAGAAACGCATCCTTTAGAGTCTTCTTCCATCTCAAGATTTACAATTTCTTGAGGTCTTGAGGAGTTTTCCATACTTTTTTTTATTTTTATTATTAGGGAAGGCAAAACACTATAAGATATATATATATATATATATATATATATGTTTTCAAGCTAGAGAGTGACACCCTTGTTGTGGAAACCCTAAAACTCCCAAGAGAGACACAGACGTTCGTGGACTAGTTGAAAATAACAGATCAGAAGAGATCCAAGAAGAATAAAATACTCTATGTTTTCATATATCCCACATGATCATGACTCAATAATTAAAAATTTAATCAGAGCATAAGAAGGAGATAATAGCAACAAGGAGTAAAGTGACTATACTTTCACAACAAAAGAAAACAACATAGTCAAATATAATACAAATGGAAAACTACAGTAGACTTGAGTATCTCCAAAATGTCATTCTTGCATCTCTCAATTTAGATACAAGAATGAAAATGACTACGATTAGGTAGTCAAGTGAGATGTAATCCCACTATGAGTATTGAGAGATGAGTTGTAAATTTCATCTGAAAGTTTGAACCTGGTATACCTTACATTCTTTCGTTTATTTCTCATTCCAGAAAAATTCAACATAACCTTGTTAGGTGATCCATCAGATATATTTTTCTGAGCATTAAGTCTAGGACCTCTAGAAGTTGGTTCCATAGGATTATAAGAGACATGTCTCCACCATCTAGACTTAGATTTACCATACTTATTCTCATAAATACTGGGAATGTGTATTTTTGTGGTGTAAGAATTTGCACCACTCGGAGGAACACGATTCATGTGGGGATTTCGAGATGAGTGACCATTGAAATCCATTTTATGAGAATCATATTTTTCTGCGGGAATGAAATCCATTGTAGTGGTAATTAGAGAGTTTACTCTGTCGACAGTAAAAAGAAGTAGATTTTGAAGAACGGAAATCTGTTTCTTTCTAGCAAAACAATGATGAACATAGTGATTCTTTTTCCCGCAGAAGGAACAGGTTCGTGGAAGAGAAACATTGGAAGGAACCCGTTTTAAATTCATAGCCATATTAGAAGATTGCAAGTTATGTAAACACTTCTTAGCAGGAACTTCCTTTGGAGAACATTTCTTCATGTACTGAAATTCTATCTGAGAATTGGTGATCGGTACAAAAGAATTTCTCATTAAAACAAAGTTTTCCTTTTTCAAGGATTTGCACTGTTCTTGGGCTAGAATAAGGGATGCACCCAGTTTCTCTTTTTCAACACGAAGTCTGTTTAGATCAGATGAATGCATCTCGATCAAACGTTTTCTTTTCACGTTGTAGAGTAGTTTCTGGAATTAGTTTTTCGATATTGTTGGAGAAGGACTCAATGATACTATAGAGTTCTCGTTCTCGACCAAGAGACTTTTGAAATTCATTAATGAGATGATCATGAAAATCAATAGTCTCAGTAGATTTTTTTGAGATTCTAGTGAGATCCATTTAAGCTTTTGACTGAGTGTCAAATGGCTCATTTGAGGGAATGTTATGAGAATTTGATAAAACAACCTTTCTACCTCGTGATTCGGAAGAATCATCTAAGGAGTTATCCTTTAAGGAAATACCAAGACATTTTGCATAATTAAAAGCTTTGGAAGACATTTTGGTGTGCGTAAATACAAGAGATGAACATCCATCCACAGATTCAGATTGCTACAAACACAGACCTATGAGGTCTTTAAACGTGTTTGCCTGCTCTGATACCAATTGAAAAAGCGGGGGTCTAACAACCTCACCCAATGTCCGTATCAAAATTATCGTCGGAAACGATTTCGGTCAACCAGAATAACCCAAATAATGAAAAGTGGTTAATTGTTTGAATATGCCTCAGCCCTTTGGACGTTGTTAGCGCGTTTGGATACAAATCTGCTTCAAAAGCAAAACTATTTTGCTTCACTAAAAGCTGATTTTTATGCTTCTAGAAATCGTTCTTGAAAATTATTGTCAAACAGATTTCTGACATTTCGACTTCCAGAAGTCGAAAAGTAGCTTCTGAGTGTGCATCCAAACAACATGTACAATTTTGTGGTTATCTTCACTTTTTTTTCTTTGAGGAGTGACTTCTTTGGTGTATAACTGCCCATATTACAATTATATTTAGGAAGTTTGGACCAGTGTTTTAAGACCCATCCCAACTTGGCCGGTTGGACCACAAAACCAGTGAACCAATCAAAAAACTGGGTTGGTTCAATTATGACCCACTAATTTTACTAAAACTGTGATAAAAACTAATAACTGATCAGTCCAACCGGTAAGCTGATATATTCCTTACTTTTCTTACACTAATAAATAGCACAATGATAGGCATGTTCGTTCCTAAGGGAAAGTTGAGCCAAAGTTGTCTATTAAATTTCTGATCAAAGTATAAATAATGCAAAAACTACGAAACAAATACTAATGCAAACAATGAGGATGAGAATGATTAGGGGGTCTTTCTCCACTAGTGGACATGAATCTCCTTCAGAATACGTCTATTAACAATCTTTGACAAGTTATAAGTTCAACAAGTCCATTAAACTCCAAAATCACTTCGTAGAATAAGTTTTCTACTCGTGTCTAGTCAGCTCTCAGGTGTAACTTGACTAACCGGTATTCTCTATGAGTTGGATTGATCCTAACCACATGCTTGTAAGTTCTACATGTTAACTTAGGGTTGACAAATACACACCAAAATCCACAAAATCCCATTGCAACGTTGATGTTTTGTTACTTATGATTATATCATCTTAACAATTACGGATTAAGACTCTAAAATCTAGCAGTAGTATCGCAAACAAGTTATCTAATTGGCCACTCAAACAAAGGTCATAAGCACGGTAGGAGACAAACAATAAAACAATATTAGAAGAAAGATTAACTAGTATAAGTTATCACAACTCAAGTCACACAGCTTCAAAATATTCCTAATCAAACAAGTATTTAGCTATTGGAGTTCATAGTAAACAGCGAAACACATATTCTAAACCAATTAAGCAAACCCAAAAAAGCAGGTGGATTGGTGGAATGGTATTGTTGCAACGAACAAATGGATGTTGTATTGTATAGACCGCGGGTGCGAATGCTTGCTGCTGTTGGTAGACGGAATGGTGACAGCGAAGTAAGAACTGTTGCTGGATTGGTGTTGTATTGATGATCTAAGAACTGGTGTTGTTGTAGTTGGTAACTGTGAAGGTGCTCTAGCTCTATTCCGGAACGAATGGTGGTCTGGAAGTGAATGGAAGGTGCAGGAGGAGATGTAGCTCACAAAAAACTTGGTGATGGTTGGCTGGTGGTATGCATGTGGATGATGATGTTATGTTAGATGATAATGGAATGCAAACTGTAGGTGGGGTAACTGGTGAGGGTTGTTCAACGATCTAAAGGTCGTTGAAACTAGAGTTGTGTGCAGTCGTGAAGGGGTATTGGGAGAATGTCTTTTCTGTAGCTTTTATCCCCTTTTATAGCTTGATTTACCCCTGCAATATCGAATTGGATTGAGACCCAAGTTTCCTAACCATACCAACTTCTAAAAATTCCATAATTGACGGCACAAGCTTCATTCCCTAATTGTTTTCTCGACAACAAACTCTTCCCCATTTCCCTGACTTATCGGCCAAACTCAGCTCAAAATATCTTATACAGATTTGTATTAATCGTATCTCAATTTCTTATTAAGTCCTAGCCTTCTAATCATCATTATGAACCCATACACTTACACCACTGAACCATGTTTAATATTGCACATACTAGAGAAGAACTGGTGGTCTCCTCGCTACTATCTCGCTACCAAAACTGCAATGAGACAGTTCTGTCATTCATGGGGTTCTAACAATCAGTCAAAACCCTTAAAACAAACCCACAAATTTGTAGCACATCTCCATCTCTGCAAAACCCATCTTTTCCGTGTCATTCCTAACTTCAAAAACCTTGCCAAACCCTCCGTACACAGTAAGTAGAATATACACTATGGTTAGGAGGAATTGTAACTGAACCGTGTACAATGACATGTTCATGTAGGTTAGCCAAAACTATCCAATTGATCGACAAGCTTAACCATTTTCATATAACACTTTAAGATTTTTCTTGAATCACACATATGATAAAAAATGTCTAGATAGTGTTCTTAGAGAGTTGTTCAAATGCATCTGAAAATATTCGACAGGGTAAGTACGTGTACCTGGTACGTGTATTGTACATGTTCGTGAATACCTTTGTCGTAGTACGTGTACCGGGTATGGATGCCCTTAAGACAAAAACGAGTTCAGGAACTCACAAATCTTTTATGGTTTGCATACTGGGTATGCGTACCGTTTTCGGTTTTGAAACCAACAGATCTTTTTCCTTTTGTATACTGGTGTTTATGGGTGAAAACTATTTCTGCCGGTTTTGGTAATTTGGGGTGTGTGGATGAGAAATGAATCTAAACCCTAAATAAATGCACTGCACGGGAGTGCTTGTGATTCGAGAAATCAATCTGTACAACTCTGGCCTAAACCAAGAAATGGTCGTTCCAGACTTGCTTCGGTCACAAAGTGAAGGAGATGGGGTTGGTCTTAGGGAGGGAAGCGAAGAAGGTGTTGAGATTGTGGAGGTGTTGGTTGTGTATGACTTGTATCAGAAAGCTGAATTAGTTTGCAGAATGTAATCTATCAGTTCTGGTGTTTGGATACGGTTGTATCAACACTTGGTTTCTGTTGTCTTGTCGAAATAGGGAGGAGAACGTATTTATACAAGTCATTGAGCCTTACTCACGTATCTCGTGGGAAGTGGAGAAAGTGGAGTGATGGAGTAGTGGAGTTGCGGGTGTTAGTATTACACGATCAGTCTTTACCACTTCTCCCATCATCACTAACCGTCCATGACTTCCTGACACGTTCTTGTGATGCCGCGTTGTGCGCTGCACGCTGTAAACTGCCAGACCAATACCCCAGTATGTATCCCCCAGTTTGTGACATGATTGATGTCTCGAGTGTGTGGATCGTGGGACCCAAAGAAGGTAGCATGTAATGCTAGGTTAAATAATTAAGTTATTTGGAATTTGATACTTGTAAAATATCACGTGAATTCTATGCATGTAATGCATCGAATATATTCAGCATGTATGAAGCATCGCTGTTTTAAGGCTTCATGGAGTAAGTCACGATTAAGCGTCTTAAAATAGATGCGTGTCTAGCCATCTTCAAGTGATCGTTTGTGGATGTACAGGTAAGTCATGACTTGACCGATCGCTTGGTGTGGTAGAGTGGCTGATGGTAATCACCACAACACCTCATTGACCAGTTAACTCCTGACCAGGGTTGTATAACCAAGCAGGCGAAGTTGGACGAGATGATCTTTGAGACACTCATCTGCGACCGTTAGTGGAATTAGGGTTTATGAATAGGTGTGCAAGCATCACTCTTCAGCTTGGTCGAAACCAAGCTTGGGACACAATTTTGGCCGCTCCGATCGTGCATGCGTGTAGACGGCATGCCGGTGTAGGCGCCCATACCTCATTGTCTCGTGAAAGTGTGATATAAGCCACTCAATTTGTCCGGCGAAGTTGAGTGGTTGAGATCAATTTGCGACATAAATCCGGTGCCGCAAAAGCCGCACGTCATGCTAACTTCGGGCGCGCGTTTCGAGATGACCAAGCTTGGTTAGTCTTGGCCGATTAGTCTGGTATACAGACTGCGGGATGGTGTACACGTCCATACCTTAATACCCCATAGAAACGTGATCTGAGCCACTCAATTTATCCGGCAAAGTTGAGTGGTCGAGATTAGTTTGCAATTGGGAGGTGTGACCACGCCTAGTTTGGGCGTGCGAATCGAGACGACTAGGCATGATATGCCTTGGTCGATCAGGTGTGGAGATATGTGGGCCCACAGTGATCGTGTTGATACTCACTGTACCTTCTTAATCGACTCCTAGACTCTTCGTTCGATCAGGTGAAAATGGACGCTCGTGATCGAAAATCCTAATTAGGGTTTTGCCAGCCGTGCGTCATGCCTTGTTTGGGCGCACGAATTGGGACGACCATCCATGTTTGGTCCTGACCGATCGGTCATGTATGTATGCGGGCCCACGGTATTTGTGTTGACATGCTCTGGGCCCTTTGAATCTACATCTACACCCTCCATCTATGCCTGCGAAGATGGATGGTTGAGACTGATTTGCGACACATGTAATGTGCTGCAAACCCTAATTTAGGGTTTTTCGTCCACGCTGCTTTGGCTGGACTAATTGGCAAGCCAAGTTACTCTTTTGGGGAGGCCGACCATGCGGGGTCCGCATTGGTCCAGTGGTGAATACTCCAATACCTGCTTGAGGGTTATGGATTCGATCTGAGCCATCCAATCATGCTGGTGAAGTTGGATGGTCGTGATCGTTTCTGAGACTGATATGGACAGTCCAGATGCTCAATCGAGCTAGTATAACACTCCGAGAGTTATAGCCTGTACGGGTATTTCGTACATGCTTCATTATTAATGCTTGGAGATTCGTGTTTCTCTGTTGAGAGCAACACTCTGTCGTCATGCCGCACCAATGATAAGAGTGGAGCAGTATAGGAAATACAAGGCTGGTCATGCATTAATAATGTTATAAATTCACAAGGTATATGGGATTGTTGCTACATGCTCCATTTTAGGTGAATTAGTAAAGTGGAGAAGTATTCATCACTTATCAGTGGCTTTATCCTTTGCAGGATGTCAGCGCAAAAATTTGGTTTTACAATTTTAGCCCTGAACTAAAATCCACCATCAACATTAAGTCCCTTGCCTAGCGCATAATGGTTTCATTATTGTGGGGTAGGCATGAGATGGTGACAGTTAAAGATAAAACTTATGAGACAAAGTTAGATGTTACCAGGAGAGACGGGTCGTCTTGTCCTTGGAGAATGTCACGTTCAAGAGGCGTCCAGGCGAGCGTTCCCCTAGCATGATGTCGGTCTTGCCTGCTTCGATCGACCTTGCTATGCCTGCTTCGGTCGAGGGGCTATTTCTCCTGCTTGATCGAACGTGGGCTTTATGTGCCTAATCGATGGAATGCTGCGCCTGCTTCGTTCGTGGGAGTACGCCAGGTGTGACGACGACCTTGGTGGGACCGGTTTCCTCCTTCAGATATTTGAGCCAAGAAGGGAATAGAACTTGTATGCTCATCTTCCCATAGACAACCGTGCATGTAACCCTGAACGGATGTGGACCCCACCATGTATATGCTTCGACCAAAAGTTACCCTGTTGCACCTGTTTGATAGGCATGTGGGCCCGCCTACTTCGCTCAACCGTGGGACTCATCATGCGTCTGCTTGATCGAACGTGGGCTTGTTGTGCCTGCTTCGGTTAAACGTGGGTCCACTGTGTGCCTGCTTTGGTCGAACGTGGGACCTGATGTAAGCATGCTTGCTTCGAACATGGGCAGATGTGCATGCTTCAATTTAACACGGGTCCACCGTGTACATGCTTCAAACGTCGGCCCTGTGCTTCGACTGAAAACCGGCCCTGCTGTGTGCGCCTATTTCATTCGAATACCAGCCTTATGACCTTGATCAACTCCGGCTTCGTTGGACTCGACCAACACCGGCCTTGTTTGCTGACGTGGCCCAATACCAGCCTTACATGCTGACGTGGCCCAATACGAGCCTTGTTTGCTTTTCCCGAACGTGGGACCCGCCGCGTGTCTGCTTTGCTTGAACGTGAACCTTGTATGTTCGAACGTGGTGTGGGTCCCGCTGAGAGCGTTGAAGCAGCTTCTGGAGCGAGCAGGTCCTGGAGAGCGTTGAAGCAGCTTCTGGTGGAGGGAGCGTTGAAGCGGCTTCTGGTGGAGAGAGTGTTGAAGCGGCTTCTGGTGGAGGGAGCGTTGAAGCGGCTTCTGCTGGAGAGAGTGTTGAAGCGGCTTCTGCTGGAGAGAGTGTTGAAGCAGCTTCTTCAGGAGAGAGCGTTGAAGCAAGCTTCTTGTGGAATAGTGGTGAAGCAGCTTCCTCTTCAGTTTGATTTACACTTGCGAATTACATGCTTCTTGATTGACCGTGTTGAAGAAGTCCCTGACTGACGGTGAAGGAACTTCATCCCGAGCCTCAGTCCCCAAGCGTGATTTACATGGTTCAATCTTGTATGGCCGGTGGGTTTACCATAATAAAGATATCGCCATCTCTCTTCCGTGACTCTACTACTTCTCCGTGGGAAATAAAATATGCAGAAGTTCGGATTACCTCTGTCCGTAGTGGTTGTTGCTACGGTGAAGCTTGAACAACAGTTCTCAACCGCAGCTGCGACCAGAAGAGAATGGGAGGAAGATGGCGCGAACTTGGCGGTATTCATATAGTGGTAGAGCTCGTCTCGCTATTAGAGGGAGAAGCTAATGATGAAACCGATGGCTTCTTGATGTTGCCTCATGGAATGAAGAAGAAGGGGACAATCCCCTGCCCATGAGTATCCATTAAGCCTTCGACTTGATAGATGTTTCCACGCTGGGTTCATGTAACCGTCTTTACGCCTGCGTTGCGCTTCACAGACGTCCAGGAATATCACCGGCCTTTGACAATACTTCTGCACTCTTGAGTATATGTTCGTCTTTGGACATCTTGGAACGATAACGCGTGCTTGCATCCCTCTAAATTCACCATCTTTGATATGGGCAGTGCTAAGTGTCATACTCCTTTGCCATTATCATCTTCGGATAGTGTCTTTGAGGAGTAGGGAAGTTCCTTCATGCGAATGACTTAACTAATGATGAAGCTCTTGACATGGAGAATCTGTATATGTACCTCTTAAGATCCAGGTGCAATCTCCTTTGGTAACACAGCTACTTCTTCTACGGGAGACAAAATTCTGAAAGCGTCTCTCATTGATGTTGCTGCCGTCGATCCGGACATGGAATATCTTGGACGTTGTTTCATCATTATGGCGGTCGTGCATGTGCTATTGGAGTTGGAGTTGGCGATCTTGGACGTGCAAGATATTGTATCTCGGTGGTTTTCCTCTTACTGCTTCAGCGGAACTTCTTACAAAGGCTGAAGATTGTATTGCCCGTTGGTGAAATATATGTTTCCACGAACATTGTGAGGCTCTTCATTACTGGCAGGCTTGTTGTTTCCAGCAGAGCAGGTGCTGTCGTAATTGCACCATGCTCATACATCCTTATCTGGTTGTAGCCGCTACATCCATCCATGGAGGAGAACATGCCGTGTTCGCTGGTAGCATCTACCAACATGTCTATGTTAGGTAGAGGAAATCGTCATTGGGGCAGCATTCGTTCAAGTCTCTGGAATCCATGTAACACCTGATCTCGCGCTTGAATTGCCTTGGAGATTGTTTGACCGGCTTGGATTGGAGATTGTATGAATGCTTACACAAGGTCGAGATGATGGAGATAGGCCTAAGAGATTCCTCATCGTCGAGCTCATCAGTTGTGAAGTTGGTACCATCTTGCAGCTGTCGTGGAGCATCCAACACCTCTTCCTGTGGATTGTTGTTAATGTAGCATTCCGTTGGGCGGAGAGACTGAGTAATAGTCTCCCCTGCTGATTGCTAACAGAGGCGTCGGTATACAGTTTTCCCTTTCTGGTCACGACTTGCCACGAAACATGGGTTGTGACTTCACCGGATGAAGAGGAATGCATTGTCAGCAAAGGTGCATCGTGGGGATTAGCCCTCAATGATGCAAGTCGGTCCTCCTCCTGGATTGACGCCCACGTGGAGAGTGGGATGCAATGGACTTTGTCTGATCCTTCTTGTGGAGCTTCCCTCAGTTCGAACAGTTCTACTCCGAATATTGGTGTGTAAGGAGACAATGATGCATGAATACGAACGACTTCTTTATCCAGCATAGTCTTCAGGAATTGGTGATACGTTGAAGGGACGATCCCGTATGTGCTGGTCCGGTTTCCTTCAAAGTCTGTCATTGTGGTAGGATGGCATACGATCTTTCTTGAGCCAATGTTGGCCATCCTGAGGGTCTTGAGAGTAATCACATTCGAAGACGCTCCGTGTCGATGAGGGCCCTCTTGAACTCTGAATCCTTGATGCGTGCAGTAACATGTAGGGCCCGGTCGTGACCTTCTTCTGGTTTATTGCAGCAAAACATCTCTGCCCGTTGATTCTTCGAGAGGTGTAAAAGTTCGCATAAACTTTCCACTAGAGAAACCGCTTCCTGATCCACCGGCCTCCGGCTCATAGTGAGACTATTGACTTGAGGAGGATCGTTGTGAGGATCAGTCCCTAGTGTAGGAATCTCCATGACAGGACCGTTCATATCTGATGTCGCTTCTTTGATCAGGTCCATGTAGGTCCGCGCCGCTGAAGTACCTTCTCCGGGTGCGTTGAATGCGTTCCTTGTTGTCTTCAGGGGATTTCGCGGCTCTTGTGGCAATCGATCAGTTAATGTCTTAAGAAAAGTGAGTACCTCTTTCTGAGTTGCATCCATATCCGTTTGAGTCTTAGCAAGGACTTCATTCCTATCCATACGATGGTATTGGGAGATGGTCCTCCTATTTCTCCTCCAGCTCCTCGTTCTGATGAAGGGGTGGAAGTTGTTGCTCTGGTGACCGCCGGAGGCGTTACACTTTGAGGAGATGCCGAGATTTGCGGCTTCTCTGGCTCTGGCTCTGGTGATGGGAGGTGTTACACTTACTGGAACATCTCCTGCTCCGCTGGTGCTGGTAGTATAGGAAGCAATTTCACGAGATACATTGATGGTATTGACTGGCTGCAAGGTGACACTTGAGATATCAACACCGAGAGTGTTGTCAACGCTAGTCCCGTCAGGATTGGTCGCTGATCCAGACCTAAGATCCACCATTTTCGAAATCAGTAAAATTGAATTGGTATCAAAGAAATTAACTTCACAACTGAGAGATTAATCTCCCACTGTGGTCGCCAATTGTTTATGGATGAAAATTATTTCTGCCGGTTTTGGTAATTTGGGGTGTGTGGATGAGAAATGAATCTAAACCCTAAACAAATGCACTGCACGGGAGTGCTTGTGATTCGAGAAATCAATCTGTACAACTCTGGCCTAAACCAAGAAATGGCCGTTCCATAATTGCTTCGGTCCGAAGTGAAGGAGATGGGGTTGGTCTTAGGGAGGGAAGCGAAGAAGGTGTTGAGATTGTGGAGGTGTTGGCTGTGTATACCTTGTATCAGAAAGCTGAACTGGCTTGCAGAATGTAAGCCATCAGTTCTGGTGTTTGGATACAGTTGTATCAACACTTGGTTTCTGTTGTCTTGTCGAAATAGGGAGGAGAACGTATTTATACAAGTCATTGAGACTTACTCACGTATCTCGTGGGAAGTGGAAAAGTGGAGCGATGGAGTAGTGGAGTTGCGGGTGTTAGTGTTACACGATCAGTCTTGCCCACTTCTCTCATCATCACTAACCGTCCATGACTTCCTGAAACGTTCTTGTGATGGCGCGTTGTGCGCTGCACGCTGTAAACTGCCAGACCAATACCCCAGTATGTATCCCCCAGTTTGTGACATGATTGATGTCTCGAGTGTGTGGATCGTGGGACCCACAGAAGGTAGCATGTAATGCTAGGTTAAATAACTAAGTTATTTGGAATTTGATACTTGTAAAATATCACGTGAATTCTATGCATGTAATGCATCGAATATATTCAGCATGTATGAAGCATCGCTGTTTTAAGGCTTAATGGAGTAAGTCACGATTAAGCGTCTTAAAATAGATGCGTGTCTAGCCATCTTCAAGTGGTCGTTTGGGGATGTACAGGTAAATCATGACTTGACTGATCACTTGGTGTGGTAGAGTGGCTGATGGTAATCACCACAACACCTCATTGACCAGTTAACTCCTGACCAGGGTTGTATAACCAAGCAGGTGAAGTTGAACGGACGAGATGATCTTTGAGACACTCATCTGCGACCGTTAGTGGAATTAGGGTTTATGAAGAGGTGTGCAAGCATCACTCTTCAGCTTGGTAGAAACCAAGATTGGGACACAATTTTGGCCGCGCCGATCGTGCATGCGTGTAGACGACATGCCGGTGTAGGCGCCCATACCTCATTGTCTCGTGAAAGTGTGATCTAAGTCACTCAATTTGTCCGGCGAAGTTGAGTGGTTGAGATCAATTTGCGACATAAATTCGGTGCCGCAAAAGCCGCGCATCATGCCAACTTCGGACGCGCGTTTCGAGACGACCAAGCTTGGTCGGTCTTTGACGATTAGTCTGGTATACAGACGGCGGGCTGGTGTACACGTCCATACCTTAATACCCCATAGAAACGTGATCTGAGCCACTCAATTTATCCGGCAAAGTTGAGTGGTCGAGATTAGTTTGCAATTGGGAGGTGTGACCACGCCTCGTTTGGGCGTGCGAATCGAGACGACCAGGCATGATATGCCTTGGTCGATTGGTTGTGGATATATGTGGTCCCACAGTGATCGTGTTGATACTCACTGGACCTGCTTAATCGACTCCTAGACCCTTCGTTCGATCAGGTGAAAATGTACGCTCATGATCGAAAACCCTAATTAGGGTTTTGCCAGCTGTGCATCATGCCTTGTTTGGGCGCACGAATTGGGACGACCATCCATGTTTGGTCCTGACCGGTCGGTCATGTATGTAGATGGGCCTACGGTATTTGTGTTGACATGCTCTGGGCCCTTTGAATCTATATCTACACCCTCCATCTATGCCTGCGAAGATGGATGGTTGAGACTAATTTGCGACACATGTAATGTGCTGCAAACCCTAATTTAGGGTTTCTCGTCCACGCTGCTTTGGATGGACGAATTGGTAAGCCATGCTACCCTTTGGGGAGGCCGACCATGCGGGGTCCGCATTGGTCCGGTGGTGAATAATCCAATACCTGCTTGAGGGTTATGGATTCGATCTGAGCCATCCAATCATGCTGGTGAATTTGGATGGTCGTGATCGTTTCTGAGACTGATATGGACAATCCGGATGCTCAACCGGGCTAGTATAACACTCCGAGAGTTATAGCCTGTATGGGTATTTCGTATATGCTTCATTGTTAATGCTTGGAGATTCGTGTTGCTCTGTTGACAGAAACACTCAGTCGTCATGCCTCACCAATGAATTAGTAAAGTGGAGAAGTATTCATCACTTATCAGTAAGAGTGGAGCAGTACATGAAATACAAGGCTGGTCATGCATTAATAATGTTATAAATTCACAAGGTATATGGGATTGTTGCTACATGCTCCATTTTAGGTGAATTAGTAAAGTGGAGAAGTATTCATCACTTATCAATGGATTTATCCTTTGCAGGATGTCAGCGCATAAATTTGGTTTTACAATTTTAGCCCCAAACTAAAATCCACCATCAACAACTGGGTATGTGAACCTTTCCTTGTTCACGATCAACAGACTTTTTATGGTATGGATACCAGGTACGCATACCAAAAAGTCACTTGCGAACTATAGCTACGCCTATACGTGTACTGGGTACATGTACTGCGACTCTATACTTATAACGATTCTCCCAATATGTGAACTAGTATGCATACTGTCATGTATCCAGGTTTACAGTAGTTTTATATATCTATACTAATCGATTCGAAACATTCCCGAATAACATCAATGACGCATATCATTCTTCCATGTTATTTTCAAACGATTAAATATTGAATCATAATTAGGTTACAAACATTAAATTGTTCTAAACCAAATTCATCAAGTATGAAAAAGTGTTCTTCAGCTTAGTCATATTTCGTGAACAATATTCAAGATAAACTCGACTTCAAAATTTATATTATGCATGTATTGTCTGATTTAGTCATGCGACAACATCTCATAGATAAAAAGGTGAAAACTTGAGAAATAGGTGGTTCAGTCTTCACTTACCTTTTGATGTTGAAGTTCTCCAAAGCACTTGTTGATCTCCGCCTTCAAACAGTAGAACGCAGTGATACCCGATTCTTAACTACACACTTCTATGCTAGTCCGAGACTTGACGAGATGTAGACTAGAAATCAAGATATAGTTTTGACAACTAAATTTGACAACAAGCTTGAGGTAGCAACACTTGTGAGTTCGACCGAGCAACGCTCTAACAAGTTAAATTAATCTACTGATCATTCTAATGCTAGTTGATAGTCGAGTTGTTCATATTATCGATTATCTCCTACACAAGTAGCGAACGCGGCGCCTTGTAGAGGGATTATGTGCATTTGTGGAGAAATCGCGTTTGAAGACAGCGCCAGTGAGTTAACCGATCATACTGAGTTTAACTGATGGAATCAATCTAAGTTCCCAACTTGTAAAAGTGTTCTGAGTTGCACCGTGAGAGTTCGCGTTTTGGTGGTTCAGATGGATAGATTCCAGTGACTAAATGTACATGTTATTTGGTGAGACAAAGAATTTTGGGGATAACTAATTGTACATGTTATTGGAGATGAATGATTTTAACGAATGATAGATCAATATGGTGATTAAGTTAATGTTTGATGACGAAGAAAGAATCCCTAATCATCCTTTTCTTCTTGTTCTTGTTATTTACTTTAATCAAACTAATCCTCCCTTAGTATTTGCTTTTAATGTAGTTTTCTTAATCTAAATAACATCTTATTTACAGGGGTCTCTGTGGAAACGATTCTTATTATCGCTATATTACTTGTTAATTTTAATGGAAATATCTAAAATAATTGTTACACTTGCGACAAACATCATTGCACAACTTAGCAACCTAAATCATAATATTTGTATAATTTAACCCACCCAAACAGTTGGAGCTGGACTATTTTATTTTTTTCATACAATCGAAACATAACAAAATCAATAAAAATTGCAAAGTAACTGATCTAAAAAATCGCCAACTTTATGAGCACATAAAAAAAGCAATTGCCACATTTACAAAAAGGAAAATTTAACCCCCTCAATATTGAATCCTGGTTTCGCTGGTACTTTTTATAGGAATGTGCACAAAATCGAATTCGTAAATTTACAATTTTGAACTGTGAATATTGGTTGTTGTAAAAAATTTAAAAAAACCGGAAAAAAACAAACTTCACCAAAATTAACATACAAATTTGTGGGGCCCGTCCAATCTTTCAAGGCTAACAGGGGTTTTTTATTAAATGTGTTTGTCGATGGAGTATACCTTTCTTGGTTCCTAAGGCTGTCATAGGGTTCTATTAAATGTGTCAGTCAGTTTTGATAGAGTTTGATTATCTTGATTCACAAAGAATTTTAATAGGAGTAATTCAAACCGCTATTTAAAACTTAGAAAAAAATTGCCTCCACGAATTGTTGTTGGAATCCGCATTTTGGAGTTAACAGGAGTCATTTTTGGGCCCACCATTTCAATTTGTGTAGTTATTAACTCTCATATCAGTTGTTATATGCCAGTGTCAAACTGTCAAGTTGAGAAAGTGGGTGCTGGTACTCATACTCGTACCATCGTACGCGAAGCCTATAGAACTAGCAGAATATTCCGTCTTCATCCCGAATTACAACTTTTATTAAAATGTAAAACAGGAAAGAATATTCAAAAACACAATCCAAAGTTTATTCCCTTCACCTCCGATAAATTGCTTTCCATCGAACCCCCTATTTTCATCACCAACAAAAAAATTAGTCTTTAACAGCTGCTCTGAAATCTCTTCTTCGTGTCTCTAATGTTCCTTATCTTGATCAAGTTCCTAAGCTTTTATTCTTGTCGTATTCTTAGAATTCATCATCATCTTCTGATGAAAGAATGAAGTCGGTCAAAGAGAATTCAATTCTTTCTTTCAATAAAGCTGCAGATTACGTAGTCGATTATGTTGAGTTCGATGTTCAAGTTACGAAAGATAACGTGCCGGTTATTTTTCACGATGATGAAATCATCACCGGAAAAGAAAACAGCGGTATGTATATGACGATATCTGAGAGAAAAGTTGTTGAAATTACTGTAGCTGGGTTTTTTAGTTATCAGTTATGGACCTCAAAGAGAGTTTGCTGTGAGTAAGCCTCTGTTGAGAAAAAATAAAGATGGGAGAATTTGCAAGTGGAATGTTGAAAATGATGATTCTTTGTGTACATTACAGGAAGCTTTCCAAAATGTGAATTCATCATTAGGATTCAACATTGAATTGAAATTAGATGATTACATTGTTTATCAATACGAACAACTTGTCGGTCGACTTTCCGAAATTTTGCGAGTAGTGTTGGGCTATGCAAAGGAGAGACCTGTTATTTTCTCTACGTTCCTGATGCAGCAAGGCTTCTCAGGAAGTTGTAGAACAGATATCATGTTTATTTCTTAATAGAAGGGGGGACTGAAACTTACACGGATATTAGAAGGAATTCTTTGGATGAAGTTGTAAAATTGTGTTTGGAAAATGGTTTGCAAGGGATTGTATCAGATGTTAGAGGTTTGTTGAGGAATCAAGAAGCAGTGTCTAGGATTAAGGAAGCTCTTTTTTCGATTTTGACATATGGTGAATTGAATAATGTGCGCGAGGCCGTTAATGTGCAGTATTTGATGGGTGTTGAAGGTGTGCTCGTCGAATTTGTTGGAGAGATATCAGAGGTTGTCTCTGATTTGATAAAACCTGTCAAGGAGGAGGAAGAGAGAATCATCTTCACCCAATGTAAATTTTCCTTTCTGTAAAATCTCGTTTCTGAACTGACACAACATTAAGATACCAGAGCTGGACCAATTGTGAACTGACTTGAATTTAGCCCCAAGCCACACTGAGCCAACCATGCTAGCAAAGCTTGCTTCCGTCAGACTGCTGCGCTCAATGTAGAAACCAAAAGACGCATAAATATGGCCATTTTTCACAAAAGGGTGGTACTCTTTGTTAATTACTACATGGTAATAATCTCTCATTTTTAACTGTAGTATATCTTCGAATCATTGTATGGATTCTTGATCTTGAAGCTGTGATAACCTGAAAGTTTGTGTTACAATTGTTGCTTATATAGTATCATGGAGGAACCAATTTCGGGGAAAATGCATAAGGGTAATAAAAACATGTTGATGCAAATTAATTTTATGTTTTAAAATATATATTCCCAACAACATAAAACATCATAATAAGTACAAAAATGAGTACTAACAATGTTGAGAATTAAGATCAAAATAGACACATAAATGCGTCTATCACCAAGTGTCGACCACACTTTCTGTTTCAGCAGCAATAAAAGGCCCTCACAGTGATTTCTTTTCTCTGCATCTTGGGTTGGATGGGCCCGCATCCTTTCAACACGAGTGACGGGAAACACTTTTTTAGGGGAATGATAAGTTTGTGCGGCGAGCACGTGCGACCGAACGATCTGGAGCAGGCTTCATTTCCCAACCAATCATGGGCTTTTCAGGGTTGGGAGACCCACTGAGAAAATAATATAAAACCAAAACATGAGTTTCAGATGATCGGTCGGAACAAGCTGACTTATTATTAGTATATATATATAAACAAGAGATTACTTAGTATAAACAACAACCAACAGAGAAATCAAAAGAAATATCAAAAGAACAGAAAAACCCCCCATATTTTAAAACAAAGAAAACATGAGTAAAACCCTCTCACAGATGGGGCGAGCACGTGTTGCTGAATAACCCGGCTGAGGTCCACCAAATCATAGGCTTATCAGGGTTAGGAGGCCCACAGAGGAGAAAAAAGAAAAGAAAAGGAAAACATGAGTTTTCGTTTAGGAAAAACAGATAGCCCGACGGAAAAACTACTTAGCAATATATATATAAACAAGGCCGTGTTTATATCTTATTATAAGATCATCTTATTTGCTAAATAATTTACATAAAAAATAACTATAATAAAACATGATGATAATAAATTATCCAAAACTTGTGTTCTTGGGGGTTCGACATTTAGAATTAAATTGAAACAATGCTTTTATCATAGAAATAAAGATGATATTTAGTTTCAAAATCCATTGGAAAAAAAAACATAATCACGATGAACTTCTTTTTGTAAAGATGGAAAAAAACTAAAATGATCGATGTAGTTGCAGGAAATCCTACACTACACCCCTCATATGATTTCATTGTTGATCAACTCATTTTTAGGTTTATATTCTTAATTTTATTGATTTATTTTTGAATGTTCTTACAAGAAAGATAAAGAAGTCAGGAATGATCTCTGCTATGAACTTTTTCTCTCCTATTTACTTGTTTCTTCTCCAAAAAGATCTCTCTCCATCTTTACAACTCGAACGACTATTTATAAGGAAATACATAGTGGATGACGGCTAATCTGTCCTTTATTTTCGGATATGGTCTGCGACATTTTCGCAACCTTACAAATGTTAATTTCGCAAACTCTCTAATCTTCGCAGGACTATCACATCTTTCTCGTGACCTTAGATGACGTCATTTATTCTATCATTTCTGAAACTGTTCTGCGACGTTGTTATGTTGTCTCATTGATAACTTCGCTGAAACATTGTCATTGCGAAATTCTGATCCTACACCTTGCCTATTCTCATATCTTCTCTGCAAAGTAGAGAATGATGTGAGAAATGCCGCAGCTGCTTATCTTTTCATGTTCCACATTTATCACACGTACTCTCTCTTCCGTTTATTTCTTGACACGTCTTCTGTAACTGCTACTTTTCAACCGCTCACCTATCTTCGTCTTAATGGTGTTTATTTCTTCGAGTAAAAAAATCTTCCTTATATACTCTTCTTACCCCCTTTTTCCACTTTTCTTTTTACTTTCTCTTCTATTTTTATTCTCTCATCTCTGCAACTCTGTTATTCTTCTGCAACTTCTGCTGCTGTAATTTTTTCTTCCTTCAATCCTTTCACTCTCTATAGATTCCCATACTCTATATTCAAACATGGCTCCAAGTGGTCATAGATATGAGAAGAATTTAAAAGATGTCCAAAAATATCTTGCTGATAAAGGTTTCACACTCTCCACCATTCCTGGTGAGAATGCCAAATCAATTCTTTCTGTCAAGCTTTTCTCTGATCAATATTGTGATGATCAATCAATCATAATTTCGTTAGGTCAGATTCTCGCAAGTCTCCCTATTCCTCTTTATAACCCAGATCTTCCTTTATTTTATGAAATTCTCGCTCATTCGGGATTTTCGCGAGCCATCTTCCAACTAAGTGGGGACTGCATCCGTCTGATGCTAGAGTTCGCTAATCGTGGTGCTGGTAGAGGATCTCTTTACTCCAAAGAACTTAGGGATCCAAAATTCGCAAACCTAGAGATATTTGCTGAGAAGTATACAATGGCGAATTTCTTTGAGAACTACGAACTTATCTCCCTGAAGAAAGAGAATACTCGCTGGGGTATTCGATTAAAAAGGAAAGATCGCATTGATGAAGCCAAAATTCTTATGCAAGATATTGACTGGCATTCTGGTAAAAACACAACTCCTCGCCAATCCAAAGATAATAAATGGTGTGTTTTTCCTTTAATGCTAAAGGGACCCTACATTGTTGGATCAAACGTTCTTCCTGCGAATCTCGCTGCATATCAACCTTGGGTTTTCTCTTGGCCCGAGAAGGAGAAAGAGGTATGTTTCTCCCCTTTAACTCATTTTATATTTCTTTATTGATTTTTACTATTTTGTTCGCTAACTTTTGTGACATTCCGCAGATCCAAAAACTAAAGGATAGTTATAACAGGACTGGGAAATCTAGTACTCTGTTAGCTCTTCGCTCATACACAGATGAGGTAAGAAATTTTCTCTTATGGCTTTAAATAGTACTTTTACTTCCATGCTTCCATTTCTTATTTCTATCTGTGTGTGAAGATTATTGCTGAAGTAGAAGAATCTGCTGATGCTGCTGATCGCTGTCGTATGCGTCAAAAATAAATTACACTTTCTCACAACTCAAAATAAATAATATAGCAAGGGTAAGAAAGGATCGTTCCCACAGAGAGGATCTAGGTTGTCAAATTGTTTTGGTTTCCTATATAAACAAGGGGGGATTTCTGATTTTTATGTAAAGGAAAATAAACTAAAAGCAAATAATGAAATAAACAAGCAAATCAATAAGATGAAGATATTGGTCAAGGATTAGTTTTCATTCACAAACATGTATTTGAAACAATAACTAGAATTGATATTTAATCTCAATTTATTAAAAGTCCTAGGATACCTTGATCGCAAGAATATCCCGCTAATTTCCTCTTGTCATCAACAAACACATTAAAAGATGCGAATGTGAATTCTACCTAGAAAGCAACCTAAAGTGTAAAAGCACAATTAAGTTTAACTCCCTAAGAGCACTAAGTTCTATGAAATAAGACTAATCAATGCAAACGAACGTGTAAAAGCACTAATCCGTTTTAACAAAGGTTATGATTCACTTGTGACTACTAGGATGTATCACTACAAGCAATACTCACAATTATGCTACTTGCAATCAGGAATTATCACTTTTGCGCTAATCTAGCAATAGAGATGAAAACTAATTCAATCGATTCGCGACTCGACTAAACATGCATTCAAATTATATAACAATATTAAAAGTGAATCATAATCAACAAAATATGGAGACAAAACTAATTTATTGAATGAAAACCCATATTTGGAAATCCAACTTATTCCTTAACCAAAAGAGAGTTATCTAATCATATCCATGGAGTTCATAAACAAGAAGAAGCAATAAAACTATCATGTTCAAACCCTAGGCAAAAAAATAGAAGAGAAGATATTATATAAGATAGATCCCCTGGAATAGAGAATCGTCTCCCTTTTGTAGACAGACTTCCTCTTCTAATTTCATTCCCGTAACCAGCTTAGCCCACTGCCCAATTGAGTCTCTGACAGCCCATTAGCCGAGCCCAGTCAAAGTTATGCCGGACAGGTGAGTTGGATCGGCACAACTCGGCCAACTGAAATCCAGGCAGAGTCTGGCTGTAATCTGACTGTTTCCAGGCCTAACTCCGGCCGATTTTTACAGCTCCCCTGCATTGTTCAATCGCATTCATTCAACCTAAACATACATCTACTTCAGGCAGTTCAATCAGCTCCAACAGCAACATCTCTTTTCTGCAAAATCATTGTGCATCACCTCCATTTCAGTTCAGATTCATCACTTGCTCGAGCCACTGCCGTACAAACTCATTCTCTGTTCAACATTACCAGCACCACACATCCTTATGAGCTCAAACTACATCACCAGTTCCATATCCACTTGCAATTGCAATCTCAGCTCAACACACTGTGTAGCTTCAGACTCCACACTGCAGCTGTTTCTTCTTAACTTCCTTCTCCTCTTCATGGCAACAGTACCACTTTCTCACAGCTACAACCCCTTTCTTGTTCTTTTGCCATCTGAGCAACACCTCCATTCCTGCATTTCACATACACAACACTAATACATTATCTGCAGCTCATCAAGTCCTTGATGACTATAAACCAAAGCCAACTGCATTACCACCAGACAACTTTCTCCAATGCCATCAGCTGCAACCATTGTCCTGTAATCCTAAACATACATCTAGACATCCACCATTCACTTCATTTCAGTCCCTTGTTCTGCACCACCACTGCAGCACCTCAGGTTCAAGACTGAACTCATAACCAATTCACCACAAGCTTAAGCTCCAGAACTGTCTCATAGCATCGCAGCCCACAATATTTGCTCATCACCAATCGATGGAAACAACGCCATATCCATTTGCACTTTTTCTTGCAAATTCAATTCCATAACCTGTAGCATCACTCCCATTGCAGACCACCAGTTCTACAGATACAATATTACTGTCACCAGCATCACCCATTTCCATTGCTTCCAGAACTCATCCTTCACTTCCCTGCATTTCCAGTTCAGAACAGCACATACTCCATGTCCATTACAGACTCATGACAAGCAACACAATCAGCTATCTTCTTCTTGACTGCAACAACAATTGCACTTCACACACAACTCCAGTCCCCTAACCTGCAGTACCAGACCATATCCTTCTACAATTGAACTGCAGCTCAATTTTTCATTCACTGTGCAATCAACATCCAGCATCATCACTTCCAGGACCAATTCATCTCACCATCAGTTTCACCACTGCAATGACCGCACCACCAGAGATTCAAGCCAGTACTAGCTCATCCTTGTTTCAACCACCAATTGCAGTGAACATCTGTAGCAAATTCAGTTCAAGAACAAACCCTAAATTCATCTTCCTTGTGGTTTCTCTGTTGTTACAAATTCAACCCAACTCTGTCGTTCTTCACAACAACCAACCCCCACTCAAGAATCACCAGCACCATCATCTTTTCCCTGAGTTCAACCTAAAACCCTTGAATCTCAACTCGACAGCAGCAGCAACAACGGAGAATTCTTCTCTTCTCAGAGATCACCATTTCACTCGAATCGACTGTACCAACAAACCCATTAACAATTCTTCCTTGTCGAGCTCCATTCAGCAATAGTGACAAATCCTTGACGAATTCACAAATTCCAGCAGCATCAGCTTCACCAGCAACGAACCCATCGATCTCTTCTTCAGCACAAGCCATAACTCGACTTTCTCTCTTCTCTGAATTTTAGATAGGAACAGTAATGAGAAGACCGAAGAGAAAACATTTCTCTTGATTTTAGGGTTGGGTAATGACAACAGTGCTATGGGCGCCCAGCTGTGGTGGTTAAGGGCCAACCAGCTCAAAAATGGATTGTCGGTTTTCTGAAACCGACAGCCTAATTCTTAGTTCAACTGTCAGTTCTAGGAAACTGACAGCTCAATTTCCTGCGTAACTCCTCTTGCGCAACCTAGCGTGCTCCAAATATCGCATGTGGATTGACCTTTTCGCCTTTTTCGCTCCAAATGGCTAATTTCTCCTTCTTTTGCTTCAAACGACTCCATTGCACCTAATAACTCAAAAGCAAACATAAGATACATATTTCACAAGAAAAATAGCAAAGAAAGCATAAACTATAGATATAAATCTAGGTGTTTATCACACTTATCAGCTGCGAAGATTGGTGATAAAGGTAAAGGTGCTCTTCGCAGGGAAAAATCAACTGGTCCTCCTCCAAAGAAAAGAAAAGTTCGTTCTTCTTCTCCTTCAAATATTCTTCCTAACGAAAATTCTGAAAGTGACAAGGGTGATGAGGATAACGATGATCTTGCTGCAACTGAAGATTCTCCACCTGAATCTTCTATGGCTAAGCTTTCTGGCCTCTTTTCTGATTCTCTACAAGGAATGGGAGATAGCCAATTCGCAAACACCTTCAAATCTCTCGCTACCCTTTGTGATGTCCCTTTACTAGATGGTGATAGCTCTCTTCGTGGAGTTTCTAAATCAGTGACTCCCGACTTCTTGCATTCTCTCAATACTCTGGTATACTTTAATATTTTTACTTCTTCATTGTTATAACTCAAAATCTCTTTCTATATTAATATTTTTTATTTCTTTTCGCAGGATGGAAAAGCTTCTTTGTTGTTGCCTCAGATCTAGAGAGAAGACGTGAAAATCTTGAAAAGAAGAATCTTCAATTTCGCAAAAAGAATGAAGAATTGGAAGCTGAAGTTAAAGGTCTTCGCGAGAAAAATAGACAATTAGAAATTGATTCTTCCTCGTATAAGAACAAAATTTCTAGTCTTCAACAAGCTAATAATCAGCTTTACGGTATGTTACTTTTCTCTTTTCCCTTTATTCATTCATCCTGTTGTTTTATCTTATTTAAATGATCATTTTTGCAGACATTTATGGTCTTTCTGATGAAGCTACCCTTCTTCGCTCATTTCCTAATGCCTTGGATAATGATACGCTTCTTGAACGTCTTAACAATTCCTTAAATAGCTTCTCAAATGATAGAATTTCATCCCTTTCTCTAAATGAACTTAGATCAAAATTTCGCCTCTTAGAAATTGATCATAGATCCAGTTTAGGCTTAGCGAACAGATTTAAGCGTCTCCTTATTGATTCCAAAGAGAAAACCAATGAGTTAAGAACCAAAATTAGCGGTCTCGTAGATGATAAGGTTCGTATCTCTGATCAAGGTGCCAAGGCTTTGGAGAAATTCCAAGAGGCTCTCCTTGAAGTTCAACTTGAGCGAGATGAAGCTAACCGCAAGAATATTGAACTCTGCAAAAGGGAAAATCAATTTCGTTCTCGTCTTCTCATAAGTAGTGAGGATGAATTTGTCTGGGCTGCGAAAATTTTAGATGATGCTAGAAAATATTTAGGAGTAAATGTTAGTCTCCAAGTTGAACATACAGCCTTGATTAGAGACATGATTTCTGACAGAGAAGGTTGCTAATTGCTCTTCTTTACTAATCTTTTGCTTCTTATGAATTTTCATCAAGTTAATAATTGATTGTCTTTTGTTCGCAGATTCTGAAAATAAATATCGTGAAAAGATTGAAGAACTTGAAGCTGAAAAGGAGGAACTCGCAAGGAATCTTTCTTCTCGCAACGACAAGTATTCTAGATTGAAGAATCAAATCAAGATCACCGTTGCGAATTTTAAGAATGACGCTATGCATTTTCGCAATCAAACCATCCAAATGGTTTGTGATGATCATAATATCCCGCATTCTGATTATCCTTGTCTTTTAGAAGAAATCCCACAGAATACTCCCAGTTTGATTATCTCTGATAGAGAAGCTGACGATGAAGAATCTGATAGTGATGGAAGTTCTGATGGTGATGAAGATTCTGACGCAGATGAAGAAGGAAACAAGTCTGATGAAGATATTGAAGGATTAACCAAGAAATAGTCTTTACTTCTTTCTTTGATTCTTTGTAATACTTGTACATTTATTTCTTCTTTCTGTATATTTGTGTTTCTTTCATTTTGACCTGCGTAAATGAAAACAATTCTTCTTTGCAATACAATTAATCAATATAATCATTAATTATTGAATTTTTGAGTAAATCTCTCTTATGGAGATAAATAACATTTTTCAATTTCATACATTGCCATACTTGCATCTGTTATTTGAATCCAAATGAGAGATTTCATAAAAAAATTCTTATTGTATACTTTCGCAACCTTTGCGAAGTGAATTTTGTTTCTTTTCAAAATCTCATTCCTGTGTGGTCTTATTTTGCCTTCCTAATTAAAGTTCTTATTATGCCACCTCTTGTCATTGCGACAAAATCGCAGGACGTCCTTGCACTTTCAGGCAAAAACCCATTGATCTTGCCTTAACTTTTTCTTTTGTATTAATGTCCTCTTCAGGAATGTTGCGACAATATGACAGGTCTAAATATTCTTTCAAAAATAAAGCCCCATGACATTTCCGTCTTGCGACGAAATCGCAGGACGTCTTCGCACTTTCATGCGAAAACCCATTGATCTCGTCTTATCTTTTTCTTTTGTATTATTGCCTCTTCAGGATTGTTGCACAAATATGACAAGCCTTAACATCCTTGCGAATAAAAAGCCTTATGACATTTGTGTCTTAAGACACTTATCAGCTCCCTAATGGAGGGTGCCGCCCTTATCTCCCCCCTGGTTTCCCCTTCAAGGAGGCGTACTTCTACCGTACAAGGTTAGATCCTCCCATCCATTCTTAAAAACAACCAGTTGTTTTCGCAGCCTCTTATCCCTTTTACCTATAGGGTTTATGGCTACGAGACTGCACCCTAAGTGGGGTTTTCTTCAGGCCGAGTGCAGTATGAGCCAAGACTTGTCATGAATGGCAAGGACGCTTCAAACGCCCCCGACACTCTTGACTCAACCGTGTACCTCGGCGCCTTGATCAGATTCTGCACTCCTTGGGAGAGTCCTTATTACCTTAGTCGCCCAACCTAAGTCATATGCTTAAGTTGAGAATCCAAGTTGCCTCTCTCGGATGGGCTTTATTGACCCCAAATCTCCATGACCCAGGTTCCGGTGGCGGTGTAGCCTTTCCCTGAGTCATGCAATAGGTACCCCCTTATATGACGTACTTTAGGTCTTACATTTGCCTCTTGCGAAATTGTATTCGCGAACTAGGGTGTACGCCATAAAGGTTCGTCTCTTTCTCTTTTATCATTCTTCTCTGATTATTTTCTGTAAAATTCATTATCTCTGCGAGAGTCTCGCAAATCATTATATTGTATCTGAATTTCGCAATCTCAACTTTGTTGTTCAATCAAATGTATCTTTGAGAATTTTACTTATTGCGAGATTATCGCAACAACTTAATCATTCATACATTTCTTGTTTTTATTACCTTTGCCATCCTCTGCTTCCTTATTATTTTTTGCTAATGCTTCCTTGGTAGTGGTGTGTTCATCCTTTTTATTTTGAGCTAGCATTAATTTCGCAACATCTCTTCTCCTTTCTTTTCGACTGTATCCACCATCAACCTCTCACTTCTTTGTACGTCTTTGATTTTGTGTCGCCAATTTTCCTTCTTGTTTGCTCTTCCTTCGCAAGATTCTATCTCAGTTTCGTAACATCTCTTTACTTCAACCCAATCTCCCTTTATGATTCCTACACCATTGGGGTGAGTGAATTTGATGCATTGGTGGAAAGTTGAAGATACACCTAGAATCCCATGTAGCCAAGGTCGACCAATTAATGCATTGTAGGGTGATTCTACATCAACGACACAGAATGAGATTTCAGAAGATATTCCCTTCAATGGAATTTGCATAGTAACCTCCCCTTTAGGCTTGTTAGCAGTACCATTAAAACCATATATCTTATATGTTGATGGTATAAGATCATCATCTCTTCCACCCATTGTATTATAAGTATGATAAAATAAGATGTTCACAGAGCTTCCAGTATTGACTAGAATTCTATTGATTTCCCATGAATCTTCAGCTTCATCATCCTCATCTTCTTTCGGTTTTGGATTAATTTCTAATTTTATTACCAATGGATTGTCATGCACCTCTTCTCCTTCAGGAATTTCTTCTGCGGTAAAAGAAATGATTTGTTTCTGTCATTCCTCCAGTGGCGAGATTTTCGCAATATTCATAATTTATCTTCTATTATTATCTCTTGCGAACACTCTACTCAAAACATTATCATGAAAATCTTCAATTGTCTTATATGAATGTACGATAGAGTGACAAATAGATTTTTTGCTTTTGCACCAACTTCTATGAAGAATGTTTCTTTCTTTTCATCACTTGTATTCATGTGTGTTCGGTGGTGGTAATGGTTGAGATTGGATGCCCTACCAGAAAGTCGTTTTTTTCCTTGATCTATCATTCTCAAAATAATTCTCTTTACATTTCTGCAATCGTTTGTGGTATGTCCATGAAAATGATGATAAGAACAAAATTCATGACTTCTGTGGTTTGGGGTGGTTCCGTTCCCATGTTCCATGTGTGTTGGTATATTCTCCATCAAAATTATAGCTTCCCATATCTTCTCCACACTTGCATTTAGAGGTGGCATCTTGATTTCTTCCCATATTACCTTGTGACCTCCTTGTCCTCTATTAAAGTTTGGTCTTTGACCTCCATAAGTTTCTTGCGGTTGATCGAGTCTTTGAATCTTGTTATTTCCTCCACGATTGTAGAAATTTCTTTCTCTTTCATACTCTTCTTGATCTCGGCTCCCCATAGCTACCAATTTCTGCTGATTGTTACTTGTCACCTTTTCTTGTTGTACTTGCGAAGTATTCGCCACTGTTTTATTAGCTTGGGTAATAAGCTTGCATTCGCTTTTGTGAGCTGGTGTTCGCAACTGGATATGATTCCATTTCATTTTGTCTTTCCTCTAAAGCAATGTATTCTTCTTGAAGTTCTCGCAATTCAGTCATTGTAATCGTATTCTTGACTCTGAAAATTTGGACATACAACAGGTTTGTTGCAAACATAGCATTGATAAATGAATATGAGATATCTCTCATCTACACGGCCAGCCATTTCGCTACACATAGTTCTCCATCTTTTAGTCAAGTGTTTCAAACTTTCGCCAATCCTTTGTTTTAATCCAAACACATCTTCTATACCAGGTCGTGAGGAATTATTACTTATATATGCTCCCAAGAATATGGTCTGCAAATGATTGAAGGAGGTTATTGTATTCTTTGGTAAACCTTCAAACCATTTTAACGCTTCTCCTGTTAAGCTGGATGCGAAATATTTGCACAATACCGCATCATGATTTTCCCATTGTAACATGCACCTCACATAAGCTTTAATGTGCTGAATTGCACAAGTTGTTCCATCGAAAATGCTGGTTAATGCGGGCAAATTGCATTTCGGTGGTATTCCTCCTAATTGTACTTCCCTTGTAAATGGAGTTTTCGCAGCTTCTTCTATTGCTTCATCCAATTGTCTTCTACCTACTTCTCCTCTGTTATTTAGCATTCCTCTCATTTCTTCTAATTCTTTCAAGATTTGTTTATTTACACCTGAATCTTGACCCATTGGTCTCTTTAATTTTGCTTCTCTTCTTCTGCGTTCACGTCTATCTTCTCTTGCGAAATTTTGTATCTCTTCTTCATTATCCTCATCTCGTCTTCTTCTGCGATTCTCTTCCTCATCCTATCTTGAATTCGCAAATGATGTCGTTCATTTTCCCCTCCATAATTTTGTTCATTTCTTATCAATTCAATTCGCTGTCTTTCAGCCATTTCTTTACTCTATCATACTTCATTGAGATTATCGTTATTCCGGTTTTGTATACGCCTTCTTTCTCGATTGTCATGATTGTTCTGGCGAATTGTCTCCTGAAGCTCTTGCTCTTCCATTTCCGCTCTCAATCTTTCACGTTCGCAGATTAAACGTGCTTGTTCAGCATTATGTCTTTCAATTTTTCTTCAATTGTCTGTTGATTTCTTTGAGTTTCTCTCACATGTAAAATTTTCTTCCTTCCTCTTGATTTCCTTCGCCATCTTGGTTATTTTGTCTCTGATTTTCCCGTTCTCTTGATTTCCTCCAATTTGCCCATCATCAAAAGTTTCATTTTGTGGAATGTAACGATCATCAGTTCTTTCTCTATTTTCGCGATATTCTTCATTAGGATTTGATTTCTTCTTGAATATTTTTCCAGCATTGATTGTGGGTGAATTTCGCCTCATTTCTCTTCTAGTCGATCTTGAATATGATTTTGTAATACTTCTCGATCTTCTATTCTAGTCTTATATTCTCCATCCTTAATTCGTGATTTTTCCTTGTTAAATTCGCACGTTCTTCTGCCTCAGCTCTTCTTTCTTCATGTATTCTTCGCCTCAATGTTTCTAACGCTCCAATTTCCTCACCTCCATGAATTATTCCTTCATCTGCTTCTTGATTTCTCTCTTCCTGTCATAATTTCTATTTTGTTGCTCTTCTTCTATTTCTTCTGCTGAATTTGATCGCCAAGTGTGTACGCTCACTCTGTCATAATGTATTCCTCTCTTGAACTAGGTTTGTTGAATTGGCGATTGAATTGATTTTCTCTATTTTTTCTCATTCTAGTAGATTCTCCCATTTCACTTCTTTCTCTTCCAGCAATTCTTTTGCTTCTTCTAATAGTAGTCGGTTGTTCGGATGTATTTCTTCTTCTTCTAGCCATTTCTTCAATGCTAACAGTATTGCAAGAAATTATGAAAAATTCTTAATCAATCACTTTAAATTTTCACAAATCTCAATATCAATCTTTAGCTTTTTCTAGAATAATCTTCAACTCCTCCCTGTTTCTAGCGCCATTATGTAGTTGCAGGAAATCCTACATTACACCCCTCATATGATTTCATTGTTGAGCAACTCATTTTTAGGTTTATATTCTTAATTTTATTGATTTATTTTTGAATGTTCTTACAAGAAAGATAAAGAAGTCAGGAATGATCTCTGCTCTGAACTTTCTCTCTCCTATTTACTTGTTTCTTATCCAAAAAGATCTTTATCCATCTTTACAACTCGAACGACTATTTATAAGGAAATACATAGTGGATGACAGCTAATCTGTCGATATGGTCTGCGACATTTTCGCAACCTTACAAATGTTAATTTCACAAACTCTCTAATCTTCGCAGGACTATCACATCTTTCTCGTGACCTTAGATGACGTCATTTATTCTATCATTTCTGAAACTGTCCTGCGACGCTGTTATGCTGTGTCATTGATAACTTCGCTGAAACATTGTCATTGCGAAATTCTGATCCTACAATCAACTGGGAGTCTGGGATGGTAATAATTAACCTAGATCTTTATATTTTTAAATATAAAAAAGTAATACATGAATCATATACGTGAAATATGAAATTTTAGAAAACTTAATTATATTGTGTAGGATGTTTCCTATGTTATACATATACAAAACGTTCATCGTTAGTAATAAGAAAAACCAAAGACCAATACTAATAGTAGTTCCATAGAACTAAAAAGTAACAACCCACTTTCCATTTTAGCACCATTGATGCTATTTCGTATGAAACGGTAGAAGAAGAAAAAAATCTAATGTAACAAGTCACTTCTTCTAGTATTGTGAATGAAGAAAAACATTCACATTTCAAGTTAAGGTGAATCCCTACGAGGATTTGCTCAATTGTTAGAGCAATGGTCGGTTGAACCCACAAGTTTTGCTATACTTGTTGTCAATGTTAGATGAAAATATCTATATATTTATTTCTAGCCTAAGTCAAGTCTAGGACTAGGTTAGATGTTGATAGTTGAGTATCAGACATCACCATCGAAGACTGAAGATCGAAGAAGACATTTGGAGAACGTCATCAATAAGGTATGTGAAGACATAACCATTATATTTTACTCATTATTTTACCCTTCTATCTTATGAGACAAATCGTATGACTTCTACTAGGTCTATTGCAAAAAAGAAAT
This sequence comes from Papaver somniferum, assembly GCF_003573695.1. Taxonomy (NCBI): domain Eukaryota; kingdom Viridiplantae; phylum Streptophyta; class Magnoliopsida; order Ranunculales; family Papaveraceae; genus Papaver; species Papaver somniferum. Next base: position 75,000,223 of record NC_039358.1, read on the forward strand.
TTCGAGTCAAGCTTGTCTTGTTAAACATCTTGAAATGTGATTCAAACATTGGATGTTCAAACTTCAAAGGTCCTTAGCAATATCAGTTCAAAATAATTTACTACATGGTAAGAATCTTTGTTAATTACTACATCGTAAGAATCTCTCATTTTTAACTGTGGAGTATCTTCGAATCATCGTATGGATTATTGATCTTGAAGCTGTGATAACCTGAAAGTTTGTGTTACAATTGTTGCTTATATAGTATCGTGGATGAACCAATTTCGGGCGAAATGCATAAGGGTAATAAAAACATGTTGATGGAAATTAACCTTACGTTTTAAAATATATATATATATATTCCCAACAATATAAAACACCATAATAAGTACAAAAATGAGTACTAACAATGTTGAGAATTGAGATAAAAACAGACACATAAATGCGTCTATCACCAAGTGTCGACCACACTTTCTGTTTCCGCAGCAATAAAAGGTTCTCACAGTGATTTGTTTTCTCTGCATCTTGGGATGGATGGGCCTGTTCCTTTCAACACGAGTGACGGGAAACACTTTTTTAGGGGGAATGAAAAGTTTGTGCAGCGAGCACGTGCGACCGAACGATCTGGAGCAGGCTTCATTTCCTTACCAATCATGGGCTTTTCAGGGTTGGGAGGCCCACTAAGAAAATAATAGAAAACCAAAACATGAGTTTCAGATAATCGGTCGGAACAAGCTGACTTATTATTGGTATATACATATATAAATAACAACCAACAGAGAAATCAAAAGAAATATCAAAAGAACAAAAAAAAACCCATATCTAAAAAAAAGGAAAACATCAGTAAAACCCTCTCACAGATGGGGAGAGCACGTGTTGCTGAATAACCCGGCTGAGGAGGCTTTATTTTCCACCCAATCATAGGCATATCAGGGTTAGGAGGCCCACTAAGGATGAAAAAGAAAAGAAAAGGAAAACATGAGTTTTCGTTTAAGAAAAACAGATAACCGGACGGAAAAACTACTTAGCAGTATATATATAAACAAGGTAGTGTTTATATCTTATTATAAGATCATCGTATTTGCTAAATAAATTACATAAAAAATAACTATAATAAAACATGATAATAATAAATTATCCAAAACTTGTGTTCTTAGGGGTTCGATATTTAGAACTAAATTGAAACAATACTTTTATCATAGAAATACATGTTTACTTAGATAAAGATGATATTTAATTTCAAAATCCATTGGGGAAAAAAAACTACATAATCACGATGAATTCTTTTTGTAAAGATGAAAAAAAATTAAAATAATCGACTGGGAGTCTGGAATGGTAATAATTAACCTAGATCTTTATATTTTTTAAATATAAAAAAGTAATACATGAATCATATATGTGAAATACAAAATTTTAGAAAACTTAATTATTATGTGTAGGAGGCCCACTGAGGAGAAAAAAGAAAAGAAAATAAAAGGAAAATATGAGTATTCGTTTAGGAAAAACAGATAACCCGACAAAAAAACGACTTAGAAGTGTGTATATATATAAACAAGGCAGTGTTTATATATTATTATTAGATCATCTTATTTTCTAAATAATTTACATAAAAAAATAACTATAATAAAACATGATGATAATATATAAATTATCCAAAACTTGTGTTCTTAAGGGTTCGATATGTAGAATTAAATTGAAATAATACTTTTACCATAGAAATACATGTTTATTTAGATAAAGATGATATTTAATTTCAAAGTCTATTGGGAAAAAAAAGCAACATAATCACGATGAACTTGTTTTCGTAAATATGAAAAAAAAAACTAAAATGATCGGCTGGGAGTCTGGGATGGTAATAATTAACCGAGATCTTTATATTTTTAAATATAAAAATGTAATACATGAATCATATACGTGAAATATGAAATTTTAGAAAACTTAATTATATTATGATGTTTCCTATGTTATACATATACAAAATTTTCATCGTTAGTAATAAAAAAAACCAAAAACCAATACTAGTAGTAGTTCCAAAGAACTAAAAGGTAACAACCCACTTTCCATTTCAGCACTATTGATGCTATTTCGTATGAAACGGTAGAAGAAGAAAAAAATCTAATGTTACAAGTCATTTCTTCTAGTTTTGAAAATGAAGAAAAACATTCACATTTCAAGTGAGATTATAGAACTTTGTTTGCATTTCTTTTTACCACCCACATTATGATCACACTCAATTTTATACGATATGCACCCATTGCAAAATTGTTGGGCATATCATGGCCGAATGTAAGAATGAGCATTATGCTTTGAAACCTAAAGAACTTAATACAAATAAGGATGCAGTAAAGAAGAAGATCTTATTTAAAAAATTGAAAATTTTCAAGCAATAATGGAGAGTTAAGGAGAATACAGATGATATTGAAGATAAGCGTAGGACTCGGGAGTTGGAGAAATGTGTTTCAGAGCCCATAGATGAAGATTCAGCTAGGGATGTTATAGACAAAACACCTGAAATCAGTTTCAGTGCAGACATTAAAAACATGTCTAGGAAGAGTTAGAACAAGGAGATAATGCTTTTGTTTGTGAAGTTTCAAAATAAATAGAAAAGCCGTCAATCAATGTTGAGGAAGTGGCTCACAACATGGTCAATATGGTAGATGATGACCATATTATGACAATTGATAAGATTGATGCAATAATTGTTATGTATCCCACGATTTCACAGGGTGTCGTGACAAGTGAAAAAGAATGTCTCAATGATATTCAAGATGACGTTTTTTAATTAAACCAATTAAAGGAATTAAGAAGAAGCGAGCAAACACTTTTACCCAACAAGTTGATGTGACAATATATAACAATAAATATAATTCCCTATTTCTTGGGATATTGAAAAAGATTACAATGTTGATTCTGACATGCCACGATATTGAATAAGATTTATATGAATAAGTGGATGAAGAGATACAAATTCAACCAGAAACTACTAATGAGGTTACTCCCGATGTTAAGGTCCCTACGAGGCTTTGCTCAATTGTTAGAGCAATGTTTGGTTGAACCCACAAGATATTGAATAAGACTGTTCGTTCTCAACCTCCCGTAATTCACTTTTAAAAACCCTCAAATTTCACTTTAGCCTCTCACCGATTTTAGGAAACTAACATTTTGGCGACCACAACAGAGGTTATCCACTCTGAAAAAGCGGAGGTCTAACAACCTCACCCAATATTTGCTTAGCAATCTGTATGGACTTACTACAATATACTTACAAGAGAATCAACTAGACAGTTAGACGCAATCTTAAGAAAAGTATATCAAATAAGTATACCTCAATCTCTCAATTCAATCCGCAATCAAACAAATAATAATTTGCGAGCCCGATCGAATATAAGAGAGATAACTTGAACGGTACCAAAGACCAATGTTCAAGGATCAATCAATTTCAATCAACAACCAAAGGTTGGATTTACCAACTGAACGATTCAACGCACAACCTGTTATATTTCAATTATATAACAAGATATAACGCGGAAAAGAAATAACACAGACACCAGAAGTTTTGTTATCGAGGAAACCGCAAATGCAGAAAAACCTCGGGACCTAGTCCAGATTTCAACACCACACTGTATTAAGCCGCTACAGACACGAGCCTACTACAAAGCTAACTTCGGTCTGGAATGTAGTTGAACCCTAATCAATCTCACACTGATTCATTCTATTTTTCATCACTATTTGCACAATGACATATAATAGACTTTAATCTTTGTAAACAAAAGTTCATCATATCTTCCATCAATATTTGCATAATGACATAATATGCCTAACTTTTGTTTGTCAAAAGTTCATTCAATCTTTTATCAATACTTGCATACCGACATATGAAAGACTTAACTTTTGACCACGTATGGGACAATCAAAGTTCACGGACGCAAACACACATATCCCATAACAAGTTGCAATATATAAAACCATAAGATTAATACTGCAAAATCATCTTCCAAATAAACTATAGAATTTAAATAAATAAATCTAAAAACATTGCAAGATGAAAATCGTTGGAAATAGCTATGTAATACTCACAATAATGGCTATTCCAAACCCTAGTTATCCTTCTTAAAACATAAGAATAAATTCTCATAAGAAGTTTCCTAGATAAAATATGAATCAAGTTTCTTTGATAACATCATACCTTTGAAAGGGTCTAGCATAAAAGGTAACACTAATATCCTTGACTCTTTTGACCGTAGAGACCCCATGTTCATGTGTGAGAACATTGACTTTCCGATAAACAATGCGGGCGAGATGCCTAGCTTTGACACAGTCCATGATGAGTTTCTTCTGATTCCTGATCAAGGTGTTTTGATTATCAAGGATTTTGTCCTGACCACCAATAAGTTGATTTATTTGCAGTTGAAGATTTGCAAACTCGACCCTAGAGTCAATCTAAAAAAGAATTAAGTCCTTGACATATTCTCCAACCCATGAGTTGTACTCTTTCATTTCAATCATCCTTTTCAAGACAAGTTCTTGAACAGAAACGCATCCTTTAGAGTCTTCTTCCATCTCAATATTTACAACTTCTTGAGGTCTTGAGGAGTTTTCCATACTTTATTATTATTATTATTATTATTATTAGGGAAGGCAAAACAATATAAGATATATATATGTTTTCAAGCAAGAGAGTGACACCCTTGTTGTGGAAACCTTAAAACTCCCAAGAGAGACACGGATGTTCGTGGACTATCTGAAAATATCAGATCAAGAAGAGATCCAAGAATAATAAAATACTCTATGTTTTCATATATCCCACATCATCATGACTCAAGAATTAAAAATTTAATCAGAGCATAAGAAGGAGATACATAGCAACAAGGAGTCAAGTGAATCTACTTTCACAACAAAAGAAAACAGCATAGTCAAACATAATACAAATGCAAAACTACAGTAGACTTGAGTATCTCCCAAATGTCATTCTTGCATCTCTCAAGTTAGATACAAGAATGAAAATGCCTACGATTAGGTAGTCAAGTGAGATGTAATCCCACTATGAGTATTGAAAGATGAGTTGTAAATTTCATCTGAAAATTTGAACCTGGTATTCCTTACCTTCTTTCGTTTATTTCTCATTGCAGAAGAATTCAACATAACCTTGTTAGGTGATCCATCAGATATATTTTTCTGAGGATTAAGTCTAGGACCTCTAGAAATTGGTTCCATAGGATTAGAAGACACATGTCTCCACCATCTAGACTTAGATTTACCAGACTTATTCTCATAAATACTGGTAATGTGTATTTTTGTGGTGTAAGAATTTGCACCATTCGGAGGAACACGATTCCTGTGGGGATTTCGAGATGAGTGACCATTGAAATCCATTTTATGAGAATAATGTTTTTCTGAGGGAATGAAATCCATTGTAATGGTAATTAGGGAGTTTACTCTGTCGACAGTGAAAAGAAGTAGATTTTGAAGAACGGAAATTTGTTTCTTTCTAACAAAAGAATGATGAACATAGTGATTCTTTTTCCCGCAGAAGGAATAGGTTCGTGGAAGAGAAACATTGGAAGGAACCCGTTTTAAATTCATAGCCATATTAGAAGATTGCAAGTTATGTAAACACTTCTTAGCAGGAACTTCCTTTGGAGAACATTTCTTCATGTACTGAAATTCTATCTGAGAATTGGTGATCGGTACAAAAGAATTTCTCATTAAAACAAAGTTTTCCTTTTTCAAGGATTTGCACTGTTCTTGGGATAGAATAAGGGATGCACCCAGTTTCTCTTTTTCAATACGAAGACTGTTTAGATCAGATAAATGCATCTCGATCAAACTTTTTTCTCTAATTGAGTCTTCTTTACAATATTCTCAAGAACACTAATTTTTTCACGCTGTAGAGTAGTTTCTTGAATTAGTTTTTCGATATTTTTGGAGAAGGACTCAGTGATACTATTCAGTTCCCGTTCTCGACCAAGAGACTTTTCAAATTCATCAATAAGCTGATCATGAAAATCAATAGTCTCAGTAGATTTTTTTGAGATTCTAGTGAGATCCATTTCAGCTTTTGACAGAGTGTCAAATGTCTCATTTGAGGGAATGTTATCAAAATTTGATAAAACAACCTTTCTACCTCGTGATTCGGAAGAATCATCTAAGAAGTTATCCATTGAGGCAATCCCAAGACATTTGGCATAATTAAAGGCTTTGGAGGACATATTGGTGTGCGTAAATGCAAGAGATGAACTTCCATCCACAGAGTCAGATTGCTACAAATACATACTTATGAGGTCTTTAAACGTGTTTGCCTGCTCTGATACCAATTGAAAAAACGGGGTCTCACAACCTCACCCAATATTTCGCTTAGCAATCTGTATAGACTAACTCCAATATACTTACAAGAGAATCAACTAGACAGTTAGACTCAATCTTAATAAAAGTATATCAAATAGTTATATCTCAATCTCTCAATTGAATCCGCAATCAAACAAATAATAATTTGCGAGCCCGATGGAATATAAAAGAGATAACTTGAACGGTACCAAATACCAATGTTCAAGGATCAATCAATTTCAATCAACAACCAAACGTTGGATTTACCAATTGACCGATTCAACGAACAACCTGTGATATTTCAATTATATAACAAAATATAATGCGGAAAAGAAATAACACAGACACCATAATTTTTGTTAACGAGGAAACCGCAAATGCAGAAAACCCTCGGACCTAGTCCATATTTGAACACCACACTATATTAAGCCACTACAGATACTAGCATACTACAAATCTAACTTCGTTCTGGAATGTAGTTGAACCCTAATCAATCTCACACTGATTCAAGGTACAGTCGTGCTCCTTACGTCTATGATCCCAGCAAGATACTACGCACTTGATTCCCTTTGCCGATCTCACCCACAACTAAGAGTTTCTATGACCCAAAGTCGATGACTTGATAAACAAATCTGTATCACACAGAAAAGTCTGTTGAATAGATAAATCTGTCTCCCACAGATATATCTGCGAGTTTTTGTTTCGTCTTTTGATAAATCAAGGTGAACATGAACCAATTGATAACCCAGACTTATATTCCCGAAGAACAACCTAGAATTATCAATCACCTCACAATATTCTTAATCGATTAACGAAACAATATATTGTGGAATCACAAACGATGAGACGAAGGTGTTTGTGACTACTTTTCTATCTTGCCTATCGGAGATATAAATCTCAAGACAATATTACGATTGTACTCAAACACGATAGAAATAGCAAGATCAGATCACGCAACTACAGAGAAAATAGTTGGGATCTGGCTTCACAATCCCAATGAAGTCTTTAATTCGTTAACCTACAGGGTTTCGTGAAAAACCTAAGGTTAAAGGAGAATCGACTCTAGCTTATACAACTAGTATCACACAGGAGGTGTGGAGATTAGGTTTCCCAGTTGCTAGAGTTCTCCTTTATATAGAGTTGAAATCAGGGTATGCAATATAAGTTACCTTGGTAACAAAGCATTCAATATTCGCCGTTAGATGAAAACCCTATTAGATTCAAGCTAATATCTTTGAACTGTTAGATCGAACTTAGCTTGTTATGCACAAATCAAATGTAACTTCATTTAGGTTTGAGTAACTGTACCTAAACGTGTACACTTAATTGTTCAACAATAGTTAACTAATGGTTAGCCATATGAGCAGTTTCATATCAACCTTAACCAGTTCAAATGACTCAAATGAACTAGTTAGAGAGTTATTTAATTGCTTAGATCTTCTAGAACTATGCAAGACACAATCGAAGCAAAATCGGTTTTGATTCACTCGAATCGATTCATGAACATTATAGACACGGTTTATAAAGATTGCATTCCTTATTATATAAATGTTTTAGTTCATGAACAAACCGATTTTAGAAAGTAACCTACCTAAGTATGCAAACGGGTACGTATACTTAAGTAACCCGATTGAGTTTGTTTTTCACTTTCAAACTCCAGCAGAAATTCACGGATGTGAACTTTCCGCCAGTATGCGTACGGGTACGCATACTCACCCGGATTTCCAACAACCGCCAGTAAGCGTACGGGTACGCATACTTTGGGTTCCCGGTTTTGGACTTTTACAAAAATGTGAGAACGCACTATGTTTATATCCAAAGATAGTTACATGTTCTAAACTCTCATTTCAATCATTGAAACTTTCTTAGAGGATGTTAAAATAGTTGTTATTCACGAACTATTTTCATCAAAGCGATTTTCAAGTTATCGAAATAATCAACATGACTTTCGTCACGAGTAAAGATGAACTTGGCTAAAGCGAAAGCTTACCAACACATATTTCGAGAAATAGATAAGCGAGATAAACTCAGCTCTAAATAACAAATATGTATAATTGAAGTATATATAGCAATGCGACTTTTGTCTCAAATAGGAGATAGAGTAGATATACTTTTGAGTGATAGATAAGTTCAAGTCTCCACATACCTTTTGTTGATGAAGTTCCACAAGTTCCCTTGAGTATTTTTTTGTCTTCAATCGATGAACGTCGTGGAGTCTAAGGCTCAACTACACTTACTATCCTAATCCGAGACTTAGCTATAAGTAGACGTAAATCAGGACTTATAGTTTTGGCAACTAAACTTGACAAACAAGCTTGAGATAGCAACGCTTGCGATTTCGACCGAGCAGTGCTCTAACACACTCGGTTACAAATGTTAATCATGGTCGTTATTAGGAAGGTAGCCAATTCCAGCAAATCGAGAAAAAAACAACGTCCTTTTGTTTCAGTTTCTGTAAATACACCTCTGACACGCTCGAGTGAGTTATCCCTACTTGTACTTTATCTCTCATACGAGTGTTTTATTTAGTGAATATGTTAGTACATCCCTGATCACCCGAATCTGTTCCTAGATAATGAAACGCCCCAGTGACCTATTTCCGTGAATATCTACTACCAATCCTTGAAAATGTTAAGTAAGGATCAACCCGAGCTCCTGAGGACTCAACAGAGTCTTGCAAAAATTAATATCGACATCCTGACTTATCTGTAAACCTCTTTAGAATACCAGTGTGGATAGATCCAACAAATCTATATCAAGTACATGTTTCTTAGAGAAGTAGTATTAAAATTACTGAGAATAACATGGCATGATCCAGTCTATTTGTAATCGACCTCACCGGAGAAGATGAAGCTCGTTACGAAAGCGACAAAACAAAGAAAAAACCATCCAAGCGACCTTAAAACTCTCGAGGACCTCAAGGACCAGATGACGCTCTAAACTTGGAGATTTTGAAAAATATTTGCTCCAAAATTCGTTTAGGTCAAGGGACTTCAACCTGATCAAAGGGGACTCGGAAAGTTTACTTCACTTTACTATTTTACTTATAACTCTTTCATTATGTATCCGATTGGCCTAGTTTTTTTCCCGTTGGATTTGTCTTTTCCTTGTCTCCGGTGAAAATTTGGAAAGGCTCCAAAAAATTCGTGACCTAGTCAAAAGTGTTGCAGAGCAACATGGGATCATAAATCGCCAGCAAAGATACATCTTTTCACTCTTCATGCTTCAGAGGATCATGACCAGAATGCGACAAAGTATAAGAAGAGACTAGATTCCAAGAAGAAGCTTGCCCAAAGCTCATACTTATCCAAAAATGCAAAGCTGCCGGTCGATATGATATCTCAACATCCATTCTGTCAGAAAGAAGAGGAACTAGCCCTAGAAATTATCGAAAGAGTCTCGATGAGCCTCCAATTCAGCTGCACCAACGACTATACAGTTATATTTACCGATGGGATCTCAGTTTAATAAGAAGGATACGGAGAATATATTCGCACCTGAACCTATCAAAGGACAAGAAATTCGGAATGATACTCGTGAGGCGAATAGTTCAGATAAAACTTCATTACTCAACATACATCCACAACCAATGTTGTCACTAAGTAAAAAAAGGGGAAGGATCCAAGATTGTAGCTCCATATCACACGCTACTCATCCAGATGCCTACTTGCAATTCCCTCAGTCAAAGCTCCTCTCTTCGACAGCCTATCCATGAGTCAGATTCAGGCGTGATGAGCGAAGGACAAAATATGACGATCACTTATAACTTCCTTAGGTCAAAACACGACTCATCCACGTGAAGAATTACCTAGTGTATTCTCAGAGAACTCTCTCATCAATAAGGAAAATAAAATTTACTGTACAGTTAGACCTGAGTGTATCAATTACCGTGCTGGTACTAGAAGTCATATACCACTCTCAAGTCCGGTTTACCATCCTCCCAAAATAATACTAAATCTCAACGGATAACTTTGCTATAGAAGTTCACATGAGTTCATGTCAAGACACATAACATAGACGGGACAACAATTTTATCTCGTCCATAAAAGCGCATGCGACCAAGACCCCCGACATGACTCTGTGCAGACGTCTCCAACTCGTAGAGTATCATTTTCCCCCCTAAAGACTCTGGATCGAATGCTATGAGGGTATTTCTACAACTTCTAAGTGTCCCGAGTTCCTCACACCCACATTACAACATGTTATTACTTGGGGACTGGGGACTAAAGATCGATCTTTACAAAGGTTACAGGCACTTATCTGTGACTCGTGAAATTTATCATTTATCTTCAGTTTCGTCGAATTCTCCTCCGTCAGCATCTTTTCCGTATTCAGCAATTGCATCTATGTCTCTAATCCTGACTGAAGATATGATGATTCAAATATAGATAGTTTTATCCCTATAAGATGTTTTATGGTTTTATACGTGTGCACAAGACTATATCAAGTAGAAGAAGCATTCAAATTATCCCTTAACAGTAAACCATGTAGCCGCAATTTGTTTGAAGAGGAGTCTATAGTTTCCACTCTACTCAGACCCGACTCATACTTTAGTCATTGTAGATGGTGGATTTTCGACAAGGGCTAAAATCGTTAACCCATAATTATACGAACCTCTGATCCAACAATCAGACGTGAGTATCGAGACATGGGTCTCTCATCGAATTCTCTGACTGAGAATACTTTCTCTTAGAGTACATGCAGATATGTAGTCTCACGGCTAGATAACGACATATCTCATGAATACTGAACACTTTCAGTGATTATTTCTATATAGTATCACGAGATGGATGGCTCCTAGACAACTTGCTCTGCTAGTATTGAGCGATAACGTCTTCAGGAACAAACAACGAGTTTACCCTGACTATATAAAGGATATGACTTACCGGCAAGCTCATATCGGGATAATTAATGTTTCTAGACAGCTTGCTCTGCTAGTATAGAGCCACAAAGTTAATTATTCCCAATTAAGATTAATTCTATCGTGACATTAACTACTGAATTCCCAGAATAATTTATTATTGCTCCTATTCCATGGTCGAATCCACGACTGGTCCCATGGAATGGCAATAATAATTGCTCCTATTCTATGGTCGAATCCATGACTGGTCCCATGGAATGGCAATAAACAATTGTTCTGATTCTATAACCGAATCCACGGCTTGATCTCATAGAATAACAATAACTATATTATCTCATTACTCCGATTTCATGATCGAATCCACAACTGGTCTCATAAATGGTAATAGATAAAACTTAATTACTTCGATTCTATGGTCGAATCTACGATCACATGGAATGGTAATGCTCACTTTATTATTCTGAATTCGTAGTCGAATCCTCAGCTGATCCTATGAATTAATAATAAACACCTTATTACTCTGTTTTGTGAATTATTCTCCAGTGAATTCCACAATTAGTAATAAATAATCAACAACCGGGCGTCTGAACTACCTCTAAGTAAGCCCCGATTTATATGGTGAAAGTGTATTCAACGACGATGCACTAACAGTCACCGCACGAACGAGTATTTCAAAATACGACGAAACGTTTAACCTATTGCAAAATAGGAAGAAAAATAATGAATAATCAAAATATTGACCAAGGCGCCAAGGGATTGGACTCACTGACTGGCCGACCGTGCCATGGCCAATCCCACGCCAGTTTTATATTTTGTTATATTTTTATTATTTTCCTTCATCTGATGAAAATCCTTTCATTTGAACAAATCTCCTTCGTCTCGAGGAAACTCCTCGACTTCATGGCGTTTTCATAAACCCATGAAAATAATATAAATTAAGGAAAAATAATGTGGGGCGTGACCATTGGCCAACTGGCCATGCCTTGGTCCCAGTCGGCCCCACACCTTATGGTTCCTCATTATTTTATTATTATTATTATTATTTCCCTGATTTCATGAAAATTCCTTCAAATCATGGTATTTTCAAAATACATAAAAAATAATAATATAAAATTAGGGAAACACGTGGGACCGGGCCCCAGACGGCCGGCCATGACTCAGCCGGTCCCACACGCCCATGTATTTTATTATTATTATTTTTAGGATTTCCTTCATCCCATGAAACTCCTTGATTTCATGGTATTTCTCTCAAATTAGGAAAATCCATTCAAATCATGGAAAAATACATTAAAAATACATAAAAATTAGGGAAACTCGTGGGACAGGGCCCTAGCCGGCCGGCCGCACCTCCACGGTCCCACACGCCCTTGTTTTAATTATTTTAATTTTTTTTGCTTCCCTGAACTCATGAAAACTCCTTCAATTCATGGAAACTCCCTAAATTCATCAAATTTCTCAAAATTCATGAATTTTTCATAAAATCATCAAAATATTATAAAATTAAGGAAAAGGCACCACGGGACCGTGGCCACGACCGTCCGACCATGCCTTGGCCTCGGCGGTCCCATGCCTCCTTATTCCTTATTTTATAATTATTTTCCATCATCTCATGGTGTTTTCCTCAGTTTCGTCGAAACCCTAATTTTGGCATATTTTCTCGAATGGATGCTCAATTGCACGCCAGAAAATATCAAAATTCTCAGGACCGAGACACGGACGCCTTGGGGACACGAGCACACTATCTTGACCGACCAAGATTGGCTCTTTGGCTTACAGAAGCCGGTCCCATCAAGTTTCACAGTTTTGACCTAATTTGCACAATTGCACGTATTAGGTCCAAGACTCTTCCAAACACTTTGGATTTTCATGAAGTGATCATCAGACGGTCACGTGACTACCCAGGGACGGTTTCATGACCCCATGGTCGGTCCCTCACTCCGTCATAATTAATTAGGTTTTCTCACCTAAGGCTCAGACGAGCATTTTCGAATAAGTGATTAAACCAGCATTTAATCATTCTTTCACCAAAAAATCGTCAACTCTTCAGGAGTTCTTTGTATTTGCTCACGTGAGCATATGGACACTACATGGTTGATCCACGGTCCCATGTAGTCGCTCCTTCCTTCGTCCCATGGTTATACTTCTGACGAACCATAAATTGATCATCAATCAAATTAGGGTTTCTGAATCCAAGGATCATCATTCCAGATTCCAACCTTTATAATTTTACGACGACCTCATGGTCATTAATTTTATTAATTATGCTCGGTTCAACGACCAGTATTCTAATTAATATTTTTGGTACGCTTCCAATAATCCATCAGATGAGCAACACATGCTCAGACGATCAAATATTCAACAATTCATCACATGAGAAACACTTGCTCAGATGATAAATATTTGCTCAAACCAAGGAATATTGGTTCAACAATCAATATTCAACAATCCATCGAATGAGCAATACTTTATCACTTCATCGTAAGAACTATACCTCTGTCTCATGACATGTTCAATTCATGAGTTTTAGAACATCATGTTCAACTCAGAAACTACATGGACTCATCTACCCATCAAACCACGAAGTCATCCATTGACTAACATACCACGAGACGTCAATCATGTCACTTTGGAGGGATATCACTTAGGGTTTTGGTCTAGCGGTCTACGACACGTGTGTTCAAACACACGATGGAATGTGAGCAAGTCGTGCAATCAGTTGAAGGAATTCACGAGGTAGTGGGTGGAAAATCGACCAAGTATCCACACGTTGAGCAACTGGTTTCAAACACGATCTCCACTTCCCCACTCCTTGATTCCATCAACTGTCACACTTCATAGGGTCATGGTGTCTAAAATTCCAGCAATATAAATAAGTCTCTGAATCATGATTGAATCATCGGCATCAACAGTATCATCAATCTCACATCTCATCGACAACACGAGATCATCAACTCATTAATTGAGCAACTACTCTCAATTGAGCAATTTCAATCATTCAGAGCTTATTATATTCATAACTCATACACCCACAATCTTTGATTACCATTGATTCCACACATTTCCAAGCTTCCCTCCTACAGATCAACCCATCCTCTCTTGTGACCGAATTTACTCTGGAACGGTCATTATCTTGATTTAGGCCGGAGTACTACAGATTGATCTCTCGAATCTAAAGCACCCCCTTTGCAGCGGTGCATCTGTGTGAGGTTTAACATTTTGCTCGGTTCGAGGAGTCTCCTCCGTACGGTCGTCTCCTCAATTCCTTAAAAACCAACAAATCGTTTTTCCCCATCTACAGAGAAAGTTCTGATCCAGAAGATTTGACGGACATTCCATCATCAGAGCACTTGGAGGAATTTCGAACTTTGACGAGATTGAAGCAAGAACCTGCAAAAGATGCATAGACATTCATCAAGAGGTTCCACACTCAGGCAAGTCTCATTCCTCCCGTGTCTACGTCATTTATTTTCTCACATGCTATGTAGCATGGGGACTTAATTCTGCTAGCAACTCTGCAAAACGTTATTAATGGTAACTTCACCGCATTAGTATTTTACCAAGTGGCTGAATCTAACATTTCTCTGAATCGATCACTGAGACGTTCATTGCTGAGATGATGTCCAAACATGGCAAAGAACACTTTGGGAGTTTCTACATAGCCTTGCGGGAGCGTCCATGTGTGCCACAAAATTACAAATCTCTGACTTCTGCACAAGTGTTGAATCCCCCTGCTGCAACGAAAGGAATGCTGAATCAACAGAAGAAAGTCGGGGCCCAGACGATCAAACCTAAGACATGCTCAAGGGGTATGACGCTTCAACTCTCAATCATCTAAGAAGCCTTCAAAATTGTACTCCCAATCAAAGAGTACACCTTCGATAATGGCGCCTCTGGCTTCAACACAAATATCTCGACACTGATTCAACACCAGCACAGCACTACATTCAATAAGTCTTCATTATCTCATTATAAGACTTCTGAAGCAGATGCAACATCATTCACACATGAATGTTACCAACTCTTTCAACATACACTGGGCAACCTGAGGTGGTTCCGTGAAACTTCATCGACGGTACTTCTCTACATCACAAAACCCTACATGACTGAGGAACTTGTTCCCTTCACCGATCTAGAACGGAAATTTCTGCTGCTACCTTCCACAACAATGTGGATTCACTTACAAAGCCGCTTCACGATACAGTCATGCTTTCAAGAGCACTCAGGTTGAACTCCCAGTATACCGGATTCTCAACTCACTAACTAGTTCGTGAACGTAAAAGGCTCACTGGATGAAGGAACAAAAATTATATTTATAATCATAGTTCTAGCCTTTTCGTTCTTTAGAGAAACTTCAACCATGGTATCAACATCAACAATAATCTCTAGAGGAACACCATCCATGGTCTTAGCATCGACAAGGATATCTGGAGCGTAATAATTCATGGTCTCAGCACCAACAACGGTCTCAGGAGCAACATCCTCATGACAAGGCTCCATCAACTAACCATTCTCTGAAGTATTGCTCAAGGAAACGGACTTCTAGAAGCACTAATGATTCATATCAAGGCGTGTAGACATGAAATATGCTCACATTAAAGTATTTCTGAAGATTGCACGATGGGCGGGCACAACACCAAAGTCTTCTACAAGATGTTCTCATCACCTCTACAAATGAGATACAACATACTTCAGCAAATGGGTTTACAAAAACGTACCAACGAGTGAGGAATGAGACGATACTTCCTCAACAAAAGATGTTCGTCTATGTCTCTTATACAACCTACCAAAAGGGCGCATCAATCGGACGTACGAGCTGAAAGATATGGCCTTTACCGTCAGGTCTACGAAATCTGAAAAATTTGTACGGGATTAAAAATTACAAATGTGCACGCTTCGTTGGATGACCTCTACAACTCCAAATTGAGTGATTTTTGTCTCATGGGATAACTCAGTCTCTTAGATTCAAAAGTTGGGGTCAAGCATCAAATTCCAACGTTGTATGAAGTTCCTACATCTTCCAGAGCATACAATATGCAAGCAGCAATTCTTAGACGGTATTCATGACTTCCACAGTCGATCGGTGTCCACCAGGTATTTCCACTAAGTACTTCATCAAGGTACCTCCAACTTCGACCATCTAGGTATTTACATCAATTTTTCTACCTGGGTCTTCTATCCAAGTCTTGCCAGAAGAAAAAACGAAGAGGAGAGATCTAACCAAAATACTGGGAACTGACGATCCACTGATCATGACGACCAGTTTCACAGTCCAAGACTCGTGGCACCAAACTCTCATCTGCTAATCATTCATCATAAAAGTAATGCTACCATCGGGACATGAAACCGTGGTCATTACATCATCCCCTCTCAAGAGCAACCTCAGCTATGGTCCCATGACCAGGGTTTCAGAAGCGATGTTTCTGCGACTGACAGAAGCAAGATGGCGCTGCAAGCACCATGATCATGTATCAATCAAGGGGTCCTGATCTCAAACAAATCAACGACATTAAAATCCTTCACCATCCATTCAAGACACAAGCAAATGGTCTAAGAACACAACATGAGTGTTTTACAACAAGCTCGGCTGAGATGATTTTACACTGTCCTGTACAAACCGACGAGCTGGGAGAAATTGGTGAAGAACTGAGGGATGGTCATATACCATCCTCTTCGTATGAAGGTTCTCTACAACATATCCAAAATTAAAAACAATTGGAGAAACGAGCAAAGAGTTGTGGCCAAAACATTGGACCACATGCCAGCTGAAAATTTTCTGAAGGTCTCCTGGAAGTTTACTGTTTCGTCGATTTCACATCCTAAACATGCTCGGAACTCAAAAGGATTCTTTGTGAAAGTTTGGAAATTTCCTGGGAATGAGGATACATGGGTCGACCGCGAAAATCAGACATCGGACGAAGATTCTACAACAATTTCAACGAAGACCTAACTTCTGAATTTTCTGATGACGAAATTCTTCATTCATCCAATCAGGAGATACACCATCAACACAAAGCCGAACTTCATCTTCAGCAGATAGTCTCACTTTCTGAAGTCGGCGATGCTTCTGCTAATGAGGGACGACTCTCAGATGATCGACAGACATACAATATGTCAGCTTCCAGTGTCTCTGAAAGATTGATTTTCTTCAGTATGAGCATCCGCAGAAGTCTTCATCTTTGACTTGATATTTTTGGAGCACTCCACGGAAGATCCCGAAGAGTGGCTGTAACTAGAAGTCACTAGTGTGTGAGGAGCAAGGCATGGAGTCATGGATATACCAATAACAAACACGCAACAAAAATAGTAATCCTCAACTCTTACTTATTTACGGTTTCAAGAACCTAGTGATAATAACGTAAAAACCTCGAAAAACTTGCTCGCTTCTTCAAACTTGCCAAGACGAGCAAAATTCATTATTTAAAGTCAACACCTATGTAGTTGCAGGAAATCCTACAATACACCCCTCGTATGATTTTATCATTGATCAGCCTATTTTTAGGTTTACACTCTTAATTTTATTGATTAATTTCTGAATATTTTTACAAGGAAAATAAAGAAATCAAGAATGATCTCTGCTCTCAACTTTCTCTCTCCTATTTACTTATCTCTCATTCAAAAAAGATCTCTCTCTCCTTTACAACTCGAATGACTATTTATAAGGAAATACATAGTGGATGACAGCTAATCTGTCCTTTATTTTCGGATATGGTTCGCGATATTCTCGCAACCTTATAAATGTTAACTTCGAAAGCTCTCTAATTTTCGCAAGACTATCACATCTTTCCCATGATATTTGCTGACGTTGTTTTCTGAAACTGTTCTGCGACGCTATTGTGCAATTCCATTGATAATTTCGCTGAGACACAATTGTTGCGAGAATCTGATCCTACATCTTGCCTCTTCTCAAATATTCTCTGCAAAGTAGAGAATGATTTGAGAAATGTCGCAACTCCTTATCTTTTCATATTCCACATTTATCACACGTACTCTCTCTTTTCCACTTATTTCTTGACACGTCTTCTGTAACCGCTACTTTTCAACCGCTCACGTTTCTTCGTCTTAATGGTGTTTATTTCTTCGAGAAGTAAATTTTCTTTATATACTCTTCTCCCTCCCTCCCTCTTTCCACTTTTATTTTTACTTTCTCTTCTACTTTTATTCTCTCATCTCTGCAACTCTGTCATTCTTCTGCAAATTCTGCTGCTGTAATTTTTTCTTCCTTCAATTCTTTTACTTTCCATACATTCCCATTCCCTTTATTCAATCATGGCTCCAAGTGGTCATAGATATGAGAAGAATCTTCAAAATGTCCAAAAAGATCTTGCTAATAAAGGTCTTACACTCTCCCCCATTCCTGATGTGAATGCCAAATCAATTCTTTCTGTCAAGGTTTTCTCCAATCAAAATTGTGATGATCAATCAATCATAATTTCACTAGGTCAAATTCTCGCAGGTCTCCCTCTTCCTCTTTATAACCCAGACATTCCTTTATTTTATGAAATTCTCGCTCATCCGGGATTTTCGCGAGCCATTTTCCAACTAAGTAGGGATTGCATCCGTCTAATGCTAGAGTTCGCTAATCGTGGTGCTGGTAGAGGATCTCTTTACTCCAGTGAACTTAGGGATCCAAAATTCGCATACCTAGAAATAATTGCTGAGAAGTATACAGTGGCGAATTTCTTTGAAAATTACGAACTTATCTCCATGAAGAAAGAGAATACTCGCTGGGGTATTCGATTAAGAAGAAAAGATAACATTGATGAATCCAAAATTCTTATGCAAGATATTGACTGGCATTCTAGTAAAAACACGACTCCTCGCCAATCCAAAGATGACAAATGGTGCGTGTTTCCTTTAATGCTAAAGGGTCCTTACATTGCTGGATCAAACGTTCTTCCTGTGAATCTCGCAGCATATCAACCTTGGGTTTTCTCCTAGCCCGAAAAGGATAAGGAGGTATACTTCTCCCCTTTAACTCATTTTATACTTCTTCATTGATTTTTACTATCATGTTCGCTAACTCTTGTGATATTCCGCAGATCCAAAAACTAAAGGATAGTTATAACAGGACTGGGAAATCTAGTACTTTGTTAGCTCTTAGCTCATATACAGATGAGGTAAGAAATTTTCTCTTATGACTTTAAATAGTACTGTCATTCCCATGCTCCCATTTCTTACTTCTATCTGTATGCGAAGATTATTGCTGAAGTAGAAGAATCTGCTGATGCTGCGAAGATTGGCTATAAATGTAAAGGTGCTCTTC
Source organism: Papaver somniferum (assembly GCF_003573695.1). NCBI lineage: Eukaryota > Viridiplantae > Streptophyta > Magnoliopsida > Ranunculales > Papaveraceae > Papaver > Papaver somniferum. Next base: position 75,019,650 of record NC_039358.1, read on the forward strand.
GCAGAGAAAAATCAACTGGTCCTCCTCCAAAGAAAGGAAAAGTGCGTTCTTCTTCTCCTTCAAAAGTTCTTCCTAACGAGAATTCTGAAAGTGACAAGGATGATGAGGATAATGATGATCTCGCTGGAACTGAATATTCTCCACCCGAATCTTCTATGGCTAAGCTTTCTGGCCTCTTTTCTGATTCTATACAAGGAATGGGAGATAAACAGTTCTCAAATACCTTCAAAGCTCTCGCTACCCTTTGTGATGTCCCTTTATTAGATGGTGATAGCTCTCTTCGCGGAGTTTCTAGATCAGTGACTCCCGACTTCTTGCATTCTCTCAATAGTTTGGTATACTTTCATCTTTTTACTTCTTCATTGTTATAACTCAAAATCTCTTTCTATATTAATATTTTTTATTTCTTTTCGCAGGCTGGAAAAGCTTCTTTTGCGGTTGCCTCAGATCTAGAGAGAAGACGCGAAATTCTTGAAAAGAAGAATCTTCAATTTCGCAAAAGGAATGAAGAATTGTAAGTTGAAGTTACAGGTCTTCGCGAGAAGAATAGACAATTAGAAATTGATTCTTCCTCTTATAAGAACAAAATTTCAAGTATTCAACAAGCTAATAATCAGCTTTACGGTATGTTACTTTTCTCTTTTCCCTTTATTCATTCATCATGTTGTTTTATCTTATTTAAATGATCCTTTTTGCAGACATTTATGGTCTTTCTGATGAAGCTACCCTTCTTCGCTCATTTCCTAATGCCTTGGATAATGATACCCTTCTTGAACGTCTTAACAATTCCTTAAATAGCTTTTCTAATGATAGAATTTCATCTCTTTCTCTAAATGAACTTAGATCACAATTTCGCCTCCTAGAAATTGATCATAGATCCAGTTTAGGCTTAGCTAATAGATTTAAACGTCTCCTTATTGATTCCAAAGAGAAAACCAATGAGTTGAGAACCAAGATTAGCGGTCTCATAGATGATAAAGATTGTATCTCTGATCAAGGTGCCAAGGCTCTGGCGAAATTCCAAGAGGCTCTCCTTGAAGTTCAACTTGAGCGAGATGAAGCTAACCGCAAGAATATTGAACTCTGCGAAAGGGAAAATCAAATTCGTTCTCGTCTTCTCATAAGTAGTGAGGAAGAATTTATCTGGGCTGCGAAAATTTTAGATGATGCTAGAAAAGATTTAGGCGTAAATGTTAGTCTCCAAGTTGAACATACAACCTTGATTAGAGACATGATTTCTGACAGAGAAGGTTGCTAATTGCTCTTCTTTATTAATCTTTTGATTCTTATAGATTTTCATCAAATTAATAATTGGTTGTCTTTTGTTCGCAGATTCTGAAAATAGATATCGTGAAAAGATTGAAGAACTTGAAGCTGAAAAGGAGGAACTCGCAAAGAATCTTTATTCTCGCAACGACAAGTATTCTAGATTGAAGAATCAAATCAAAATCACCATTGAAAATTTTAAGAATGATACTACGCATTTTCGCAATCAAACCATCCAAATGGTTTGTGATGATCATAATATCCCACATTACGATTACCTTTGTCTTTTAGAGGAAATTATGTAGTTGCAGGAAATCCTACAAAATACTCCCAATTTGATTATCTCTGATAGTGAAGCTGACGATGAAGAATCTGATAGTGATGGAAGTTCTGATGGTGATGAGGATTCTGAAGCAGATGAAGAAGGAAATAAGTCTGATGAAGATAATGAAGGATTAACCAAGAAATAGTCTTTATTTCTTCTTTTATTCTTTGTAACACTTGTATATTTATTTCTTCTTTCTGTATATTTGTGTTTCTTTCATTTTGGCATGCGTAAATTAAAACAATTCTTCTTTGCAATATAGTTAATGAATATAATCATTAATTCTTGAATTTTTGAGTAAATCTCTCCTATGGAGACAAATAGCATTTTCTAATTTCATACATTCCCATACTTGCCTCTGTTATTTCAATCCAAATGAGAGATTTCATAAACTTTTTCTTATTGTACAATTTCGCAAGTTCTTGCGAAGTGAATTTTGTTTTTTTTTCTTCAAAATCTCATTCATGTGTGGTCTTATTTTGCCTTCCTAATTAAAGGTCTTATTATGCCACCTCTTGTCATTGCGACAAAATCGCAGGACGTCCTTGCACTTTCATGCAATAACCCATTGATCTTGCCTTAACTTTTTCTTCTGTATTATAGCCTCTTCAGGAATATTGCGACAATATGACAGGTCTAAATATTCTTACGAAAATAAAGCCCCATGACATTGCCGTCTTGCGATGAAATCGCAGGACGTCTTCGCACTTTCATGCGAAAACCCATTGATCTCATCTTATCTTTTTCTTTTGTATTATTGCCTCTTCAGGATTGTTGCACAAATATGAGAAGCCTTAATTATCCTTGCGAATAATAAGCCTCATGACATTTGCGTCTTAAGACACTTATCAGCTCCCTAATGGAGGGTGCCGCCCTTATCTTCCCCCTGGTTTCCCCTTCAAGGAGGCGTACTTCTACCATACAAGGTTAGCTCCTCCCATCCAGTATTAACAACAACCAGTTGTTTTCGCATCCTCTTATTCCTTTTACCTATAGGGATTATGTTTACGAGACTGCACCCTAAGTGGGGTTTTCTTCGAGCCGAGTGCAGTATAAGCCAAGACTTGTCAAGAATGGCAAGGACGCTTCAAACGCCCTCGACACTCTTTACTCAACCGTGTACCTCGGCGCCTTGATCAGATCTTCACTCCTTGGGAGAGTTATTATTACCTTAGTCGCCTAACCTAAGTCATATGCTTAAGTTGAGAATCCAAGGTGCCTCTCCCGGATGGGCTTTATTGACCCCAAATCTCCATGACTCAGGTTCCGGCGGCGGTGTAGCCTTTCCCTGAGTCATGTAACAGGTACCCCCTAATATGACGTACTTTAGGTCTTACATTTGCCTCTTGCGGAATTTTATACGTGAACTAGGGTGTATGCCATAAAGGTTCGCCTCTTTCTCTTTTGTCATTCTTTTCTGATTATTTTCTGTAAAATTCATTATCTCTGCGAGAGTCTTGCAATTCATAATATTGTATCTGAATTTCGCAATCTCAATTTTGTTGTTCAATCAAATGTATTTTTTGAGAATTTTACTTATTGCGAGATTATAGCAACAACTTAATCATTCATACATTTCTTGCTTTTATTACTTTTGCCCTCCTCTGCTTCTTTATGATTTTCTGCTACTGCTTCCTTGGTAATGGTATGTTCATCCTTTTTACCCTGAGCTAATTGATTTTGTAACATCTCTTCTCCTTTCTTTTCGATTGTATCTACCATCAACTTCTCACTTCTTTGTACATCCTTGACTTTATGTCGCCAGTTTTCCTTCTTATTTGCTCTTCCTTCGCAAGATTCTATCTCAGTTTCGTAACATTTATTTCCTTCAACCCAATCTCCCTTTATGATTCCTACACCATTGGGGTGAGGGAATTTGATGCATTGATGGAAAGTTGAAGCTACACCCAGAATCCCATGTAGCCAAGGTCGACCAATTAATGCATTGTAGGGTAATTCTACATCAACAACACAGAATGAGATTTCTGAAGATATTCCCTTCAATGGAATTTGCATAGTAACCTCCCATTTAGGCTTGTTTCCACCCATGGTTTTATAAGTATGATAAAATAAGATGTTCACAGAGCTTCCAGTATCGACTAGGATTCTATTGATTGCCCATGAATCTTCAGCTTCATCATTCTCATCTTCTTTTGGTTTTGGATTAATCTCTAATTTTATTACCAATGGATTGTCATGCATCTCTTCTCCTTCGGGAACTTCTTCTGCGGTAAAGGAAATTATCTGTTTCTGCCATTCCTCTAGTTGCGAAATTTTCGCAATATTCATAATTTCTTTTCCATTATTATCTCTTGCGAACACTCGACTTAAAACATTATCATGAAAGTCTTCAATTGTCTTATATGAATGTACGATAGAGTGACAGAATAGATTTTTTTCTTTTGCACCCACTTCTATGAAGAATGTTTCTTTCTTTTTCATTGTATTCACTTTGTGATGTTCTGGTGGTGGTGGTAATGGTTGAGGTTGTGGATGCCCTACCAGAAAGTCATTTAATTTCCCTTGATCTATCATTCTCAAAATAATCCTCTTTATATTTCTGCAATCATTTGTGGTATGCCCATGAAAATGATGATAAGAACAAAATTCATGACTTCTGTGATTTGGAGGTGGTTCCGTTCCCATGTTCCACGGTGTTGGTATATTTTCCATCAAGATTATAGCTTCCCATATCTTCTCCACACTTGCATTTAGAGGTGGCATCTTGATTTCTTCCCATACTACTTTATGACCTCCTTGTCTTCAATTAAAGTTTGGTCTTTGACCTCCATAAGTTTCTTGCGGTTGATCGAGTCTTTGAATCTTGTTATTTCCTCCACGACTGTAGAAATTTCTTTCTCTTTCATACTTTTCTTGATCTCGACTTCCCATAGCTACCAACTTCTGCTGATTGTTACCTGTCACCTTTTCTTGTTGTACTTGCGAAGTATTCGCCACTGTATTTATTAGCTTGGGTAATAAGCTTGCATTCGCTGCTTGTGAGCTGGTATTCGCAACTGGATATGATTCCATTTCATTTTGTCTTTCCTCCAAAGAAATTTATTCTTCTTGAAGTTCTCGCAATTCAGTCATTGTAATTGTATTCTTGACTCTGAAAATTTGGACATACAACAGGTTTGTTGCAAACATAGCATTGATAAATGATAATATGAGATATCTCTCATCTATACGGCCAGCCATTTCGCTACACATGGTTCTCCATATTTTAATCAAGTGTTTCAAACTTTCACCAATCCTTTGTTTTAATCCAAACACATCTTCTATACCAGGTTGTGAGGAATTATTACTTATATATGCTCCCAAGAATGTGGTCTGCAAATGATTGAAGGAGGTTATTGTGTTCTTTGGTATACCTTCAAACCATTTTAACGCCTCTCCTGTTAAGCTGTATGCAAAATATTTGCACAATACCGCATCATGATTTTCCCATTGTAACATGCACCTCACATAAGCTTTAATGTGTTGAATTGCACAAGTTGTTCCGTCGAAAATGCTGGTTAATGCGGGCAAATTGCATTTCAGTGGTATTCCTCCTAATTGTACTTCCCTTGTAAATGGAGTTTTCGCAGCTTCTTCTATTGCTTCATCCAATTGTCTTCTACCTACTTCTCCTCTGTTATTTAGCATTCCTCTCATTTCTTCTAATTCTTTCAAGATTTGTTGATTTACTCCTGAATCTTGACCCATTGGTTTATTTAATTTTGCTTCTCTTCTTCTGCGTTCACGTTTATCTTCTCTTGCGAAATTTTGTATCTCTTCTTCATTATCTTCATCTCGTCTTCTTCTGTGATTCTCTTCCTCATCTCTATCTTGAATTCGCAAGTGATGATGTCGTTCATTTTCCCCTCCATAATTTTGTTCATTTCTTATCAACTCAATTCGCTGTCTTTCAGCCATTCTCTTCACTATATCATACTCCTCATTGAGATTATCATTATTCCAGTTTTGTATACGCCTTCTTTCTCGGTTGTCATGATTGTTCTGGAAAATTGTCTCCTGAAGCTCTTTCTCTTCCATTTACGCTCTCAACTTTTCACGTTCGCAGATTAAACGTGCTTGTTCAACATTATGTCTTTCAATTTCTTCTTCAATTGTATGTTGATTTCTTTGATTTTCTCTCACATGTAAAATTCTTCTTCCCTCCTCTTGATTTCCTTCGCCATCTTGGTTACTTTGTCTCTGAATTTTCCCGTTCTCTTGATTTCCTCTAATTTGCCTATCATCAAAAGTTTCATTTTGTGGAATGTAACGATCATCAATTCTTTCTCTATTTTCGCGATATTCTTCATTAGGATTTGACATTTCTTCCTGAATATTGTTTCCAACATTGATTTTAGGTAAATTTTGCCTCATTTCTCTTCTAGTTGATCTGGAATATGATTTTGTAATACTTCTCGATCTTCTATTCTGCAATCTGATATTCTCCATCCTTAATTCGTGATTCTGTCTTGTTAAATTTGCACGCTCTTCCGCCTCAGCTCTTCTTTCCTCATGTATTCTTCGTCTCAATGTTTCTAACGCTCCAATTTCTTCATCTCCATGTATTATTCCTTCATCTGCTTCTTGATTTCCCTCTTCCTGTTTGTAATTTCTATTTTGTTGTTCTTCTTCTATTTCTTCTGCTGAATTTGATCGCCAAGTGTGTACGCTCACTCTGTCATAATCTGTATTCCTCTCTTGAACTAGTGTTTGTTGAATTGGTGATTGAATTATATTTTCTCTATTATTTCTCCTTCTAGTAGATTATCCCATTTCACTTCTTTCTCTTCAAGCAATTCTTTTGCTTCTTCTAATAGTAGTTGGTTGTTCGGATGTATTTCTTCTTCTAGCCATTTCTTCAATGCTAACAGTGTTTCAAGAAATTATGAAAAATTCTTAATCAACTACTTTAAATTTTCACAAATCTCAATGTTAATCTTCGATTTTTTCTATAATAGTCTTCAATCTTCAATCTTCAATCGTCCCTGTTTCTAGCGCCATTATGTAGTTGCAGGAAATTCTACAATACACCCCTCGTATGATTTTATCATTGATCAGCCTATTTTTAGGTTTACACTCTTAATTTTATTGATTAATTTCTAGATATTCTTACAAGGAAAATAAAGAAATCAAGAATGATCTCTGCTCTCAACTTTCTCTCTCCTATTTACTTATCTCTCATTCAAAAAAGATCTCTCTCTCCTTTACAACTCGAATGACTATTTATAAGGAAATACATAGTGGATGACAGCTAATCTGTCCTTTATTTTCGGATATGGTTCGCGATATTCTCGCAACCTTATAAATGTTAACTTCGCAAGCTCTGTAATTTTCGCAAGACTATCACATCTTTCCCATGATATTTACTGACGTTGTTTTCTGAAACTGTTCTGTGGCTCTATTGTGCAATTCCATTGATAATTTCGCTGAGACACAATTGTTGCGAGAATCTGATCCTACAACCTGACTTTGCGTGAAACTATGAATAATTCACATAACCTTTCATGTGAACATTCGCTGATTTTCTACATGTGTGCATACACTATAAAATCGCAAAACTCATACATACATTATTTCATCACGTATACAATTGTTTACTTTCAGCAATTGCTCAAAATCATGACTTGATTTTCATAAATCCGTGAACAACCCACGTAAATTTTTACTATGTGAACACTCACTGATCTTCAAAAATTGTACAGACGTCCATTCTACAATTGTGAAAACTCACATATAGACATTATTTCACCATGTATAATTGTCTACTTTCAACAGTTGTTCAAAATCAAAACATTGATTTTACAAAATATATATATTCAACGTGAAACTCACGTAAATTTGAAAAATATATCTATATATTTTTGCTCCCTCGCACGAGCATCTGTCTTTGAAGCGAGAGTATATTTTCAAAGATTTCCGAAAGCTCGAAGATAAAAATTTTCATGAAGGCTCATAAACAAAATTTTATTACTAACAGACGCACGTCTATCAAAAAAAAAACTTTTCTCTCGTACGAGCATCCACCTTTGAAACGAGAGTTTATTCCACTTTGTGAAATCTCACATATTTAAAATATAAAATTCCGGTTTTCGTGAAAGCTCATAGACGAATTTTATATCATTAGACTCAGGTCTATTTTGTTTGTTCCTTAAACTAACGAATGAACGAGCGTCTATTCATAAAACAAGGATTTGTTTTCATGGGCCCATCCCGCGAATCCTAAAACGACCAAGGTCCTGTCGTCCAAATCAGCGGTTCAACGTCAATCTATGATCATCAGACGATGATGCTCTATCATGCCACTGGGATCTTCATTCAAGTCATGGTATGCTCATACTATCGAAATCCGGTAACGTCTTAACTTACGACTAAGTTCAATTACTTGTATTGTTTATGACCGGAAAATCACCATTCAATGCTGACTAAGGAACACGGCTTTCCTCACTAAGCAGGGGACTTAATGTAGATGGTGGATTTTCGACAAGGGCTAAAATCGTAAACCCATAATTATACGAACCTCTGATCCAGCAATCAGACGTGAGTATCGATACACGGGTCTCTCATCGAATTCTCTGACTGAGAATACTTTCTCTCAGAGTACATGCAGATATGTAGTCTCACGGATAGACAACGGCATATCTCATGAAAACTGAACACTTTCAGTGATTATTTCTGTATAGTATCACGAGATGGACGGCTCCTAGACAGCTTGCTCTTCTAGTATAGAGCGATAACGTCTCCAGGATCAAACAACGAGTTTACCCTTACTATATAAAGGATATGACTTACCGACAAGCTCATATCGGGATAATTAATGCTTCTAGAAAGCTTGCTCTGCTAGTATAGAGCCACAAAGTTAATTATTCCCAATTAAGATTAATTCTGCCGTGACATTCACTACTGAATTCCCAGAATAATCTATTATTTCTCCTATTCTATGGTCGAATCCACGACTGGTCCCATGGAATGGCAATAATAATTGCTTCTATTCCATGGTCGAACCCACGACTGGTCCCATGGAATGGAAATAAACAATTGTTCTGATTCTATGATCGAATCCACGGTTGATCTCATAGAATAGCGATAACTATATTATCTCATTACTCCGATTTCATGATCGAATCCACAACTGGTCTCATAAATGGTAATAGATAAAACTTAATTACTCCGATTCTATGGTCGAATCTATGATCCCATGGAATGGTAATGCTCACTTTATTATTCTGAATTCGTAGTCGAATCCTCAGCTGATCCTATGAATTAATAATAAACACCTTATTACTCAGTTTTGTGAATTATTCTCCAGTGAATTCCACAATTAGTAATAAATAATCAACAACCGGGCGTCTGAGCTACCTCTAAGTAAGCCCCGATTTATATGGTGAAAGTGTATTCAACGACGATGCACTAACAGTCACCGCACGAACGAGTATTTCAAAATACGATGAAACGATTAACCTATTGCAAAATAGGAAGAAAAATAATGAATAATCAAAATATTGACCAAGGCGCCAAGGGATTGGACTCACTGACTGGCCGACCGTGCCATGACCAATCCCATGCCAGTTTTATATTTTATCATATTTTTATTATTTTCCTTCATCTGATGAAAATCCTTTCATTTGAACAAATCTCCTTCGTCTCGAGGAAACTCCTCGACTTCATGGCGTTTTCATAAACCCATGAAAATAATATAAATTAAGGAAAAATAATGTGGGGTGTGACCATTGGCCAACCGACCATGCCTTGGTCCCAGCCGGCCCCACACCTTATGGTTCCTCATTATTTTATTATTATTATTATTATTATTATTTCCCTGATTTCATGAAAATTCCTTCAAATCATGGTATTTTCAAAATACATAAAAAATAATAATATAAAATTAGGGAAACACGTGGGACCAGGCCCCAGCCGGCCGACCATGACTCAGCCGGTCCCACACGCCCATGTATTTTATTATTATTATTTTTAGGATTTCCTTCATCCCATGAAACTCCTTGATTTCATGGTATTTCTCTCAAATTAGGAAAATCCATTCAAATCATGGAAAAATACATTAAAAATACATAAAAATTAGGGAAACTCGTGGGACAGGGCCCTAGCCGGCCGACGCACCTCCACGGTCCCACACATCCTTGTTTTTGTTATTTTAATATTTTTTGCTTCTATGAACTCATGAAAACTCCTTCAATTCATGGAAACTCCCTAAATTCATCAAATTTCTCAAAATTCATGAATTTTTCATAAAATCATCAAAATATTATAAAATTAAGGAAAAGGCACCACGGGACCGTGGCCATGACCGGCCGACCATGCCTTGGCCTCGGCGGTCCCATGCCTCCTTATTCCTTATTTTATAATTATTTTCCATCATCTCATGGTGTTTTCCTCAGTTTCGTCGAAACCCTAATTTTGGCATATTTTCTCGAATGGATGCTCAATTGCACGCCAGAAAATATCAAAATTCTCAGGACTGAGACACGGGTGCCTTGGGGACACGAGCACGCTATCTTGATCGACCAAGATTGGCTCTTTGGCTTACAGAAGCCGATCCTATCAAGTTTCACAGTTTTGACCTAATTTGCACAATTGCACGTATTAGGTCCAAGACTCTTCCAAACACTTTGTATTTTCATGAAGTGATCATCAGAAGGTCACGTGACTACCCAGGGCCGGTTTCATGACCCCATGGTCGGTCCCTCACTCCGTCATAATTAATTAGGTTTTCTCACCTAAGGCTCAGACGAGCATTTTCGAATAAATGATTAAACCAGCATTTAATCATTCTTTCACCAAAAAATCGTCAACTCTTCAGGAGTTCTTTGTATTTGCTCACTTGAGCATATGGACACTACATGGTTGATCAACGGTCCCAAGTAGTCGCTCCTTCCTTCTTCCCATGGTTAAAATTCTGACGAACCATGAATTGATCATCAATTGATCAAATTAGGGTTTCTGAATCCAAGGATCATCATTCCAGATTCCAACCTTTATAATTTTACGACGACCTCATGGTCATTAATTTTATTAATTATGCTCGGTTCAACGACCAGTATTCTAATTAATATTTTTAGTACGCTGCCAATAATCCATCAGATGAGCAACACATGCTCAGACGATGAAATATTCAACAATTCATCACATGAGAAACACTTGCTCAGATGATAAATATTTTCTCAAAACAAGGAATATTGGTTCAACAATCAATATTCAATGATCCATCGAATGATCAATACTTGCTCACTTCATCGTAAGAACTATACCTCTGTCTCATGACATGTTCAATTCATGAGTTTTAGAACATCATGTTCAACTCAGCAACTACATGGACTCATCGTCCCATCAAACCACGAAGTCATCAATTGACTAACATACCACGAGACGTCAATCGTGTCACTTTGGGGGGATATCACTTAGGGTTTTGGTCTGGCGGTCTACGACACGTGTGTTCAAACACACGATGGAATGTGAGCAAGTCGTGCAATCAGTTGAAGGAATTCACGAGGTAGTGGGTGGAAAATCGACCAAGTCTCCACACGTTGAGCAACTGGTTTCAAACACGATCTCCACTTACCCACTCCTTGATTCCATCAACTGTCACACTTCATGGGGTCATGGTGTCTAAAATTCCAGCAATATAAATAAGTATCTGAATCATGATTGAATCATCGGCATCAACAGTATCATCAATCTCACGTCTCATCGACAACACGAGATCATCAACTCATCAATTGAGCAACTACTCTCAATTAAGAAATTTCAATCATTCAGAGCTTATCATATTCAGAACTCATACACCCACAATCTTTGATTACCATTGATTCCACACATTTCCCAGCTTCCCTCCTACAGATCAACCCATCCTCTCTTGTGACCGAATTTACTATGGAACGGTCATTATCTTGATTTAGGCCGGAGTACTACAGATTGATTTATCGAATCTAAAGCACCCCCTTTGCAGCGGTGCATCTGTGTGAGGTTTAACATTTCGCTCGGTTCGAGGAGTCTCCTCCGTACGGTCGTCTCCTCAATTCCTTAAAAACCAGAAAATCGTTTTCCCCCATCTACAGTCATATAACTCGATGAACAGGGATAAATAAGTAGAAAATTCGACAACGCGCCCTTGATGAAAAATATCCATCCACGTCTCTCCTACCACGTGTTAAAAAGGAATAATGTTTAAAAATATGATCCAAGAGATATCATCAGAACACTTGAAGAAATTGCTGCTGAAAATATCTGGATTCCCGAGTTCAACTTCACGTGGACTTATCGCCGGAAAAATAAACTTTAAATCCTAATCTTTATCTAGTAGATGAATGAAAGGTCTTTTATGTTTGATAGTTGGGGTCAACCACTAGAATAGGACGTCAAACGAAGTTTCTATAACCTCCTATTATGAATTTAGCTTAGGGTTTTACCTACTCGCATACCTGACGGAGGAATCTAGGGTTCGCATCAAGTTCGAACTCATGAGGGTACCCTTCCTTTACCATAATAGGTCCAGAGAGGGAAAATATCAACGTTGGAGAAAATCATCCAACAGAGGCCCCTAAAGAAAATCTCTTGTTCAATGTTCAGCTGCTTCACTTTGGCCTCTGCATCTCGAGCCGCTTGCATGCTCTTCATCTACCATAATCTCCTCTAAATTAAGAACTTCTTTAAAAAACGAGGACCTGAACTAACTCACTCCAACGGACCCTGACAAAATTGAGTCATTCTTGAAGTCATGTCACGTTGAAGCGAAGATTTTCACAAGAGGTCATCAATTTCCCAGATATATAAGATTCTCAGAAGTAATGTCATTTAGAGGTATCATTCTCATGACGCTAAAATTGGCAACAAGTGTCTCATCCGAAACTAAAGATGACATGGGTCCCACGAAACCACCCCAGGTCGACTGTCTCTCTGTACCTTGAATCTCTTTCTGAAGGCCCTCTGAAAATGTTGAAGCCTGCGTCATCCTCATCCTACCAAAGTCAAAATCATTCTCACCATGAAGAATGCTTGTTTCCATAAAAGTCTCACTTTCCATGTGACTCTAAAAACAAGAGAGGAGTTAAAAGAAGTGCATTAAGAGAATAAAGAAACAAGGAGTTAGACTATTTATTGTTAGAGCATTGCTCGATTGAACCCACAAACCGTTGGTATGTCAAGTTCGGTTATCATACTTTAGTGAATCAAAACTCATTTTAAGAGTCGCTTGATTTTGTACTAGAGTCAACTTCGTATAGGTTAGTGTTAGAGCATAGCTCGGTCGACCTCGCATGCGTTGCTATCTCAAGCATGTTTGTCAATATTAGTGATCAAAACTATAAGTCTCGATTTCTAGCCTACATAGCTAAGTCTCGAACTAGGATAGAAAAGTGTAGTTGAGCTCAAGGACTTCATGGTGATTCATCATACAACGACGAAGATCTACTCAAGGAACCGTGTAACTTCATCAATAAAAAGGTATGTGGAGACTTGAACTTATCTATCACTCAAAAGTCTATCTCTTATATCTCCTACTTCTTATGAGACAAAAGTCGTATGCTATATAGACTGGATCATACACATTTGATATTTCGAGCCGAGTATATCTCGCCTATCTATATCTCGAAATCATGTGTTGGTAAAGCGTTTCGCTTTGATCAAGTTTATCTTCACCTAGTGACGAAAGTCATGAAAAGTTTCAATTACTTTGAGAATTGCTCTGACGCGAAACGGTCTGTGAATAACGGATATATAACGTCCTCTGAGAATGTCTCAATGATTGGAATGAGAGTTTAGACTACATAACCATGTATTCCTTAATCCAAAGTTTTCGAACTTTGTTGATTGAGAGAAACCGGAGGAATTGGCTTTGCCAAGTCCGCGAACTCAATCTGCGAATTGACGGAAGTTCTTGTACCGAGAATTTCTTCTGGGATTTTCCAAAAACTCGTTTGCGTGTAAGTCCGCGAAATCAGTCCGCGAACCTAGTCCGCGAACTGGCGAAAATCTCTTTGCCGAGATTTTCTGCTGAGTTTGGAAAACTCCACCGGTTGTCTTAAGTTCGCGAACTTGTTTGTGATCTTAAGAGGTTATGATCTAAAGATGTGCTCTTAACATGACACTTAAATTACTAAGGAATGTTTTATGCAAACCATGGCTATAAAGTTCATGAGCCGATTCAATCGAATCGAATCATCTTTGTTTCAATTGTATCTTGTGTAGTTACATAAGATCTCATAGCAATTGAAAAACTCTTTAACTAGTTCATTTGAGTCAATTGAACTAGTTATGGTGAAGAAGAACAAGGTTAATATGAAATTCTCATATGGTTAACCTTTTGGGTTACTATGTTGAACCAACATACACGTACACGTTTGGGCATGGTTTTCACAAACCCAGTAAACGTCTACCCAAGTGTGTGTGACAAGCTAAGCTTTCGATCTAACGGTTGAGAAATATTAGCTTTAATCTAAATCAGGTTTTCATCTAACGGTGAATATGAATTGCTTTGTAACTAAGGCAAAACCCTGATTTGAAGGCTATATAAATGAGACATCTAGCATTGCGCAAAACTAATCCCCACACGTCTGTGTGATACTAGTGCGCTCGCTAGAGTCGATTCTCCTTTAACCTTTGGTTTTCTTCTCTAAAACCAGGTTAACGACTTAAAGACTTCATTGGGATTGTGAAGCCAGACCGATACTACTTTTATCGTAGTTCTGTGATCTGATCTTGCATCTTGTATCGTACGAATACAATCTTTGATTGTCTTGAGATCGTGAGAGTTCTCCGATAGGAAAGATAAAGAAGTCACAAACATCTTCGTCTCACTGTTTGTGATTCCTCGACAAACCACCTGTGTAGTCAGGAAGGATTGTAGAGAGGTAATTGATTAATATAGGCTGTTCTTCGGGAATATAAGACCGGATTATCAATTGGTTCCTGTTCACCTTGATTTCATATCTTAAGACGGAACAAAACCTAGGGTTTATCTGTGGGAGACAGATTTATCCTTTGATAGACTTTTCTGTGTGAGACAGATTTGTTTATTATCAAGTCTGCGATTTTGGGTCGCAGCAACTCTTGGTTGTGGGTGAGATCAGCTAAGGGAATCAAGTGCGCAGTATCCTGTTGGGATCAGAGGCGTAGGAGTACAACTGTACCTTGGATCGGTGGGAGACTGATTGGGGTTCAACTATAGTCCAGTCTGAAGTTAGGTTGGAGTAGGCTAGTGTCTGTAGCGGCTTAATACAGTGTGTATTCAATCTGGACTAGGTCTCGGGGTTTTTCTGCATTTGCGGTTTCCACGTTAACAAAACTTCTGGTGTCTGTGTTATTTCTTTTCCGCATTATATTTTATATAATTGAAATAATACAGGTTGTGCGTTCGTGATCATCAATTGGAAATCCAACCCTTGGTTGTTGATTGATATTGATTGATCCTTGGACATTGGTCTTTGGTACCGTCCAAGTTATTCCTTGTATTTGATAAAGACTCGCTATTGATTTTAGCTTGAGTAAATAAAATCAAGAGAGATATATTAACTCCTTGAGATACTTTTATCTAGATTGAGTCTGACTGTCTAGTTGTTTCTCTAGCAAAGTATTTCGGAGTTAGTTCGTACAGATTGCTAAGCGAAATATTAGGTGGTGTTGTTAGACCCCCGCTTTTTCAATTGGTATCAGAGCAGGTAAACACAGTAAACCTAATAAGTTTGTGTTTGTTCGTTCCATATAAATTTCCCTATGGGAAATTTCATTGGAAAACTTGCTCCGGGCACCTGTAACGCACGCCAGAATTCCTTAAAGATTGTTCAGAGATTGTTATGGTTAAAACCTCTGGGTTCTCATGATATTCTTACTTCATCTAAAAGGGGAGGTTTAGATAATAAAAAGCAATCTGAAGGAAAAAATAAAAAGAAGGAAAAATTGGGAAAACGTTCAATACGCTCAAGGATATGGAACCTCACTAGATTAACTCTTGATCTCTGTGAGGAATACTATCATGATGGATCAATTGATAAAGATCTGTTTAAAGCGTTCGAAGGCGTTTTTAAATTCTTAGAAAAACTTAATTCTGTTAAGTCTAAGAATCTTTCCGGAAAGGGTGTTGGTCGTGTTAAAACTGTTAATATTGAACAACCCAGAAATCGGAAATATCCTTCTTCTAGCCCGAACCAACGAAGGATAGAAAGCTCCAGTTGCCATGACTATCATCATTATTTTGATTATACTACAGGGATTGTTCACACTTATCATCCAGACGTGTCGCATGAGAACTTATCTGCGCATTATGCCTCTTGGTAACAAGACCGGCTTTTCCCATTTTTACATATCTTGAAGTGGGACAAGAAATGGCTTGAGTTGTGTACAGTTATGTTGTTGATTGATTAACTTTTTATTGCTTCTGTTATATTCCACACTTATGTTGGTTGTTTACCTCTAATATGGAAAGGGCTAAAAATTTTCCTTAAGTATTGTGACTTACGGTTCGTGTACATTCCAAGCCCATGAATGAGGAATTTATATATGTTGGTGGTCCGTGTACCTCATCCTTTCTCATCTTCCGTCCGCGTACGTGAACTAGGATTTGTGGTTCTCCACCATTAAAGCTTTTTTGAAGAAATCAAAAGGAAGGGTGTTTGAGGTTCTCTTCAAGTAAGTAATTTCCTCTCGTATATCTCTTTATGATGATTTCTAGAAGCATGAAAAGGAGTTCTAAAATCTCAAAATCCTCTAACTTGAATCCTCCTTGTGATCAAAATTCTCTTAGAATTAGGTTTTTGAATGATTCTTGTGCTAGAACTTTTGATAGGATTGCTTCCAAAGGTTTTATTCTAGAAAATAAATTGGAAACCTTTAGTGAACATGAAGAGGATTTAGCTTGCTTCAAAAAGTTCAATCTTGGGAATATCTTTAATGGCCTTGGTAAAGGTTTTGATTCTCTAACAAGGATTTTCTATGCCAACATTCATGATGTTGATTTTAAGAAGATGGAATTCAAATCCATGATAAATAGAGAAAGGTTTCTTGTTAATAGAGAGCTTATTTCAAGGGTCATCGGAATACCGTTGGGAAACGTACGGTTACCTAGACCAAGTGATGAATGTACATCATATGATGATATCTCTATTGGACTTTTTGGAAAGAAGGTTGTTTGGAGTCAAGGAAAGTTTCCTACTAATGATATTAGTATTGCTTTAATGGCGTTTGGAAAACTCGGCGTCTCTAACCTTTGTCCCTCCACAATTGAGAATTCTTGGTGGAGTTATGAGTTTGCAGAATTGGTCTTCTTCCTTGCATCCGGCAATACAAATCTTGATATTTGTGGTTTTATCATCTCTCAAATGATGACGATGACTTCTCACATCAAGATGTTAGGATATCCTTGTTTGATTAGCCAAATTTTCCGTGATCGTGGACTTGACTTTATTGGAAATTCTCTTGGGGTTCCCAAACTTGTTCGTCCATGTACCTTTCGGCGTATAAGGTAAAATGTTCGCAAGCGACAAAGAGGTACTCCTCTTGATGTTGAAGACCCTACCACCTTGAAGCTTATTCAAAAAGTTTACAAGGGTGTATGCATGGTGAATGCAAGAGTAAAGTGCTTAAAAGTTCAAGTGTCGTTAATTGGAACCAAGTGTCCCGAGCTCAAGGAAGAATTGGATTCAATTCAACCTACTTGGAAATTGTCCGATGATGAAGGTGATGAGTAATGCATCTTCTTATATGCCTAGTATGTATTCTTTTTGGATTAGTTGGAAGAATAACTAGTGCTTTGAATAGTGATGATTGTGACTACACATAGCTATTTTTGTTTTCATCTTCTTATGTTTATTTTTTAGGTTTATTGGTTTTTTAAATTCTAAAAATATTTGGAGGATGATGTTATTGCAGTATTGATCGTTATGATTTTGTGATATTGCAATTTGATTATGGGATATGTATTGTTTACGTCCGTGAACTTGAAGGTCCCATATTGTATCAAAAGTAAAGTCGTTCATGAAATGATATTCGTATTAATGAAAGGACGAATGGACTTTTGAAAATTACAAAAATTATGCCTATGCAGTCATGTATTTGATGGAAAATAGGATAAAATATTTTGTTTGACAAGGATAAAGTCTATTATGTCGTTATGATGGAAAACAGAATAGATCCTTGTATGGTATCCACGGTATTGATCTTCATTGATCCATTTTGCTATGTTTTACCTTGAAGGCTCCATTGTGTGTCTTATGTTGAGCACGATACAACTAAGTCGATTATTCTTATTGGATTTGTTGGTTGTTCCATAAGATGCTATATGTTGAGTATTATGAACTAAATTAATCATCTTGGTTGGTTATTTAGTTATTTGCTCCGAAAGTTTTCTTTTGTCGAGCAAATCTTTTGACAATTAAATTGATTACTTTTGTGATTAGTTTGGTTGTTTGATTAATTATAAGTTCTCTTGTAATTAGTCTAGTTGAGTTTTCATATATTCCACAAGTTCTTGTGTTGAGTATATGAATGGCTATACTAATCATGTTCTATTGGTTGATGTAGTCGTATATTCCGCAAGGTTTTTCCTTATGTTGAGTATGTGAACGATTAAGTTAGTCGTCTCCGAATGATTACCTTAGTCGTAGTTCCGTATGTTTACTTATGTTGAGCACCTTCAATTAAATTGATCACTTTTGTGGTTTGATTTAGTTGCGTATTCCAATTAAATTAATCATTGGTTTTCTTGTGATTAATTTGGTTGAGTTTTGGATATAGAAAATCATTTCTATGGTTATTGGTGTCCAATTTAAAATTCCTTCTTTTCTTTCGAAATTAAGGTCGCCCTTGTTGTTCTTTCGGGAATGACATCAAAAGGGGAGAGTTCTTTTGAACTTGTGCTTAATGTTAATATCTTGCGGGGTGTGTGGCTGTGGAATTTTATAGGGGTTACCTTGTATCTTAAAACTCCTTGATGAATGCATTTAGCTTCGGCTTTATGATTGCATCTAAATTAAGTTGATATGTATTTTTATTTTAGTCTATGAAATGTCTCTCGTGGAAATTTCATTATAATCCCGTTCTTGTACCTTTGCCAATTTTATTGACAAAAAGGGGGAGAAATATTGTAGTTCACACTACAAATACATATGGTTTTTGGATCATTGTGTAAGGGGGAGTGGTTTCCATGATCGAGATGGAGTATTGACTAAGGGGGAGTGATACATATCACCATAGTGTTAATGTTAAAGTCGTGATACAATTGGAATTTGATGTTACATAATAATACTATGACACTGTATAATAATGATCAAGAATATCGATTTCTCTCATTGTTATAGCTACGGATCTTCAACAACGGTGATGCTAAACTTACAACCTTTGGGATCATTGGAGTACTTGGAAGGACGAAGATTTCAGGGGACGTTGAAGATTAGACTATGGAATAAGAGCCATTAAAGTTTATCTTTTTTGTATTCCATATGTATTAATAGTTTTGTCACTAAAATTGACAAAGGGGGAGATTGTTAGAGCATAGCTCGGTCGACCTCGCATGCGTTAATATCTCAAGCATGTTTGTCAATGTTAGTGATCAAAACTATAAGTCTTGATTTCTAGCCTACATAGCTGATGTGACTCAATAATGTCGTAGTAAAAAGGTTCGTAAGACTTGTGAAAGCAAAAGATTCTAAATTTAATTTTTAAACTAAAAATATAGGAAACTCAAATAAAGAGATATCAAGATATTAGGAACAACCAAGACACTGATTCCACTATTACACATGAATAAATTATGGTAAATAATTCAAAACTCTAATTATCTTTTAAGTCTCTTATTTCTTAATTCACAAATAATCAGGAAAATTCTCAAAAATTAATTGTATCCCCTAAGCATAGATTATATAAACAAAGCATAACCTATCTAATTGAATCACAACTAATGAAGAAAATTTTGCAAACAATTAAAAACTCTGCAAAAGCAGTGATTGAGTGAATTATAAATTATAAATTAGAGAAAATAAATAATTACCATTTATTCATGCATAAATAGCTTCCTCATTGCCTTGGTTGTGAGAGAATCAGCCGCTCATCATGTTGGAAACACGCTCAAAAATCATTATTATTGCTCAAAGGTGGTGTACAAATGATGGAATGGAGAGAAAATATTAAAAATCGGGTTTGTAACACTTATTTCTGTTACAAACCAGCTGTTACAGAGAACGATAAATGAGAACTGTCGATGTCACTGTAGCTATACGACCCACGGCTAAGTGTCGTTGTCACTGTTGGAAAATGACTGTCCTGGTAAGTCTGTTCTTCGTGTTCTTCAGCTTTGCAGCAGCAGAAATGGAGTTTTTGCAATTTGATCTTCTCGACTCTCTGGTGCTCTGTAATTCTCCCAAACTCTCTATCCCCATCTCTGATACACCAGCACCCTTTATATAGGTAACATCCCCAAGAAATCTCGTTGAATTACTCCCGATATTCTTCCATTACTCGGCAGTAAAGAACAGATCCACTGGAATATTTTCTTCCCTTTCTATTCTTCTGACGCTGTCATCCAGTGACTAAATGCTTCAAACATGCTGCCAACACATGAAAGAATGAGTCAACACGCTGAAAACACTCGCAAACTCTCCAACACATCCCAACAGAATCCCGAGTATCATTCAACCTCTGTTTCACTTCAATCCCACGTTGCAGCCATATTGCTTCGAATTTGATGGACTTACCGCTCCTGTTTAGATGAAACAGCCCCACACAACATATTTTATCGATTGAATATCTCTAAATAACTTCCAAATCCAAAACAACCTTCTCGGCTTTTCTAAGAAAAATAGCACTTCCCTGATTTCTTCCAACGGACGCTCCAGCCAATTTTAACTCAAAGCATCGATCATACCATGCCTGTTAATCTTAAACAGGCCTTCCCCTGAAATTTCAGCCATTGAGTCTCCTTAGAAAAGCACCAAAACTCGAACCCTAATTTTGTTCTTCCCTTGCCAAAATTTCCCGCCAAAACAATTAATTCAAACTGAGAAGAAGATGGTCTCCCCTTAACCAGTGATGGGGTGCGGTTAGCAGTTGATGTCCTGGGGTGCAAATAGTAAAGAAGCTTCCCCTTAGTAAATGAGGTGCCCCTTATCCAAAGCGGGGGTCCGTTTAGAAAATGTGCTCCGAGGGTGTCCAGAGCAACTTTTCGAGCCGAATTTTCCAAAAATGTTTATTTCCACAAAATACCTACAAACACACAAAACACCATAATAAGGACGAAAACGAGTACTAACAATACGAAACATTGACGACAAATTAGACACATAAATGCGTCTATCAATAGCTAAGTCTCGGACTAGGATAGAAAAGTGTAGTTGAGCTCAAGGACTTCATGGCGATTCATCATACAACGACGAAGATCTACTCAAGGAACCGTGGAACTTCATCAACAAAAAGGTATGTGGAGACTTGAACTTATCTATCACTCAAAAGTCTATCTCTTCTATCTCCTACTTCTTATGAGACAAAATTTGTATGCTATATAGACTGGATCATACACATTTGATATTTCGAGCCGAGTATATCTCGCCTATCTATATCTCGAAATCATGTGTTGGTAAAGCGTTTCGCTTTGATCAAGTTTATCTTCACCTAGTGACGAAAGTCATGAAAAGTTTCAATTACTTTGAGAATTGCTCTGACGCGAAACTGTCTGTGAATAACAGCTATATAACGTCCTCTGAGAATGTCTCAATGATTGGAATGAGAGTTTAGATTACATAACCATGTATTCCTTAATCCGAAGTTTTCGAACTTTGTTGATTGAGAAAAACATGAGGAATTGGCTTTTCCAAGACCGCGAACCAAGTCCGCGAACTCAGACCGCGAATTGACGGAAGTTCTTCTACCGAGAATTTCTGCTTGGATTTTTCAAAAACTCGTTTGCGTGTAACCTAGTCCGCGAACTGGCGAAAGTCTCTTTGCCGAGATTTTCTGCTGAGTTTGGAAAACTCCACCGGTTGTCTTAAGTCCGCGAACTTGTTTGTAAGCTTAAGAGGTTATGATCTAAAGATGTGCTCTGAACATGAAACTTAAATTACTAAGGAATGCTTTATGCAAACCGTGGCTATAAAGTTCATGAGTCGATTCCATCGAATCGAAACATCTTTGTTTCAATTGTGTCTTGTGTAGTTACATAAGATCTCATAGCAATCGAACAACTCTTTAACTAGTTCATTTGAGTCAATTGAACTAGTTATGGTGAAGAAGAACAAGGTTAATATGAAATGCTCATATGGTTAACCTTTTGGGTTACTATGTTGAACCAACATACATGTACACGTTTGGGCATGGTTTTCACAAACCCAGTAAACGTCTACCCAAGTGTGTGTGACAAGCTAAGTTTTAGATCTAACGGTTGAGAAATATTAGCTTGAATCTAAATCAGGTTTTCATCTAACGGTGAATATGGATTGCTTTGTAACTAAGGCAAAACCCTGATTTGAAGACCATATAAAGGAGACATCTAGCATTGTGCAAAACTAATCCCCACACGTCTGTGTGATACTAGTGCGCTCGCTAAAGTCGATTCTCCTTTAACCTTTGGTTTTCTTCTCTAAAACTGGATTAACGACTTAAAGACTTCATTGGTATTGTGAAGCCAGACCGATACTACTTTTATCGTAGTTGTGTGATATGATCTTGCATCTTCTATCGTACGAGTACAATCTTTGATTGGCTTGAGATCGTGAGAGTTCACCGATAGGAAAGATAAAAAAGTCACAAACATCTTCGTCTCACTGTTTTTGATTCCTCGACAAACCGCATGTGTAGTCAGGAAGGATTGTAGAGAGGTGATTGATTAATCTAGGTTGTTCTTCGAGAATATAAGACTGGATTATCAATTGGTTCCTGTTCACCTTGATTTCTTATCTTAAGACGGAACAAAACCTAGGGTTTATCTGTAGGAGACTGATTTATCCTTTGATAGACTTTTCTGTGTGAGACAGATTTGTTTATTATCAAGTCTGCGATTTTGGGTTGCAGCAACTCTTGGTTGTGGGTGAGATCAGCTAAGGGAATCAAGTACGCAGTATCCTGCTGGGATCAGAGACGTAGGAGTACAACTGTACCTTGGATCGGTGGGAGACTGATTGGGGTTAAACTATAGTCTAGTCCGAAGATATCTTGGAGTAGGCTAGTGTCTGTAGCGGCTTAATACAGTGTGTATTCAATCTGGACTAGGTCCCGGGGTTTTTCTTCATTTGCGGTTTCCTCATTAACAAAACTTCTGGTGTCTGTGTTATTTCTTTTCCGCATTATATTTTATATAATTGAAATAATACAGGTTGTGCGTTCGTGATCATCAATTGGAAATCCAACCTTTGGTTGTTGATTGATATTGATTGATCCTTGGACATTGGTCTTTGGTACCCTCCAAGTTATTCCTTGTATTTGATAAAGACTCGCTATTGATTTTAGCTTGAGTAAATCAAATAAATAGAGAGATATTAACTCCTTGAGATACTTTTATCTAGATTGAGTCTGACTGTCTAGTTGATTCTCTAGCAAAGTATTTCGGAGTTAGTCCATACAGATTGCTAATCGAAATATTGGGTGGTGTTGTTAGACCCCCATTTTTTCAGTTATCTTGAAAGTATTAGGATATGAGACATCACAAGTATTGCAAAGACTTGAAGAAGTGAAGAAGTAAGAAGCTACAACGAAAACATCATCCTTCTACTTGAAGTTAGTGATATTTGATTTGAACTGTTTCATTCCCTAACGTATCTTTCAAGTCGTGCATATTGAAAACGAAACTGTGAAGCATGAACACTCTAGATAGACATAGTATTAAGGAATATAATATGAAGTTTATTGCTTAACCATTAAACTTTATAGATAACACATCGACATAATCGTTTAAATGCTATTGTGATTATGTATGGGTATGAGGTGAGGATTTCATCCTAGGATACAATGTTTTACATGTGTTTTAAGGAAGTAAGTTCATAAACTTGTTTATGAATCGAAAAGGAAATTGCCAGGCGTTATTAGGATTGTTATTCATTGCATATATTGTGAACATCCAATATGTGTGATTTAGTATAACCGCTCACGACTTGTTTGTGTTCTTGGTAAAACTATTCACAAAGGCATGAATTATGTATTGGTATGACTTTTATTAGTGAAACCGATCTTAAGTAATCACCTGAGATGGTATGATCGAGTTTGTGATTTGTTGAACCGAATCTGGGTAAAGGGGAACCGATCCTATGAAGACGTGCAACACATCACAAAGGGTAATCGATCCTTCTATGAGGTGCAGCAAGTTTGTAGCAGAAAGGGGAACCGATCCTATGGACATATGCAACACGTTGTTAGGCAAAGGGGAACCAATCCTATGGACATGTGCAACACATATAAGTTAGATACCATATATATGTGGGGAACCGATCCTAGTACCTAGTCAACTGAATTTTGGAAAGCTAGTGTGACTATGCACAGTACTCACATGGAGGTGGAACCGAAACTTGTTTTGGTAGAACCGTTAAACCCATGATTTGTGATTGAGTGTTTCTTGATCAATTGCATAGTTCTTGAAAGTCAGATGAACCAATTCTAAACTTGTTTGGAAGTGTGGAAAATCAGTTTCAAGGTTGTAAGTATGAAAGAGGACTTACAAAGTAAGGATGTCGGCATACTTTGAACACGTACAGTAATGTTTATCTTTTATTGTTCAAAGTTATTCCTTAATAGCTACAGAAAGAAAATCCCAGGATCGAAATATAAATAAGTTAAGAATCTTTTAATCAAGGTTGTTAATTTTATTTTAGGAAAATGAGAATTGGTAATGTGCATTTACTAGTTGAGATTTTCCAAAGAGATTTTCGATCATTATTATGGACAGAGCATTTCCAGGAATGATGGAAACCGAATTTGGAATATATTGAATATATTTGAGAATATTTTCGGTTTTCGAAATTCCTTGATGTTCAAACTTCCTTGTCTATAAATTTGAAGTTTGCATTTCTAGCAAACTAATCCTTCGTGACAGCAAACTTCCTCGGTTGTGCTGTTACTGGTGTAGCCGCCTATTCGGAGAGGAGAGTACCTAATTAGGCGAAATCTCTTACGGCCGCTCAGTTTAAAGTCTTCTTTGGGATTTAGAATCTCTACGAGTACCGTTGGTGGGAAACTAGATAATTGCGGTTTATCTTGTGTTTTCGATTGATTTGATTGACTAACGGTGGTTCAACTTTGATTGCACCTAGTTTGTTTATGCTTGAGAATCATCTCTTCCAATATAAGATTCACTCAAACTAGATCAAAGTTTCGACATGGATCTTTAGACTGTTGTTAGTTCTAAAGACGATCTTGTGATAATCCATTGTTAACAGACTCCGTTCTGTACGTGATTAATCACAAGAGATTCAAGTTGTTGTGTGCAGATGTTTATTGATGATCTAAGAAGATTTGGAGACAAAGAAGATATTGAAGATTTCTGATTTGGTTTTCATAATCTTTGGTGTGCACAATACTTGTTTCGGTATAAGAGGATCCAAATATAATCGGTTTATCCTTGTGGTAGATTGGGTTGTTTAGTTGTGTAGATCGGCATCAATATAATTCTTTGTGATTATAAGTATTGATTGCAAAATCTTAACAATTACCTTTAGTGATTGAACATAAGATAGATCTAAGAACCTGAAGAAGGAGTTTATGTTAAGATAAACACAAGAGTCTTTGTCCGACTCACATGACTTGGTTGAATAGAGTTGATACTAAACAGATTTGTTGTTCCTTTACTGTTTGGAATACGAACAAAAGAAATTGTTCCAAGTACGTGACTTATTCATAAGTTGGAAACGTGGGAATACAGACGGAACTAGGTGAACTATAGGTTTAGTTGCTTGGTCTCAACTATATGAAGTTAGGTTTAATTTTGTGTAGCGTCTTAATCCTGAGAGCATTCAATTCTGGACAAGGTCCCGGGGTTTTTCTGCATTTGCGGTTTCCTCGTTAACAAAATCCTGCTGTGTCATTTGCTTTATATTTTCTTATTATAATTGTTTTATTATAATTAAAGTAAATTACACAAACGTTAATTCATATTTACTTGATAAGAAATCCTATTGTGTTTGGTTAAGTCCGAACCTTTTTATCAAGTAAACATACTTCTTTGTTGTATTGTCTCGATCTTGTATCCATAGACGATCACACGAAGTGTGAACCGATTAGTTGCATTGTCTCGACTCAGTCCATAGACAATCACTTTCGGAGAAAGGACTTATGGTAGGAAAAGTTTTATCTTGAGGTATATTTGGGTACCCTCACCTTTTCAATTGGTATCAGAGCATGCAAACACGAAAAGATCTAACAATTGGTGTTTGGTGCGATCCAACCTATAAGAATGAACTCGAGTTCTCATGAATCGACTTCAATTAATGTACCGCCAAGATTTGACGGAACAAACTATCTATGGTGGAAATCTTCTATGAGATATTTTCTTCAATCACGAGACTTTAATACTTGGCTATTAGTTGTCGATGGTTATATTCGTCCAAAGATAGAAAATTCAGAAACTGAGTTTAAACTCTTAGTAGATTTTTCAAATGATGAAAAGGTGCTTGCAAAGCAGAATTCAGATGGTTTGAATGCTATAATACATGCAGTAAGCCGTGATCTACAACATCATGTATCAACATGTCAAACTTCGAAAGAAGCTTGGGATAATCTTCAGATCGTATTCGAAGGAAACACTTACGAGAAAGAAACTAGACTTCAAACCCTTATGTCTGAATGGGAAAACCTTCGAATGGATGACAACAACACTTTTGAAGAGTTTCATCTTAAATACTCTGAGATAATCAATGCCTCTTTCTCTCTCGAAAAAACTATCTCTGAAAAGGATATAGTGTGCAAAATTCTCAAATCGTTTCCACCAAGATACGATTCTAAGAAGCATGCAATCATAGAAGAAAATGATCTCTCAACTCTCTCACGAAGCACACTCGTTGGAAATTTAAAGATATTTGACCATGAATCACAGTCTGTTCAAAGTAAAGGAATCGCTTTTAAAGATGCAAAATTTTTGAAAGCTCCAATGGAGAGGAATAGACAGATAAATGATTCAGATGAACAGATTGTAGAAAATTCTGATGATGAAATTGAACAATCATTATCATTGATTACTAGACAGTTTCGATATCTCTTAAAGAAGAGAAATAAGAGATTCATTAAGGATACTCATCGATCTTCTTGTCCACATGATCGAGTTCCTGTCAAAAAGGATCATGAAGAAGATGATGAATATCAGCCGCAATGCTTTAAGTGTAAAGGGTTTGGTCATATTTCTAAAGACTGTCCCAATCATAAGAAATACACTGGAAGCAAGGCGTTGGCTGTAAATCTAGATGAGACCTCTGACTCATATGATTTTGAAGAAGAGGAAACAACTAATATTGCATTAGTTGTCAATCTTATTTCTTCCTCCTCCATTGGTGATTTACCCATTTTAAAAATGGACATGTCTTCCGATGTTATTAAATCATCTAATGGTAAAGGAAAATATAAGACAAGATGCAAAAACTGTCTCAAAAACAGAATTGCTAAAAGTTGCATTGGAAACCCAAGTCAATCTCAAGATACATCGTTAGTTCGAGGTAACAAGAAGATAATTTCTCATACGACACTATATCAAGGACAATCTTTTTGTTCTAATTTCCATAATGAGAGAAAATCTCATACTATTACCACTTGATAGGTATTAGAATTCTTTCCTCACCATGTGTGCCGAATTTTGAGTGAGGAAGAAGAAAAATCAAGGCACTTATGTGTAGATTATGGAAATAAAATCTAGTATTTGAAATATTTGATATATTAGTATTTTTGGGAATATTATATTTTCGGAAGTTTGAAATTATAAAAAGATCCTTCTCCTTCTTTGGTCATTTCTTGTCCGAACCATGAGTCTGGATCCAACATCTTCTTTTGGCAAGATGCTAGATCAGAAAGATCAACTTAAGATTAAGTCTGGATCTTCTCTTGATATTAAGAGTAAAATTAGAAAAGGAGATTGACTTAGCAAGAAGGAGAGAGAGAATACTCTGAAGAAAGATCAGTGTATTGAACAGAAGCATTGACACACTTTTGTGTTCAATCAAAGACATAATTACATGCTCTTGCAGAATCCTTCACAAAAATTTCTCACCTGCAAGAGATTCTTTTTACTTGAAGAAATTCACAAGATGAAGTCTGAAAGGAATAATCCACCTTCATTTAGCACTGATATGAAGGACTGAGTTGCAAAGGAAAAATAGACATCAATTTTTGATTTCTTTCAATGATTGTATTGGTCTATTATGAAGAAAACTATTATGAATAAAATTATTTGATTAATAATTTTTCTTGTGATGGTTTTTGATTTACATAGCCTGTGCTTGAATGCTTTATTATTGCTATGGATGTTTATGGGATGTTTGATTTCGGTTTTCTTACCTTGATATTCGATCTCATAATATTGTGAACCCTTATGATTTGGGTGACTTTTTGATTTAGCGGGATTAAGTTCTATCCCATGTTGGTAGGCTTTATCAAAGGATCATGAGGGGTTCTGGTAGAAACAATATGTGAAAAGTCACAATATGTTGAATCAGTTTTGGTTTAACATAAAAGCATATGTGTTTCGACGGTTTTCAACTTTTGCTTGCAACTGTTAAAACCGATTTTCAACCTTTCTCTGGTAAAGGTTGGTTGTTGTTATTCTTTTGTTTTGCATAAGGATGACAACATAATGATATTTTGATATCAATTCTCCATGGAAGAAGATGCAAACATATTGGAGAAGTGGATGCTAAAAAAGCGGGGGTCTAACAACCACACCCAATAATTCGTTTGGCAATCTGTATGGACTAACTCCATTATACTTTCAAGAGAATCAACTACACGGTCAGACTCAATCTTGAGAAAAGTATATCAAAGAGTTATATCTCAAATTCTCAATTCAATCCGCAATAAAACAAATGGGAATTCGTGAGCCAGATTGAATATAAGAAATAACTTGGACGGTATCAAAAACCAATATCCAAGTGTCAATCAATTTAATCAACAACCCAAAGGTTGGATTCACAATTGATTGAACTTACGTACAACCTGTGATATTTCAATTATATAAACAAATATTATGCGGAAAAGAAATAACACAGACACCAGAGATTTTGTTAACGAGGAAACCGCAAATGCGGAAAAACCCCGGGACCTAGTCCAGAATAAACACACACTGATTAAAAGTTGTTACACCAAACTCCTACTACCTATTCGGACTAGATGTAATACATGCTTCAGCTGTATTCAAGCACTCAATAAAACTCCTAGCACAACACCGGTTGTCTTTAGGAATTCTCCTCTTAAATCTTCTCGCAGAACCCAAGGCTCTCTTTAAAAGATACACCAACACGATTGATAAGATTCGATTTTTTGTTTGCACAAAACACCGATTTGATTTCCCTTTAGATGTAAATCAAGGTTTTGGAAATCTTGTGTTTATTTTGATAAAAACAATTACTAGGTAAAAGTAATATCAAAAACAAACTTGTATATTAGGGTTTTAACTTACAATCAATATACGTACACATAAGGAGTCCGTGAACCTGATTTCCGTAAGTGAACTTGGGTGATTCCAAAGATCAATTTCCAAGTTAAGAAAACCCTAATAATTCTACAACAACAACAACTAGATAAATCTAGAGATTCTTGTTTAAAACTTCTTAAGGATTTTTACGAGACACCTTAATCGAAGTTTTCTTTCTAGCTTCCGATTTCGACTAACAAGTGTTGGTATACGATCGGAAACTGAAATCTATCAAACCTAGGGTTTATGATTAATAACTCTTGAATGGTTATCAGAAGAGAAAACCTTAGAATAGACAAGAGGCGAAAAATCTAGATTATAAGTTGTATGATCAATCACGAAGATTAAATCCAACCCGGCTTTGTGATCCCCAATACAAAGACTTTTATCTCACTCTTGTTCACGAAGAACAGAAGACATGGAAAACAACCTTATGAAGCTTACACCAATTTTCCAAAGGGGATAAAAACGTGTAGCACTCATGAACCTTTTATTTATAGTGAATAAGGTAGCTTGAAATCTAAGCTAGGGTTTAGGCTATTTTCCTTTTTCAAGACTCTCCTAATTATGGGGAGTCTTTCCTAAGTTACAACTCTTGCCAAAATAATTAAATAAATAATTAATTAGCAAATATTATATTTATGTGAATAAATCACATTTTAACTTAGGAAGGAATCACAAACACTTATTATGGTAATCAAATATGTTTGGATTAATAGCCAACTTGCCTAGATAAGGAAACATCACCAATTTGACTGATACGTATGATCTTTGTACCTTGGTAGCTATTACTATAAAGGCGGAATTCAGAATAATAATAGACGAGAAACTTAGAAAACAGAACACAAGTAAGTAATTCGAAGAAATATATCTTCTCTAGATTATGAACAATAAAACTATTACAATTCTCTCTTTGTTACGCTCACAATCTCTCTAACAGTGGATTAACCTTAAACTGTTTGCTAAGCTTGCACAAGAATTGTCGCAATCTTTCTCTAGGTTTTTAGTACCTAATATCTGTGTGTCCTTAGATGTTATCCAAAGCCCTCTATTTATAGCCTTCATCGTACTCAGCCGACCAAGGACTTCTATTAGGAATCTATTTCCTAAACTAAGAGTATTGCCTAAAACAAAACTCTTCCCTAACTAGGAATTCTGCCTAAACAAGGATTCCTGCCTAGAATAGGATTCTTCCCTAAACTTAGCTTGAGGTTAACTAAGTTCCCTAAAGGAGTACGGATACACTTGTATCATGGTTCCCCCTTTTTGGAACTTGAACTCCTGTGAGAGTTTAAAAATGAAGGTTAAGGAACTCGAGAGTTCCTTTTTCCTTGTTAAACCACTTGGCCTTGCTAGGAACTTGACCTTCACATCCAATTAGAAAAGCTTTTTGCTCTCCTTGTCGTGTTTTAGTCACTCTTCGCTCCAATATGCAGTCTTCCTTGAGTGGTTCCTCTCTATCAAACCATAAGTCTTCTACTCGTGGTAAGATCATAGTGTTGTCACCATCATCATAAAGTAATGGTGATTCAAATAACTTCAAGTATTCGGCATTTATAATCGAGAACATTCCTAGATAAGGTGGCAGATCCAGAAGAAATGCATCGTCACCAATCTGGTCGAGTATATGAAATGGTCCATACCTTAATGGCTTCAGCTTCTTACCTTCTCCCTTCAATCGCTCCTTACCTAATTTTAACCATACTAAGTCACCAACACCGAAATTACAAGGCACAAGATGCTTGTCATGCCTTGCTTTGTATTTGGCTTGTGACTTCTTTAACTGTGCTTCAACAGTCGCATGAATCTGAGATATCTTCTCCAAGAATTTTTGTGCCTTTTTCCGTTCACTTCCTTCCTTCCCCCCATTCAGGTGTCACTAGAAAATACTAGATCGAAAGGACTAGGTGGTAAGTAACCATAGCACGTCTCGAAATGAGATTTTCCCGAAGAACTGTGAACTTCTCTATTGAAAGAAAACTGTAGATATGGTAAACTCTCATCCCAAGTTTTAAGATGCTTAGAATTATATCCCCTTAACATGTGAACCATAGTCCTGTTGACCACTTCTGTTTGTCCGTCTATTTGTGGATGAAAAGTTGTACTTTTCTTCAACCTAGCGTCCATCATCTTCCATAAAGAATCCCAAAAATGAATAAGGAATCGACTACCTCTATCAGAAATAATCGAAGTAGGTAAACCAAAATGCTTCCACACATGCTCAAAGAAGAGCTTTGCTGCACCGTCTCCCGTTACCGTCTTTGTACATGGAATTAATGCGACCATCTTGCTGAATCGGTCGACCACAACGAACAAATAATCATGACCAGACTTGGTCTTCCGTAACCCACCAAAAAAATCCATAGAAATACTTTCCCAAGGCCTTGATGGTACTGGTAATGGTAGATATAACCCACGTTTCTGTTGGAAGGTTTAGATGTGCTGCACAACTTACACCCTCTAACCAATTTAGCCACATCATATTGCATCTTCGGCCAAAAGACATAACGCCGGAGGTTAAGTAGAGTTTTATTCATCCCAAAGTGTCCAGCAACTCGGGAAGTGTGTGCCTCTCTCAACCACTGTAAACGATCTCCATCTTCTGGTATGCAAAGTAACTGACCTTTGTACAACAATCCATCTCGGAGTTCATACTCGTTTTTCATACCACTATTTACAACTTCTAACACCTTTTTGAAGTCCTTGCTAGATGCGTATGACTCTGCATACTCTTGAGGAACAATTGGCTGAATTCTCATGGCCACCAATAATGCTCGGACTGGTGGACGAGACAACATATCTGCCAACTTGTTTGTTACTCCCTTCTTGTACCTGATGAGAATATTGAAATCCATCAAGTAAGACATCCACTTCATGTGTCGGGCTTGTTGTAGTTTCTTCTGTGCATGTAGATACTCCAATGGTTTGTGATCTGAATCTACCACTACTTCTTTACCTAAGAGATACACTCGCCAATGCTTGATACATTGATATAAAGCATAAAATTCTTTGTCATAAGGTGCGTATTTTTTAATAGCACCTGAGAACAATTCTGAATGGTACTCCACTGGTTTACCATATTGTAACAACACTCCTCCCAATGCATAGTTAGAAGCGTCGGTCTCAACTTCAAAAGTACGTTGTAAGTTAGGCAATGCCAATACTGGTGCTTCTGAAACCTTCCTTTTAAGTAAATGAAAAGCGTATTCATGGGTTTGCTGCCATTCAAACTTTGCCTTAGCTCCCTTCAAACCATGTAATGGTCCTGCAATATTCGAAAAATGCCGGATAAACTTGCGCAAGTAGGTGCAAGCCCCTAAGAAACTCCTGATTTCAGTTACGGTACTAGGTCCAGGCCACTTAGTGATCAATTCAACCTTCCTTGGATCAATCTTCCGTTATCCACCACCAACAATGAATCCGAGATATACTAACTCCTCCTTCCCAAACTCACACTTCTTTACGTTCAACTTCAGCGGGCCTTCATGTAACACTTTAAACACCTTCTCAACGTGAGCACGATGCTCTTCCCAAGTTCTGTTTTATATTAGGATATCATCCAAGTAAACAATCACAAAATCTTCTATAAAAGGTCGTAAAAAATTATTCATCAAACGCATAAACGTCGTTGGAGCATTACACAAACCAAAAGGCATCACCAACCATTCTAACAAGCCTTGTTTGGTTTTGAAAGCAGTCTTCCAATATCATCTTCTCGAACTATCATCTGGTGGTATCCGAATTTGAAATCCAACTTTGTAAAGACTCGAGCTTTTTCCAACTGATCCATCATGTCGTCTATCCTAGGTAAAGGGTAACGATTCTTGATTGTGGTCTTGTTTAATTCTCTATAATCAATACACATACGCCAGTCTCCATCTTTCTTTGGTACCAACAACACCGCTGATCCACAAGGTGAAGCACTTGGCACTATCATTCTTAATTCTAGAAGTTCCTGGACTTGTTTCTTGATCTCATTGGATTACTCTACGGTCGTGCGATAAAGACCTACATTAGGTAGAGAAATTTCCCCGGTCAACATGATCTCATGCTCCACACTCCTCTTTGGCGGTAATCCCGTGACATCCGAAAATAAATCCTTATACTTCAACTTCAACCTTTCTAGGTCATCTTCTTGTTGTGCAGACAAGGCTGCCAAAAAAATTATACTCGGCTTATCCTCAAGAGAACGGATCACAAGGAGAATGAATTTTGTTCTAGCATTCACCAACCGCTTAGCCTGAGTAGTTGTGATTAAGCTTGCTCCCTCAAGAGGAGAATCAATAGCCTGTATCACAAAACTTTCTCCATCTTTGGTAAAGGTGTACTTTTGTTCCCTCCTGTGTAGAGTTGCATCTCTATCCCATAGGTAAGGACTACCTAGTAATACCTGGAAGACATCCAAAGGAACTACGTCGCATGTAACTTCGTCAATATATGAATCATCTAGAGCAAATTTGAACGTGCACTGCTGTGAAACTTGTAAGCCTCCTTCCTTTTGAAGCCATCCTAAAGGGTATGGATTTGGATGTTTAATAGTCTTCAATCCTAACTTCTGCACCAAAGAATTTGAAAGTAAATTCTTCTGACTTCCAGGGTCAATAACAACATCAAATAGTGATGTTTTGACTTGCATCTTCACTGTGAAGAGTCGCTCCCTAAGATCATCTTTCGTACGTCTTTCTTTTGCCCCTGTCATAAGAGAGAGCTTTGAATTAGGTTCCGTCAGTCCGTGGACTTCTTTTGGAGTTTGAGCGACTAGTGCTGCCTTCTTGGCTTCTTTCCTCTGCAACCCTTTAGGATTTAGATGAGGGTTCTTAACCCAACACTTGTCGACTATGTGACCTGTTTTCTTGCAATGAGTGCAAGTCAAACTTTCCTTGTCACTAGACTTCCATCCTTCTTTGATCCTTTAACCTCCTTTCACAGTGGTACCTCCAGATTTCACCTTAGTATTTCCCTTTGAATCAGATTTCTTAAGCCTTCCTTCAATGGCATTAGCTTTTATACTTGCTTCGGAGATAGTATCCACCGAAAACATCTTCAACTCCTTCCGTATATACTCATGGAACCCATAAATATACTTCATATAGATAGCATGATATTCCAAGTATAAATCCAAAACCATAGCTTGATTCTGAAATTCCGAAGTATATTCTTGTACGGTTTGGTTGTATGATTGCTCCAAGTTGTACCACTTGAACCATCTCTCCTCAAGGTAGCCAACCGGATAAAACTGTTTCCTTACAACTGCCTTGAATCTTTTCCACAACAATACTCCCTTACCTAGGGTTTGTCTTTGATAAGCTTTCCACCAGGTTAGAGCATGCTTTTGTAGCTTCAATGCCGCGAAAGCAATCTTTTCCTTTGAACCATATTCAAAAAAACAAAAATATGTCTCTAGACGTTCAATCCAATCATCCAATTTTTCTACATCGACACTCCCATCGTAAAGTGGAATATCAACACGAAAATCAATTTTCATATTCTTACCATGAGGTTTAGTTGATGTAGAAATTTTAAGAAGATCAATTTTCTTCTTTTTGTCCTCATCATCATCTTCTTCTTCATCCTCATCCTCCTCTTCTGAAGCTACATGTGAAGGTATAATCTTTTTCT
Source organism: Papaver somniferum (assembly GCF_003573695.1). Classification (NCBI taxonomy): domain Eukaryota; kingdom Viridiplantae; phylum Streptophyta; class Magnoliopsida; order Ranunculales; family Papaveraceae; genus Papaver; species Papaver somniferum. The sequence continues at coordinate 75,054,446 of NC_039358.1, forward strand.
TCGCCTTCGACTTGGGTGTATGAGAACGAATACATTCAGTCAATTCTATAAGGGTGGTTTGAATCGACTTCATGTCTGTTTGCAGCGTAGCCACCTTTTCTTCCATAGTTTGTGGTTTGCTTTTCTTAGGATCATCATCTGACTTTGTCATCCTTGATCCCCTTGTTTTCTTAACGTCTTCTAGCTTCTCGAGTACCTCACCAAGATTTATGTATAGAGATCTAGTGAAAACTATAAACCACAGGGATCTACCCTAGAAACTAACCTTGCTCCTGGTACCAACTTGATACGTATGATCTCTGTACCTTGGTAGCTATTATTATAAAGGCGGAATTCAGAATAATAATAGACGAGAAACTTAGAAAACAGAATACAAGTAAGTAATTCGAAGAAATATATCTTCTCTAGATTATGAACAAGAAAACTATTACAATTCTCTCTTTGTTACGCTCACAATCTCTCTAACAACGGATTAACCTTAAGTTGTTTGCTAAGCTTGCACAAGAATTGTCGCAAGCTTTCTCTAGGTTTTTTGTACCTAATATTTGTGTGTCCTTAGCTGTTAGACAAATCCCTCTATTTATAGCCTTCATCGTACTCAGCCGACTAAGGACTTCTATTAGGAATCTATTTCCTAAACTAAGAGTATTGCCTAAAACAATACTCTTCCCTAACTAGGAATTCTGCCTAAACAAGGATTCCTGCCTAGAATAGGATTCATCCATCAACTTAGCTTGAGTTTAACTAAGTTCCCTAAACGAGTACGGATACACCTATATCATTGACTGAAAATAACTTCTAGTCACGTAATTGGGCTCAAGTCCGTGAACAGTTACAAGCAGTCCATGGATTGTTTCTACTAACGAACTGTAACAATTACAGCAACACTTATAATTGTTAGTTTAATAAATCACTTATAACTTCATCGTTATAACTCGGAATTGAGTGATTCTTGGCTCGTTGAATTCGTAATCTCATTCAATATAGCATGAGATCCTCTATAGGGATAAAGGTTATTGTCACCAAAGTCATGAATCAAATAAACTCGAGTATGTATACATAAATGTACATATACTGTCATAGGAATTGTTCCATAGAGTGAGCATTTGTTTTGATAGATTAGAAAGGTAGAATTGAACAAGAATCCAAATAAAATCAAAAACTACATACCTTTGTTGATGAAGCCCTGGTTGATGTCTTCTTGTAATCTTCAGTCTTCATCCTTCAAGAGTAGCTCTTCTTAGACCTAATCTAGTCCGAAACTATCTATAGTATACTAAATCAAGAATGTGTTTTGGAAACTAAATTTGACAACTAGCTTGACATACCAATGCTAGTGGGTTCAACCAAGCAATGCTCTAACAATCTCCCCCTTTGTCAATTTTAGTGACAAAACCATTTTACATATGGATTTAAACAAATAAAAGCATTACAGCTCCAAAATCCAACATGCTTGATTTCCTTGATTCTTCAACTATGCGTGTGTTCATCCTGTACTTGTTGAAAATCCATCATAGTATTATTACACAACATCAAAGTTCAATTGTATCACAACTTCGAAAAAAATACTATGGTGATATGTATCACCCCCTAGTCAATACTCCATCTCACATGGAAACCACTCCCCCTTACATAATGATCCGAAAACCATATGTATTTGTAGTGTGAACTACATATTAATTCTCCCCCTTTTGTCAATAAAATTGGCAAAGGTACAAGAACGGGATCCTAATGAAATTTCCAAAAGAGAGATTTCATGACCAAAAGAAAGCACATATCAACTTGTTTATATGCAATCATAAAGTCGATGCTAAATGCTTTCATCAAGGAGTTTATAAAGATACAAGATAAATCCTATTAATATTCCACAATCGCACTTGTTAGAGCATTGCTCGGTCGAACTCGCATGCGATGCTATCTCAAGCATGTTTGTCAATGTTAGTGATCAAAACTATAAGTCTTGATTTATATCATACATATCTTAAGGTCTCGGACTAGGATAGAAAGTGTAGTTGAGCTCAAGACTCCATGGCAATCATCATACAAGACGAAGGACTACTCAAGGAACTGGTGGATCTTCATCGACTAAAAGTTATGTGGAGACTTGAACCTATCTGTCACTCAAAAGTCTATCTACTTTATCTTTTACTCTTGAGACAAAAGTCGTTTGATATATAGACTTTCATTATACACATTTTCTATTTCGAGCCGAGTTTAACTCGCCTATCTTTTTCTCTAAATATGTATTGGTAAGCTTTCACTTTAGCCAAATTCATCTTTACCTAGTGACGAATGTCATGTTATGTTTCAATCACTTTGAAAATTGCTCTGACGAAACACATATATGTATAAGTCCTTATTCCTTGAACCAAAGTTTGCGAAAATGGTCTGTGAATAACGGCTATATCCGTCCTCTGAGAATGTTTCAATGATTGAAATGAGAGTTTAGATTACATAACCATTGGTAGGATATAAGCATTATTGTGGAAACACATATATGTATAAGTCCTTATTCCTTGAACCAAAGTTTGCGAACTTTATTGATCAAGAGAAACGGAATGTGGCGTGAGCCAAGTCCGCGAACCGGCAGAAATTCTCGACTCGAGAATTTCTGCTGGAGTTTGTGAACTCCTTCCGTGAGCTTAAGTCCGCGAACTTGATTTGGTTATATCTAAAACCGGTTGTTCTTGAACTCATGTTTATATACTAACGAATTATTTTGCAAACTATGTCTATAAAGCTCATGAACCGAATCGAGTGAATCAAACCATTTTTGCTTCGATTGTGTTTTGTGTAGTTACATAAGTTCTAAGCAATTGAAAAACTCTCTAACTAGTTCATTTGAGTCATTTGGACTAGTTATGGTGAAGAAGAATATGGCGGATATGAAAGTAATCATATGGCTAACCAATTGGTTAACTATTGTTGAACCAACAAATGTTAATGTTTGGGAACGGTTCGTAAACCCAAAATTGGACTTTTCATTTGTTTGTAACAAGCTAAGTTTTCGGTCTAACGGTTGAGAAATATTAGCTTGAATCTATTCAGGTTTTCATCTAACGGTGAATATTGAATGCTTTGTTACCAAGCTAACATTGATTGCAAACCCTGATTTGAAAGACTATATAAGGGAGAACTCTAGAAACTGGGAAACCTAATCCCCGCACCTTACATGTGATATTGGTTGCATAGCTAGAGTCGATTCTCCTTTAACCTTTGGTTTCTTCTTCTAAAACCAGGTTAACGACTTAAAGACTTTATTTGGATTGTGAAGCCAGACCGATACTACTTTTCTTGTAGTTGTGTGATATGATTTTGCTGTCTCTATCGTTTTGAGTACAATTGTAATAATTGGCTTGAGATTTATATCTTCCATAGGCAAGATAGAAAATTAATCACAAACACTTCGTCTCATCGTTTGTGATTCCACAATATCTTTTTTCGCTACGTCGATTAGGATTATTGTGAGGTGATTGATAATACTAGGCTGTTCTTCGGGAATATAAGTCTGGTTTATCAATTGGTTCATGTTCACCTTGATTTATCAAAAGGCGGAACAAAACTCGTAGGTATATTCGTGGGAGACGGATTTATCTATTACCGTATACTTTTCTGTATGATACAGATTTGTTTATTAAAGTCTTCGACTTTGGGTCGTAGCAACTCTTAGTTGTGGGTGAGATCAGCTAAGGGAATCAAGTACGTAGCATCCTGCTGGGATCAGAGGAGTAGGAGCATCAATGTACCTTGGATCAGTGTTAGATTGATTGGGGTTCAACTACAGTCCAGACCGAAGTTAATTTGGAATAGGCTAGTGTTTGTAGCGGCTTAGTACAGTGTGTGTTCAATCTGGACTAGTCCCCGGGGGTTTTCTGCATTTATGGTTTCCTTGTTAACAAAATTCTGGCGTCTGTGTTATTTCTTTTCCGCATTATATTTGTTTATATAATTGAAATATCACAGGTTGTGCGTTGTTCAATTAATTAGAATATCCGACATTTTGGTTGTTGATTTAAATTGATTGACACTTGGATATTGGTCTTTGGTACCATCCAAGTTATTTCTCTAGTATTTGATAAAGACTCGCAGATTTCTATTTGCTTGAGTATATATCAAATCGAGAGATTGCGATATAAACTCTTTGATATACTTTTTATCTAGATTGAGTCTGACTGTCTAGTTGATTCTCTAGAAAGTATATTGGAGTTTGTCCATACAGATTACTAATCGAATTGTTGGGTGTGGTTGTTGTACCCCCGCTTTTTCATTTGGTATCAGAGAAGGCAAACATGTTTAAGACCTTACAAGTCTGTGTTTGTAGCGGTCTGACTCTATGGACAGAGGTGCTATCTCAATATATCTACCACCAGTCATCGATGGAGGAAATAACCTCAACACCCTCTCCAAAAATACCTCTCTTGGAAAGGTAAAAATTCTTGATCCAAAGTCTGTTCAAACCTTTGCATTCAATGTTGTTTCTGACACATGTGAAACCTCTAACTTGTCTTGGGCTGATGAATGCTGTTCATATAGTGACTGGTTCGATAAACCATTGATAACAGAAAGGATCAAGGATTTTGTAAAAAAAAACATGAGACGTGATAAACATCCTCTGTCAGCCTTTGCTGCTAATAATTCTGAGAAAGAAAAATCTTCATGTGTCAACGTTTTGAATACGTCTGATGGATGTGATGAACCCGCAGATCTCGCAGCAGAAACATCTACATACTCAAAGTCTGATTCAGAAATTGAGTCTGACACGGAGATTTTTGAATTCTTGAATAAAGAGGTTCTTCAAGAAAATCTTCAATTAAAAGCTTCGTTGAAGAAATTAGAATCATTAATCCATGTGAAAGATCTTGAGATAGACTGTCTCAATGATAAACTCACCAGAACCATTTCTCTAAAGGAAAAAGAGATTAATACTCTCAAAGATGATCTACAACGATTTTCTGGAAGTTCTGACAAAATCTCAGCAATGTTATTTGGTCAGAAATCCTTTGGAAACACAAATGGTTTAGTATTTAAAAGCAAGACTGCAAGTATTGTCAACCCTGTTTCGAAATGTCATGGAAAATTAAAGATTGACAGTTGTGATAAACAGAAGGCATTTCAACGAGACAAAGGATCCTCGATTTGTTTGTTTTGTGGAAGTGCGAATCATGTTCAAAGCACGTGTTGGAGGTTCAAGAGGAACAACAAAAGAATGTCCAGCCTGCAAAAGAACATGTAAAAGATGAATCTGGATAATCAACATAGGTCTCATGAAACCAATGCTTCCAGAATCGGAAGAGGTAGGAAACCTGTTTATACAACAAACCTTGGTAAATCACTATGCGATAAACAAGGGGAGCGTTTAGCTCACAACATCTCTGTCTAGTCCCAGAGACGTTCGCATCCTCATCTTTAACTTGAGAAAATGAGGCTTTGAATTTTTGTGGCTCAAGTATTGTATTTATTTTTGTTAAAAAATATATATTCTCCTAACAAAATAGATATTGAATCTTTAAACAATGGAAGACTTATTCTTCTAGGGTTAGACGTTCACAAGTCTATTTATTTCATTTGTAGACTCCTTTTTTCCCCTAAAAAGATACAGTTTCATGGCTCATGTAACTAGAGGCATCATGAGAAGAGATGCAGTCGAAGCAATCAACGTGTATCTTTGTAAAGGAATCTCTTCCTCAAGGGTAAAGAAAGTGAAGACTACAAATTATGGAGAAGGTTCTTCCTCTAACTACCTCTTGTGTTTTTATCATCATGATGATAACTTCAGGGGTTTGGTGAAAGATTTCATCAACAAAAGAACAATTTAAAATATCAAATTGTTTCATCTTTAGAAGAGATAGCTCATTATGAACAAATGTTGTCTCTAACCAAGAACACCTCGCGTGAGCTAAAAAGAGAACTTAGTAAGTTGACTGATATTTCTGAAGATTTGGAGGAATTGAACGATCCCATAATCAATGGGTTTTTCAATAATGAGAAGGAATTCTCAGTAGAGGCTCTGAGAAAGATCTACAACGACTAGTAAGTCTTCGGATGAGAATTATATTTTCTTGTTTTTATTAGAAGAATAACTAGTGTTTGGAATATCCATTATTGTGATTACACATAGCTATGTCCAATGTTTTCATCTTCTTGTTTTTAGATTTATTGGTTTAAATTCTAAATTTATTTGGAAGATGATTTTTGCAGTATTAATCTTTATGGTTTTATATATTGCAATATTATTATGGGATTTGTGTGTTTACGTCCGTGAATTTGACCATCCCATATCTTGTCAAAAGTAAAGTCTTTCGTAAATCGATATTCTTATGTTGGTAAAATAATGAATAGACTTTTGACAAAATACAAAAGTTAAGCCTATATTGTCAATCTTTGATGGAAGATAGGTTAAAATCTTTTGTTTGCAAGGATTATGTCTATTAAATGTCGTTATGCGAATAGTGATGAAAAATAGAATGAATCCTTGTGTATTCCGCAGTAATTGATCTTCCCTGATCCATATTTTATGTATTACTGTGAGGCTCCGTAAAGTGTCTTATGTTGAGCATTAAACAAACAAGTTGATTATTTTTGATTAGCTATGTTGTTGTTCCGTGAGGTACTTTATGTCGAGCAATTCCAACTAAATTAATCATCTTGTTTGGTTATTTAGTTGTTGCTCCGTAAGTTTTCTTATGCCGAGCATGACCAATTAAATTGATTACTTTTGTGATTAGTTTGGTTGTGTATTTCAATTAGATTAATTATGGGTTCTCTTGTGATTAATCTAATTGTATATTCTTAAGTCTCCATAAGTTCACTTATGTTTGAGCATTTTTCGATTAAATTAATCATGAGTTCTCTTGTGGATAATTTAATTGAGTATTTTGGATTCAAATTCACACTCGTATGTGATTTTTTATGTCCAAAGAAATCCTTATTTTCTTTCGAAATTAAGGTCGCTCTTGTTGTTCTTTCGGGAATGACATTATATGGGGGAGAGTTCTTTTTGAACTTTCGCTTAATTGCCAAATCTTTGTGGGGAGTGCCGCTGTGGAATATTATAGGGGTTATCTTGTATCTTTATAAACTTCTTGATGAATGCATTTAGCTTCGCCTTTATGACTGCATCTAAACAAGATGATATATTTTTACTTTCTTTTGGTCAATAAATGTCTCTTTCGGAAATTTCATTAGGATCCCGTTCTTGTACCTTTGCCAATTTTATTGACAAAAAGGGGGAGAATTAATATGTAATTCACACTACAAATACATATGGTTTTCGTATCATTATGTAAGAGGGAGTGGTTTCCATGTGAGATGGAGTATTGACTAAGGGGGAGCGATACATATCACCATAGTATCGTTGTTAAAGTTGTGATACATTTGGACTTTGACGCTGTGTAATGATACTATGACACTGTATAAAAATGATTGAGAACTATTGTTTTCTTGTTGTTATACCTACGTATTTTCAACAACAATGATGCTAAACTTACAACCTTTAGGATCATTGGAGTACTTGGAAGTGACGAAGATTTCGAGTAATGTTGAAGATTAGGCATGTGGAATAGGAGCTACAAAAGTTAATTTATTTATTTTTTGTATTTCATATGTATTAATAGTTTTGTTACTAAAATTGACAAAGGGGGAGATTGTTAGAGAATTACTCGGTCGAACTCGCATCCGTTGCTATCTCAAGCATGTTTGTCAATGTTAGTGATCAAAACTATAAGTCTTGATTTCTAGCCTACATAGCTAAAGGTCTCGGACTAGGATAGAAAGTGTAGTTGAGCTCAAGACTCCATGACAATCATCATACAAGATGAAGGACTACTCAAGGAACTGGTGGATCTTCATCGACTAAAAGTTATATGGAGACTTGAACTTATCTGTCACTCAAAAGTCTATCTACTCTATCTCCTACTCTTGAGACAAAAGTCGTTTTGATATATAGACTTTCATTATACACATTTGCTATTTCGAGCCGAGTTTAACTCGCCTATATTTTTCTCGAAATATGTGTTGGTAAGCTTTCGCTTTAGCCAAATTCATCTTTACCTAGTGACGAATGTCATGTTATGTTTCAATCACTTTGAAAATTGCTCTGATGAAAAATGGTCTGTGAATAACGTCTATATCCGTCCTCTGAGAATGTTTCAATGATTGAAATGAGAGTTTAGATTACATAACCATTGGTAGGATATAAGCATTGTTGTGGAAACACATATATGTATATGTCCTTATTCCTTGAACTAAAGTTTGCGAACTTTGTTGATCAAGAGAAATGGAATGTGGCGTGAGCCAAGTCCGCGAACTCAGTCCGCGAACCGGCGGAATTTCTCGACCCGAGAATTTCTGCTGGAGTTTGTGAACTCCTTCCGTGAGCTTAAGTCCGCGAACCCAGACCGCGAACTTGACTTGGTTATATCTAAAACCGGTTGTTCTTGAACTCATGTTTATATAAACTAAGGAATGCTTTTGCAAACCATGGCTATAAAGTTCATGAACCGATTCGAGTGAATCAAACTATTTTTGCTTCGATTATGTCTTGTGTAGTTACATAAGATCTAAGCAATTAAAAAACTCTCTAACTAGTTCATTTGAGTCATTTGGACTAGTTATGGTGAAGAAGAATATGGTGGGTATGAAAGTGATCATATGGCTAACCATTTGGTTAACTATTGTTGAACCAACAAATGTTAATGTTTGGGAACGGTTCGTAAACCCAAAATTGGACATTTCATTTGTGTGCAACAAGATAAGTTTTCGATCCAACGGTTGAGAAATATTAGCTTGAATCTAATCAGGTTTTCATCTAACGGTGAATATTGAATGCTTTGTTACCAAGCTAACATTGATTGCAAACCCTGATTTGAAAACTATATAAAGGAGAAATCTAGAACTGGGAAACCTAATCCCCACACCTTACGTGTGATACTAGTTGCATAGCTAGAGTCGATTCTCCTTTAACCTTTGGTTTCTTCTTCTAAACCAGGTTAACGACTTAAAGACTTCATTGGGATTGTGAAGCCAGACCGATACTACTTTTCTTGTAGTTGTGTGATATGATTTTGCTGTCTCTATCGTTTTGAGTACAATTGTAATAATTGGCTTGAGATTTATATCTTCCATAGGCAAGATAGAAAATTAATCACAAACACTTCGTCTCATCGTTTGTGATTCCACAATATCTTTTTTCGCTACGTCGATTAGGATTATTGTGAGGTGATTGATAATACTAGGCTGTTCTTCGGGAATATAAGTCTGGTTTATCAATTGGTTCATGTTCACCTTGATTTATCAAAAGACGGAACAAAACTCGTAGGGATATTCGTGGGGACGGATTTATCTATTACCGTAGACTTTTCTGTGTGATACAGATTTGTTTATTAAAGTCTTCGACTTTGGGTCGTAGCAACTCTTACTTGTGGGTGAGATCATCTAAGGGAATCAAGTATGTAGCATCCTGCTGGGATCAGAGGCGTAGGAGCATAACTGTACCTTGGATCAGTGTGAGATTGATTGGGGTTCAACTACAGTCCAGACCGAAGTTAATTTGGAGTAGGCTAGTGTCTGTAGTGGATTAATACAGTGTGTGTTAAATTTGGATTAGGTCCTGGGGTTTTTCTGCATCTGCGGTTTCCTCGTTAACAAAATTCTGGTGTCTGTGTTATTTCTTTTCCGCATTATATTTGTTTATATAGTTGAAATATCACAGGTTGTGCGTTGTTCAATCAATTAGAATATCCGACCTTTTGGTTGTTGATTTAAATTGATTGACACTTGGATATTGGTCTTTGGTACCATCCAAGTTATCTCTCTAGTATTTAATAAAGACTCGCAGATTTCTATTTGCTTGAGTATATATCAAATCGAGAGATTGAGATATAAACTCTTTGATATACTTTTTATCTAGATTGAGTCTGACTGTCTAGTGGATTCTCTAGAAAGTATATTGGAGTTTGTCCATACAAATTGTTAATCAAATTATTGGGTGTGGTTGTCGTACCCCCGCTTTTTGGGCACTCCCCATAAAGATTTGGCAATTAAGCACAAGTTCAATTAAGAACTCTCCCCCATAAGATGTCATTCCCGAAAGAACAACAAGAGTGACCTTACTCCAGAGATAAGTATTTATATATTGGATTTTAGAAACCCCACAAGGAGATACTAACTAAGAACCAATCATTGAAAGTCTCTCATGAGATCATGTAACTAAACAATACAACTATCTCATAGTAATAATAATACAATATGTAATCATGAAGATAAAGTATTGTGATCATCTTTTCTAAGATACAAACTTGTATAAACAAGAATTGATATGCTTAGAAGGAAGAATAACCTTTCCCATAAGGATTTACACCAAGAATGGTTACCATAAGAGTATGAAAAAGATTTTTTGACAATAAAAACCAACATCCAATGGCTTCGATTATTTCTTCTAACATGTTATACTAAAGAATTTCAATCACAAATCAAGTTAGGTAATTAAGAATCATACACGTGGTATTTAGCCATATTCATCTTAACCAAAACTAGTTCAAATGACTCAAATGAACTAGTTAGAGAGTTGTTCAATTGCTTAGATCTTATAGAAGTATACAATACACAATTGAAGCAAAAATGATTTGATTCAATCGAATCGGTTCATGAACTTTATATCCACGGTTTGCAAACTTGCATTCCTTAGTTAATATAAGTATAAGTTCACGAATAATCGTTTTTAGAAATAACCAACCTAAGTACGCGGACTTAAGTACCCGGAAGGAGTTCACAAACTCCAGAAGATTTTCTCGGGATGAGAACCTCCGTCAGTTCATGGACTGGGTTCGTGGACTGAGTTCGTAGACTGAGTTCACAGCTCTTGTTCCGGTTTTCCTGATCAAAAAAGTACGCATACTTCGGTTCAAGGAATAAGGACTTATACATATATTTGTTACCACATAATGTTTATATCCAACATTGGTTATATATTCAAAACTCTCATTTCAATCATTGAAACATTCTTAGAGGGCGTTATATAGTTGTTATTCACAAACCATTTTTCGTCAAAGCCATTTTCAAAGTGACTGAAACATAACATGACTTTCGTCACTAGATAAAGATGAACTTGGCCAAAGCGAAAGATTACCAACACATATTTCGAGAAATATGTAAGTGAGTTAGACTCAGCTCGAAACAATAAATTATTCCACATATTCAAAAATTACCCAACATAATATGTGCACCCCAATTCTTTGGCAATCCTCACCGCATTTACTAGGGCTTCTTTGTGAGGATGCACTTTCAACACAATCAGGTTGTGTTGAGGTGAACAAAATCTTGCTCACCACAGGTATTCCAAACAAAATCATGCACGGACTCTAGGAATTTAAAAACTTCTTCGAAACTTTCAATAACTGTTCCATACCTTTTAAATATGTTATCCCTCGTCGAACTTTTGTCTGGGAGATCCTTCTTAATAGTACTTGTTGCTTTATTGATCTTCTTTGGTACCCATTTCTGAGTAGCTTTTGGAGAAACATATTTATTTTTATCCCCAATATAATAATGAAATTTCTTGGAGGGAATACTAGAAGAACTGAAATTATGAGACTCAGTTTTTCTTCAGTTTGGAACATCAGATCTTGTCATCTTAACAGAATCAGATCTGGTTTTATCCCGTTTAAGATATCTGCAATTCCTATGCAAGTGACCTGGCTTTCCACAATAAAAACAATGTTTAGTAGAATGGAAAAAGTTATGTTTAGAGTTACCAGAATGTGTATGTGCTTGCTTTGGAGCTTGACAAAATTTCCTCTTTTCGTTATCGGCAGTTGGTAGAGATACTTCACTTTTGTCAACCGTGGAAAGTTTTAGTTTAGAAGAATCTTTAGCTTTGACAAATTTTACCTCAAATACCAGGAGCGTTTATTCCTTCATAGCCAAATCCTCGTGTATCACGATGAATTCTACATGCTCCCAATATCGAGGTTAATTTTTCTGAGATGCTATTTCTAGACAAACTCTCTTTTAAGCTCGAGTTTTCTTCTTCCAACCTTTTGACCTTTTCGAGCGCAATAACTAGATCATTCTTGGATGATTCATATTGAGCGTTGAGATCTTCTCGTTCCGTATCAAATAACAAGTTCATCTCAATGTTCTCCAAGTTATCTAGCTTTGCTTGAAGAGTAATTTCCCGATCTTGACCTTCGGCAATTTCTTCTTTAAGCTTTCGTATTTCGTTGAGATAATCTCTTGCACCACTAGAATCAAGTTGGTCTTGCAAGTCTTTATTCCGACTACGAAGTCTGTCATATTTAACTTTCTCACTAAAAATAGTGTTTTCAGCTTCCGAGAGTTTCTAATGACATTCTTTAAGAAGATTATTAGCATCTGGATCATCATAGAACACTTCTTCGTCAGAATCAGAATCAGTATCCAAAAGAATTTTTTCAGAAGCTAATGCAACCTCGCCTGCGTGCTCTTGGGGATTATAAAATTCAGGTCCATCATCAAGAGTAGGCAAGACTGCTGCATATGCCGATTGTCTACGACTCCAGCTAGTACATACTGAAGAAAGATGCCCGAAACCACGACAGTTATAGCATTGTACATCATCATTAGGAGATATTGCACCTTTAGAAAAACTCTTTTTCATGTCTCTCAAGAATTTTCTAAATTTTCGTGGAGTAACATCCTTAGTATCTGGCGAACCATATTTATCCTTAGAGGATTCAGAATTGTTTGCATCTTTAAGAGAAATCACCTCTTTTCTAGATGCGTGTTCATTATCAAAGATCTTTAAATTTCCAACAAGAGTATTTCTGGAGAGTGTAGAAAGATCGTTTGCTTCTTCAATGGCATTTTTCTTAGACTCGTATCTTGATGGTAGAGACCTGAGAATTTTGCACACAATATCTTTCTCTGGAATAGTTCTTCGTAACGAAAATGAGGAGTTAACTATTTGAGAAAGTCTTTGGTTAAACTCATCAAAGGTTTCATCATCAGACATGCGAAGGTTTTCCCAGTCAGAAGCTATATTTTTAAGCCTTGCTTATTTCTCTGCGGCATTCCCTTCGAATACGGTTTCTAAGATATCCCAAGCATCTTTAGACTTGTTACACATAGTCACGTGGTGCTGAAGATCTGGGGTAATGGCATGGATGATAGCATTTAATCCATCAGAATTTTGCTTTGTAGCAAGAATCTCAAAATCATCGTAATCACCAATATCCTTTGCAACAGTTACACCGTCTACTGTAACTAATTGAGGATTATAGCCATTAAATTGAAAATCTCGCGCTTGAATAAAAGAACGCATAACAATTTTCCACCATATATAGTTCGTGCCATCGAAGACTAGCGGTACGTGTATAGAGATAGCACTACTGTCCATAAAATCAGATTACTACAAACACAGACTTATGAGGTCTTAGCGTGTTTGCCTGCTCTGATACCAATTGAAAAAGCGGGGGTCTAACAACCACACCCAATAATTCGTTTGGAAATCTGTATGGACTAACTCCAATATACTTTCAAGAGAATCAACTAGACAGTCAGACTCAATCTTAAGAAAAGTATATCAAAGAGTTATATCTCAATTCAATCTGCAATCAAACAAATGGGAATTCGTGAGCCCGATTGAATATAAGAAATAACTTGGACGGTATCAAAAACCAATATCCAAGTGTCAATCAATTTAATCAACAACCCAAAGGTCGGATTCACAATTGATTGAACTTACGTACAACCTGTGATATTTCAATTATATAAACAAATATAATGCAGAAAAGAAATAACACGGACACCATAGATATTTTTAACGAGGAAACCGCAAATGCAGAAAAACTCCGAGACCTAGTCTAGAATAAACACACACTGATTATAAGCTGTTATACCAAATTCCTACTACCTATTCGGACTAGATGTAATAACTGCTTCAGCTGTATTCAAACACTCAATAAAACTCCTAGCACAACGCCGATTGTCTTTAAGAATTCTCCTCGTAAATCTTCTAGCAGAACCCAAGGCTTTCTTTAGAAGATACACCAACACGATTGATACGATTCAATATTTTGTTTGCACAAAACACCGATTTGATTTCCCTTTAGATGTAAATCAAGGTTTTGGAAATCTTGTGTTTATTTTGATAAAAACAATTACTAGGTAAAAGGAATATCAAAAACAAACTTGTAGATTGGGGTTTTAACTTACAATCAGTATACGTACACACAAGGAGTCCGTGAACCTGATTTCCGTAAATGAACTTGGGTGATTCCAAAGATCAATTTCCAAGTTAAGAAGACCCTAATAATTCTACAACAAGAACAACTAGATAAATCTAGAGATATCTTGTTTAAAACTTCTTAAGGATTTTTATGAGATACCTTAATCAAAGTTTTCTTTCTAGCTTCCGATTTCGACTAACAAGTGTTGGTATACGATCAGAAACTGAAATCTATCAAACCTAGGGTTTATGATCAACAACTCTTGAATGGTTTTATATCAGAAGAGAAAACCTTAGAATAGACAAGAGCTGAAAAACCTAGATTACAAGTTGTATGATCAATCATGAAGATTAAATCCAACTTGGCTTTGTGATCCCCAATACAAAGACTTTTATCTCACTCTTGTTCACGAAGAACAAAAGACATGGAAAACAACCTTATGAAGCTTACACCAATTTCCCAAAGGGGATAAAAACGTGTAGTAATCGCTGTCGTAGGCGTCAAAAATAATTACACTTTCTTACTACTCAAAACATATTATGAAGCAAGGGCAAGAAAGGATCGTTCCCACGGAGAGGTCTTAGGTTGCCAATATGTTTCGGTTTCTTATGTAAAGCCAGGGGGATTTTCTGATTTTTATATACTAAAATAAAATAATAGCAAAACAAATAAATAAAGCAAAATCAATAAGATTATAATATTGGTCAAGGATGATTTTCATTCACAAAAATGTATTTGAAACAATAACTAGAATTGATATTTAATCTCAATTTATTAAAAGTCCTAGGATACCTTGATCGCAAGAATATCCCGCTAATTTCCTCTTGTCATCAACAAACATATTAAAAGATGCGAATGTGAATTCTACCTAGAAAGCAACCTAAATTATAAAAGCAAAATTAAGTTTAACTCCCTAAGAGCACTAAGTTCTATGAAATAAGACTAATCAATGCAAACGAACGTGTAAAAGCACTAATCCGTTTTAACAAAGGTTATGATCCACTTGTGACTACTAGGATGTATCACTACAAGCAATATTCACAATTATGCTACTTGCAATCAGGAATTTATCACTTTTGCGTATAATAAACTCTAATCTAGCAATAAAGATGAAAGCAAACTCAATCGATTCGCGACTCGACTAAACATGCATTCAAATCATATAACAATATTAAAAGTGAATCATAAGCAACAAAATATGGAGACAAAACTAATTCATTGCATAAATATCATGGTTGGAACTCCAACTTATTCTTTAAGTTCAGGTCAACCCATCTGTACCCACAATCAATGACCACTGCCTTCAGCTCCATGACATTGCATATATTCATTCTAACACAACCAGCAAACTGGCACCTAGCCTTCCCTGCACATTGCCATACTCAGATATCTCAAGCTAAAACCCATCAGTGCAATCACCTTGTTCCGTTCAACCCATTACAACTACAATTATATATCACAACAACAACAATCCACGGCTTATTCCCTTTTCTGCTCTTCCATGACACAACCTTCTCCTTGCTGTGATATCACTTCCATAGTACCCAGAACCTGCAAATGCAGCTGCATCTTGTGCTTCCACCTGAACCATTTAGAACTACACATTCATCTTTGTTTCAGTCTAATTGCACCACCAGATTCTTTATTAGTTTGCAATCACCAACTTCTTCCATCATACCCTTGGCAGCAACCTTCAATTCAGCTGCAGTTACACACTTCACAGCTCAGGCCAACTCCATTCTAAATCTTCATTCTTTCATTTAAGCTGCACTTCAACCAACAACTAATCTGCCTGTAGCCATTCTCCTTGCACAGCTGCAACACCAATTCTGCACAATTTCCTTCAGCTCAGTTCCATTGCAGCAACTCAGTTTAACCATTCTGGCTTCCCAGCATCAATTAGTAGCACCATCTATTTAAGGCCATTGAACCCATGGAAGCAACCACTACCTGCATCAGTTACTTCCATCAGCACACCCATTCTGCATCACAGATCTGCCTGCACCTTCAACTTCATACTCTTCTCAGCTACGGACCATCACCATATGCATTATCTCCTGCAGCTTCAGCTTGATCTCAGGAACAACACCAGATCCATTCTCCATTTCGAATCAGCACCATCACCTGCACTTACCAAATCTCCACAACTTGTTCTCTCGGCTGAAACAGAAACAACAACATCACAAGTCGTCAGTTGAACCAATCAATTACACCTTCTCAGGATCAATCCAAACCAAACCAATTTCATCACTGACAGAACCCATTCGATTTCAGCTTCAGAAACCCTAGATTTCATTTCCGAACTTCTTCACAAATCAATCAAATCCATCACTGATTCAACCTCATCTCTGTTTCATTCTCAGATTCAGCACAAACCCATCTTTGTTCATCAATTTGTATCACCGGGAAACATCAGTTCCTTCCTTTCCTAGATCTCATTCCCATGAAAATCAGCAGCAACAGATTCCTTTCTTCTCAATTTCAAACACCCAGAAACCCATACCAGATTGTGATTTGAATTTCATCTTCATTACCCGAGACTCTCACAGACTGCAATGTACAACCCTTCTCGATTTGATTTCATCTCCATCATTAACTCTGTATATTTGTCACAGAGCCTCCATTTTCTTGTTTTCAGGGAGATGTCTTAATGAAGGATGAAACTTGAAAGAAAGAACGAATGAGTTGTCTGAGAAACAACTCGACCTAATTAGGTCAGTTCGTACAGACTGGATAGTGGCACCAGTAGAATGGATAGGGGCTACCCAGATAATATGTGTCCTGTCAGTTTCAGAGAACTGACTGCCTAATTTCTTTCTTGACAGTTCATTTTTCACCTCCTTTGTTGCATAACTCGCCAGTGAATTGATCTGTTTGCCCTTTACACTCCAAATGGACATTTTCTCCTTCTTTTCTCATAATGACTCCATTGCACCTAATAAACTCAAAAGCAAGCATAAGATACAAAATTACAAGAAAAGTAGCAAAGAAAGCATAAACAATAGATATAAATCTAGGTGTTTATCACATCTATCAAATTCCCCCACACTTAGACTTTGCTAGTCCTCGAGCAAATCAAACAAAACAATTCTAAAATATACATACAACTTCGTGTCGTCGAGGCTACGGTCACACTTAGCACGTATAACCAGCCTTTAAACCCCTAGGTGTCCCTAGTGGACGAGTTATAGTCTCGTGAGGGCTTACTAGAGATATACCCACAAAACCTACTTTACCAACTTACTAGTTCTCAGAAATGATAGCATCTAACGTGCTAAGAAGACATAGAGATTCTGCACACTAGTCATAAGAAGTTAGACACATAAATGAACACAATCTCATCCTTAAAAGTTGAGAGAGAAATAACCATCCCTTATCGAAAGAAATTCGGGTTCGGAGTGATCAAAAGTCTCGACTCTGCCTCACAAGAAAGGGTTTTATGAAGTTGCTCTCAATAATAAACAACTTTTTATGGGTCACACATGTGTCCAGGTAGGAATGAAGAGAGAACCCTGAGACATGTTTGAATGGTGGGAAGGTACAAACCCTCCGAATTGTTTTGAAAACCCACATCTTTTATTCATTTTGAAAACCCTTTTTTCCGACGATCTCTAAGAAAGGAAATCAACCACTTAACGAAGATGGGAATATGCTTACTTACCTCGTTATCCGTTCAACATGCAGTTAGCACCACTCTCACAGCATCCATAGAAACGTTTTCGGTCTTCAATCCTTGTTTTCATCTTCGTCTTCGGTTTTCAACTCTTGATGATGAAATCTTGAACTTCGTAGAATCTTGACAATGAGATTCTTTCCTCTAATTCCTTGTTGCTTGAAACTTCATTGGGAATATTCCTTCTTTCCATTGACTTTATTGAAAGAATACAAAACTAAAAACGAACTATACAAACCCAAAATATGATACAAAGGATTTTTTTTTTTCTTTTTTTTTTCTTTTTTTTTTCTTCGGTTTTGTTTTTTTTATTGAGACAAGAAAAATAAAACAAATACAAAATAAAAACAAAACAAAATAATAAAACTAATAATAAACCTAACAAAGTTTTCTCTTGTCTCTTTTTTCTCTTTTTTTTTTCTTTTTTTTTCATTTTTTTTTGACAAGGGACTTAGCATAACAATGACCATGTCCCAAGTTTTTTTTTTGGAACAAGAGAAAATAATATACAAATATGATAAAATAAAAAATGCAAGTATAAAGGCCATGGTGTAAGTACTTTACCGTTTGATTCTTCACAACTTGTATGTCTTGATATCATAAACTTCTTGAACTCTCATTTTGATAATCTTCGCTCTTGTACATAAAGTCTTCAACTTGTAAAAATTCTGCTCCTTTGTCTTGTTGCTTTACTTGAATCTGAAATCATTTATGTACTGTTGCTTGTAAACCTTGAACGTCTTCAACTTTCCTTCGAATTTGTGATGCTCCTCTTGTTGATGGTGATGGTGTTTCTATGGATCTGTTGGTGTAGAGAGAGATAAAGTGGATGGTGCTAACTGCGAACAAGATTGCAAGTGGTATGTAAGTTAGAAATTCGATGTCACCATCATGATTGATAAAATAGCACTCAAGAGATCAAAATAGTGCTATTATTGGTGGGAAGTTGGGTAGCTCACCATTCTACCCGGAGTTTACGTACGGTGACACACACTCTAAAAGCACATATTTAGACAGGTACAAAGAAGTGAAGGTCTATGCCTCTCATGATGTAACATGGGTAGTCTCCACTATAGGGGACCACTACTCTAATACTGAATTCAGTCTGCACCTTATTTGCCACTGGCATGGTTAAATCCAACTTTAACTCTCATACAAGTAAGAAACCCGATCATGTTCTCTTTCATCTCTAAGTTCCGTCACTTTTATGAGAATGTCGATGTAATCTTAGCGACATGTATACTATGTGACTCTAAACTACCTACAAGTTGGAGTTTTTTATTCACTATTTTACACAAAAGTTGAAAATTTACAATGCAAATGCTTAACCACTCCCCCACACTTAAACTTTACATTGTCCTCAATGTAAATTGAATCATCCAAAGAAAGTCAAGGTGGGAAATCTTATAATGATATGCGACAAGAAAAAAATAAATACAAGACAAGAAAAAACCAAAAGATAAGAGATAAAAAACCAATGGGTGGCCTCCCATGCAGCGCTTGGTTTAAAGTCGTCATCCCGACTATATCCTTGCAAGATTCATTCCCCATATACCAACAATCTGAAAAGTTGGGGATCCTTCCACGTAACCTGTTTTGCAAACACTAGATTTACACAAATATCAGTTTCATAAAACATAAACGAAGCTATTAACCAATAGAAGTTTCCCCCACACTTATTCTTTTCTACACTTGGAAGTGTATAAAGAACATAAAAATCAGGAACTTCTATAGTTTCTTCTTTGCAAACATCCATAGTATGAGAATCAAATGTTTCTAATGGCGAAAATCGAGAAACAAAGTCATTCAACAATATTCTCGAAGCACATACATTCAAACCAACAAGAGGTAAAGGAGGAGAAACAGCATGCAAAGGGTTAGACAAACTTGCACAATCTCTTGTATCACATAATCCTCTTCATCCTTGAAAAACTCAAGTGAATTACTCATTTCTTTTATATCATGGTCCTCTATCAAACCTTGCAACCATTCTTCATCCTTTTCTACCTTAACTAAAGTCTCGGCATTAACATCATCATTATAATCCTTCGCAGGATCAATTGGGTCTTCCACAATATTGGTCATAACGGTCACATTCTCAACATACTCGTCATCATTAGGCTCAAACTCTTTTGCGGCTGCAAATTTCGCTATAAGGAACTTTTTTAGAAGACTCAAAAATGCATCATCCTCAAGCTCCACCCTTTGAATAGGCTCTTGATCATTATTAAGTTCAATGCTTGAGTAATCTACACAAGTGTCAACATATTCCTCTTCGTCTTCATTTTGATCCCAAAAAGATTCCGTTGTACACCTTTGGGAAATGTCACCATGAGTTGGTTCAATCGATGTATCTTCATAATCATCATCACTTTCATAGTTAACATAAGATTGGTTCTCGTTGAATTTAGTGTTGCTAATCTCATTCTCATCCTTTTGAATAGGTGAATGATCATTATTAGGATCAAGAGTTGAGGTAGCTACACAATTATCAACTAAAGACCCCAAAGGTTGGCCCTTTTCAACATTAGCATCAATCAAATATTCATCACAAACCATAGGCACATTAGAATAGTTATTGTTTTTAAAGCAAAGTTCTTCCTCATACCTTTCTTCTTTGATTTGATCAATACCTCTTTGTAAGTTAGCAATACCTTCACGAAGTTCTTGGAGTTGCTCTTCTGTAGACTCTTTATCTTTTTGGAACTCTTGTTGTACAAAGTTGGAAACTTTGTCTAGAAAGTCAGAGACTTTTTGTTCACGAGCATAAGAATCCTCCCATCCTTGTGATTTTTCACACACATACCCGCCATAAGGTTGTTGAGGAAAACCATAAGGATCCATGGAATATTGGTCATAGCCAATGAATTGGTTTTGATTATACCCCTGGAATTGTTGGAAGTTGTCATGTTGTTGAGATTGTTGGAAACCGTATCCATTGTTCCAATATGCTCCATCAATGAGAAATTAGTACCTGAAACACGATTCTCAAAACAAGGTAAAAAACCAGAAAATAAAACAAAACTAAAAACAAGAAAATAAAAAACCAAAAACAAGTGACAACCGCTGCCTTCCCGGCAGCGGCGCCAAAATTTGATCGTTGTCGTGGGCGTCAAAAATAATTACACTTTCTTACTACTAAAAATACATTATGAAGCAAGGGCAAGAAATGATCGTTCCCACAGAGAGGTCTTAGGTTGCCAATATGTTTCGGTTTCTTATGTAAAGCCAGGGGGATTTTCTGATTTTTATATACTAAAATAAAATAATAGCAAAACAAATAAATAAAGCAAAATCAATAAGATTATAATATTGGTCAAGGATTGATTTTCATTCACAAATATGTATTTGAAACAATAACTAGAATTGATATTTAATCTCAATTTATTAAAAGTCCTAGGTTACCTTGATCGCAAGAATATCCCGCTAATTTCCTCTTGTCATCAACAAACACATTAAAAGATGCGAATGTGAATTCTACCTAGAAAGCAACCTAAAGTGTAAAAGCACAATTAAGTTTAACTCCCTAAGAGCAGTAAGTTCTATGAAATAAGACTAATCAATGCAAACGAACGTGTAAAAGCACTAATCCGTTTTAACAAAGGTTATGATCCACTTGTGACTACTAGGATGTATCACTATAAGCAATACTCACAATTATGCTTCTTGCAATCAGGAATTTATCACTTTTGCGTATAATAAACTCTAATCTAGCAATAAAGATCAAAGCAAACTCAATCGATTCGCGACTCGACTAAACATGCATTCAAATCATATAACAATATTAAAAGTGAATCATAAGCAACAAAATATGGAGACAAAACTAATTCATTGCATAAATATCATGGTTGGAACTCCAACTTATTCCTTAACCAAAAGAGAATTATCTAAACATGTGAGTGGAGTTCATAACAAGAAGAAAAAGAAAACCTATCATGTTTCTAAACCCTAAAACACAAAAGTAGAAGCAAAGATAAGATCCTTATAAGATAGAAGCAAAACCTTTTTTTTAGACTTGCTGTATTTCTCTCCTTCCAAAACTAAGTCACGCACGCTGCCAATAAGCCTGACAGCCCATTAGCCAATCCCAGTCTAAACAGGTCCAAGTTCAACTGAATCAGAACAGGATCGGTGAGTCAACTCGCTGTACTCCGATTCTGACCGAGTTCCATCCGATTCAGTCCAATTTCAGGCCTTCTATTTCAGCTCATTCTCTGTATTCAATCCTAACATTCATCTAAGTCACATATTACTTCAGTTCATTCAATCACTTCATTGCAGCAACACAGACTCAGCAAATTCATGCCAACACCTTCTTTTGCAACCCAATGCAGCGCCACCGTTTGCATTCCTTCTTAGTTTCAGAAGCAACTCAACCCATGCACAATCGATGACATCAACCCTTGTAGTTCAGCTCAACCCATTTGTACCCACAATCAATGACCACTGCCTTCAGCTCCATGACATTGCATATATCAATTCTAACACCACCAGCAAACTGGCACCTAGCCTTCCCTGCACATTGCCATACTCAGATATCTCAAGCTCAGACCCATCAATGCAACCACCTTATTCCGTTCAACCCATTACAGCTGCAATTCTATATCACAAAAACAACAATCCACGGCTTATTCCCTTTTCTGCTCTTCCATGACACATCCTTCTCCTTGCTGTGCTATCACTTCCATAGTACCCAGAACCTGCAAATGCAGCTGCATCTTGTGCTTCCACTTGAACCATTTAGAACTGCACATTCATCTTTGTTTCAGTCTAATTGCACCACCAGATTCTTTATAAGTTTGCAATCACCAACTTCTTCCATCATACCCTTGGCAGCAACCTTCAATTCAGCTGCAGTTACACACTTCACAGCTCAGGCAAACTCCATTCTAAATCTTCATTCTTTCATTTAAGCTGCACTTCAACCAACAACTAATCTGCCTGTAGCCATTCTCCTTGCACAGCTGCAACACCAATTCTGCGCCATTTTCTTCAGCTCAGTTCCATTGCAGAAACTCAATTTAACCATTCTGCCTTCCCAGTATCAATTAGCAGCACCATCTCTTTAAGGCCATTGAACCCATGGAAGCAACCGCTACCTGCATCAGTTACTGCCATCAGCACACCCATTCTGCATCACAGATCTTCCTGCACCTTCAACTTCATACTCTTCTCAGCTACAGACCATCACCATATGCATTATCTCCTGCAACTTCAGCTTGATCTTAGGAACAACACCAGACCCATTCTCTATTTCGAATCAGCACCATCACCTGCACTTACCAAAACTCCACAACTTGTTCTCTTGGCTGAAACAGCAACAACGGCATCACAAGTCGTCAGTTGAACCAATCAATTACACCTTCTCGGGATCAATCCAAACCAAACCCATTTCATCACTGACAGAACCCATTCGATTTCATCTTCAGAAACCCTAGATTTCATTTCCGAACTTCTTCACAAATCAATCAAAGCCATCACTGATTCAACCTCATCTCTGCTTCATTCTTAGATTCAGCACAAACCCATCTTTGTTCATCAATTTTTATCACCGCGGAAACATCAGTTCCTTCCTTTCCTAGATCTCATTCCCATGAAAATCAGCAGCAACAGATTCCTTTCTTCTCAATTTCAAACACCCAGAAACCCATACCAGATTGTGATTTGAATTTCATCTTCATTACCCGAGACTCTCACAGACTGCAATTTACAACCCTTCTCGATTTGATTTCATCTCCATCATTAACTCTGTATATTTGTCACAGAGCCTCCATTTTCTTGTTTTCAGGGAGATGTCTTAATGAAGGATGAAACTTGAAAGAAAGAACGAATGAGTTGTCTGAGAAACAACTCGACCTAATTAGGTCAGTCCGTACGGACTGCATAGTGGCACCAGTAGAATGGATAGGGGCTACCCAGATAATATGTGTCCTGTCAGTTTCAGAGAACTGACTGCCTAATTTCTTTCTTGACAGTTCATTTTTCACCTCCTTTGTTGCATAACTCTCCAGTGAATTGATCTGTTTGCCCATTACACTCCAAATGGACATTTTCTCCTTCTTTTCTCATAATGACTCCATTGCACCTAATAAACTCAAAAGCAAACATAAGAAACATAATTTACAAGAAAAATAACAAAGAAAGCATAAACAATACATATAAATTTAGGTGTTTATCACACCTATCATGTAGCACTCATGAACCCTTTATTTATAGTGAATAAGGTAGCTTGAAATCTAAGCTAGGGTTTAGGCTATTTTCCTTTTTCAAGACTCTCCTAATTATGAGGGTCTTTCCTAAGTTACAACTCTTGCCAAAATAATTAAATAAATAATTAATTAGAAAATATTGTATTTATGTGAATAAACCACATTTTAACTTAGGAAGGAATCACAAACACTTAATATGGTAATCAAATATGTTTGGATTAATAGCCAACTTGATAGATAAGGAAACATCACCAATTTGACTAAAAATGACTTCTAGTCACGTAATTGGGCCCAAGTCCGTGAACCGTTACAAGCAGTCCATGGATTGTTTCTACTAACGAACTGTAAAAATTACATCAACACTTATAATTGTTAGTTTAATAAATCATTCATAACTTCATCGTTATAACTCGGAATTGAGTGATTCTTGGCTCGTTGAATTCGTAAGCTCATTCACTATAACGTGAGAACCTCTATAGGGATAAAGGTTATTGTCACCAAGTCATGAATCAAATAACCTCGAGTATGTATACATAAATGTACATATACCGTCATAGGAATTGTTTCATAGAATGAGAATTTGTTTCGATATATTAGAAAGGTAGGATTGAACAAGAATCCAAATGAAATCAATCACCAAATACCTTTGTTGATGAAGTCATGGTTGATGTCTTCTTGTAATCTTCAGTCTTCATCCTTCAAGAGTAGCTCTTCTTACACCTAATCTAGTCTGAAACTATCTATAGTATGCTAAATCAAGAATGTGTTTTGTCAACTATATTTGACAACTAGATTGACATACCGACGCTAGTGGTTTCAACCAATCAATGCTCTAACAGATGTGAAATTTGAGGTAACAATGTTGTTAGTTAATTGTTTTCCTGTTTAAGAAAAGCCTGATTTTTATTTCATATATATTTTTCTTTTGCTTAACAAAATTTCGGTACAATTGATGTTTTATTCCATTATGTGTGTATGGATGTGTGTGTGATTCAATTGGTTCCGGTTAAAAAAAACTATTGTTATCTTGCTTTATTGTGTGGTATCAATTGTTTAGGCTTACAAAATTTCGGTGCAATTGCGGTGTTTTAATGCTTATGTTGATTCAATTGCTTCTGGTTGAGGTGAATAATTTGCAAGTTGATTTATTTGGTTTGTATGAATTATTTATGGCTTAACGAAAGAAAAGGTTTACGGGATGGATTGTTTAGTCCAATTCGATTCCGAATAAGAGAAGCTAAGTTTATCTTAGTTAAACTTATCAAAGTGGAGGTTTCGGTTATTCAATTCTAATCGAATGCCTTAACAAGAAATGCTAGTTAACTAACCTAGTACTTGTCTTGTTTAAAATTGAAAGTTCTAAGTTATATGGATAATTAGAACCTGATGAGAAAAATAGAGTTATCTTTATTTTGGTCTTATCGAATGAAGCAATTGTATTTATACAATCGGTTTAGCAAAGGGACTAAGTTTCTTAGTTGATTTTTTTTTTGCTAAACTAAATTGGGAAAATTGCTTCGGAAAATTGTTTCCTTGATAACATATCAAAATAAATTACTTAGTAGCTTCGGTTTTGATATTGGTTATCAAAATGGTGTGTGGAACCCTCGTTCTTAACTCTATAGGTTTGCAAGTCTATTTTGAGATTTGTAAGATTCTTTTCGTGTTGTCCTTTATTTTTCTCGTTTCTTTGTCATATTGTGACAAAAAGGGGGAGAAATATATGGAGTAAACAAGTGATACTGGTATTGATTTTATATTGGTTGGTATCACTAAGGAAAAGAACATTTATGCTTAAACGTTTATCTAACGAAAGAGTGAAAGCATAGACTAAGGGGAAGTAGCATATCATATTAATTGGTATAACAATGACGTGAGGATTGATGAAATCTACCTATCTCTCCTTTAGGGGGAGTATTAGCTTTGTTATTATAATGTCAGCAGCGATATTTAAGGATTGAATGAATGCAGGCTATTGTGTTGGTGAATTTCTTATGCAACTAAAATAAAAGGGAGGGTGGGTAGAAAAACTTATTAGATACTAATTACTCCGGTATCTAATAAGTTCTACCTACTATTGGATTTGAACCAATGACTCCCGCATAATGGCAATTACAGTGGGAAGCAAGGCCGTAAGGCGGAGCGAATCCAGAAAGATTGCCTCAGTTCGGATTGTTCTCTGCAACTCGGGAACATGAAGTTGGAATCGCTAGTAATCGCGGATCAGCATGCCGCGGTGAATCTGTACCCGGGCCCTGTTTCGGGAATCAAGCGTATGTGTAATGAATTCTTGTAATTTGTTTATCCATATGATTGTAAGAGTTTTGTCACTAAAATTGACAAAGGGGGAGATTGTTAGAGCATTGCTCGGTTGAAAACACCAAGCGTTGGTATGTCAAGTTTGATTGTCATATTTTAGTGAATCAAAACTCATTTTAAGAGTCTCTTGATTATGTACTAGAGTCAACTTCGTATAGGTTAGCTTGAAAGTATTAGGGTATGAGAACAAGTATTGCGAAGACTTAAAGAAGTGAAGAAGTAAGATGCTACAACGACAACATCATCCTTCCACTTGAGGTTAGTGATATTTGACTTGAACTGTTTCATTCCCTAATGTATCTTTCAAGTCATGCATATTGAAAACGAAACTGCGAAGCATGAACACTCTAGATAGACATAGTATTAAGGAATACAATATGAATTTTATTGCTTAACCATTAAACTTTGTAGATAACACATCGACATAATCGTTTAAATGCTATTGTGATTATGTATGGGTATGAGGTGAGGATTTCATCCTAGGAAACAATGTTTTACATGTGTTTTAAGGAAGTAAGTTCATAAACTTGTTTATGAATCGAAAAGGAAATCGTCAGGCGTTATTGGGATTGTTATTCATTGCATATCTTGTGAACATCCAATATGTGTGATTTAATATAACCGCTCACGACTTGTTTGTGTTCTTGGTAAAACTGTTCACAAAGGCCTGACTTATGTATTGGTATGACTTTTATTAGTGAAACCGATCTTAAGTAATCACCTGAGATGGTATGATCGAGTTTGTGATTTGTTGAACCGAATCTGGGTAAAGGGGAATCGATCCTATGAAGAGGTGCAACACATCACAAATGGGAATCTATCCTTGTATGAGGTGCAACAAGTTTGTAGCAGAAATGGGAACCGATCCTATGGACATGTGCAACACGTTTTTAGGCAAAGGGGAACCGATCATACGGACATGTGCAGCACATATAAGTTAGATACCATATATATGTGGGGAACCGATCCTAGTACCTAGTCAACCAAACTTTGGAAAGATAGTGTGACGATGCACAATACTCACATGGAGGTAGAACCGGAACTTGTTTTAGTAGAACCTTAAACCCGTGATTTGTGATCGAGTATTTCTTGATCAATCGCATAGTTCTTGAAAGTCAGATGAACCAATTCTAAACTTGGTTGGAAGTGTGGCAAATCGGTTTCAATGTTGTAAGTATGAAAGAGGACTTACAAAGTAAGGATGTCGGCATACTTTGAACACGTACAATAATATTTATCTTTTATTGTTCAAAGTTATTCCTTAATAGCTACAGGAAGAAAATCCCAGGATCGAAATATAAATAAGTTAAGAATCTTTTAATTAAGGTTGTTAATTTTATTTTAGGAAAATGAGAATTAGTAATGAGCATTTACTGGTTGAGATTTTCCAAAGAGATTTTCAGTCATTATTTTGGACAGAGCATTTCCAGGAATTATGGAAACCGAATTTGGAATATATTGAATATCTTTGAGAATATTTTAGGTTTTGGAAATTCCTTGGTGTCCTAACTTCATTGTCTATAAATACTTGAAGTTTGCATTTCTAGCAAACTAATCCTTCGTGACAGCAAACTTCCTCGGTTGTGTTGTTACTGGTGTAGCCGCCTATTCAGAGAGGAGAGTAACCTAATTAGGCGAAATCTCTTACGTCCCCTAATTTTAAAGTCTTCTTTGGGATTGAGAAGATCTACGAGTACCTTTGGTGGGAAACTAGATAATTGCGGTTTATCTTGTGTTTTCGATTGATTTGATTGACTAACGGTGGTTGAAATTTGATTGCACCTAGTTTGTTTATGCTTGAGAATCTTTTCTTCTGATATAAGATTCAATCAAACTAGATCAAAGTTTCGACAGGGATCTTTAGACTGTTGTTAGTGCTAAAGACGATCTTGTGATAATTCATTGTTAACAGACTCCGTTCTGTGGGTGATTGATCACAAGAGATTCAAGTTGTTGTGTGCAGGTGTTTATTGAAGATCTAAGAATATTAGAAGACAAAGAAGATATTGAAGATTTCTGATTTGGGGTTCATAATCTTTGGTGTGCACAATACTTGTTTCGATATAAGAGGATCCAACTATAATCAGTTTATCCTTGTTGTAGATTGGATTGATTAGTTGTGTAGATCAGCATCAATACAATTCTTTGTGATTAAAAGTATTGAGTGAAAAATCTTAACAATTACCTTTGGTGATTGAACATAAGATAGATCTAAGAACCTGACGAAAGATTTTATGTTAAGATAAACAAAAGAGCCTTTGTCGGACTCACATCACTTGGTTGAATAGAGTTGATACTAAATATATTTTTTGTTCCTTTACTGTTTGGAATATGAACCAAATAAATTGTTCCAAGTACGTGACTTATTCATAAGTTGGAGGCGTGGGAATACAGACGAAACTAGGTGAACTATAGGTTTAGTTGCTTGGTCTCAACTACACGAAGTTAGGTTTAATTTTCTGTAGCTGCTTAATCCTGAGAGTATTCAATTCTGGACAAGGTCCCGGGGTTTTTATGCATTTGCGGTTTCCTCGTTAACAAAATCTTGTTGTGTCATTTACTTTATATTTCCGCATAATAATTATTTTATTATAATTAAAGTAAATTACACAAACGTTAATTCCTATTTACTTGATAAGAAATCCTATTGTGTTTGGGAAAGTCTGAACCTTTTTATCAAGTAAACATACTTCGTTGTTGTATTGTCTCGTGTATCCATAGACGATCCAACAAAGTGTGAACCGATTAGTTGCATTTTCTCGACTCAGTCCATAGACAATCACTTTCGGGGAAAGGACTTATAGGTAGGAAAAGTTTTAGCTTGAGGTATATTTGGGTACCATCTCCTTTTCAGTTATTCTAATGTAGTTGTAGGAAATCCTACAACACACCCCTTGTAATAATTTGTAGATCTAAACATAAAAATGATGATAAGAATGCTAAAATTGTAAAGAGACACAAGGTTTACGTGGTTCGATCAATTTGATATACATCCACGGGGTTAGGTTTTACTATGATTATTGAATTACATATGAATTACATTGAGACTCCATTAATGAGTATTTGGAGATCTCTCCCTCTCTCTGGTTTTTGGGTAAGAATAAGAAGATAATAATAATACAAGTTACTTTTCTCCCTTCTACCTTTCTCTTTATATAGGATGCTACCTAGTGGATGACAGCTCATATACAACTAAGATTTCCCCTAATTTCGGATCTGGCTTGCGATGATATCGCAAGCTTACAAATGTTAATTTCGCAGATCTTCTAATCTTCGTACAGTTATTACATTTTTCTTATGTTTAAGCTAATATCACCTATTGTGTCGTTTCTCAAAGTGCTCTGCGACATTTTTGTAATGCGTTGTTAAGAATTTCGCGAGCGTATCGTTGTCGCGAAATTCTGATCCTACATCTTGCCTCTTTTTTCTTGAATATTGCTTGAAGAGCGATCTTCAGGAAAAAATCCATTGTTGTAGTTGTTGGAGAGAGATACGTGTTGTTGGAGTAGTCTTTGATCTTTGTTGATGAAGGAACGAGCGAAAGAATACTGGACTTGAAAAGTACGTACTTGCCTCTGTTCTTTTGTGAAGTTCCGGAGCGTTGCGAAGTAAATAAGAAGTATCATGTCTTGAAGTATGCGAAGTATGAAGTATCCTTGAAGAAGTATAAGAAGTACTCAATCCTCGAAATATATAAGAAGTATGAAGTATGAAGTATCCTTTGAGAAATATAAGAAGTATTCAATCCTCAAAATATAAGAAGTATCCGTCCTTGAATGAGAATAATAATTATTGCCTCTATTCATGCGGAATTATTACTCCATTTTTGGTGATTCTTGCCGAGAAGATAAAGAACATAAAATGTTTTCTTGGTAATCCATAGTTGCCTCTGTTCTTTATCTATGAGGGTAGAATCCTTGAGAAAATGTTGAATGTGCGAATTGTTTCTTCATTCTTATCTTTCCTCTGTCTCATGTTTTGTGCTCATGCGATAGTATAATCTCTTCAAGTTGCTTATAATTGTGCGAAATAATTGAGCGAGATAATCACATCATTCGAAATAATCACATTCTGCGAAATTCTGACACATTCTACGAAATTTCGAATCATTCTGCGAAGTTCTGAATAATCTTGCGAAATTCTGAATAATCCTGTGAAATTCTGAGTAATCCTGAATAATTCTGCTAAATTCTGCGATATTATTGCGAAGTTCTGCAATATTATTGTAAAGTACTTGTGCGAATATAATGCTTATGTGATGATTATGTTATAAAATGTGTATGCGATGTTTATGCTATGAAATGCTTATGCAATGCTTTTATGATGCGAGTATGATGCTTGTATGATGAGAATGCTTATCTATTGAAATGTATAGCTAATGTTTGTGTTACTTAGCTCGTTTTGCACGCTAAAATTGATGTAGCTTTAAATTTCCTTCATTCTTCATTTCTCTGGCTTTTTATTTAGTGTATGCATTCCTCTTCGTGTAGTTATTGTTCCTCACAAGTTCTTACTTGTGTTTCATCTTTCCTTTTTCATGCACTATTAGTATGTCATAACAGTATGATCATAATATCAAGTCTGCGGCATTTTCACTGCCTCAGTTTCATTTCCATGTACATATTCGCAAGCTTATTTTCTTACATATAATCATCTTCGCAAGTTTATTTGCGTGCTCTCTTCTGTAGTCTTATTTTTCCTTCCTAGTTAAAGGTCTTATTTTGCCACCTCTTGTCATTGCGACAAAATCGCAGGACGTCTTTGCACTTTCATGCAAAAATCCATTGATCTTGCCTTAACTTTTTCTTTTGTATTATTGCCTCTACAGGATTGTTGCGGCAATATGACAGACCTAAATATTCTTGCGAAAATAAAGCCCCATGACATTGTCGTCTTGCGACGAAATCGCATGACGTCCTTACACTTTCATGTACTGACCCATTGATCTCGTCTTATATTTTTCTCTAGTATTATTGCCTCTTCAGGACTGTAACACAAATATGACAAGCCTTAATACCCTTGCGAGTAAAAAGCCTCATGATATTTGCGTCTTAAGACACTTATCAGCTCCCTAATGGAGGGTGCCTCCCTTATCTCCCCCATGGTTGCCCCTTCAAGGAGGCGTACTTCTACCATACAAGGTTAGCTCCTCTAATCGGTCTTAACAACAACCAGTTGTTTTCGCAGCCTCTTGTCCCTTTTACCTATAGGGCTTATGGTTACGAGACTGCACCCTAAGTGGGGTTTTCTTCGGGCCGAGTGCATCATAAGCCAAGACTTGTCAAGAATGGCAAGGTACGCTCCAGACGCCCCTGGCACTCTTGACTCAACCGTGTACCTCGGCGCCTTGATCAGAGTCTGCACTCCTTGGGAGAGTTCTTATTACCTTAGTCGCCCAACCTAAGTCATAAGCTTAAGGTGAGAATCCAAGGTGCCTCTCCCGGATGGGCTTTATTGACCCCAAATCTCCATGACTCAGGTTTCGGTGGCGGTGTAGCCTTTCCCTGAGCCATGCAACAGGTACCCCCTTATATGACGTACTTTAGGTCTTACATTTTCCTCTTGCGAAATTGTATTCGCGAACTAGGGTGTACGCTATAAAGGTTCACCCCTTTCTCTTTTTGTTTCTGCGAAATTTTCGCGTCTCTTTGTTTCTGCGAAATGTTCGCGTTTCTTTATTCTCTCATTCATCTTTTCATTTCTGTCATCAATTTCATTCATTCTTTCATTTCTGTCATCTCTTTCATTCATTCTTTCATTCTCATAATATCATATCATTTGAATCAAAGTAAATATTCAAGAGAAATTCTAATACATGGTAACTCTGAAATTTTTGTAGTTCTGAAATCTTTGTAATTCTGCGATTCTATCGCGTTTTGTAATTCAAATCAAAAATCTTTTTATTCTCTGCAAAAGAAATATTCTAGAGAAACATATAAATTGAATTTTCTCAGTTTTCTGTAATTTTGAAATCTCGAAATCTCTGTAATTTTGAAGTCTTTCTAATCTTGAAATCTTAATAATCTTTATGAAATCTTTGTAATCGTGCGATTGAATCGCTTTTTGTAAATCAAATCAAAAATATTTTATTTTCTGTAAAAGTAAAATGTTCAAGGAAAGTGGTACTTAGCTTTTATGTGATTCGCTGTTGTTATCAATCTCGCGCGAAAAATACGTTGCATGAAGTATAAATGTCGCTTAGAAAAAATAGATGCGAGAGGCAAGAATTGAACCCGCGACCTGCTACTTGCATATTCTCACACCATACCAACTGTGTTAAGCCTCTCTTGCGAAATAATCAAAGTTCTTGCAAAGTAATCAAATTCCTACTGTGTGAGAGATAATTCTGTATAAATTTCGCGTAACAAAAATAAACATGCAAGAAGAAAGAATCGATCCCGCGACCTGCTGCTTGCATTCATGCCTCCTAACCAACTGTGCAAGCTTCTTCTTTGCGAAATATCTCTGCGAAATTATCATCAACTCTCTTGTGGGAAATAATCAAAGAAATATATGTGCGAAAAAATACGCATGTGTTGGGACTTGATCACACGACCATGAACTCATTAACTTCGCAGATGACCAATTGTGCTGCCTCTTGTTTGAGAAATAATAAAACAATATTGCGAAATTATCATTTTTTCGCTCTCTGTAAAAAAGAAGAAAATTATGTTCGCAGGTAAATTCGAACTTGCGACCACGAACACACATACTGCTCTCTGGACCAATTGTGCAAGAACCTCTCTGCGAAATTAGCGCATAACTTTTTTCCTTATTCTTTTATTCTCCCATGCAAATGAGAAGAAAATGAAAAATATGTGTCTCTGCGAATTCGAACCCATGACCTATTTGTTGTTCGCTCAGCCTTAAACCATTTGTGCGAATTTCTGTTTGTGACAGAAATTACAGCGCCTGCCTCTTATCTTATCTTCTTCTTTCCCTTGTTTCTTCTCCTGAACATGAAAATCTTCCACTGAAACTTCCATTTTTTCCTTAAATTTCACCACAACAACTAATTTTTTCTCTCACTCTTTTCATGTCTTTGAATTGTTGATGATGTTTACTCCCTGAAAGTGTGATTTCTTCCATAAAATTTCCATTTTTGAATCTAAACTTTGTAGATCTAGAAAAATATGAACAATAGCTAATCTTCATGAAAATTTCTTGAACCAACAAGCTACAGGAGGGATAAATCCTTTACTCCTCCCTGTTTCTAGCGCCAAAAATGTAGTTGTAGGAAATCCTACAACACACCCCTTGTAATAATTTGTAGATCTAAACATAAAAATGATGGTAAGAATGTTAAAATTGTAAAGAGACACAAGGTTTACGTGGTTCGTTCAATTTGATCTACATCCACGGGGTTAGGTTTACTATGATTATTGAATTACATATGAATTACATTGAGACTCCATTAATGAGTATTTGAAGCTCTCTCCCTCTCTCTGGTTTTTGTGTAAGAATAAGAAGATAATAATAATACAAGTTACTTTTCTCTCTCCTACCTTTCTCTTTATATAAGATGCTACCTAGTGGATGAAAGCTCATATACAGCTAAGATTTCCCCTAATTTCGGATCTGGCTTGCGATGATATCGCAAGCTTACAAATGTTAATTTCGCAGATCTTCTAATCTTCGCAAAGTTATTACATTTTTCTTATGTTTAAGCTAATATCACCTATTGTGTCGTTTCTCAAAGTGCTCTGCGAAATTTTTGTAATGCGTTGTTAAGAATTTCGCGAGCGTATCGTTGTCGCGAAATTCGGATCCTACATATAATGTACGAGATTTGAAGAGGTATCAAGTATGGCAAGGGTTTTGATTAGGTAAGAATAAATCAAGCCTCACATGTAAAAGATGAAGCCTAACCTCATGCCTATAGTCCTAACCTTATTTCATTATCAAGAAATCCCACTCACATCTCATAGGATAGTCGTGGATTTTTTTGGGTTCACACTTTCACAAACGATCAAGGAAAAATACTTTTCTTCACAACAAAGGATATAAACGTAAAACCGAAAGATGGGGCATTCTCTGAACTAGGGAGACAAAAATAACCGCCTATATTAATCTACTGAGGGTTAATAATTTCACAATACTCTAAGGGGAGTGTGTGGAGTGTCGTTACATTTCAAGAGTCCAAACAGGACAAATATTCCTTTTCTAATTCGGATTGCTACACACTGCAGCATGAATATGTGAAACCTGCTGACAATCCGTAGGGAATTTCGGTTACTTCCTCGAACAAATATGTTCCCCTATGTCTTCTCAACAACATACCAAAAGGAAGCCTCAAACGGACAAACAAGCTAGGAGATGTAGTCCCAACATCGAAGTAAGTGCAATCTGAAAAACTGCTGAAATTTTTATACGAGGATATTATCGACCAAAAGAGCTCGGAATCAAGTGATTCTTTTTACATTAGATATATTATCCTCTTACCTTTCAAATTTGGGGTCGAGGATTCAAATCGGAGTCTGTATGAAAATTTTACAACCATTCTACGCAAGTCTCTCAAAACTGAAGTTTTCTGACGAACACCCAAATGAAGAATCCTAATACAAATACCTATTTCACGCCCAAAATAGTTCTATTTTCAAACCCAGCTCAAAAGGGAAGCCATCAAGTAAAAGAAAAAGGAATAATAGCTAAAAGAGGAAATTAGGGGAATTTGGCTCAAACAAGGAAACCAAGGTATTTTCTACTTCCAAAACTCCTCCAAGCCGTGGAAAAGCCATTACCATGCGTAAGAGTGGTTTCCTAGGACAGAGGGACGTCACTTATTCTCTCGGAATTTTTTCGGAGGCACTAAAGTCGAAGAGAATTAGGCTTTTGACAAAAATAGCCATAATTTCAAGAGTTTGACAAAGAAAGAGACATTTCTGAAAGAGAGATGAACCAAGGATCTCTCACTTACATTACCGACTCTCACGAATTCCTCTCAACCCTTATATCTCATCAACTTTCAACAAAAACGATTTCACAAGGGATTTTGACTAAAATTCCCTTATTTCACAATTTTGAGTATTTTTTTCAAAGAAGGGGAACCTAACGTATCAGGGGGCGACCAAATACACTTCTAATCATCCCAACGACCTCATCTATTTTAAGTTTTCTAAGGGTTCAGAGAAGCACAAAATTGGCACAAGACGCAAGGATGCAGAATTTCAAAGAAAAATAAGGAGAATTTGGCTAAAACGGGAAATTCGAGTTCATGATTTCCAAAACAGAATCAGAAACGTGCCACTCTCTCTTTCAAGTCGTGTCCATGTCTAGGGAAGCTCGCAACATCTTTCATGGCAGAAGAAAAAAATCGAACTCGTAAGTGTTTTTGATGAAAATACCCTTAGTTTCAAGGTAAGTATTTTTTCGAGAAGAGAGTTATCTGATTGGTATAAGGAGTTAAGCAAGACCTCATCACATAAGGTACTAACCCCTCAAGACATATGAACGTCTACCAAGCCTCATCAAGTCTCTCTAGAGTATCTGAAGGAGTCAGACACAAGCAAAAGAGGAAATCGGTTTTTAGAAGGACCCGATGCCTAGTACTCTTGACAGACAACTGTGGACCAGACCTCTGGCTGAACTGGTCTACTCTGTTGTAGAAGGAAGAAACATCGACTTTTTTGGCCTTATTGTACTCCAAATGATAAGTGCCAGACAAATCTCGAAGAATACTCCTGGCTTTCCTTGTCTTATTTCAAGGATTTGCAGTCAATTTGGCATCAGAACCATTGGAACCAATCTTGGAGGACCAAAAGTATTTACCATGAAAAACGTCAGAAAAATGGTCAGAGCTTCTCTATCTCCCAACTCTGAACTCAACCGTCTTCAGCAGGAAAATGATGTTTTGAATGAGAAGCTAGACTATGCTCAAACAGCTCATCCTGAATTGGCTGAGAAGTTTTATGAAATCAAGAGGGACTATTATGAGTTGAGTGATTAAATTATGTTATTTCAATTATAAGTGTTGAACTTCTTATGTTGATACTACTTTTAAACTGATGTTTTAAATGTTGTAATGACACTTGTTTATCCCTGAATGTATTATCTTTCAATTAAAATGCTACATATGTCAGATCCATAAGAGGTAATTTCTTGTTCAAAAATTATCTCTATTATGTCGATATGCAAGTATTGATAAAAGAATGAATGAACTTTTGACATTACAAAAGTTTTAAGCCTATTGTATGTCATTATGCAAATATTGATGGAAGATAGGATGAAATTTTGTTTACGAGGATTATGTCTATTGTATATCATTGTGCAAATAGTGATGAAATATAGAATGAATCCTTGTCTATTCCACAGTATTGGTCGATCTACGATCCATATTTTTGTGCATATATTATGTTGCTCCGTAAGGTTCCTTATGTTTGAGCATGACCAACTAAATTGATCATTCTTGTTTGGTTATTTTAGTTGTTGCTCTGTAAGCTCTCTTATGACGAGCATGACCAATTGAATTGATCACTTTTGTTTAATTTGGTTGTGTATTCCGATTAAATTAATCATGGGTTTTCTTGTGGTTAATTTAATTGAGTATTTTGGATTCAAATTCATATTCGTATGTGATTTGTTATGTCCAAAGAAATCATTCTTTTCTTGTGAAAGTAAGGTCGCTCTTGTTGTTCTTTCGGGAATGACATTTTATGGGGGAGAGTTCTTAATTGAACTTGTGCTTAATTGCCAAATCTTTGTGGGGAGTGCGGCTGTGGAATATTATAGGGGTTATCTTGTATCTTTATAAACTCCTTGATGAAAGCATTTAGCTTCGGCTATATGATCGCATCTAAAAAGTTGATATGTGCTTTCTTTTGGTCATGAAATGTCTCTATGGAAATTTCATTAAGATCCCACTAGTTTTCGTACCTTTGCCAATTTTATTGACAAAAATGGGGAGAATTAATGTGTAGTTCACACTACAAATACATATGGTTTTCGGATCATTATGTAAGGGGGGCTGGTTTCCATGTGAGATGGAGTATTGACTAGGGGGAGTGATACATATCACCATAATATTGTTGTCGAAGTTGTGATACAATTGAACTTTGATGATGTGTAATAATACTATGACACTGTGTAACAATGATTGAGATTTCTTGTTTTCTCATTGTTATAGCTACGGATTTTCAACAACGATGATGCTAAACTTACAACCTTTGGAATCATTGGAGTACTTGGAAGTGACGAAGATTTCGAGTAATGTTGAAGAACCAAGGAGATCATGCATGTGGAAGAGAAGCTCCAAAAGTTTATTTATTTTATATTCCATATGTATTGATAGTTTTGTCACTAAAATTGACAAAGGGGGCGATTGTTAGAGCACTGCTCGGTCGAACTCTCAAGCATTGCTATCTCAATCTTGTTGTCAAGTTTAGTTGGCAAAACTAAAAGTCTTGATTTCTAGTCTACTTATAGCTAAGTCTCGGACTAGGATAGAAAGTGTAGTTGAGATCTAGACTCCATGGTGATCATCATACAAAGACGAAGAACTACTCAAGGAACTGGTGGAACATCATCGACTAAATAGGTATGTGGAGACTTGAACTTATCTATCACTCAAAAGTGTATCTACTCTATCTCCTATCTTGAGACAAAAGTCGTATTGCTATATAGATTTTGATTATACACATTTTCTATTTATAGCCGAGTTTATCTCGCCTATCTATTTCTCGAAATATGTGTTGGTAAGCTTTTACTTTGGCCAAGTTTATCTTTACTATTGACGAAAGTCATATTAAGTTTCAATTACTTGAAAATTGCTTTGACGAAAAATGGTTTGTGAACAACAACTATATAACGTCCTCTAAGAATATTTCAATGATTGAAATGAGAGTTTAGAATGTATAACCATGGTTGGATATAAACATTGTGTGATAAGTCATACGTGTGTAAGTCCTTATTCCTTGAGCTAAAGTCCGCGTACTGTCGGAAGTTCACATCCCGTGAATTTCTATTGGAGTTTGTGAACTGAAAACAAACTTATTCCGGGTACTTAATTCCGCGTACCAGTATGCGTACTTAAGTTGGTTATTTTCTAAAAACGATTATTCGTGAACTTAAACTTATATAAACTAAGGAATGCATATTTTCAAACCATGTATATAAAGTTCATGAATCGATTCGAGTGAATCAAATCGTTTTTGCTTCGATTTTGTCTTGTATACTTCTATAAGATCTAAGCAATTGAACAACTCTTTAACTAGTTCATTTGAGTCATTTGAACTAGTTGTGGTAAAGAAGAATATGGTTGATATGAAAGTGCTCATATGGCTAACCATTTGGTTAACTACTGTTGAACAAACTAAGTGTACATGTTTAGGTACGGTTACACAAACCTAAATAAACGTGCATTTCATTTGTGTGTAACACGCTAAGTTTCGATCTAACGGTTGAAAGATATTAGCTAGAATCTAATCAGGTTTTCATCTAGCGGTGAATATTGAATGCTTTGTTACTAAGATAACATTGGTTGCAAACCATGATTTGAAAGACTATATAAAAGAGAACCCTAGCAACTGGGAAACCTAA
The DNA here is from genome assembly GCF_003573695.1 of Papaver somniferum. Classification (NCBI taxonomy): domain Eukaryota; kingdom Viridiplantae; phylum Streptophyta; class Magnoliopsida; order Ranunculales; family Papaveraceae; genus Papaver; species Papaver somniferum. Next base: position 75,093,385 of record NC_039358.1, read on the forward strand.
TCTCCACACCTCCTGTGTGATACTAGTTGTATTAGCTAGAGTCGATTCTCCTTTAACCTTAGGTTTCCATCAAAACCCTGTAGGTTAACGACTTGAAGACTTCACTGGGATTGTGAAAGCAGATCGATACTACTTTTCTTGTAGTTGTGTGATTTGTTCTTGCTATTTCTATCATACTAAGTACAATCGTAAGATTGGCTAGAGATTGATTTCTCCAATATGCAAGATATAAAAGAAGTCACAAACATCTTCGTCCCATCGTTTGTGATTCCGCAATATCTTCTTTCGCTAGTCGATTAAGATTATTGTGAGGTGATTGATAATACTTAGCTGTTCTTCGGGAATATGTCTAGTTTATCAATTGGTTCATGTTCACCTTTATTTATCAAAAGACGGAACAAAAGCTCATAGGTATTTTTGTGGGAGACAAATTTATCTATTACCGTAGACTTTTCTGTGTGATACAGATTTGTTTATTAAAGTCTTCGACTTTGGATCGTAGCAACTCTTAGTTGTGTGTGAGATCAACTAAGGGAATCAAGTGTGTAGTATCCTTCTAGGATCAGAGACGTAAGGACCGTAATTGTACCTTGAATCTGTATGAGATTGATTGGGGTTCAACTACAGTCCAGACCGAAGTTAGTTTGTAGTAGGCTAGTGTCTGTAGCAGTTTAATACAGTGTGTGTTCAATCTGGACTAGGTCCTGAGGTTTTTCTGCATTTGCGGTTTCCTCGTCAACAAAACTTCTTGTGTCTGTGTTATTTCTTTTCCGCATTATATTTTGCTATATAATTGAAATATCACAGGTTGTGCGTTGAATCGATCAATTGGGAAATCCAACCTTTGGTTATTGATTGAAATTGATTGATCCTTTAACATTGGTCTTTGGTATTGTTCAAGTGATTTCTCTTGTATTCAATTAGACTCGCAGATTTCTTTTTTCTTGAGTAAGTATTGAATCGAGAAGGTGAGATATAACTCTTTGATATACTTTTATTAAGATTGAGTCTAACTGTCTAGTTGATTCTCTTAAAAGTATATTGGAGTTAGTCCATACAAATTGCTAAGTGAAATATTGGGTGTGGTTGTTAGGCCTCGCTTTTTCAACATTGACAAACATGCTTGAGATAGCAACACATGCAAGTTCGACCGAGCAGTGCTCTAACAATTATCAAATCTGATTTCATGCAGGTAATCAAAGAATTTGAAACTACTTATTCTTTAGATTGGAGGATGATATGAGGGGTTTAAAAAATCATCTCAAAGTTACTTGCAGAGCGCTTGAAGACGGTTCTCCCTAATTTAATTTCTGATTACCAGGGTGCTTTTGTGCATGATAAGAAAATTAATGACGGTATTTTAATAGTTGTTGATTAATGGATTCAAGAAAGAGTGAAGGAAAATCTAGTATATTGTGTAAGGTGGATTTCGAGAAAGCGTTCGACAACATAAACTGGGGATGCATTGATTTAGTCTTGGGAAAATGTGGTTTTGGATATGTGTGGCGCAGCTGGATCAAGTGGTGCATTTCCTTCGCAAGATTCTCTATTCTTATCAATTGCGAAGCTACTCCAATATTCAAATCTCATTAAGGAATTCGTCAAGGAGATCCTATTTCTCCATTCCTTTGTATATTAGTGGTTGATGTTCTTTCTCTGATGCTCAAAAAAGCTGGTTCTGCGGGGTTGATTTCTAGTTTTCAGGTGGCTGATGGAGGTACTATCATTCACCATCTCTAATTCGCAGACGACCATCTGGTGTTTTTTGGACGACAACGTTAATCAGGTACATAATTTAAAGCATATCTTATTCGCTTTTGAATTAGTGTCTGAGCTTCGTGTTAATTTCAAAAAGAGTGCCATTGTGGGTATCGGCTCCAACCACAATGGTTTTGAATGTTCGGTAGCTTTTGGTTGTGACATTGTTCATCTGTCAATCAATTGCTTAGATATACCCCTAGGTAGTAAATATAAAAGCAAGCCGATACAACCTATTTCTCCCTTCCTTTTTATATTAGTGGTTGAAACTTTTCAATAAAACCTTTCATTGCAAGTGGTTTTGTAAGTACGGAGCTGAGAAGAAAGAACTTTGGAGGCATATAGTGTTTCAAAAAATTGGAGGTAACCTTAACTCTTCATCTAAATCTATGGGTCATAGCTTATGGGCCGACTTTCTGAATTCTATGAATCATATTATTCAAAATACTAGATTTCATTTGAACAATGGTTGTAGTATTCTTTTTTAAAAAGACAGATGGACAGGAAGTAACACTTCACAACTTTTTTTTACCTTCTCTTTATAATTTATCCAAAAAGAAATCTGCCACAATCAGAGAATGTATTTATTCTGATTTTGCATGGGATTTAGATTTCAAAAGGAACTTAAATGAGAATGAATTGGGTGAAGTAATTCGCTTGCTACAAACTGTTGGAGACCCAACATATATTGTGGGTGATTCGGAGTTAGATGATACTAGACAGTGGGATGCGGGAGGTGATTTCAGTTCTTTCGATTGTTATGAGTCTTTGGTTTATCTTACTTTTCCCTCACAAACAGTAATAGAATCCCCTGATTCTTTTAAAAGTATAATTTCTAGTATGGACTTTGTGTTATAAGGAGCGCCTACTTTAGATTTTATATTCAAGGTGGGTAAACCAAATACATACAAATGTATTTTATGTAGTACTGAGCAGGAGACTAATATGCATCTTTTCCTTCATTGTTCTGAAATTTCTAAGGTCTGGAATTATTTTCTGGATTCTTTAGGGTATGATTGGACTTTTGCTGATAATGTTAAATCTACTCTTTGGGAATGGCTTATCAAGAAGAGTGGGGGTATGAAGAAGAAGTTGTGGGGTCTTATACCTTTTTCCATTTGGTGGAAAATATGGCATGAAAGAAATGCAAGGTATTTTGAGAATAGGAAAAGAAATGTTAATCAACTTATAATCTCTGTAAAGTGCACTCTTTTTAATTGGGCACTACCTACTAATCATTTTTGATGGCTACTCTTTAAGTATGCTAATTTGTAACTAGGATGTTGTGATTGGCAATTGCTGATTATTTCTATCCTTTTTTTATTTTTGTAAGTCGTCACTCCATTGTGACCTCTTCCTTTTTAATATAATTTGTCCTTTTTATCGTCAAAAAAAAAACTCTGCGTTTATGATGTGTAAGCATACATCCCGGTTAGAAAAAAAAGATTCGGCGTCTTCAGAAGCTATCTAAGTTAAACTTTGAGAGGAAAAAAGTGAAGGACAATATGACCATCGCCTCTCTTTTATTTTCATATTGCATACTAGATTATCTTTCCTATCCTTTTTTGAGTCTCAGCCCATCACTGATTTCCTTTATGGCATCTCTGATCTTATTTACCAAGATAAGTTATAATACCGAAAAGTATTTTATAATGTATATTGTGATAGTATTCTTTGTTAATAACATTGAACAAGCGGGGGTCTAACAACACCACCCAATATTCCGATTAGCAATATGTATGGACTAAATCCGAAATACTTTGCTAGAGAATCAACTAGACAGTCAGACTCAATCTAGATAAAAGTATCTCAAGGAGTTAATATCTCTCTCTTGTTTTTGATATTACTCAAGCTAATAGAAATCAGCGAGTCATAATCAAAACACAAGGAATACTTGGACGGTACCAAAGACCAATATCCAAGGATCAATCAATATCAATAAACAACCAAAGGTTGGATTTCCAATTGATGATCACGAACGCACAACCTGTATTATTTCAATTATATAAAATATAATGCGGAAAAGAAATAACACAGACACCAAAAATTTTGTTAACGAGGAAACCGCAAATGCAGAAAACCCCCGGGACCAAGTCCAGATTGAATACACACTATATTAAGATGCTACAGACACTAGCCTACTCCAAGCTAACTTCGGACTGGACTATAGTTGAACCCCAATCAGTCTTCCACTGATCCAAGGTACAGTTGTACTCCTACGCCTCTGATCCCAGCAGGATACTACGCACTTGATTCCCTTAGCTGATCTCACCCACAACCAAGAGTTGTTGTAACCCAAAATCACAGACTTGATAATAAACAGATCTGTCTCACACTGAAAAGTCTATCAAAGGATAAATCTGTATCCCACAGATAAACCCTAGGTTTTGTTCCGTCTTAAGATATAAAATCAGGGTGAACAGGAACCAATTGATAATCCGGTCTTATATTCCCTAAGAACAACCTAGATTAATCAATCACCTCTCTACAATCTTTCCTGACTACACAGGCGGTTTGTCGAGGACTCACAAACAGTGAGACGAAGATGTTTGTGACTTCTTTATCTTGCCTATCGGAGAACTCTCACGATCTCAAAGCCAATCAATCGATTGTACTCGTAGGATAGAAGATGCAAGATAAGATCAGACAACTATAATAAAAGTAGTATCGGTCTGGCTTCACAATCCCAATGAAGTCTTTAAGTCGTTAACCTGGTTTTAGAGAAGAAACCCAAAGGTTAAAGTAGAATCGACTCTAGCGAGCGCACTAGTATCACACAGACGTGTGGGATTAGTTTTGCTCAATTCTAGATGTCTCCTTTATATAGCCTTCAAATCAGGGTTTTGCCTTAGTTACAACGCAATCCTTATTCACTGTTAGATGAAAACCTGATTTAGATTCAAGCTAATATTTCTCAACCGTTAGATCGAAAACTTAGCTTGTCACACACACTTGGGTAAACGTTTACTGGGTTTGTGAAAACCATTCCCAAATGTGTACGTGTATGTTGGTTCAACATAGTAACCCAAAAGGTTAACCATATGAGAATTTAATATTAACCTTGTTCTTCTTCACCATAACAAGTTCAATTAACTCAAATGAACTAGTTAAATAGTTGTTCATTTCCTATGAGATCTTATGTAACTACACAAGACACAATTGAAACAAAGATGATTCGATTCGATTGAATCGACTCATGAACATTATAGCCATGGTTTGCATAAAGCATTCCTTAGTAATTTAATGTTTCATGTTCAGAGTACATCTTTAGATCATAACCTCTTAAGTTCACAAACAAGTTCGCGGACTTAAGTTAATCAGTTGAGTTTTCCAAACTCAGCAGAAATTCTCGGAAAGAGAACTTCCGCCAGTTCGCGGACTGAGTTCGCGGAATTAGCACACAAAAGAGTTTTGGAAAATCCAGCAGAAATTCTCGGTCGAGAACTTCCGACAGTTCGCGGACTGAGTCTGCGGACTGGGTTCGCGGACTTGGCAAGCCAATTCCACAATCCTCCCGATTTCTCTTGATCAACAAAGTTCGAAAACTTCGGTTCAAGGAATACATGGTTATGTAATCTAAACTCTCATTTCAATCATTGAGACATTCTTAGAGGACGCTATGTAGCCGTTATTCACAGATCGACTCATGTCAGAGCAATTCTCAAAGTGATTGAAACTTTTCATGACTTTCGTCACTAGGTGAAGATAAACTTGATCAACGCGAAACGCTTTACCAACACACGATTTCGAGATAAAAGATAAGCAATGAATGCTCAGCTCGAAATGTCAAATGCGTATGATCTAGTCTATATAGCATACGACTTTTGTCTCATAAGAAGTAGGAGATAGAATAGATAGACTTTTGAGTGATAGATAAGTTCAAGTCTCCACATACCTTTTTGTTGATGAAGTTCCACGGTTCCTTGTATAGATCTTCGTCGTTGTATGATGAATCGCCATAAAGTCCTTGAGCTCAACTACACTTTTCTATCCAATCTGAGACTTAGCTATGTAGGTTAGAAATCAAGACTCATAGTTTTGATCACTAACATTGACAAACATGCTTGAGATAGCAACGCATGCGAGGTCGACCGAGCTATGCTCTAACAATCTCCCCCTTTGTTAAGTTTAGTGACAAAACTATTAATACATATGGAATATAAAAAAGATAAAATTTAATGGCTCATATTCCATAGTCCAATCTTCAACGTTCCCTGAAATCTTCGTCCTTCCAAGTACTACAATGATCCCAAAGCTTGTAAGTTTAGCATCACCGTTGTTGAAGATCCATAGCTATAACAATGAGAGAAATCGAGATTCTCGATCATTATTATACAGTGTCATAGTATTATTATGTAATATCAAAGGCCAATTATATCAAGACTTTAACAATAATACTACGGTGATATGTATCACTCCCCCTTAGTCAATACTACATCTCGATCATGGAAACCACTCTCCCTTACACAATGATCCGAAAACCATATGTATTTGTAGTGTGAACTATATTATTTGTCCCCATTTTTGTCAATAAAATTGGCAAAGGTACAAGAACGGGATCATAATGAAATTTCCACAAGAGACATTTCATAGACTAAAAGAAAAATACATATCAACTTAATTTAGATGCAATCATAAAGCCGAAGCTAAATGCATTCATCAAGGAATTTTAAGATACAAGATAACCCCTATAAAATTCCAGAGCCGCACACCCCGCAAGATATTACCATTAAGCACAGGTTCAAAAGAACTCTCCCCCATTTGATGTCATTCCCGAAAGAACAACAAGAGCGACCTTAAATTCGAAAGAAAAAAAGGATTTTTTAATTGGACACCGAAAACCATGGAAATGATTTTCTATATCCAAAACTCAACCAAATTAATCACAAGTAAACCCATGATTAATTTAATCGGAATACGCAACTAAATCAAACCACAAAGTGATCAATTTAATTGATAGTGTTCAACATAAGTAAACTTACGGAGTCACGACTAAGGTAATCATACGGAGATGACTAACTTAATCGTTCACATACTCAACATAAGGAAAACCTTACGGAATATACGACTACATTAACCAATAGAACATGATTAGTATAGCCGTTCATATACTCAACACAAGAATTTGTGGAATATATGAAAACTCAACTAGATTAATTACAAGAGAACCTATAATTAATCTAATTGGAATACAAACAACCAAACTAATCACCGAAGTAATCAATTTAATTATTTTGGGCTCAACATAAGAGAACTTATGGAATCCCGACCAAGTTCATCATAGAATATGACAACCTTAACCGTACATGTACTCGACATAAGAAAGAAAACTTATGGAGTACAAACTAAATAACCAAACTAGTTGATTAATTTAGTTCCTAATGCTCGACATATAGCATCTTATGGAACAACCAACAAGCCAATAAGAAAAATCGACTTAGTTGTATCGTGCTCAGCATAAGACACACAATGGAGCCTTCACAGTAATACATAGCAAGATGGATCAATGAAGATCAATACCGTGGATAACATACAAGGATCTATTCTATTTTCCATCATAACGACATAATAGACTTTATCCTTGTCAAACAAAAGATTTTATCCTATTTTCCATCAAATACATGACTGCATAGGCATAGCTTTTGTAAATGTCAAAAGTCCATTCGCCCTTTCATCAATATGAATACCGATTCATGAACGACTTTACTTTTGACCGCAATATGGGACCTTCAAGTTCACGGACGTAAACAATACATATCGCATAAACAAATTTCAATATCACAAAATCATAAAGATTAATACTGCAATAACATCATCCTCCAAATATTTTTAGAATTTAAAACCAATAAACCTAGAAATTAAACATAAGAAGATGAAAACAAAAATAGCTATGTGTAGTCACAATCATCGCTATTCAACGCACTAGTTATTATTCCAACTAATCCAAAAAGAAGACATCTTAGGCGACAATTTCTTTGAGAAATTCAGCATCATTCCCGAACTCCTTATTGTCAACAGCCATTGGAACATACGGTCCGCGAAGATAGAAGTTTATATCAACGAACTGTCTTGGCTGATTATGCCGTACCATGGCTTTATGAATTTCTAAGGACTTTGACACAAAAGCCTTTATTTCACGAATCTCCTTTCTTACTTCCTTCAACTCATCAAGAACATCGGAAAACTTCTGAGAGATAGAAGGCACAGCCTTTGGCTTTCTTGTATTCCTCCTTTTTCTTTTCAAGGATGGAGTTGCAGGAGATTTTCTTTTTCCTTGATTGAAGATTTAACAATCATGTTGACATCTTTTATCTCCATAGACATGATGCTTTGAAAACAGTTATAACCAACTACTTTTTTTGGATGGAATTCACAATCTCATTAAACAGTCTTGAGATACAAAGAATATCAAGGAGGAAAAAGGAATGTAGGGTTCGAAACCTATAAACAGGTTCGTGGTCGTTCAACTCTAAACCCTATAAAGAGTAGAATTGTCGATAATAACCCTTTCTTTTATTTGATAGACAGAAAACAACAAACCTAAGAAAACACCCTTTTCTAAAGCATATACGTTCATGATCTTGTCTTTTTTGAACAGGCACATGAGACAAGATTTGCCAAACAACACAATTAATTTGTGCTGTGGTGAACAACAATTTGTCCACCATTTTCCTCAAGAGAGGAATCTTCAGACTTATGTCTATCAAAACGATTCGACCATACTTTATTTCCAAATGGTCTTACTCTATCCCTAGAAACCAACTTCTTAGACGAAGATAAGATCCTACATACCTCGGCGGTCTTCTGAGCAAGTTTCAGCTCTTTGCTAATCGATCTGCTCTTCGTTGGAGTTTGCTAGCATGCCTTATTTGGTGCTTGTATTTGTAACACCTTGATAGTTCATGTCCCTTCATCGAACAAAACGAGCATGTCAAACTTGTATAGTATTCAGGCATCTGAGATGTGCAAGCAGCTAGACATACAGTAGATACTGAAATATTACTGACAGGGTTTCCAGTTAGAGAATCTTCCAGCTTGATTGGGTTTCCTTCTTCTCCGAACCCATTGAGGTTGATATATGTATTGCTACAAGTATCAAAATCGATGTTTTCACCAAGGAGCCCTACACTTGATTTCTTATCTTCATCGGAATCATAGGTTTCATAAATTTCATCAAGTGTTACAACTAGACCTTTGTTCCCAGTGTATTTTCTACGATTTGGACATTCGTTAGAAAAATGGCCAAAACCCTTACACTTAAAGCACTGAGGCATGTCCTTGTCATCAGCCTCGTCAGCATCCATGTTTTTAGGAGGTATGCGACCGTGAGGTTTGTCTGATGACTTAGGTTTGTCTCTTGAAAACCGTTTACTTCTCTTCAACAGAAGATCCCTAAACTGTCTTGTGATCAAGGAGATCGACTTGTCAAGGTCTTCATCTGAAAAATCATTCTCAGACTGATCATCCTCAGAGACATGAACACTTTTACCTTTGGGAAGTAATTTAATGCTCTTCTGTGCTTTAAAGGCAACATCCTTACCGAATTTGGATGTATGCTCATGGTCAAAGATCTTTAGCTTCCCAACCAAGGTGTTTCTGGAAATATTATTGAGGTTATTCCCCTCAATGATGGCATGCTTCTTAGACTCGTATCTAGATGGCAACGATCTAAGAATTTTTATCACAATGTCCTTTTTAGGAATAGTCTTACCCAATGCAAAAGTTCAGACACTTTGTGATTAAACTCATCAAATGTTTCTTCATCTTCCATACGAAGGTTCTCCCAATCGGAATTAAGGTTTTGAAGCCTAGCTTCCTTTTCGCTGGAGTTTCCTTCAAATACAGTTTTCTAAGATATCCCAAGCATCTTTAGATCTAGTGAGTTTGTCACATGATGCTGAAGATTTGGGGTAATGGCATGTATGATAGCATTCAAACCGTCTGAATTTTTCTTTGCAGCAGTTATCTCAACAGCGGTGTATTCACCAACAGGTTTGGGAACGTTTACATCACCGACTGCCACAACGGGTGCATCATAGCCATTAACCACATATACCATGATTGAAAATCACGCGATTGAAGAAAAGCTCACATAGCAATTTTCCACCATAAGTAATTGGATCCATCGAAGGCTGGTGGTACGTTAATAGAGATAACACCTTTGTCCATAGAGTCAGATCGCTACAAACACAGACTGATGAGGTCTTTAACGTGTTTGCCTGCTTTGATACCAATTGAAAAATCGGGGGTCTAACAACACCACCCAATATTTCTATTAGCAATCTGTATGGACTAACTCCGAAATACATTGCTAGAGAATCAACTAGACACTCAGACTCAATCTAGATAAAAGTATCTCAAGGAGTTAATATTTTCTCTCTTATTTTTGATATTACTCAAGCTAATAGAAATCAGCGAGTCCTAATCAAAACACAAGGAATACTTGGACGGTACCAAAGACCAATATCCAAGGATCAATCAATATCAATCAACAACCAAAGGTTGGATTTCCAATTGATGATCACGAACGCACAACCTGTATTATTTCAATTATACAAAATATAATGCGGATTATAAATAACACAGACACCAGAAATTTTGTTAACGAGGAAACCGCAAATGCAGAAAAACCCTGGGACCTAGTCCAGATTGAATACACACTGTATTAAGCCGCTACAGACACTAGCCTACTCCAAGCAAACTTCGGACTGGACTATAGTTGAACCCCAATCAGTCTCCCAGCAGGATACTACGCACTTGATTCCCTTAGATGATCCCACCCCAAGAGTTGTTGTAACCCAAAATCATAGACTTGATAATAAACAGATCTGTCTCACACAGAAAAGTCTATCAAAGGATAAATCTGTCTAATTCACAGATAAACCCTAGGTTTTGTTCCGTCTTAAGATATAAAATCAAGGTGAACAGGAACCAATTGATAATCCGGTCTTATATTCCCGAAGAACATCCTAGATTAATCAATCACCTCTCTACATCCTTCCTGACTAAACAGGCGGTTTGTCGAGGAATCACAAACAGTGATACGAAGATGTTTGTGACTTCTTTATCTTGCCTATCGGAGAACTCTCACGATATCAATCCAATCAATCGATTGTACTCATACGATAGAAGATGCAAGATCAGATCACACAACTACAATAAAAATAGTATCGGTCTGCCTTCACAATCCCAATGAAGTCTTTAAGTCGTTAATCTGGTTTTAGAGAAGAAAACCAAAGGTTAAAGGAGAATCAACTCTAGCGAGCGCACTAGTATCACACAAACATGTGGGGATTAGTTTTACTCAAAGCTAGATGTCTTCTTTATATAGCCTTCAAATCAGGGTTTTGCCTTAGTTACAAAGCAATCCTTATTCACCGTTAGATGAAAACCTTATTTAGATTCAAGATAATATTTCTCAACCGTTAGATCGAAAACTTAGCTTGTCACACACACTTGGGTAAACGTTTACTGGGTTTGTGAAAACCATGCCCAAACGTGTACGTGTATGTTGGTTCAACATAGTAACCCAAAAGGTTAACCATATGAGCATTTCATATTAACCTTGTTCTTCTTCACCATAACTAGTTCAATTAACTCAAATGAACTAGTTAAAGAGTTGTTCAATTGCTATGAGATCTTATGTAACTACACAAGACACAATTGAAACAAAGATGATTCGATTGAATCGGCTCATTAACATTATAGCCACGGTTTGCATAAAGTATTCCTTAGTAATTTAATGTTTCATGTTCAGGGCACATCTTTAGATCATAACCTCTTAAGTTCACAAACAAGTTCGCGGACTTAAGTTAATCGGTTGAGTTTTATAAACTCAGCAGAAATTCTCGGAAAGAGAACTTCCACCAGCCCGCGGACTGAGTTCGCGGACTTAGCACACAAACGAGTTTTGGAAAATCCAGCAGAAATTCTCGGTCGAGAACTTCCGACAGTTCGCGGACTTGGCAAGCCAATTCCACAATCCTCCCGATTTCTCTTGATCAACAAAGTTCGAAAACTTCGGTTCAAGGAATACATGGTTATGTAATCTAAACTCTCATTTCAATCATTGAGACATTCTCAGAGGACGCTATGTAGCCATTATTCACAGACCGACTCACGTCAGAGCAATTCTCAAAGTGATTGAAACTTTTCATGACTTTCGTCACTAGGTGAAGATAAACTTGATCAAAGGGAAACGCTTTACCAAAACACGATTTCGAGATAAAAGATAAGCAATGAATGCTCAGCTCGAAATGTCAAATGTGTATGATCTAGTCTATATAGCATACGACTTTTGTCTCATAATAAGTAGGAGATAGAATAGATAGACTTTTGAGTGATAGATAAGTTCACGTCTCCACATACCTTTTTGTTGATGAAGTTCCACGGTTCCTTGTATAAATCTTCGTCGTTGTATGATGAATCGTCATGAAGTCCTTGAGCTCAACTACACTTTTCTATCCTAGTCCGAGACTTAGGTATGTAGGCTAGAAATCAATACTCATATTTTTGATCACTAACATTGACAAACATGCTTGAGATAGCAACGCATGCGAGGTCGACCGAGCTATGCTCTAACAAACATGCTCTTCTTTGTGCCTTTAAGAGAGATCATAATATTATACTAGGTAGTTATATTGGTGGAGATATAACTATTTTTATGCTGCGCGGGTGGTTTAAATGGCGAGAGCCTGATCAAGAAGAGGAAACCGTGATTGAGGGAAAAGAGCAAACACCGGTGAGAGGAAAAGAACTGGCGCTGAAGCAAAAAGCAGTTGAAGAAGTGCCACAACAAAGTGTGGCTGGAGTAGACCAACCAGCAGTGGTGAATGTAGAGTTATTTTAGCAAACATTAAAAAATATATTGAATCAAGCTTCGATCTCCAGATGCCCTTGTCCTCATGGAGAGAATGCCAGTTGTCTTGGGCTTTCTGACAGTTCAACAATATTATTTTTTTTGCTCACTTTTTCTTTTATTTCAAATACTACTTAATCAATGTAAGATCCGTTCACCAATGCATTAAAATCACTTTCTCAAACTAAACTCAATTTCATTTACAAATGCTCAATTTCATTTACAAATGCATTTAAACTATACTCGAAATATAACATCAATATATCCTCGAACAATCATAAAATAAATGCACATATATATATATATATATATATTGTGTGTGTTATAAGTAGAAACCACAAAATATTTATTGAAAATCAATATATAAAAATTGCAAAAATAGGGAAAAACTAAATCAATTGCACCAAGGCAACATAATTAGGGCTGCACATGGGTCGGTTTGGGTTGGGTTTGGCCTCACCCACAACCCAACCCATTGATGGTGGGTAACAGAAGTTGTCACCCGCAACCAACCCAATATTACAATGGGTACGTTTTCACCTGACCCACATTACGGTGGGTTGGATTGGGTGGGTGGTGGGTTACCCACCATAAAATACAATGAACATTACACTACAGTTACTGTATTGCAGCTTGCTGCGAAGAAGAAACAAAATTGAAATAAGAATTAAGAACCCAATCGAAATAAGACAACCCAAAATAAATAAACAAAATCCTAATTATTAATTACAATGATTCCTAGTCTCACCTTCGGTTGTTGGTTTGCTAATGGTGATGATGTTGATTGATTACTGCTGGTGATTTTGTGATTTGATTTACAAAGCGAAGAGAAAGTGAAGAAAAGACACTGAGTCTGAGAGGGAGAGAAGAAGTTGACGCTCAAGGGATTCAAGGGAACTGAAGATAAGTTAGCGATGATTAGGGTTATGGAATTATATATCATTACTTCAACGGATGTGGTTCATCTAGGATAGGTAATCTAAGGGTTAGAATTAACTTAGAAATAATTAAGTGGGTAGGTGGGTTGGGTCGGATGAGGGAAGCTGTCACCCACATTCGACCCACCATACAATGGGTTTTGATATTGTGACCCATAGTCGACCCGCTCCTAGATGGGTTGGGTCGGGTGTGGGTAATTTCAGGCGGGTGTGGGTTGGGTTGGTAGGTTGAGTCGGTTTTGTGCAGCCCTAAACATAATAATTATAAAACAACATCATGATTATTAACATTAAAATCATAAATCAATTAACATACTTTAGATGGCAAAAATATGTTTTAGTTTTGATATTAGGTAGAAACCTCCGACCTTAAAAGCATTCAAAAAATATTTATGCAACACCTTTTTTCTCTCCAATAAATCATATGTTGTTATATTTGTCTTCTTGTATGGATTAAATCAAGAGAAGGAAAACAAGTAATAAAAGTGATGGGTAAAAAGGATTAAATTTCTTTTGCTGTTAAAAAAAGAAATAATAGAGAGAAAGAAAAAGAGAATGGATAACTTTTCTTTTCATTGTAAAAGATAATATAAAGAGAAAAATTAGAAGGGGAGATAAATTAAAATGATGGCTAGAAAAGTTGTACACACACCCTACAATGTATACACTCACCACAATTAAAAATCATTTTTTATTTTATTTATTTTGGCAACCGTTAATATTATTAAAACTAAATATTTATTTTTTTATAAATTAAATTTTAAAATACAGTCCGAACAAAATGTAATGGGTGCGTTTTATGCGCCAAAATCATATTAATAAAATTATTAGGTGTTACACTATTAACCCCTTAAAAAAAGAATTTCATCCCGAAATTCAATAACTGAAAATTACGGGGTGTTACAAATACCCTTACTAGTGTAGTAAAATATGACTCATCTATCCCAGTCGTACTATGTTGATAATAAACCTTAAACATTTTTTTGATAATAATTACACATCAACAAACAAAGGAATAAATATATGGTATTTTATCAAAATATAGAGACCCGAAAATTACCAGTTTAATGTTGATGACTATGTTTATATGAATTTTAAATAGTCCATAAACTTTTAAGAATGAGCAGGTAGAGTATCTTTGGCCTGTAAATAAGAAAACAAATCAAGTGTCGCAAATTTTTGTCCTCCCAAGTATATATTTGGCCTTCTTATCTTACCGACCCTTTAGCCTCCGCTGCAATATTAAATTCCTTCAAGAAACCTCTTCCCTACAAGTGGATTATCAAAACAATGTCTCATAAAGATCGATTGAATGAATAGAAAAATGACCGATATAGAACCAATTGTTAAACAATCTAAGCAAAGAATTTGATCCAGTGATAAAAGGATGATCCATTTGAAAGAATGATGCAGACTTGCCAAGATTCACTTGGATTGATACCAGGGCCGGAAGCAACAAGCGGCAAGGGTAGAGAATTACATACCCTTACCTCCCCCATTTCTCTGAATCCTTTTTGAAGCATACTTAAATGTCTCGAGGCATACCTAATGGTGCTAAAATTGGGTCATTAGGTAAAAAAGGTCATCACCCCTTATCCACCCGTTTTTTATTTACGTGATTAATGTTAGTAGTTATGATTAGATTTGATGATTATGATTAATTAAGAATATTAAAAGTTGATTAAAATTACATTATTAGTGGTAAATTAGTAGAGAAATCGGATTTATGTGGGAGAGCTGGGATTTTTGAGAGGAAGAAGAAGTGAAAAAAACTTGGGTTTTGAGATTTTAGTGATTAGAAGTGACCAAAATGTGTGATTCAAAGCATATTCATAAGTACACTTGTAGACGGTGTTTAATCTCCATTTTTTAGGTTAAATTCTTACAAAGATTGAATTTTACAAACTTTTTCGAATGTTCATTGCTGGGTTCGGCTATAGGATTATTAGCCGAATATTGTTGTGAAGAACTGTTCGGCAGATATTTCTAAAGGCGAACCTAAGTGTATGAAGAAAATATATTTGATGTTCGGCTTATTCGAACTACAATCGTTGTTGGCCGAACTTGTACTTCGTATTTTGGTGTTATATAAGTTGCGACTTCAGAGTCATGTTCGGCTTACTATGATAAAGCCGAACCTGGTAGTATAAAAAAACAAGTTAAAGGTTCGGATACACAACTGCATTTCCAATATTATCCAAACCTTCCCTTGGTGGATCATTTTTGTTGGTTCGTCTAGTAATCTAACTTTTCGAACTAGCCGAACATGCATTTATCTGAAATATACAACGTTTGACTGAAAATAATATATCAGATAATCAGCCGAACCTAAAGATCTTCTTCATTTAGCTGGGTTCGGCTGAAAACTTGATATTTCAATATCATCCGAACTGTTCTTCTGAAGCATAAAAGAAACAACGAACAAAGATCTGGGTTCCAATATGTGGATCTGGAGCTAAATCCCTCGCGCAACACTTCATACGACTCATTTATACTTGTGGTTTAATCAATTAGCAAATATTTATGAATCAACAACTAATCACTGACGAAAAATAAAATCAAAACGGTTTGATAATGATTAAATTAGGTTAGGAATGAAAATAATTTTGGATTTTGATTAGTTTAGGTTTATGTTTTAACTTAGGTGAAGGGTATTTAAGTAATTTGAAATAATTAAGGATAACTTAGTAATCTACACATTTCTACAACACCCCTTATAAAAGCGCCCTAGATAGGAAAATGATTTTATATGCCTCAAAATAGGTTCCATTTCTCCGCTAGTAGTAAATATTTTAAGCCCAAATTAGAAATACATGAGCTTCTTCCTACCCTAAATGAAAGCCCAAGTCCAATACTATCCTACATAAAGCGAAATAGAAAAAGGAAAAATAACCTTCTGCTCTCCCTTCCCCTCTTTCCTTTTATCATGAACTAAACAAACTAAATTTGGCGCTTCTACCATGAATTCAAACGTTGAGCAATTAAAAGAGGTGTAGAACTACAATCAAACTAAATCGCTGCTATTCTTAAATCCTATCATCCATGGATGATTTATGGTTCATTTGCAATGACCGTGCTTTTGTAAATGTGATATCTTAGCATTTTCTTTGCTTGTTAAGGTCGGTAAAATACAACTTCTCTTAAATTCTTTTTGTTTTGTTGTTTGTTATCTGTTTTTCTTTTAGTGTTATAGATTATACTTCCCCAGTTTACAGAAAAGAGTTACTATTATATTTTTAATTTGACCTATTTTTAGACTAAAATGAAAAATTGTCAGTACCTCTTTCTTTTATAGAAACAGAGATAATATCTTTTAACGGTTTGATTTCTCTTCTTCTAGATATAGATAAGTATATAACCAGGACCAAGAGAAAGAGAACACCATATATAATTGTCTTCGTCTTCTGTTGCTCCTGGGACACACAAGTACCCTTATGTTCATATTACTCATGGCTCACAACTTCAAATACCTTTATCTTCTAATATTCATGATCAACGATTACCTCCTCCCTGCTCATACTCCACAAGTTGCTTCCACTGCGTAAATGAGTTCTCGGTTTGGAATCTTCAAACAATGTCGTTTTCTATATACATATTGTTGTTACCAAACGCTATTAGCGTTGTCATACAATTTTCATGTGAAATGGGAAAAAAAAAGATGTGTTTTTTCTTTTATCTACCCTCTCGTGAAATGTTGGCTCTGACCATTGATTGGTACATCAAAATGCATTTATTTGGTTGGTTAGCAGGGAACATTAGTTCAGAAAAATGGAGCTGCATTATAATTTCCCGGGCGCAAACATAAATCTAAGTTTTATGGTGCTAGTTTTGCTTCTAGATTAGACAAAAAGTGTTGCCTATTATTCTCTTCTACTTCTCTCCCCATATGTATCTCGAATGCTAGCTAGTAGCCAGATAGTTGCGTACTTGCGTTGTTTCATTCAGCACAACCATAATTCTTTCTACTTTCCGCAGAATGGTTCAGCGATATTGTTTTATTTTTTTAATCCGATGGCTTAGATGGTTGCACCGTTCCATTCAGCGCGCTCAAATCCTACTTTTCCTTAAATGGTTCAGCACACCTAGATACTAAAATTGGAGTGACTATAAGACTTTAGGCATAGGACTAGCTTGGAAGACCATAAAACTAAGCCTAGGACATAGTAATTCAGCCAGACAGGGGGCAAGGCGAGCTTTCATATACAGGATTCTGAGAGGAAAGGTAGACTAGACCAACTCCATCTAACTCCTTTAAAATCCTAAGCTCATAAGGCTCCACGTTGAACGGTGATCCTCACCCACTCACAGAATTGCTCCGTTTCACTTTTCCCCAAAGGAGAGAAAAACAAGGCTTTTCCTCACAAAATAAAGAAATATTTTTATTTTTATTATATCCCGAAAAAAAAAACAAAAAAAAAAAACGGAAAAACCTAAGAAGCAACCCTAGGAATAAACGTAGGTTTTCTTCCCTCCGATCAAAGTACCAGTAATGGCAAACCTAAGTTATCGTGATTGATTCTGTTTTATTTATGTCTGTTTATTTAATAGTGTTTTTTTTTCTTCAGGAGATGCCGAAATTGTTCGATGCATGGCCTGTTTACTTCGGGAGAGAGTGGAAACATAACTGGTATATGGAGCAGCCATTGATTGCTTAGATTAGGGTTTATGAACAATGGTGGGAACTTTGGACCATAGGTTTTGTTGGGTGTTTGAGAATCTTCAGTACATCACGCTTCATGGGAAGCAAATGCCTAAGGTATAAAACTTTTTTTTTTTGAACCCTAATTTCTATTCGTTTTTTCCTTTACCGCCTCATATTCTCACTTTTGTTTCACGGGCTCACAACCCTTATTCTGCTCTTTTGATAAGAACAGTGGAATTAAGCATAAACAACCTTCATGCTTTTACTGATTCATGGTCTAGGATTTTACTGAGCAAGATGTTTTTTTATTGATTCATCGTTTTGTAGGGTTTCACAGGCGCAACCAATGAAATAAGGTAATTACTGATTACTTCGTCGTCCTTTTGGATCTTGAATGTTGCATTTAGAAGTGTTTGATTTTGAATTTTTATGAATTGAGTTATATTGGGTTTTTAAGTTTAGACTGCATTGCTAGGGTTTTGAATTTTTTTTTACAACAAACTCATACCTTTGTTGAAGAATCAGACGGAAGAGAAGTCTCGGAATCAGACTTTTCCGTTTTCTACATTTTGAGTTATACTTATACCGTAATTCTAGGATTAAGGTAAACCTAATTTTAGGATTGGGGAAATCAAACTATCTTCCAAGTTTGCAGCTGTTTACAAGTTAGGATCATGGATTCTGTGCATAGTTAACTTAGATTGATTTTATATGTCAAATGTTTACTTTGGTTTTTGCAGTTTCTGAATCGGCTTTTCAATTTATTGCTTTTGTCATTCCAACATGCGCATGGTCTGTTGTGTGTAGGGTTCCAATTTTTCTGGAACTGTAAACATCGAAGGAAAGAGAAGGTTTGGAGATCAAGCTTTTCTCATAGGTTATTTTGACTTATGAGATGTGTGTGCAACTCAACATAGTAGCTTGAAGCGCTTGGTACCTATCTGCATAAACTGGGAGGTACATTATCAGATTCAGAATGGACATCAATGTACCAAACATTTTCAATGTACTTGAAGTGATTTCTATCTATCTTGCAGGGTTGTCCTCTGATGTGAGTAGATCCATGATTTTCTTTTTATGTAAAGTGCATTATGCTCTACATATATCTTCTTTTTCTATCATTTCTGTTAGCGACTAAGTAAAACTTCAGTATTCAGGAGAGAATTGTACAGTAACAATGCACCATTACAACAAGCTTTGACCAGATGAGAAGTATGAAACTCCCAGGTCTGTCAATGATGACATCTCCGATTTGTAATGCTACTGGTGATAAAGGCATGATAGAGATAAAAACATTAGTAGGTCCATCTTTCTGAGTAGGGGGTATGGTTTTGATCTTAATGATGGGTTATGCTA
This sequence comes from Papaver somniferum, assembly GCF_003573695.1. NCBI lineage: Eukaryota > Viridiplantae > Streptophyta > Magnoliopsida > Ranunculales > Papaveraceae > Papaver > Papaver somniferum. The sequence goes on from NC_039358.1 coordinate 75,112,937, forward strand.
CCTGATTGACAGTTACATTAAAGTTTTTTACTTCCATAGATACTGTATAACAATGCTAAAGAACATACTTATTTTCACTATTCTCTTTCATCCTTCATTAAACAAGAGGTGTAATGGTATGATAACTTTTCTTCCAACAGTTCTTTCTTTAAATGAAGAGAATACTGAAATCAAGTATTTAATCTATTTATTACAATCCATATTTTTATTGAAATTAATTGAAGCTTCAGCTTAATAATGGAGATGACTGAGATTTGATTCACCCACAACAGGTACAACTCTAATGTACTCTACCCAATATATCAACTGCAGACGGCTGTTCTGTTTGTTAATGAGTTTTACTTGTTCGTTGTGTTTACTCTTTTCAGGAGTGGGGTGTATAAGTTTGTTGCTGATTTTGGATTATGTTTAATATGTTTTCTACAACAACAGGAAAAATTAGAGAAAATTCGATTTATCTGTTTTCATTGTTCTAACACTGATTTCCTGATCTTGATGACCGCTTTTTTCACTCAATCAATTTATATGCATATAAGAATACTGATTTTTGGAGCATTCAGGGAAGAAGTTGTGCATCCATTTCTCATTTCTTGCTTGGATGGGGTGGTTGATCTATATCGTAATAATAATTGTTCCCTCATTTTTAATTGGGTACCTTTTCATTTTTAATGCATGTTCACGAGTCTTTGATTTTTGGGGCGCATTTGTACATGACTAATGGATTTGGGAACTCTATTTGGTTTGTAATTTTGTTGGTACAGTACCAGCTTAAGGTATATTCATTCACAGAAGTGGTAAACATTAGTTAGATGGAGATTTTTTTTTGAAGCATATGCATGGAGTTTGGTACTGCCATCTCACATTTAATTAGAAATAGGGAGAGAAGAGATGCTATATAATTTTCACATTTATCTCCAATAATCTATCCTACTTTGATCTTCAATTAGAACCTTATTTATTTATTTATATTAGTAGAATTGATCCAAATTGATTTTTTCAGTTGGTAAATTAGTTACTCAGAATGTACACTACTTGATGTGCTCTACAGTTCTGGAGTTTTTGTTGACACCTGCAATCTAAACTGGCCATGAAAATATTCCACTGATTTCCTGTTGATGAAATTCATGGTGGCGATGATTGAGCACTTCATTTTGAGATATGTCATTTTGTTATGGTAAATGAGATAATTTCGCAGGTCTATATTGTTAATTGGGCAGGTCTGTTCGTAATCATGGTCACTAAGATACCTAAAAGTCAGATGTTCGAGCGTCCTTCAAATCCTCAAAGACCCAAAAACGGGGAAGAACCTATGCAGATTCTGTTGTAATATCGGTAAAACTTAAAAGCACTCATGACTTTTGTCTTGGCAGAGATCAAATTGGCTGGGCCAAGATAATATTGGAACAGGGTGTGGAGTGACTGAGTACTTCTAACTCATTTATGTTTTGTTTCACGGAATAAAATAAGGTCAGTGTTCCCTATGTAGTGACTCATTTGTATGTAATAACGTAGAAGTCGCAGTATTCACGGATATTTATGGAAAATGGAATATATATACTTAAAACTTTTGAAACTTGATTTTAGTTGGGCAGTTTCTTTTGTTTTACTTATGAATTGTCCATTTTTTCTTTGACAATAAATTTTGCTTCCATTGCTTCTTTGTATGGTCGTCGTTCAGCATATATGACATTGCATATGTAGAGACGCATGGACTCATTTTTACCAAGGTGTAATGCATATTTTTGATGGTTAACAGTGAACTGCAAAACTTAATCCCGTGACGCTATAGTTTCTTTTGTGGGTTTTTGCTATTCATCTGTGATGGGTACTTCTAAAATTCATAATTTTGATTTTGCTTTAAATGTAACGAGGGGAGGCGGAGCTGTGCAACCTCAAATCAAAAATGCATCGGGACGGGGCGAGGAGAAGCCGAAGCCGAGCCAAATCTAATCAAAAATGTGTCGCGATGGTACGGGGCAAAACCTTGCCGCACCAAATAAAAAATGCATCGGGGAGAGGCGAAGCCGAAGTCAAGCCACGTCTAACTAAAAAAAATGCACGACGAGACGAAGCAAAACCACGTCACACCAAATAAAAAATATGCTTAAAAGAGAAAAAATACTCTACAATTTTACAATACATCTAACTAATGAAATGTCTTTTTAGACGCTTAGAGCAAGGCCAAAACATCTTCCCTAACATAGTCAAGCCAATAGATCCTCAACATATCAAAGTAATGTGCTAAGCTGCATTGTTTTTTTTTTAGCAAGGCCAGGACATCTTCCATAATAGTTCAGGTAAGTTATAATAAGAAAATGTATTGTATTATTTTGTTTGTTTGTTTTTTTCTCCCAGGTTGTTGCATTTTTGTGTGTTTGAGACTTTTATTTAGGTTAACACTCTATCTTTTTGTAGCCATTTGTTTAGTTTAGCTTCGAACTAATAATGGCAAGGATACTACCCCAAGAGAAGCTTGTACATCGTCTTCCTGTTTTTGGCTTATACAAATTTGCTCCATCATTTCCGTTGTAGAATTATCTTAATACATCAATTGGATCCTAACTACCGCTACAACAGACAGGTTGGCCGCAACTATGTACTTGGTACTCCCAAAATAATTTTAAGCATGCATCGGGACGGGGCGAGGCGTAGCCGAGCCAAACATGTATTGAGAGGGGGCGAGGCGAAGCCGAGCCACACCAAATAAAATATTCTAAACGTGCATCGGGACGGGGTGAGGTGAAGCCGATCCAAGCATGCATCGGGATGGGGCGAGGCGAAGCTTTCCAAGCATGCATTGGGATGGGGCGAGGAGAAGCTGAACCAAGCATGCATTGGGGCGGGGCGAAAACGGTCCGCGAGTTATAACCCCAAAGGAGTCACTATCCATCCACAAAAAACCCGCCAAAACAAAAGTAACACAAAAACCCCAAAAAACAAAATTTTGATGAAACCTCGTAGAATTTGACGAAACCAATTTTTGGTTTCATCATAAAATTTGATGAAACCAATTTTGAAATTTGGAGTTTTTGTATCAAGTTTTTAAAATTTTGGGCTTTTCGTATAATTTAGTTTATGATGGAGTTTTAATGAATCCCAACATTTGAGTGGGGTTTTTGTACCACAAGTTTGGTCACCTTGGGTTTTTATGATTAACTTTGAATCAAAAATATGGTTAAAAGAAAAAGATTCCCGGGCGTAGCACGGGCACAAAATCTAATTTATTATCAAACACCGAATGTGTCAGATAGTTACACTGACATCAATAAGAGAGAGAGGGGTGAGCATGGTATTTGTCACACAAAAGTTCTAAAATTTCCAATATAAATACTAATCCAAATTTGTCCCACCCTTCTTCAGTCTTCATTTTTCTCACTGTTTTCAATTTGAAATTTGAATTCTCTCTCTTTGTGACGGATCCTCTCAGTCTCAGCGAAGAATCTCCTCAACTTCGAATTTCTGATAATCACCGAAGATGCAGAAAACCGATTCGTACAAGTCTCCCGACAGAAGTAGCAGTATAGATTATGAAAAACCTTCTGAGAATGATGAAGAAGAATCACCGAATCGTAAATCATCATCATCAGGTGTTGGTTCAAGGAAAAATGATTCTCCTGACAGCAGTAGTATGAACTCATCAATAGACTATCAAACTCAGAGTGACGAGGAAGAACCGGTAACATCACCGATTCGTAAACACAAGGAACAACAATCACAAACTCATAGATCACCACCATCAGGTTGTACTTCTCAGGATTTCTCCTCTATCCCGCCAAAATCATCAATCTCTAAATCACTCGCTCCTCCATCTTCTTCTTCTAAAGAGGATCAGCTTCGATTTACTCGCCTCATGATACAGCGTCATGAAATTAAGAATATCTATGCATTATGTGGTAGCACTCTCAAACTTTGGTTGAATAAAGCTGATAATCTAGCTTGTGTTAATGAAAAGCTCCAATTGGTAAACGCAGATCTGAAGAATCGGTTGGTTTCGATTTTCGTTCTCCAATCATCAAAGATAATGGAGGTACTGGTGGTGGACCTAACAACCGAGTTGTACTGAGTCGTGAAGCTGATCCAGTTACGAGTCCAACTAGTGTAATTGGGAATATCAACCAGGGATTCAACGCGGATTCAGTTCACTTTCAACCAGAAAGAGCATATCTGCCGAAGACAATGTAGTCAATATCGGATTTCGGTGAATATCGGTCAAGTACCGAGACACGATATTTCGGTGAATATCGGTGAAATACCGGCCAATATTGGCAAAATATCAGTCAATACCGGCAATATCGTCATCTCGGTGATAACACCAAAACCGATATTATCGACGGTATTTCGGCCATCTCGGCCGAGATCAACTACATTGGCCGAAGAGCATCTCCGTTCGTTCTAGTGCTTGTCAAGAAATTAAAAATATTTATGCATTATGTGGTAGCAGTCTCAAACTTTGGTTGAATAAAGCTGATAATCTAGCTCGTGATAATGAAAATCTCCAATTGGTAAACGCAGATCTGAAGAATCGGTTGGTTTCTTCCATCATCGACGATTTTCGTTCTCCAAGCATCAGAGATAACGGAGATACTAGTGGTGGACCTAACAATCGAGTTGTACTGAGTCGTGAAGCTGATCCAGTTACGAGTCCAACCAGTGTAATTGGGAATATCAACCAGGGATTCGACGAGGATTATGTTCACTTTCAGCCAGAGAGAGCATCTTTGCCGAAGAGCATCTCCGTTCGTTCTAGTGCTTATTTTAAGATGAGTGCTGGTACAAATAAAACTGCTCCTCCTTTCATCAGAATCACCGGTAGACATCGTGCTGATACTACACGATTCGTTCCTAGATCGGTAAGAATTATCTGTTGAGTTTCTGAATTATGATGATTTTTTTCGATTTATTGATAAATTTTGCTGTATTTATTTGGATTCACAAGAAGTTTTTTATTTTTTTATTTTTTTTGCAATATTTTAAGATGAATGCTGGTACAAATACAACTGCTCCTTCTTCCAACAGAATCACCGGTAGACTTCGTGTTGATGCTACACCATTCTATCCTAGAACTTTAGTATGAATTATCTGTTGAATTTCTGAATTATGATAAAAAAAAAATCGAGTTATTGATAAATTTTGATGTATTTATTTGAATTCACAAGAAGTTTTCTAATCCTAACTTGAAGTTTTTTTTTTCTGCAATGTTTAGATTAGAGCTGGCAAACGGGCGGGACGGGGCTGGCTTGTGACCAACCCGCGGGTTACGGGTTAATACAAGCCTAAGCTTGCCAGTTGAAATTCTTCACGGGTGGTCATTTATCCAACCCGTGCCCGTCCCGGGTAAAGCTCGCGGGTTCACGGGTGCTCACGGGTTACCTGGTTTTTGTTGAGTCAACTCGCCAGAAATCGATTTCTGGGCTATTTTCTTCCACATTCAGGCCATCTAAAGTTCCTTTCCTACAAGCTACAACCTAAGTATCTAACATTCATCCAATTCATTTGGTATATCAATTCAAAAACTCAAAATTGCAAAACTAAACTAATTTTGCATTTAAAGAAACACAGACATAGATACTATCATACTAGTCATTAGTAGTTTACTTTAGTACTTAAGTACTTTAGTTACAGTTACACAGTACTTCATCAGTTCATGATGATAATTGATAAATAATGAAAATAAACTTCCGAGACCGAAACTATAGATACCATTGTTTCTAATTTGTATCACCAAGTGCGACAATATTAATAACCACTTCCTGCACAAAATATATATTGTGTGGTTAATCAAAAAAAGTGTTAACTATCAAAAAAACATCTCCAATCTCTTTTCTATGCATTATGCAATATTTGGAGATACTGGTAAGTTGCAAGTCATTGAAAACTACAACCACATACAATTTCATGATAATTAACAGTTGTTTAAGTTGCAAGTCATTGAAAAGAACAGGGTGAAGGGAAGGTACACATTACCATAAATGAACCTAACTATAGAGCGCCTATGATGTGTATGATAAACAGAAGCAGCGTAAAAGAACAAAACAGAGGAATGGTTACAAGAATGCCTGTAATATACCTCTTCGGCAGTTAATACTTACACTAAACCAATTATAAAAGTTGGAATTACATTTCCATCACAACAAATCCATTGTCACATTGCATAATGCTAAAAACCAAATTGGACACTTCACATAAAAAAAAATTCACAATAGTCCACAACTGTGGCTACTAACTGGTTAAACCACTAATACACAAAGCATAGAGATCCTAATAGTATGCATGATCAATGGAAGCAGTTTAAGTTTAATGTACATCATGAACGAATAGCTACAAGGATTCTCAGATGCACCTCTTTGGCATTTACCAATTACTTCAGAACAAACCCAATGCCGCCTTCCAAAAACCAAAATCGGCATTACACATTAAAAAAATTCACCAGAGTCCACAACATTGGTTACTAACTAGTTAACTCACAAAATCACGCAAAACTATGAGACAAACTCTTCGTTACCGACACAAGAAAGTACAGCTACATAGGTAAAAAATAAAGTAAACAAAACCATCCAATCATTCATAATGAGAAACAAAAGTGCAGGGCACATACCCGACGCTTGAAACGTTGAGGTGGGTCACGGTTCCTCCTCTTCTCTCTTGAACGAACTCTCACCACATGAGAATGAATTGCACAGGACACACAGTAAAGCATCTTGGCGTACAATTTAGGTAAAGTGTATCCTACACATAAAGAATCAATCACCCACCCAAAATCAAAATCAATCTATAAATCACAGTAAACACCCAAAATCAATCCAAAAAACAAAAAAAATCATTTCCAAAAAACACATACCATCATAGACACAAGCTTCCTGAACATCTCTAACAGCAGCTTGTTCAACGATGTTCCTCACCAAAAATCTCTTGATTGCCTTATCCTATTCCAAATCACCACCACCACCACAAAAAACAACTACTGAATCAGAAAATCTACATCCATTCATATCAGATCCCAAGAAAAAATCAAATCAAATCTGTGAAAATGAAATCAATTAGTTATCACAGTTTGAACAACGGATGAAGTTAACATGACCACGGCCATGTTTGTTACGACCACCATTCCTTCGCTTAAACGTCTACAGAAGTCAAAACAAAATCACCAGAAATTCAAAATCATAAACTTGTATAAATCAACATCTATCATGAAGATTGAAACATGATTTAGGGTTCATTTGATTGAAAGAGGGACTTACCATGTTGTGATTTGCAGCCGCTTCTTCTTCTTCCTCTGAAGCTCAACTTGAGAAATCTCTCCGAACCGAAGAAGAAAGATAGGGTTTTTCCGTTTTATACGATGGAAATTTGGATGACACGTAACAAGCTACATGTTTCAGTTTCAGCAGGGTATGAAATTACGGGTCACGGGCCAGACCGCGACTTTCACGGTACGGGCCGGGTTGACCCGTTTCTTCACAAGCCACTAATTGTACAACCCGCGTCCGTCTTGTTTAGTTACCATTCGGAACGGGTGCGGATTTTCACGGGACGAGACGGGCCAACCCGCGGATTTTGGCTTGGTTTGCCAGCTCTAGTTTAGATCTGATTAGTAGTTATTTGTTGTATGGATGGAACAGCTACTAGTTCATATGCCTACTCTTTCTGATGTTGATGATCGAAAAGAGGACCCAGTGGAATTGGATGCATGCGTTCAAGGATGTACAAGACAGAGCTATGCAATAAACGGGAACAAACAGGTGTATGTCGCTACGGGGACCATTGTCAATTTGCGCATGGAATTGGTGAACTGCGTCCTGTGGTTCGTCATCCTAGATACAAAACTGAAGTTTGCAGAGGGGTTTTAAATGGTGGTTTCTGTCCTTTTGGTCATCGTTGCCATTTCCGTCATGTCCTGACTGATCAAGAGAAGCGTGCCGGTATTACTTATTCTTAGCTTCTACCTACGTGTAGGATGTGAATAGCAAAATGGGGAGTGATGAAGAAATATCGAAGAAAAACAAAAACAAAGAAAACAAAAAGGGAAAAAGGCAACGAAAAAGAAGGAAAGAAAATGGAAAAAGCTAATGGTATACCAAATTTCATAGTCCGGTTGTGGACCAATAAAATCCAACCATTCAATAAAATTGTGCAGACCTCACTAACACCTTAAAATTCCATCCCTATCAAGTTTTGTGGTGGACTACCTCTAATGATCGGCGCCTAGGAATGTCGATTTCTTCTCTTCTGCCTTCCAAATGAACCAATATATGCTTAGTATAGTAAATCCAATCTGCAACAAGCCAACAACCCCCTCATCTTATCAGTGACTTTTTATCTCATGTGTGCTTCTATTTTTGTTTTTCTGTCTTTATAATTCTGATGTGCCTACTCTATGTACTCTACTGTCTGCTCTCTAGTCTCTACTAGCTTCCTATTTTCTTTCGATTCCTAGGCGCTGATCATTTCCTCTCCTCCAAAAATAAAGACAGAATCACACATGAGATTTGGTCTACATTCCTAGGCACATCAGAAACATAAAGACAGAAAATTCGGTCCACTCTCCTCCAAAAATAAAGACAGATCCTCCAATTTGGTCTACATTCCTAGACACATCAGAATCATAAAGACAGAAAAACAAAAATAGAAGCACACATGAGATAAAAAAGTCACTGATAAGATGAGGGGGTTGTTGGCTTGTTGCACATTGGATTTACTAAGTATATATATTGGTTCATTTTGGAAGGCAAAAGAGAAGAAATGGTGCAAAAAATAGAGGGATGATATTTTGTTATGATATTCAGGGAATCGTCGCCGTAAGTTGGATTTGTTATCTTGATCATCTACCACATTGTCAGTATTTCTTGGGGTTAAGACTATTTCCTTTTCTGCTTTTTTCTTTTTTTTTTAGGATTTTTCTATTACTACAGGGGTTATCTGGGAAGAGGTACTTGTTGTTGAGTAGTCACGTTAATTCCAAGTACAAAATAGCCAAAATATTCGTTTTGTGACGATGAATCTTTTTGCACTAGTAAGAGCTAGCACTATGGAGAGGGATATCTCTTCCCTATCCCTCTCCATCCTTCAAAACCCCAAAAATTCAAGTACTATGGTCTCCTAAATCCCTATTCATGTAAGGATACTCACCTCTTTCTCTACTTGCCTGATCAGATCTGATCAGCCTTGTAGGGAAGGAAAATCACACGGTACTCAGTATCCGCATTATTTTACGCCTTACGCGTACTGAGTACCCCTAAAGCCGTTGATACGAGTACTCAGTACGCGTAGCTTTTTACATGGGTACTGAATACGCGTTTCCGAAATTTTATTTGTTTGACCTTTTTCCGTTTACACCTCTCTCACATCCGATCCTAACCATCCATCATTAATAACGGCCCTATTTTCTACACCGTCGGATCCCAACGACCATTTTTTCAAAATCCTCTATAAATACCACTCTAATTCTCTACTCAAACCACACCAAATCAATTTCTTCTTCCTACATAAATTGATTTCTTCACTTAAACCTTTCTAATTTTATTCTCGTTTAATAGTTTTAATTTTGTTTTCCTCATCAATGGCGGAGACTCAAAGCCAAAAAAGGAAACACATAACGAGATTTACTACTTTGGAAGATCATCACATGATTACTCGATACCTTGCTATTGGTTATCACAATTATCAGGATAAGGAAGTGTTTTGGGAAGTGCTTTTTAATAAATTTGTGGAAGTTTTTGGCGGGAAACGCGTACTCAGTACTCGTTTTTTGGTCAAGTCAACGAGTTGACTTATACGGATACTGAATACGCGTTTGGCACTATTCATATGGGTACTGAGTACGCGTCTCGTGTAGGGAAGGGATGAGAGGACACCATAGAAAGATTGTCTTTCATGTACCATCGCTTCCCTACATTTGAGGGATAGGGAAGGGATAGCTAGCATCATAGTGCTAGCTCTAAGCGATCTTCGTTTGAAGTTTCCTGTCAAAGTGGCTATTTTTATAGAATCCTATTATTGGGGCTTAAAAAAGATGTGTTTTTTGGGGTCATGAAATAACAACCTACAAACCTCTAACCCGGTGCATACGCACCAGATTGAATTTCTAACATACTAAGATATAAGATCAAAGTTCTATTACCATTTATATTTGTACGATTGCTCGTCTTCTTCTCTCTTTATTGATATGCACATGGCAATTTGCTTCAAAAGGCTATTACAGTTTGCTATGCCAAAGTGACTTAATATCTTCATATAATTTAAATATTCCTAGATTGTTTTTTTTATTTTTCAGTACTCCAACTTCAAACACTCAGTTTTCTTTAATGAAATGCCTTAATTCTTTCAATATCCTGCTTCAAAGCCTCGTTTTTTTTTTTTATGAAATGCCTTATTTCTGGAACCTGAGTACCTGATTGAAGCTTCATTTCCGATAAAAGCAAAAGGTAGATTGTTTATAATTATAACGTTTTCCTACTTATGTATGTAAAACTCAATTCTACGTGTATATTTCTGGTTTTTTATTCTAATTCACATAGGGTCAAAGTACCGTCCCCAGAAACGTCCTGCCACAAATCAATAATAGCCAAAGTATGTACTAATTACAACGAATCATATTGACCTTACCCAGAAACCGTTGATCCAATCCAATTCAATCCTCAAGCCATCACTATTGAACCTATTAGTCTCACCGTATACTCATAGCAAATAGAGTTAATTAAGTCAGTTTAGATAGCATGGTGGATCCATTTTTGGATCACTCATCTGTGTCGTCATTTATCATTATAAACTGCTTTACTGAAGGTTAAAATCAAAGACTGGCATAATTGGGAAGCTCTGAGTCTAATTTTGTTGATTCGACAACCTCTCCTACTACATCTTTGTCTTCATTAATCTTGTCTCTTGTGTATTCAACCTAAATCTTACCCCTTGTCTCTTGTGTGTTCAACCTAAATCTTACCCCTAAAATTTTGAGGTCCCTAAAGTGCATGTTCTATTCCACACGCATTATTGTTTGTTTCCATCCGACCCAACTTTAAACGCGCTAGTCCGAAGGTTGGTAAAAAACTCCAGTGAATGTCCTAATTTCCTCAAGGTATGCATGTGAATATTTTAGCATGTTGAGTAACCTAAGTAAGCAGAGGCTCTCTACCCTTCAACGTTGGATGTGTGCTTAGTAAAACCTTTCTGATCTTTCTTAAACTGTGACCACCTCTTGTACGTACTCATTTAACTGGAGATGCTGCATAAATATATACCAGGTGCCTTCATATGTACCATCGGTATTCATCCGCTGTATAAATTCTACCTTATTATTTGTCTGCAAATAGCATTCTCCATTTTTTCTTTATGATATCTTGGTTCACTGTAACCACTTTCGATATCATTCATCACCTCATATACCTATTTTTCTTCTATTTATCTGTCCTTGTTAAAAGCTTCTTCAATTGTCAAGTGGTTGAGTTTTCTCTGTGTATAATCGTTAAAGCATTAATTAGTAGTACTTTATTTTTGATAGAGTTACAACAGTTGTAACTTACAACTTTCAAATGACCCCTCTGGCCCTCCATAAGTATACTGAGTGTAATTTCCAAAACCCAATGAGGCCTTACGAATTATTGATATGAATTTTCTTGTGAATCAGTGAATGTTGGTTTTGATTGTCTAGTTTTGAGTTGTTGTTTTTTATTATGGAAATCACTGTGCTTTGTGTGATTGTGCGTCTGGCAACTGCATATGTTTAGCGTTTGTGTTTTAACGGTGATTGTGAACACATAATCACGAAGCCATCCACGTGTTCACAAACAATATTCTCATACATTCTAATTCTAAAATTGTGCGTCGTAGTGTAAAGAGGATGATTATATCTATTCATCGACTCAAAGCCTTCAAGCTTGTCATTGTCTAGTCGAATATTATCATAAATAATGTTCGTATAAAGGAATAAGCAGAGAATCAAGTATAAATGTAAAGCACATGAAGTTCAACTGAATGTAAAGTGCTGAAATGTAAATAAGACAAAGATTTACGTGGTTCGGCACTAAGGCCTATATCCACGGGGCTGGTGTTTCACTATGTATTGAACGATTACAAAGATAGTCGAATGACTTTAGAGTATACATAGGTCTGCGGAAGTAGGGGGATTACTTACTCTTCCTATTTATCTCTCCTATATTCTCCTATAATTGCTCTGGATTGGTCGACCCCTTCTCTCTTAGTGGAGAGGGGTATTTATAGGGTTGGAACGTGGGTCCTACTTCTGAGGTGCCGTTGTAATCTTATCTTCTTGTGCTTTGTACCCATTACGCAGAGGTCTTCGGCATATGCTGCGGCCTGAGCTTGACTACGAAGGGTTATCCTCGCCTCTTCCACGAGCTGATTGACACGTGTATATCTCTTTGGTATTTAATGCGGGTAGATGGATGTCTGCTCGGGTCAGACAAGTGTCTCTTTTTCTGGTCACATTTGTGTCAGTCAAACTTCCTCTCAGCCGTTGATCTGGGATCTTCCTCGGGATTTGGTGTATTCACACCCAAGGGGTATTATCTAGTGATCCTCTAAGCCATCATACCTCTGTGATCCTCTGTCCTTGATCGTCAGATCTGCTGACCGGTGGCATCTTCTGATGAGATGCTTGTTATCATGTTTTGATATCTCGTTTTGCATGCCTTCCACGTGTCTCTTTCTGTACACGTGGTGGATGATGAAAGGTGTACATACAGTGATCCCAAAAGATTAGATGTCCTAAAAGGTTGTGTGTACAAAGGAAAGCAAATTGAAGTTTGCCGAGTACGGATTGATAGATTTCAACCGTTATAGATCAATAGATGTCATTTAAGAAAATAAATCTTGTAGGTACACATTTCATCTTCCGCCACGTGTCCACAAAGACACACGTTGAGGACATGCGGCTAAGAGCATCAAGATATGATATCACACGTGGACATCCAAGAGTCACTTTATCCTATCCCCAGAAAGATCTAAGATCTACGGCTGGAGATAGTCCGACTGACACAGACAAGACAGGGGCAGAGGACAGCTGTCTACCGCGGACATACATCTCAACTACCCACATTAAATACCCTCAAACAACATACGTGTCAGTCATCCTGTGTAGGAAGCGCATATAGCACTGCGAATTCAAACAGAACATGCAGATAAAGCCGAGAACACGAAGACTTCTGCGTAAGCGGCACAAGACACAAGAGGATAAGGTTATAACGGGCTTCAGAAGTGGACCCCACGTAACCTCCCTATAAATACCCCTCTCTCCCAAGAGAAGAGGGGGATCCGAAAACATTGAGAGGAGAATAGGAGAGAGACAGAGAGATAGAGAAAGTGTAAGTGAAGTTCCTCCTGCTACGCAGGCTTATGTTGATCTCGAAGTCATTCGACTATTTCTGTAACCATCATACATATAATGAAAAACCCAAACCCGCAGATAGAGATCTGAGTGATGAATTATATAAGATCGTTTCATCTGTATTCATGCATTTATACTTTACATGTTCGATTCGATATTTATGGTACATCAAGTTCGTACGTTTTATACTTCATCCATTATTTATCTTATTATGCAAGCTAAGAACAATGATTGTAGTTGATGAGACGAGGAAGAGTATTAGGACTCTGAGTCAAGGATTCGACATAACCAATTCATCCCCCTCAGGCGCAGCTTATTTACTATATTGTCATGAGTCTGCGTGCATTATTTGTGAACACTCAGATGACAATGATCTTTGTATTCACAATCTGGCGCTAGAAACAGGGATCTTCATTCCGGTAAAAGATTTATCTTCTCCTGTTACTTGTTTCAGGCTTCGTTCTCTGAAAATAACGATGCATGGAACACTACGGTTTTTTCCGTGCATAATTTCAAAAACCAAAATTATGAACAGATCCACGTTTATCTAAGTAGATCTGATTTTCCATGCATTTTCTAAGATTTCACGTCTTTGGAAATCAAAACCATGAACAAATCCACGTTTATCTAAGTAGATATGATTTTTCATGCATTTTCTAAGTTTTCACATTTGTGAAGGTCAAAACTTCGAATAGATCTATGTTTATCCAAGTAGATCTGCGTTTTCATACATTTTCAAGATGTCACGTCTTTGATAATCAAAATTATGAACAGATGCACGTTTATCTAAGTAAATATGATTTTTCATGCATTTTCTAAGTTTTCACGTCTTTGAAAATCAAAACTTCGAACAGATCTGCGGTCATCTACATAGATGGGCGCCTTAAGTATTTTCAAGATTTTACACCTTTGAGAACTCAAAACGCTAATAGATATCACGTGGGGCCCATTGTCTTCGTGAATTTTTCTCTCTCTTTCAGGAAAATATTAAAAGATGGAGAAAAGCAAAGATGTCGGGAAGGCAAAAGCTTCGTCAAAATAGACGCCAAGGGCAACCCCAGTGGTAACCAGGAGTAAGCAGAGAGGTGAAAAGCTAAAGGCAACGGATATGGTACAGGATAATGCAGAAAGCACGGCCCCCATCAATGCAAACATCATCGCAGCAAACGCAGTAAATGCCGCGGAAGCCAAAGCTGGAGCTTCAAGAGATGGCGGATCCAAAGTTGGAGCTCCCAGAGTAACCAATGCTCAACTATAGGAACATCAGGAAGTCGTAGCAGAGTCAGGGATACAACAACCCCTCTATGGGATGCCCTTAACCAATGAAATGAACATACCTTTTCCAGCCAAACAACCGCTTCTAATAGCAGGTCAACCCGCACAACAACCGTCGGGGTCCCAAGGTACACGGTTAGACCCACCAGAACCAGTGATACAGATCTTTGATAAGGAAAAAACCATAGCCGCTGATGAACAATTGCAGGCAGGAACACCAAATCAAGGGTCAAATCATTCCGCTCAGATGATAGCCGAGCTGACAGAATTAAGGAAGAACCAGAAAGCAAACGCAGATGCTGTGGCGATATTAGCACAAGAGAACCAAACGCTCAAGGAAACAATCATTCATAGCGCATAGGTAGAAAACCAACGCGACGAAGCTAACTCCAAGGCCCTAGCACCTAATCAAGACAGAAGAATGGTGGTCGCAAACAACCCACCTCCATTGAATCAAAGAGGAGCAAGGAGAAGCCAAAGATCAGACCCTGATTATAATCCTGAGAACTCGGACTACTAAGACGGTACCACCCTCCTATGAGCAAAATCTACCATTCATGAAGAGCACCAGGTCGCAATGGAAAATCTGCGTGCTGAGATGCTGGAAGGAATCAAGGAGCTAAAGACTAGGCACGGAGGCGGAAGACTAGAACAAGGGATGAAGGAAGCAAACACTACCCCGCTGACGCAACACTTGGCCAGTGCTTCCATACCGCAGAAGTGTTCGGTTCCCGCCTTCGACTGCTATGACGGGTCAACTGATCCAGCGGCTCATCTTCGATATTATAATCGAATGATGGCCCGTTGGGATAACGAAGACTCCATACTGTGCAGATACTTCCCATCAAGTTTAAAAGGGTCCGCGTTGTCATGGTTTGATAACTTTCCATCAAACTCCATCGACTCCTACGACCAACTCACAGAAAAATTTCTAGCAACATACATGTACAACAAGGTTGTCAATACAGGCATGGACAAGCTATTCTCGCTGGAGATGAAATACAAAGAGACAATCAGAGAATATACTGATAGATGGCATAAGATTTGCCAAGATATTGGCAACGTAGATCCCGTAGTTAGTATCAACTGCTACAAATGGGGGATGGACAGGATGAGTCCTTTGTTTGTCGAGATCCACGGAACCATCCCAACCACCGAAGGAGATCTCCGAATAATCATATAAAAGCATCCCAGGTTAGAAGAAATTCAACGTGAAAATCCCAGAGCTCATACTCAATGTCCCACACGCACGAATTCCGTAGATCAAGCCAGCGGGTCCAAAAGAGGAATCACAGAAGAGCGTCCCAACGAAGAAAGGAAAGAACGAAGGGATGATAGACGAAGAGATTATTCGAAAATTTGAAGATCAAGTCTATACCAAGTTGAATACCAGTTATTCGCGCATCCTGAGAGAGATCAAGGGGAGAGAGAACCTCGATTGGCCATGGTCCAAGGGAAAGCAGCCTCCTAGATCTGAAAAATCCAAGGAATACTGTGAATACCATTGTTTCAACGGTCATCAAACAGAAAAGTGCAAAAATCTCAAGATAATGATTCAAAAACTAATCGACGCAGGAGACCTGAAGCAATATATACAGAAGATTGGTAACGAAGATAGAACCAAGAGAGGCAAGCAGGTTCAATTACCGGAAGGCAACCGCACCCTAAACACGATTCCATGTTCAGAGATTCAAGGACCATCCCTAATCGCCCATATTGGGAAGAGATTGAGAAAACAATTCGAAGATTATTGTGAGCTTTATAAGATCGATGGGAAAGAGGTAAACGAGCACGAACAATGGATGGACGCGCCTATGACTTTCGATGCAGACGATGTGGAAGAAGACATGGAAGACCATAATGATCCTCTAGTCCTCACACTCCTAATAGCAGGGTGCAATGTCAAGAAAATTCTCGTCGATGGAGGAAGCTCGGTTAACGTCCTGTTCTATGACACGTTCAAGCGTATGTAACTCAACGACGAGCAACTGCTGTCATCTTACTACACCATCTACGGATTCAACGGCGCAACTACAAAACCCCTAGGGGACATTATCTTGCAAGTTGACGCGGGTCCCATGAAAGTGGACACTCGATTCAGCGTCATAGATGCACCTTCACCCTACAATGCCATCATCGGAAGAAGATGGGTTCACAATCTCAAGGGAGTAGCTGCAACCTACCATCAATATCTCAGATTCCCAACACCTCTGGGAGTCATGGAAATTAAAGGAGACCAAGTAACTGCGCGGGAATGTCAGACCTTACAGAATCAGATTAATAATGAGAAGGAAGAGAAGCAACAGTCCCGAAAAGCCAAAAATAAGAAAACCATAGATGCATATCTGGAAGAAATCTCCGGAAAAAGCCTTCTGAACGTCAGCACCACGGGCAGCGCAGAAGCAAGCACCTCTGCGACAAAAAAAAGACGGAGAGCCTACCAAATAGCAATTAAAGAATGTTCCTCTTTTGGGGGAACCAAAACCCACATTTACACCTGTCGAAGCAGCTAAAGAAGTCAACATAGGTACTGAAGGAAACCCGAAAATGATCAAAATAGGCACCTTGATGGATGAAGAAAGAGAAGCCGCGCTAATCAAACTTTTAAAGGAATACGCGGACATTTTTGCTTGGAAATTGGGGGACATGCCGGGAATTGACCCAAATTTAGTTTATCACGAACTTCGAATAAAACCAGGTACCCCCCCCCTTTTAGGCAGAAGGTGCGGAAAGTATCCCCAAAATACCATCGAGCAGTTGAAGTGGAACTCCGCAAACTACTGGACGCAGGATTCATCAAAGAAGTCAAGTACCCAATATGGATCTCTAACATGGTCATCGTACCGAATAAAAATGGCGGAGTAAGGATATGCATCGACTTCACCAACCTTAATAAAGCTTGCCCAAAAGATAGCTATCCACTGCCAAGCATTGACCAACTTGTCGAGGCAGTCGAAGGATACGAAGAAATGTCATTTATGGATGGATACTCTGGATACAACCAATTATTCCTAGCAGAAGAAGATCAGCAACATACATCATTCTATACACTGCACGACCTCTATTGCGACGTAAGAATTCCCTTTGGACTTCGAAACGCAGGGGCAACCTACCAAAGAATGGTGGATGCAATTTTCAAACCGTGGATTGGAAGTACACTGGAAGTATATGTGGATGATATGCTCGTCAAAAGAAAGCTACGCAAAGATCATCACCAAGACCTAAAAGATATTTTCCAGGCAATGAGAGAGCACAACATGAAGGTAAACCCAGAGAAGTGCACTTTTGGTGTAACTTCCGGAAAATTCCTCGGATATTTGGTGACGAAGAGGGGCATTGAGATTGATCCCGCTAAAATTGAAGCCATCGTAAGAATGTCATCCCCGAAGAACTTAAAAGAGCTTCAGAAACTCAATGGTTCACTGGCTGCACTGGGGAGGTTCATATCCAGGTCCTCGGATAGATGTAAACACTTTTTTAACATTCTTAAAAAAGGAAGTAAATTCGAATGGACGGCAGAGTGCGAGGAAGCCTTTCAAAATATCAAAAAATACCTAGCTGAGATCCCTATACTACAAAAACCAGACCCTGATGAAGTGTTGGCACTATACATAGCAGCAACAGAAGATGCAGTCAGCGCAGTATTGGTTAAAATCAACACGAAGATAGAGCAGCCCATCTATTACATCAGCAAGACTCTGAACGCAGCAGAGAGGAATTACACGAAGATCGAGCAGCTCATCTTGGCATTGGCAACCCTGAAACTCAGAACTTACTTTTTGACTCACTACGTCCGCGTCCCATGCAAAGCTCCGCTAGAAGCAGTCCTTAAAAATGCAGGGAAATTAGGCAGAATTGAAAAATGGAATACTCACCTAGATCAATTCAATATCATCCATGAGCTACAGCACTCTCAGAAGTCACAAGTATTAGCAGATTTCCTAGCAGACTTACCGTTGGATAACTACGAAGAAGTCATCATCGAAGGACGGAATACAGAAGGACTACCATAAATGGATGAAGGTAAAGACCCTATAGACATCTTGGAACCAAAAAAATCCTAGGCAATGGGAAGTCTTCGTAGATGGGTCGAAAAAATAAAGAAGGGGCGGGGATAGGCATCGTAATCACCACCCCAATAGGAGACAGGATCATACATGCTTTCAGGTTAGAATTCAAGGGGCATACCAACAACATAGTTGAATATGAAGCAGTGGTGCATGCCCTTCAGTTGATAATAGAAATGGGCATAACTGACGTGCGTCTGACAAGCGATTCGCAGCTGGTCATCCGACAAATAGGGCTGCAATATAATATTTATGATAGAACATTGTCAGCATACATGGAATTGGTGCAAACACTGGAATCACAAATTCCAAACATCAAATTCCGACACCTGGCAAGGAAGGAGCTCAGGCACGCGGACGCCCTAGCCTATATATCATCGATGCTCAGAAACGAGGACGTCAAAGCAATCAAAGTAACCAGGATTTACGAACCTTCAATTGATATTCAAGAATTCTGCGTTGTACAGCAAGGGAACAACGCAGAAGAAGATATTGCAGATGATGACGCGGGAGAATTCATCGCGGATGATTTCCAAGAAGACGACATCATGACTAAGGCAGACCAAGATGAAGACTTCAGCAAAGAAGCAGATTGGAGATCTGAGATTCATCTTTTCCTAAAAGAAGGAATACTACCCTCGGATCTAAAGCAAGCTAGAAAAATACAGTCAAAGGCAGGAAGATATGATCTGAGAAAAGAAATTTTGTACAAAAAATCTTTTCTCGGACCGTTATTACGCTGCCTATCCAGATCCGAAAGCCATTTGATTTTGAAAGACATACACCGCGGCGACGCAGGCAATCACAGCGGAATGAGATCCCTAGCAGATAAGGCGAAAACTCAAGGATATTACTGGCCAACAATGATACGAGACGCTGCAAGAATGTCACGAAGATGCGAAGAATGCCAGCGTTTCGCCAAAAATATCCACGCACCCGCAACAATGTTGAACCCAGTAGACATCCCTTGGCCATTCTCAAACTAAGGCATAGACATCGTGGGTCCTCTAATCGAAGGATCAGGGAAGAGAAAATTTTTGATAGTGGCCACGAACTATTTAAGCAAATGGGTAGAGGCTAAAGCCCTGGCATACCAGCTGAGATTGTATCTGACAATGAAAAGCAATTCCAGAGA
The DNA here is from genome assembly GCF_003573695.1 of Papaver somniferum. Taxonomy (NCBI): domain Eukaryota; kingdom Viridiplantae; phylum Streptophyta; class Magnoliopsida; order Ranunculales; family Papaveraceae; genus Papaver; species Papaver somniferum. Next base: position 75,132,753 of record NC_039358.1, read on the forward strand.
AAAAACATCGACTTACTCTTCGATACTTTCAAAATCCGAAAGAACAAGTCAACACCAATTTACCCTCAAAGCAATGGTCAGGCAGAAGCCACAAACAAAACCCTCGCACTCATCCTCAAAAAGCAGTTAGACGAATAAAAGAAGCGTTAGTGCGAGCAACTACACAACGTTTTGTGGGCTTATAGGACAACTCGAAGATCATCCACGGGAGAATCCCCATTCTTACTCACCTATGGAGCCGAAGCTATTATTCCAACAGAAATAATCATGACAACTACGAAAACTGAAGCATGGGAGAAGAACCTCACAGCGGACATGATTTTGGAAAAGTTGGATGATCTGGAAGAGAGGAGGGAAGCAGCACTACAAAAAATGGAAAACTATCAAAGGAAACTAGCAAGGGAGTATAATAAGAGGGTTAATCTTAGAAATTTCGTAGAAGGGCAGTATGTGCTGAGGGCCATTCCCCAATACCAACGAGAAAAGAACTGGGTAAAATTAACACCAACATGGGGGGGAACCTTCGTCATACATGATGTTGCAGGAAATGGATCTTATTATCTGTGCAACCTAAAAGGGGAGATCCTCATACACCCATGGAATGCAAAATATCTTAAGCCATACTACCCATAGAAAGCAACGCAGACCTGCATCTGCGTGAAAAGCACCAGAAGAAGAAAACGACGCTTGTGATCGACATGTTTCGATCTCTGAGAGAGGAATAGCAAACCTCAACCTATCAATCAAGCAAACCTTTGGCAAAAAATAGTCAAAATACATGGAGCAACATAGTAACAAGACGACCGCGTGTAAATACAACACCTCACGAGAACCCTACACCTGTAAATACAGAGAAATGACCTCCGCGTCAATACTTCATTCTCCTACTTTTTGCTATTTACTATCTCAGAGGTTCCATCAATGGAATTCTTCTAAATGTAACTCAACAAACTGAATAGACACTTTAACCCTTTTTCACCCGTGGACGTAGACACTCTGCTGTCGAACCACGTAAACACTTGTGTTAATTGTTGTTTTATTTTACTTGGGGAAAGTAGTCACCTACAATCTCTCGGGACTCCCCTATCAGCGTTTATAAGTGTAGGACCATGGGGAAGGCATCCGGCAGAAAGAGATACCCAACCAATCTTATGGCAGCGGGTTGACGGAATGAATGTACATTCCAAACAACTCATATCCTAGAACGCTGCCCCGACCCCCACCGTCTGGGAATCCTCTGGCCCAGGATTAGCCAGCGGGGTGACAAGTCTCAAGACGTTCACGAAGATACACATATCTTCGGGTTCGCACTCAAACACTTCGCTATCCTTGATTACATTCAGTTATATTCTAAATTAACCGTAACAATACTTAAAAGGAAATCGGACAACACAGATAAAAATTAAAACAATGATCAATTCATTAAAAGTTGATTACAGGCTTGGAAATGATACGCGGGAACAAGAAAATACAAAAGGAATCTCACGAAGCCTTATAATCAACAAATATCAACTTTCTACAATAATCTACTTGGATAGTTCAACCCCACCAGCAGGTTTAGCAATCTTCCCCTTCTGCGATGAAGGTACGCTCCCACCCGAGGAAGACCCTGAAGAACCAGATGTAGGAGGCGGGGGTTTCTCACGGCGCGGATAGCCCTTGATAAGTCCATGCTCGGTCTTAAGATCATACTCGATGATATCCAGAATCTTGTTAGTATCTTTCACTAGTTGACATCGAGCCTTGTACGTAATAACAGTATTCATCATCTCAGCCTTTGACAACAACGAGAAAAGGCGACTCACTTCCTTCGAAGCGGCTTGGGCAGCCTCGTCCCTTGCTGTAGCTAAACCTTTGTGATAATTAATTTGGCTTTCCTGATGCGCTAATTTAGATTGAGCCTTCGCAAGATCTTCATTTGCAGTGCGAAGCTGTCCCTGGAGCTCTGCAAGAAAAATAAAAATGCAGATGGTTAGGTCCAGGAAATTACAGAATCACACTCTATAATATAAGCATATACCTTCGACTCTCGCCAAAGCTATTTCATATTCGTTAACAACATCATCACGGGCTTCATCAAGAAAGTCATACTCATCTGACAACTTCTTATAATCCGCTTGAAGGGTTGAAAGAGCGTACTGACTCGCATCTAATTCTACCTGTTTCATTGAATCCAAATGACGAAGATGGTTGACCTTGTTGTTTAATTCCTCCAGACCCTTGTTGAGCCGATACATATTTACTTCAAGATTTCTCTCAGACTCATCTTGGCGTACCACATCATCCCTAGACGCAGCTAAAGCTTTGCTAAGAGCACCAGCCTCAGCCCTAGCGTCATCTCTCTCCCTAGCAAGACGCTGAATGTAATCTCTAACATCAGAAGACTTAGAAGAACGAGCTTGACGCAATTCTTCTTCCAAGAGATTGATTTTAGCTTCTAAAGATGAGACCTGTTCTCGTGATTCACGAAGATTATCACGCGTTCACAAAAACATTCCATTAAACAAACGACGATCATTGTTATATTTTTTCTGCATATCAATCATTTGGACTCATCTTCCCCACTACTCCTCTGCCAGAGCATTATGTTCATCGGCACGAGCATTCTACTTATCATCCTCGCTCTTTATCTTCTCTACCAACTCTGCGATGCGAGATGTATGACGTTGCCGCTCTTTCCGAAGCCATAATAACTCAGGAACGCCACCCACTGAAGATAGGGTGGGGGAGGGAGACTCAGACAGAACACTAATTACAGTAAAGGATAACAACAAGGAAGATAAAACAGATAATCAAACCTGTAACAGCCGAAGAATTCTTCTTGGCCTCTTCCAACTCACTACGAGCCATAGAAAGTTCCAAGCGAAGCTTCTCCTCCTCCTTGCCTTGTTGCTCCTTATCCTTGAGTAGACTCTTCAACTCACCTATCTCCCTATCCCTATCAGAGATAACAGTCTCAGCCGCGGTAAGCTCCTCTTCCCGAAGACGAAGCTTAGCTTCCAACTTGAGGGATTTGGCCTTAAAAAACTAGTACAACATGTGGTTGCAATGCTCACTCCTCATCATCTGCGAATCATAAATTAGAACACCCAGACTCTAAAATTGCTAAATATTGATACAAGGCGAAATGATAAGAGAACTCACTTCTAACATCCGCTGTTGGGGAAATCCATATTGATACCCATCAGCCAAGGCCATCATATCAGCAACAGTCGAGGGAGCTTCGACCACTAGAGCAGCCTCCAAGTCCTGAAGATTCTTATCCCACGCTTCTGCAACCTGGTCCTCGGGAGACAATTGCATCATCTTACGGGTATAGGCATCATATTTCTTCTCACCCTCCACCACAGGAGATGGATTGGGTACGAACATCAAATTCTTCTTTTTAAACCAAGCTAATATGGCATCATCACCCTCAAGGATCAATGACTGAGGAAAATCATCTCCAGAAGACCCAACCGAGGCCCTACCCGTGTCTGTGAACTTAGCACCCGCAGAGTTCGAGTCTACTCCCGCATCCAAGTCTGAAAGGTCTCTAGCATCGCTCCCCTCTGGAATATCACTAGCATTCACGACTCCCTTGCCCTTTCCATCTGCCTTGCTAGAGTTACCAAGCACATCCCAATCATCGTTTGGGGAAAGCAAGTTGAACTCAGAAGCCAGGCCCAGGGAAGCGTTTATATCAAAACTATTCCCCGTAAAATAAATCCGGTCAAAGGAAAACCCCTGAGACGTAGCGGGAATTTCACCACCAACACCCTGATCACCAAGGGCAATGTTATCATCACCGGCATCACTGCAACCCGCGGGATTAGCTTCGGCACCAACATCATGGCAACATGCGGGATTAATTTCACCACCAATACCGCTGCCACCAGCGGTAGTATTCCCTTCAACAAATTCTTCATCATCATGACCTGGAGGAGATGTATCAGTACGCTCTTCCCTATCAGACATATCTTCAACCTCTCCAAGCTCAGTCACAGGACTGTTAACTTCTTCATGAACCTCCGCCTCCTCGATTGTTGCGGTGGTAGACTGCTTGGGATTTATCCTCCTCTTCTTCATCGCCTAAAAAGACAAGGCATATAAGAATAAAAATCCCTGGATTTGAAAATAATTAAAACTGCCTCAACTAAAGAACGACAAGGCATATGGAAATCTTACCTTGACAACCGCGGCATTCTTCGTCTGAAGATCAGCATCGGAACTCTCTTCGGCATCTCCATCAACAACATCGAGGGCATATTGGAAATTCATTCCCTCAAAATTCAAATGCCAAGGACGGAAATTCCCATAACGAGCAGGAGGAGCCTCACGTATCTGGATATCTGCGGTAGGACGCTATCCTTGCGGACCTGGAACCCACCCCCAAGCCCAGGGACCAACAACCTCAATAACAGTCGCGTACCATTCATAGTCTTGATCACGCTTGATCCGCTCATGAGTAGGAAACACCAGTTTGTTAGTATAATTCTCTGTACCCGAGACGTACTTCACCTTAGCACCACTTACTTCACTCAGAAGGCGGATCTCACCACGAGGAGCAGCAATATTACGAAGACTCACACTCCACGGTTTACGATTCCTACTGTTAACATAGTCACCAAAAGACTTGTTAAAATTCTCAGGCGTATACCACTCCCTTTCCTCAGGATTGGGAACATAAAGGGTCATCATTTTCTCTCCTTTGCTCCGAAGTTAACACTCCCTCAGTGCACGAAGATAATTCCCATGAAGTTGGGAAATAAAGCGACAGTGAGTGTTCTTCGAAGAGCCCTCTCGACCAGCCAGCACATCATAATAAAAATAATCCCCAGACTTGTACAAAGGCAACATAAGACCCGCTTCAAAGGCCCCCACCGTGGTCAGCAGATGAAATTCATCAAACTTATACGTCGATATCATCTCATAAGTAATATCATCATCAGCAGCGTAAAAACGAACATCGAATAGCTGAATACCATGCTTTTCCTTAAAAACCTCCAGATCAATATGTTTGAAGGTCACTTTCTTCTCCCCAACAGCGACGCTGCGTATTTCCTGAGAAATATCTTCCTCCTCCACGGGATCAGGCGCAAAATCCTTCAAATGGTTTCTATCAGAAGCTTTTCTCTTAGGATGAACCTTAGATGCATCAGTCTTCGAAACCACTTCTTTCAAAGACCTCCCCTTGGGTTGAGACACTGGAGGGGGAGGTAGAGGATGTTGCTGAGACGCGGAAGGAGGCGCCACTGACCAAAGAGGCGGGACATCCCGCGTTCTCTTGGGATCATCACGCGGATTAACAAAGGGACTAGAAATAGCATACCGGGAACCAGGAGCCTCTTTTGGCCGGTCCCCTTTCTGCGTATTCCCTCTCTGCGACTCACCCTTCTTAGAAGATGAGTACCTCTGACCAGAAGAAGACGAAACCCTATGAACCCGAGCATCACCTTGGGAAGACTTAGACGAACCTCCACCAGGCGGAGAAACATCAGGATCTTTACGCGGAGGAGATCTACGCGGACTCGGCGGTGGAGTTTGATAAGAAACCCGCGGACGGTCAGCCATGTCTGCGTAGTACACAAACAAGTTTCAGATTTCCGCGGAGACAAAACGAAAATCAAAAAAACCCAATTTCATCCAGTTCTTCATAATCATGAACCAGATGGAAAATAAGAACAAACCCTAAATAAAAGAGGAAATAACAAATAGGGGCAAGCATATACGAAGGAAGAAATCATTATTGTTTGTAATAACGAACAGGGGCAATCATACACACATCTATATATATGTTCTTCATCACAAACACATATAGCAACAGCAGAAAACGAATATATTTTTCATCAAAAGATAATCAAACACAGTAAAACCACTTACCTATAAACAAAATATCAAGAAGAAAGCCTCGACGAACAGCAGCAGCAGAAGAAATCCTCGACGAACAACAACATCAGTAGAAAGCTTCGAGGAACAACAACAGCAGCAGCAGAAAGCTTTGAGGAACAACAAACAGCAGCAGCAGAAAGCTTTGAGGAGCAACAGTAGCAGCATCAACAATTAAATAACAAGAATACAAAAGCAGAGAACAAAAAATAAAAGCTATGAGGAAAGAGAAGGAATGAAATTTATGATTAGAGAATTTTCACATTCCTTCTCATATATATATGCAAAGAGAAATAAAACCGCCCCACTACCCAAGAAGAAGTTATTGCAAATAGTGGGGAATGTGCCCTAAAATCTAGGAAAATAATAAAGAGAAGATGAAGAGAGTAATACGTTTTTCCACTACCCAAGAAGAAGTTATTGCAAATAGTGGGGAATGTGCCCTAAAATCTAGGAAAATAGTAAAGAGAAGATGAAGAGAGTAACACGTTTTTTCTTCCCACTTCGACTAACCACCCAGTAGGAGGAAAAGGGGCAAATTGTAGGTACACATTTCATCTTCCGCCACGTGTCCACAAAGACACACGTGGAGGACATGCGGCTAAGAGCATCAAGATATGATATCACACGTGGACAGCCAAGAGTCACTTTATCCTATCCCCAGAAAGATCTAAGATCTACGGCTGGGGATAGTCCGACTGACGCAGACAAGACAGGGGCAGAGGACAGCTGTCTACCGCGGACAGACATCTCAACTACCCACATTAAATATCCTCAAACAGCATACGTGTCAGTCAGCCTGTGTAGGAAGCGCAGATAGCACTGCGTATTCAAACTGAACACGCAGATAAAGCCGAGAACACGAAGACTTCTGCGTAAGCGGCACAAGACACAATAGGATAAGGTTATAACGGGCTTCAGAAGTGGACCCCACGTAACCTCCCTATAAATACCCCTCTCTCCCAAGAGAAGAGGGGGATCCGAAAACATTGAGAGGAGAATAGGAGAGAGACAGAGAGATAGAGAAAGTGTAAGTGAAGTTCCTCCTGCTACGCAGGCTTATGTTGATCTCGAAGTCATTCGACTATTTCTGTAACCATCATACATATAATGAAAAACACAAACCCGCAGACAGAGATCTGAGTGATGAATCATATAAGATCGTTTCATCTATATTCATGCATTTATACTTTACATGTTCGATTCGATATTTATGGTACATCATGTTCGTACGTTTTATATTTCATCCATTATTTATCTTATTATGCGAGCTAAGAACAATGATTGTAGTTGATGAGACGAGGAAGAGTATTAGAACTCTGAGTCAAGGATTCGACATAACCAATTCATCCCCTCAGGCACAGCTTATTTACTATATTGTCATGAGTGTGCGCGCATTATTTGTGAACACTCAGATGACAATGATCTTTGTGTTCACAAATGTCGTATTAAAGAATCCAACGACTTCGTCATTATCTATTCGTCTAAATAAGGAAACAACTATTCTTTTTTTTTCCTATGGATATGCAGTAAAGAATCCAACAGACTTCATGAACAAAAATATTTTGCAATATTATTCCAAACCATGTGGTTAATCTTTTCATGATGGTCATCTTTAATTTGGACCGACGTTCATGTAGCATATTGTGGATCAATCCAAGTTACCATTGGGGACTGACTAATGTTAAGAGCACGCTTCATTTTACCTGACATCTAATTTAGATGTTTTCTAATTATAGTCTTATCATTTTTCAAGTGACTTTAGTGTGGAACCTTTGCATGTTAACAAAATAATCATTCAAGGAGGATGTGCACATACCAAGTAGACTCTTGATTTGGTTGATCTTCACCATTGATATCGTTTGTGATAGATCTACTGAGAACTTATTACAGTAGTATCCTTGTTATTCTGGCGGGCGAATATAATCTATAGTTATCTTCACGATGCACAACAAAAATTTCTGTATTCATAGAATTGCTTGGTTTCTCTTTATTATGAGAGCACTTATTAGATATTTAGGATTGTGGAACTGGCCTTCTAAATATGCAAACTTATTTGGAAGATTTATAACGCTTCAGGATAGTCCAACCTTGGCCCCTGGTATATATATTTAAAACAATTGAAAAATCACCTTGGAAGGGATGCATCGCTTCATATAGCAGGCGCGACTCTTAGGAACCCATTCTGAAGAGTCCGAATCTGTTCACACTCCTCTAACGAGTGTATATTTCACATATTCTTTTAATTGGTTGATTATTTAACTGATGGCTCCATTACTCTCCATGTTTAAAATCACGACTCTCGAGATGCATAGTTTCGTGGAACTGTTGTTTAACTAATAATTGTGTTGGTTAAATTGCAAAGTGGCTATTGATGACATGGAAATGACATGTAAAGTAAATATGACGTGGCTTCACCACAAATCAAAATGATCGTGGCAATGCCATGTGGGTATTTTGGGTTCTCTTATTATAAAGAAAAGATATGACCCCTTATCTATATTTTTCTCTAATGTCTAATCTACCCTTAATTTGATTAGTATTAATTAAATTGATTAAGCTAACTAATCAGTCTTATTGAATCGATTAGACTAATCCAAATACTAATTTTTTGTAAATCTAAGCTTTATTTTTTTGAGTTTTGAAGAAGGAAAAATGGTGATTTTGGTGAAATTTTTTTGACAAATTTTGAAGACAAATGACGAAACCCTTCATCACAAAACTCAAGATAACCTTATAATCAACTCCCAACATCAATTTTATCAGTTCAAATCCGTTGAAAATCTGGAAACAAAATCTGGAATTTTCTGCAGTAACGGCTGGGTAAACTTGTCGACCCGGCCGAAAATCATGGGATATTAGAAATTCCTAGACTAACGCCACAAAACGGTTGGGAAATCAGGAATTCCTAGTCGTGATTACAGAAAACAGACAGGAATTTACGAACTTCTGGCCGTTATTCTTCCGTGAATACCTGAGTCTGCAAAACGGCTGGGTTTACAAAACATTCCTGGCCGTGATTAGATTTGAAAGTTGAGAATTTTTTTGATTCAACATGAATTATTAATACGATTGAAAATTACTAATACTTTCATTAACGAGACCACAATAAAACTCATTACATGCTTAATATATCCCCATTACAAAGTTGGTTTTAATAACATCCCTTCCGATGTATCAAGAAATCTTTGATGATGGTCATTTGAGCTTCGAAGTTGAAATTATAACCTTTCCATTTTGTCCATTCCTTGTTAGCCTGAGCTACGACTTCTTCATCAGTCTCACCTCTAAGTCGAAGTTGCTTGCACATACAAAGTAAATCCATATACTCTTCCACTTTTTTGCGTATGTTTGAGAATCGAAGATACAATTCAATCCCATTGCGGTTTTTAGGGTTACCTGTTTCACTACAAAAATTTCAAAAATCTTTTTTCAATAAGATTGACTTGGTACACCACCATTCCTTCGTTCTTCTCCCTTCTTTGGATAGCATAGCACAAAATTTTGACAAGGAGATAAGTCTTCATCCAAATTAAAGTCGGGTTTATCCTTTGAGTATATTGCATTGAGTTATTAGGAGTTTTACTAGAGCTTGTAGGTGTGATTTTGATTCGGAATGGGTGGTTATATGAAGAACAAGTTATTTCAAGTTTAAATAGGTGGTTGAACAGCTAGAACCTTTTATAGATTAGTCTTCAAGCAGATATATTTTTCAAAATTCAAAAAACTAGCCGATTTGAAGTGGTACAAGTGAAATTATAGAGCATTACGGCTGGGAAATGCTAGGCATACCAAGCCGTAATTCTATATGACCTGCAGAGTTAGTGGTATGTCAGAATTACGGATGGGATTCTTGGTCGTAATCCAGATTTTTTACTTTTAGCCGAAAAACGGATGGGATTCCTTTCCGTACTGGAAATTACGGCTTGGATATGTAGTCGTTTCTAGAAGCCCTATTTTTTTTTGGTTTACCAGAGTACTACACGGGCAGGAATGTCCCAACCGTAAACTTTCACGGATGGGTTTTCGAACCGTTTCCCACATAACGGTTAGGAACTATCTAGGTCGACCAAGACGTAAATATATTTACGGATATAAGACCTAACCGTGATTTAAACACGGCTTGGATATCTAGCCGTAAACATGACTCATTGTAGTTCAGGGAATTTAGACGAAACAACGTCTAGGTTTTTCCCAACCGTGAACAGGCCACAGACGGGTTTCCTAACCGTGGTTCATTTTACGGCTGGCAGTTTCTAACCGTTTTCAATTTTACGGCTATGAAAGTTTATTTTTCAACATTTATAGGCATTTTCGGCTAGGTTTTTTGAAGCAATGACCTAGCCGAAAATGCCTGAAAAAACAATGATGTTGTTTTTTTCCTCATTTTTCTTATATTAAACACATTGAAAGACTAACATTAATTCATAAATGCAAAGTTATAAAATGTCAAAGGCTTAGATAACAAAATATTCATGAAGTAAAATACTAAAAAGCGAGTAGATTATCATTCACTTGATTCCTCCCCAGAAGACTCTTGTAAAAACGTATCCAAATCGTCCTCTTGGTCTTGTTCAACAATTGGTTCTACAACTCTAGCCTTTTTACCTCCTTTTCCCTTACCAGCTTGAGTGGGAGTCTTTTTACCTCCACCACGTCCACCTCGAGCAGCACTTGTTCCACCACGACCTTCTTTTTTCCACCTCGAGCACTTGTTCCAGCACGGCCTCCTTTTTTGCCGCCTCTTCCTTGCTTTGATGGAGCTTGCTCACGGGTGGGTGTATCTGAGTCGTCGCTAGAAGAATGAGACCTAGCCCTCTTATTTCTCCTTGATCAGTCATCTTCTTGAGGATATAAACCTCATTTCTCAGGGAGTATTATGCCTTGGACTCGATTCCGAAGTAATCTTAGTTCAGGGACGGTTAACTTCTCTCCCGAATCAATCATACGGGTGATGTCCTTGGACACCCAATTAACTCGTTCAACCTATTTTTCATACCAAATACACTTATTCATAGCTAATCAACAAAAAAAATATATTTATAAACATAATTAGTAGTATACGTACCACCATCTTCTCCCATTCATTTTGTTCATTTATCTCTTCCGCTGATTTTGAACTCTCTTTTGCCGCCTTATTAAAATATTTCCGCGCCTCGGGATCCAAATTTTCCACATATGGATGAGACCACTCTTGATACCATTCCATGTAATTATCATCCGCTTCGGAAGTCCCATCAGCATCTTCAAGCCCTCTTCTACTCATTTGGTTTGCTTGTTGGGAACGAGCATTCCAATCTTCGACCGACGGAGCTATTGTTGTTGCATAGTTCAATTTGACATCTTTTTCCTTAATCATGGAGTTGGATACGCTCAGTGGAAAACGAGATTCTTGAGGTACAATTTTCTGGACAATACCAATTTGGAGGAGCGTTAGGATCCAAAATGACGAACCCGGTTGAATGAAACAAAGGTCCCGTATAGGTCGCCACATTAGAAAATACTCTATCACCAACTTCCTCATCTCCATCCTCGTCAAGTTTCAAATATGGATCAAACACCACATCATTAATTGTCAAAGCATCCAATTTTCTCCTCATTTCGACCATTTCATTCTCTTTATCCTTGTGTTGGGTCTCTCTAAAGGGGTATCTTCCTCCTGTAGGTTTCTCTAGAGGCCATTTTGTATCCCGAGTAGGCCTCAAGGATTTGAAATGGTCGTAAACCCATGACTACGGAACAAAAATTAATCAATTATACATACAAACCAATATATATAAAAGTAAAATAAACCAACATTTGTTATATTAACACAAAAATATACCTGGATAAGAGCAACACATCCCGTAATTTGTGTTATGTTCCACCTAGAAGCTTTGCAAAGATTCTCCATCACACTAGCAAGGAGGGTGGTTCCCCATGAGTACCTAGGAACCTCGTTTGTTTCCGGATCGAGACTGAGAGTCTTCAACCACTGCAAATAACAAGCATTTACCTTATTTCATGAGAAATCGGGAAAAAAGACGGTCCCAAGAGCGTGCAACAAGTAAGCTATAGCCGTATGTCTAGCTATTTCTGCGTCCATCACGATCTGTCCATTCTTGGTCTTACGGTCAGAATACTCAAACTGCTCCCTCAGACGAACCAGGTTAATCTTCCTTGACAAATTATTTGTTTCACGACGTTCACCCGGTTGTTTAAATCCCCTTTTAGCTCTTGGCGGGGCACCATAACCAATCTCAAACTCTTCTTCCGTTTGATATTTGCTCCATCCAAGACAGTGGTTAGCCAAGGCATAAAGCTCATCATAAGGTAGAGTATTGTTGAAACCATCATACACAGCCTTTCCTTCCAAAGCAAGACCGGTGATTTTCTTTGCATCATCCGGAGTCATAGTCATCTCGCCGAATGGGAGTTGGAAAGTCATGGTTTCGGGCCAGAATCTTTCTCTAAAATTACAAACTGTCACAACATCATACGACTTCTGCAGCGCCTCGATTCCGGACCATAACCCCGAAGCTTTTACCAAAGCTACCACATCTAGATGCTCTGGATGCTCACCATCCAACGGCCAAAACCTTGGTTGTTGGTACTTTAGTTTAGGAACCTCTTTATCGGGAAACTACAAATAATATGAAATTTTGGTTGTTACGATTGAATATCCATAATAAAATGAAAAACATATATTAAGTTTGATTTATTACCTTTGCGGCACAGACTCTAGCAGCCCATAATAACTCGTAACCAATCAAGACGGGACGATCTATTGGCAAACCCCAAGGTCTCCCATTCTTCTTTTTAGGTAAAAATTGATGTCTCTTGCATTCTCCTTTGTTGGATACTTCTTCTTTCCATCCTTCTTGTCCTCCTCAACCACTGTTTTACCTTTATCAAGAGCAGCACCACTAGAACTACCAACTTCAGTAACAACTACACCTTGATCAAGAGCAGCACTAGAAGTGGTAACTTCAGTATCTACACCTTGATTTCCTATAGAAACAGCATCTATACCTTGATTTCCTACAGCAACAGTATCTACACCTTGATTTCCTACAGCAACTTCACCTTCATTTCCACCAGTAACAGCAAGACCATCATTTCCTCCTGAAACTCCACCTTTATTTTCTCCACTAACAGCAAGCACAAATTCACTTACTCCACCAACTCCAACTTCACTTGTATTCCTTGCGTTTGCACCCAATGGTTTTCCGTGACAAGGTTGCGGAGTGGGCTCACTAGAAGGTGTTACTTCTATTTCTCTTTTCTTCCTCATTTCGTTTATGTTCAAAGACAAACCAGGCAAGAATGCAAAAGAAGATAAGTCACAACGGCTGGGAAATCTTGACAAAACGTAGCTGACAACAAAAAAGGGCTAGGATGTATGCAAAGTTCCAGATGAAAATAAAGTTACGGATGGGTTGATTATCAAACGACCAATACGTAATCAAAAAACGTCTAGGAAAAGTGAAAAGTCCCAGCCGCAACAGGAATAACGGATGGGATTTTGATTTATCGACCAAGTCGTAAAAACAATAACGGCTGGGAAGTTTTCTTTTCTCATTGCTTATTAATATTACAAATAGGAAACCTAGACGGAAACACTACCGCTGAAACATGAATTCGAATACAGAAATATATACGGCTAGGAAAGTCACAGCCGTGATTAAGTTGTTGCGGATAGGATTATTCTACCTCGTACGCATCGACTAAATTACGTCTGAGAGTTCTTCTATTTCCAAACCGTGGTACCTATAAATGGCTTGGAAACAAACATATCCTAACTGTGGTACTTATTTATGGCTGGGAAACAAAGAACTCCCAGCCGTAAACAGTTTTTAAATTTGATGAAAAACAGTTTTTTTTATTGATTAGATTAATCAGTTAATGGAAGGGTAGAAGTGTCTTAAATGAAAATATATGAGGGTGTTTTTGAACTTTCACATAAATATGATCTCCCCCTATACATTTAGTCTCCACCTAGCATTTTAAGCCCCCAAATTCACACCCCCTCAAAGCCCCAATAATAGACTTTTTGCAGTATCAAAATATCCGCGGAACACTATCCAAGATTAATAACCCTTCTTTTTGTGAGTTAAATTGCAAACAAAAGACTAACTTGGGGAGTTAGTAATCCTTACAAATTGGTAATGTTGAACCAGAGGAATCGGCTCTAACATTTGATTTATCTACTTCTAAATCTACTCTAATACATTCTGGAGGTTCCTTCATCCAATTAAGATATGAACTGAAGTTTTTGGCTTTTTTGGCCATTAAGTCAGCTACATTGTTAGTTGTTCTTGATACAAAATAAAAACCTAGAAAATTATTACAAGACTTGAGTTCATTGATAGCATCATCTAATATGGTGATGTTCTTCCATTCTATGGAAGATTCATTTCCATTAAGGTGATCAAAAAGGTTCTTGCAATCTCCTTCTATTGAAAAGTTTGACAAACCAATTTTTGTCGCCCTTTTCGCTCCTTGCAACAGTCCTAGGGCTTCCGCTTCTTCAGAGGTAGAGGCTATGAATGCTCCTGCTCTTCCTTGTTCAAGAATCCCTGCATCATTTCTAAGAATTAAAGAGAAACCTGCTGGCACAATAGCAGAGGTCGAAGCTGCATCAATATTTAGTTTCAGCTGAGATCTCTTCGGTGGATTCCAGTTACGAGTCTTATCTCCTCTTATTTTAACTTGATTTAGTAAGGGATGATCCTTGTACCATAATTCTAAGTATCTTTGAATTTCAGAACCTAATTGAGCACTTGTATACTGTTTGTTTTCAAAAACAAGATTGCATCTCTCCTTCCATATGAACCATGCTTTTGTCAAAGCAATTTCTACAGGTATAATAGTATTCTTTTTACCTATCCAGTTCTTCTAAATGTCTAAGAAAGTTGTAGAACTATGAAATTGCAGTTTCACTGGGTATGGTTCAGCTTCCCAAACATCTTTGGCATAGGGACAAAAAAATAATATATGTTCTATATATTCTACAACATTACAGTTTAGAGGACAATCGGGATGAATATCTTCTATGAATTTTTCTAGCTTAAGATTTGTTGATAGAGCATTCTGTAAGCATTTCCAAGCAAAGATTTTAATTCTTTGAGAAAAATTTAAGTTCCATAAAGAGTTCCAAAAAGAATCTGGCTGACCTAGATTGTAATGACTTCTAGTTTTTTCGGTGAGCTCATTATACATTGACTTAACAGTAAAAACCCCTGATTTTGTGAGCAGCCATCTAAGTGTATCTGATTTACCTTTAGCTATTCTGACATTGTTAATTTTGTTGGCAATGGACATAGGAAACATTTCAATCAGCAAAGAAAAATTCCACTTCTTAGTGACAGGATCTAACAGATCCTTCACAAGTGTTAAGTGAGAGTTAGTAGTTGTTTTAAAGCTGCTAAGATTGTTTTCTAAGTTTGGGGTCCAGTTATCATCCCAAATATTTGTGTTATTACCATCCCATATTTCCCAAATTCTATTTTGTTCAACCAAGAGAATGCCTTTACTTATACATTTCCAAATCCAGAAGCTAGTGGTTGGTATTTTAGCTTTAAAGACAGAGGAATTTCTAAAATATCTAGGTTTTAATTGTGATACCCAAAGTGCACTAGGTTCAGTTAAGAGTCTCCATCCAAGCTTAGCTATCATGGCTAAGTTGAATTTTTGTGCATTTCTAAATCGTAATCCTCATTTAATTCTAAGTTTGCAAAGGCAAGAATAGGATTTTGGATAATATCCCTTAGAATTTGTTTCTTTACCCCACCAAAAGTCTCTTTGGGGGGCATCTATCTTTTTGGTGATTTTCCTAGGCAGAATAAAGCAATTCATTTGAAAGCTAGCCATACTGGCTAGAGTTGCTTTATTGAGAACCATTTTACTGGCTTCTGCCAGAGTTTTTCCAATCCATCTTTGAATTCTTTGCTCCATCTTTTCCACTATTGAATCAAAGAGTTGAAATTTAGCTCTACTTATAAACAGAGGAGTTCCTATATAAGTATCTTTTGGGTCTATTTTTTTATTTTTAGTAATTTGCAGATCATCCTTTGATGTTTAGGTTGTACTTTCCAACTAAAGAAAACTCCAAAATTTTCAAAGTTTATCAATTGGCCTGAAGCTTTACTAAAGGATTCTATAAGAGTAAGGATATTATGACTCTCCTTAAGATCAACTCTAATGAAAAGAAGGCAATCATATGCAAAAAACAGATGAGAAATAGGGCTATTTTTTGGAGTGACTTTTACTCCATGGATAATTTGCTCATCTTCACCAGTTAGAAGGAGTCTAGATAAAATTTCCATACAGATGATAAATAGATAAGGAGAGAGGGGATCTCCTTGTCTAAGCCCCCTAGTGGGTTTAATAAATTCACTAGGGCAACCATTTAGCAAAACTGCAATAGAAGATGTAGAAATGCATTGATGGATCAAGTTGCAAAATTATAGTCAAAACCAAAGGCTTTCATAGCATTGATTAGGAATTCCTAATCAACTCTATCAAAAGCCTTGGACATGTCAATCCAAGATTAATAACCTACAACTCTCTTCTTAGTTTTTTATTAGCATAAGGCGTTTGTTTCTTGTTTCAGCTTTTATTAGGTGAGGAATCATCTTGGATTGAAATTCTGCATAAGGACTACCATGTGTCTGAACATAAAATTCCTTGATGCGGATACATAGAGAGTTGCTTGACAACAATTACTGAACCATCTGGACGCATGCCTAGAGATCAAGTTTAGGAGTATATAGTTTCATCAAGAAGTCACACCCAATGGAAGTGGCTCGAAATTTGGCCAGCAGGAGATAACAAAATATCAACAAGAAACTCAAAATTACCTTGTAAACTGGACCAACCAACCTTCACTTATTTACTTGCAAAATCAAAATTACACTAATTTTTTGCAGTAGGATATAATAGGGAAAGAGAAAGAGGTAGAGAAAGAGAGGGATTCCATTGATAAGAGTTATGTGGTTACATGGATATCATATGTTTGTATACATGGAGAAGGGAAAACCAAAAGACTCCCGTTTTGGACCACACATCCATGGTCATGGGCCCTTTAACACTCCCCCTTGTGTGGTTTAACAACAAAACTTTATACATAGTGCTTCACATATAGTGCTTTGAATGTAGTTCTTCAAATGTCGTTCTCTTCTTGATGACTTGTGCCGAAATCAATTGCCTTACTAAAACTTTGACAAGGAAAAACCCAGTGGGATAAAACCTTGGTACAACTCTTCACATGTTGTCTCTTACTTTACATGTAGTTCATCAAATGCAATACGATCTTCATAGATCGATGAGTCTAAGTAATTGCCTCGTTAAAACTTCGCCAGGGAAACCCAGAGGGACAAAACCTGAACTAAAGAAAAAGAGTACAATATTAAGCAAACTTAGAACATAGTTGGACTCGAATATGTTTCCTCATTAAAAAATTGACAAGGAAAACCCAGTGGGATAAAACCTTGACGAAGGGAAAAGAGTACAACGTGACAGATGCAAGTAAAGGTGATCTGTTGCATATGATCACTTTGTTCCCTTGAAGTTGAATAGTTGTTTCACAACTCCTAAGGAAGAAAATCTTTGTGGGAAAGACAATAGCCTTAGTTGGGAAATTACTTCCCGGTGTTTGTTGTTGTCTCATTAAAAACCTTGCCGAGCAACAAAACCCTGTGGGAAAAAGTAACCTCGGTGAAGGAAAAGAGTTCAACACACCATTAGATGTTCCCCCTGATGTCAGAAAATTTTCATTAGTCTAATGCAGTCAAAAGGAGTTTATCACACTTTAATTTGGTGACTTGGATGTTTATAGAACCATGTTGTTGATTCTGGAAGTTATGTTGCTTAACAGACTATCGTGTTTCATTTCTTTGATTCAGATATTTTCAATAATATCAATGCGATATTTATGTCTTCAACGTTCAACATACTTAATGCTTTTAGTATTGTCTCGCTAAAAACCTTGTCGAGTAACAAAACCCTTTGGGAAAAACTATTCTCGATCGAAGGGAAAAAGAGTACAAAATAGCTTCAATTTCGAAGTAAATTATGTCGACATCATATCCTTGGATCCTCCCCCTGATGTCGGCATCTCCCCTGATTACTTTCATAGTTGTTCCAGACTGTTCCTTTAGTCATGTACTTTTCGAAACTGAATATCGGTAATAACCTAGAAAATAGTCTACCGTATCTCCCCCTGATTACTTTCGTTGGAGAAGAGATAATTGTTCCTTTATAATCAACAACCTTGGGATTGCACTTTCGTTAGCATTCCTTTTTATGTCTTTGCATGGATAAAACAAATTTATTTCAATGGTTACTTTTAAGCACATGATTACATTCACTATACCATTCCAATGACGTTGCATTGGCGCTAAGATATATCTAGCTAACAAGTTCATTGGATGTAACATTTGGTCGAGTACATTATGCTAAGTACAATAATGCGTGTATTATACTTAGATAAGGAAAGTTCATCTCCCGACCCAACTTCGTCATCTTCCTTTAGACGAATTGGTCATTTATGTACATTTGAAACTCGACTAATCATGGGAGTGCTAGCAGCATGCACGTCCTTGTTACATTGCCTGACAATAGACATATGCAAACTGGTGGAATAATATACCACAAGCTCGGTCTTCTAGTTTATAACATAGATAAGATCGAGATTTCCCAGAATTTTCATCATCTCAAATTCAGATTTAAATAGCTTGTAAGATATCTTATTCCATCAAGAGTACTTATCATGTCCATACCCTCGACATAGATAGCTATAATTCTGAATCAGAAACTTATTTAATACGCATGGCACGAAACCTTATTTGTTTATCCCTTCCCAATCAAATAGTCACTTAGACGGGTATACCACATTCGCCTGATTGTTTAAATCAATAAGTGAATGTTCCAATGTAACTGCAAACACACTCCGTGGTTTAGAGTCATTCGACTTGGGGAGCAAAAGGCCATCATGCACTTTTGCAAATATCTTTGAGCCTAAATCTCCAGAGATATAACCACATCTACTATGTTTCAAGTTCTTTTGAAACTACCAAGCAAACTAATTAACTGAACATTATAATGTTCAAAAGAGTAAGCGATCCAGGGGTTTGTGAGAAACCTCGCGCCATAAGGTGATTATTTATACTTTAAGTCCTCATTCTTCTCACTACACTTTGTGACAAATAACCACATATGTCCCATAGGATTTACACTAGGTTGGTTAGCACTACCACACCAAATACCCGTATATTTGTCAAAGAACTAAGTTCTACCTGTATTGCGTAGGCCAAATATGCTATTTATTTGAAATTAATCAAAATAAAGCATGGTTCGATCACATTGTGCTCTACTTCTGGAATAACTATTTATGGATTATATCATCATTGTGCACGCACGATCCTTCCATTGACTCATGTGCATTCTCATAATCCGTCAGGATTTCATTGTTCTCTAGAATCATTTAAAACTTCGGAGCGTCCTCCAGTTTGATTCATGGACATTTTCAGAGAAAATCTTTTGAGATGATTTATGATGATATAAATAAGTTGTGCCTTACTCACCTACTTCCTTTCTAGGTGAGGATTGATCGAACCAAAAGTGGTCTCTCCAACTTCCTTTATGGAGCCACGGCCTCAACCACACTTCCACTGAGTGTAGTTGCAACACCTTAGTCTATGGTGTATATCCCGTATTGAGGATTTGTAACTTTGCAGGTAGGTTGTAGCTGGTATATGTGATCTCATCACTTTAGCAACATCAGTGTACATTCTGAAAATCGAATATTCTTTATCATTTCACATTTACATTTGTGGAGTATAAGAATCAATATGAGACACAGTGTGAACACACCACGACAATTCATTTCGTTCACTTAGAAAATACTTTTTTTTATCTCCTCCTAACGACGGGAAGACTGTCTCATTAAAGTGATAACCCGCAAATCTAGCGGTAAGAGATCTCCTGCCAAAAGTTTTAAAATGCGGATAATTTTTGGAACTCATTTCCAACATAACTACTTAATAGTTTTGAAGACCCATGATAGTACGATGTGGAGTCGTAATGGCACATATATAGTGCAACAAAAAAATGCGTAAGAACACGAATGTCAGGCTTAAATCCAGTTACCAACTGGTACGCATAAAAGGTTGACTAATATTGGGTTCTAAAAAAGAATCAAGTAAGATGCGTGTAATATTGCATATCCCCAAAGAAATAAAAGATAGGTTGGTACGCATAACCTATTCCTTAGGCACCATCTGTAACCTTCGATGGTATCCTCTGCGAGACCATTGGGTATAAGATGCTCTATATTGATCCTATTAAACATGCAATATTCATCAATTCCTTTTGATGTAAATTCTCTAGCATTAATAAGGGTGGTGAGCCTTTGCACTTTGTATTGTGTAATATGTGCTAGGAGTTTTTAAACGCAAATTTCTTGGGAACTATAACTAGTTCAAAATGTCAAAACATTCTCCAGAGCCATAAGTCACTTTAATGTTCCGCATTCTGCATGAATATTTTTCTAAATTTCACCTTCTTATCTTTGTAATATGGATTGTTTACCATTTGCATCTTAGGATGGTCTCGATCATGTTTTACTGAAGACTTTGTAAAATGAGTAAAATGGGGGGGGGGGGGGGAGGGGATCTAGTATTTTAGAAAACACTTATTTTATTGAGAGATGTGCCATTACTTCGCCTTCTGTCAATATTTTTTCCCCTTGTATCGTCCACTCAAACACAGTGGTGTACGTATGAATCTTTTCAAAACAAAACATCATGTCACTACCAAAGTGCCTTTATGGTTATGTCAAAGTCTGTATGAGTCAATTCCCAACATTTCATCGTCGGAATCAATATGGATTCAATAATCCAAATACTATAGTGATTTACATTTCACTAGTTGACTCATTAGTTTCTCTAAAATATATTTCCTTCCAAATATATTAGAGACTATAAAAGATGCAATCAATTACGTTCTCATCATTGGGAGGTTCCACATGATATCTATTTGCATGGGTTTCTTTGGAATTTAACAAGGTGTGATTATCTCTCGGTACATGTAGAGATTTTATGACGTCTTTGTTCTATCTAGAAAACAAATTTTGAGCAGTGCTGCTCTCGATGATCCAATCCTCGTATCCACATCAACAACTAGTTTAAATTCCTTAAGCTGGTGGGAGGGAAACAATTATCTGTTAGACATTGAGTCTTGAGATATTAAATAAGTGGTGTGGCATTATTAGTAACAAAAGTGAGATTCAACTCAATTACTTTAGAGTGAATATATGTTACGTTTCATCTAGAAATATCTCAAGTGTTTTAGAGAATTTTTGTTTCTTGGGAATGGTGTACTTTTCATTCCATAAGCGCAGATATTGGATCTAGTTCAATTAAATAGTCAATTGGCCAGGAAAAGTGCTTCTTCTCATTAAAGTTGATGTCTAAATTATGACTTTCCTATGGAAATTGGGTGTTACTATGGTACCTGCATTACATTGCTTGTACCAATACCGGTAAGAAGATTCATTCCCAACTCTTTGGTGAGAGCTAGAATTACATCTTAGCTTTATCTCATGTTCAGTTGATACCTGTACTTTGGTGTCATTACTGCTGGGCAAAAAAAAATACATTTTTGTCTCATGATATATATTTCCCTTTTCACATGCTTTACATGAGTGGGTACGTCTAACCTCCATTACTTCGGGTTCTTTCCATTTTTAATTTTGCTACATTAAGCTTAATTTGAGAAATTTCTTTATCTCAACAGGCCAAGAGAATCTCACTACACATGTCAACCACGTACTTTAGGTTGAATATATTACTAAAGATAGTTCTCTTGTTGTCGTACTTCAACATATACTGGTTCGTTAGTATCATGGATGAAGTAGAGAAATGGAAATTTTCTAACCCATATCATCTTTTGTGTGTTCTTCCACAAAAATTGGGATACATGTGATTTTATTTGCAATTGTTTTGAAATTACTGACTTTTTAATAATCTAGCACGTGGATTACATTTCACGAAACATTCAAATTTGGGGAGACAATATCAAGTACGCAATAATGGTCCAAATACTTCTAAACCCCAAATAAATACATTAGAGTTGGTACAACCAATTGAACACATATTCAAGAGAATAAAATAGCATTAAGACCAAAATTCTTAATGATCGAGATCAACAATCATAATTTAAATTGACTGTTTATACGTTGTTAACTTATCTTAAGACAAATATAAACAAAACTAGGCATGTTCTAAAAACAAACAAATAAACCCAACGAATATTCGGTCTTTAGTTACATACCTCACATTTCTGGTTCCCACTGTATATAGGAAAAACCGGTACAGACTTGCTCGTGCACGTCCCAAAGCCGTAAAACTGGACTGGACTAAGCTGCGCCGGGTCGGCTAGATCGGACCGAGTCGAATAGGTCAGACTGAGTTAGGACGGATTGAGTTGGGTCAGACCGAGTTGACCGGGTCGGACCGAGTTGCATTTCTTTCACAGACTCATGAGAAAACGAAAAGGCTTGCTTTCCCAGATTCGCGAGAAAGCAAACAGCCAGATTTTCCGTGGATCTTCTAAATCTCCTGATTAAGATTAAGATTAATCGATGAAGATTAAGATTATCTCCTGATTAGTACGTACACGGTATGAAAGATAATAAATCAAAATAATTTTTGATTACAAACGATTAATCGAAATAATCCCTAATTCCTGATCAAATCAATTTTCGTCGCAGCTTTAATATACCCAATGTATATGCCAAAATCAAAAGCAGGAAACAGAAAAAAAAATCCACCATCTTATTTGATTCCAGCGTTGATGGAAAAAGAAAAAAAATCAATCGATCCCATATAGTTCTGCGGTACAACTTCGTGCATGATAACGTTTTACAGTAGAATATAATAGGGAAAGAGAAAGAGGTAGAGAAAGAGAGAGATTCCATTGATAAGAGTTATGTGGTTACATGGATATCATATGTTTGTATACATGGAGAATGGAAAACCAAAAGACTCCCGTTTTGGACCACACATCCATGGGCATGGGCCCTTTAACATAATTTTATTTTTAATCTTAGATTTATTAGTAAATAATGGGGACCCTAAATTATAAGTTTGAATTCCACTCCTAGTCATGTCAAAAAAAAAAAAAAGACTTCCACTCCTAGAGTCTGTTTTATGTCATATACGACTCTATCACCCACGATTTGTTCAGATTTATTAATCGACCAGGTGCAACACTGAAATCAGTAAATAACTTCACTTAATCGGTGCTATTAGTTGTGTTTGCATCACAAAAGGTCTTACTGTTGGTGTATTGTCACAGATTTTACGACCTTTAATTAGACCCTTTGACTCAACATTCAAGACTGTTTAGACAAAGATTCTGCACAACATCTAAGACTGTTTAGCACAACAAGCAAAGTAGTTGAAATGCATTCAAAAACTAGTTCACGCCATTTTTCCAAGAACCCAATTTTTTTTATGATTGCCATACGGACTTCCGCTCCACCTGTTCAGATGCCTTTGACGTATCTATTTTTTGTCCCATCATTCAACACCTCCTTTTCGGCATATCTATTTCGCAGGAATTTCACATAGCATATAATTTCTCTACCAGTAATGCAAAACACTAACCATTATGATTTCCTTGGACAATACAGGACCAGGGTTCTCTTTGGACGAGCCATCCATGCTCACCATTTACAATGTCTTCTCTCATAAAATATTCAGATAGGTATAGAGAGTCATTAGTATGCTCAAAAAAATTGCATTAATGCTCAACGCTGATCAACAAAAATAATACATCCAAAAAACATAAAAAAAAAAGAATTCGGAGACCCATATATTTTTCTAGAATTGTATTTTTTTTTCTTTCATTCAACATCTCTCATTAGTACATTCTGATCAAGCTAATAAGTTCATGAACACGATTAGAACTTGTTAAATTTATGATATATTAAATCGAATCTCTCTCAATCATGAACATCACTGCTCGCGTTTGTGACTACCCTCAACACAGGTTGCTTGGATTGCTAGCATCTTTTGGATTTCTGGGCATGGTCCTTGATCCTTGTCGAATATTTTGCGATCAATCGGTATGCTACATTCAGTCTTCCCTAAGCAGTACTGTTTCACAGAAAAACATAAAACAAGCTCAGAAATGTACCAAGGAAAGTAATTATAGTAGTAGTAGAAGCGAGTAGCCTTTTTTACCTGTTCGACAACTTTCTGGCTTGAAGCTGAAGTGCAGTTACCGGCACTAATGATTCCACAAACACCGGTAGGATTACCGAAGCTTGCGAAATCGATAGAGGCCATAACTTTGTAGTTAGGACACTTCAAGTGTGCCTTTGGCTTCATGTCATCTTTCAAAGCTGTAATCTTTGCATCCTGTCTTGCCCATGACTTGACTGTTGGTGGGTGGTATTCAGAAACAAAGCTACAGATTGTATCTCTTTTTGCAAGTACAATTTGAACTCCATCAATGTCACCTCCTTCTTCTTCGAAGATAACCAAAAGGTTATCAGATGGCTTCAAGAATGACCTTGGGATATGGTACCTGCAGAGAAACAAAGTGAGAGACATGCACAATTGCATCTGCATGGGAAATGTGATTACTGCAGCTGTAGTAGTACTTACTCTACTTGACTTGGCTTGCCAATAGGAGAAAGATAGGACACCCAGTAGCGACCAATGCTTTGTCCATTTACCCACACCATTCCTTTTCCCATGGTAGACATGTCAATAGCAGGGGGAGAGTCTCCTTCAGGAGTATCAAAGTATCTCTGCCATGATGTAAGAAAAAAATAAGCATCTTTTGCAAATCCAATTCTGGAATTGAATGAAACTTTGAGACAGTCTTGGTATTTAAGTTCGCAATACCTTGTACCAAGTAAGAGGCTTCCCTTTGCCCTTAGCACTAGACCATGTAGCTCTGTGAGATCCACCCTGTGTGAAGAGTTTGATTTTCTCACCCTCCATACCCACCTTATGGTTCCAGCCGTTGAATGAGAGGTCACGTCTTCCAGACTTCAAACCTTCAATAGCTACAGCGTGAACACCCGCCATACGATGCTCTAGGTATGCTCCACTATCCGGAAGTCCAACTGTCATTCCCAACAAGCTAATATCGTTGGTTCCTACCTTTAGATTTACGGGTGCTTTGAAGCTGAAACTCTTATCAATGTTGTTTCCATGTCCGTTTCCTGAAGGCATGAAAAAATCATAATATGAGAACACAAATGTTTCTGACAGAAATGGAACTTGGATGAAAAATTGCATTAGAGTAATAGAATTTCACCTATGTATTCTCCGTTTACGAATGCTCCCATTGCATGACCAAGATTTGCAACTTGGATGACTGGATGACTGCCCTCTAAGTCCTCACTCTTGACCTCAAACCTTGTGGTATACCAGAGGTAGTCAGTGGTGTCCTTGGTTTGTGCTAAGAGTTCCAAGGGTTCAATGTATTTAATTTTTGCATCATCAACTGTGGGGATAATTTCTCTGGTCATTTCCCATTTGACATCTCTGTTAGCTCTTTCTGATTTCTGGAAGGTCCTTGCATTGTGTTGTGCAACTACGGTTTGAGTGTTGTAAACAACAGTTTTGCAGTCAGGGAGAATACTGATAGAATGTGCGGGTAGATAGTATTGGTTTCCTCTGAAAGTAGCAGTTGCAGGTTCTCTAGTACGGTTGTTGTACAAGAAAGCTGCGCACTCACCCCCTGGCTTCTCGTAGATTCTTGCCTCAAGTTGATCACCCAGAATTTCAACAGAAATCTTATCACCAAACAACAATGCCTTCTTGCTTAGTCTCAAAGCAGTATGCAAATCCCTGAGGTGACCCCATTTTGGTTCCTTCTGAAGGCCAAAACTGTCAATTGGAGCTTCATCGTAGTAACGGGTGGTTACAAATGAGGATGCGGTTCTACCAAAGTTTGTCCCTCCGTAATACTGTTGACACAAACATGAGCACATTTTTTTGTCAGTACATTGAAAAGTTTCTGCATTTCTGATCAATCAAATTGTTGATATAAAAAAGCATACCATGTAGTAGTTAGCAAGGGTTCCATTCTTAGAGAAGAAACGAGCAACTGAGAATGCAAGATCTTCTGCTGATCTTGCAGATGGTGGATCTCCAAAAACTCGGTATCTGCAGCCACAGGGAAATAAGAGCTCAATAACATGAATGTGTGAAGAAATGTGCTATTTTTTGGAGTCAGTTATGGGACAATCATTTCACTTACTGAGCAGTCCAGTTTTCAGTCCACAAGGAAGGCTTGTTGGGTCTGTTTGGTCCAGTGAAAGTATCTCCACAGTTCCTTCCATTGCAGGTGTTGATCTGTGCATCATATAATGAATTTAGATATATGTAAGCATATTTCAGTCGTCATTACCGCAATCCGCCAACAATGTGACAGCAAGAGAATATGAACTTACAACTGGATCAGGAGCATCCTTTTGCTTGCACATCACCCATGGAACTCCAGTCTTCATGCCAACAGCCATGTTTCCAGCCCACTCAACGTATCTGGTTCCAAGACTCTTGTATGCCAATTGGACATTGTTATATTCGTTCTCGATCTGAGCTAAAATGATTGGGCCTCCTTGAGAAGCAAATAACTTTTCATCCTTCATCTTCTTAATGATCATTTCGGTGAACTGCTTCATGTGAAACTGCAAAACAAGGAGTAGTATGAGCAAAACTCTTTTGCCTAACATGTTATAATGTGCATAATCTGGTTCATTTACAAACCTTGAAGTTGTCTTCGTCCGCACGGAATGTTATTCCGGGGATTTCTTTAAGCCAGTATGGGAATCCTCTGCACAAAGCAACATTCCTTGAGAACCAATTCCGATCCAAAGACGAATAACATAATATAGTGAGAGATGAAGAAAAATATACCCGAAGTTCCATTCGGCTTCAATGAATGGCCCGATCCTGAGGACTACGTACATACCAGTCTTTTGGATAAGTTTGATGAATTTAACTATATCATACTTCCCTTCAAAATTAAACTGCATTGCAGAGATAAATCCATATTAGTCATCAAGCCAAGACATGGCATATATGACAGAATTGAAGCATATATGTATTGCATTACCTGTCCTTGTACGGGTTCATGGATGTTCCAGAAGACGTATGTCTGGATGACATTAAGGCCTCCGTGTTTGGCTTTGTTCAAGATCTCAGGCCATTCCTCTGGAGGACTACGAGGGTAATGAATAGAACCAGAGAAGAAAAGCTCTCTCCTACCATTAACCATAATAGACCTTCCATCAAATGTGACAGCGTTTAAATTGAGTTTTTCGTCATCTGAAACCACCAAAGCGATACATAAAGAAAGAAACACCGTTAAGAAAAGTAATCGCTCTGGTATCACCATTGCGAAAACGAACGATGTTCTTGCGTTTAAGGAGAAGTAGACGTTTCAGATGAACAAGAAGAAGAGGAAAAGAGGAGGATAGTTGAGTTGAAACTACAAAGATACTATGTTCATGATACTTTGGCCTAAAGGAAGTTAATATAAATTTCCATGGCACTAAGGCTTGAATGTGATGGGAGATTATATAGTAGTGGGATTGTAATAGGTTTAAGCTTGATTTTTACATGCTGTTTTTAGTTCTTGGCTCAAATTTCTTCTTCACAATTGTTATTCTCTGTCTCTACATTGTTTTTACCATATTAAGTCAGAAGAAAGAACGTGTTGGGCGTCTTTTAACTAAAATGGCGGGCAAAAATTTCTTGGTTCGTGGGTTCATGACACGTGGTTGTTAACGATCTCCGAAAATTCCTTCACTTCCTCATATTTCGTTTTTCTCTCTCCTATTTACAGACGTTCCCATTCATCAACGGAACATTACGACACGTAACTAACCGAAAAAAAAAAGAGTACAAAGTATCGGCCGGCTTGTAAAAAGAACAAAAAAGATAAAAGAGTACAAAGTATCGGCCGGCTTGTAAAAAGAACAAAAAAGATAAATAAAAAGGGGCGTTCCGAGAATCGAACTCGGGACCTCTTGCACCCAAAGCAAGAATCATACCACTAGACCAAACGCCCTTATTGTCTTTGATACAAATTTGTTCACATTTGAACCAAGTATTTCAGTTTCCCTCTTGTAAATCCCTCTTCTGGAGTCTAGTTGATAGTAGATTCACACCACGATGTCAACTAATCAATTGGTGATTATAAGGTATTAGAGACTCCACCTGCCGCTCCATCTGCTTACCTATCTGGTAATGGATCTCCAAGGCAACAGCTTCGAAACTCAGATATTAAAAAAAAAGAAAAAAAGAAACACAAATAAGAATGTTGTTACTCGCAAGAATGTTGTTACTCGCAAGAATGTTAAATATTTAGAGAAATGCACGTCTCATGGTTTTGGTTTTGGGACACTTGCCTTCACCACTTTAGGGGAATTGGGTGATGACTTCATAGACTTTCTGAAGCGCTTGCGTAATTATATGGCTAGCCATGATGAATGTTTGCGTCGGCGAATTCCTTTTTCATAGGGTAGGGGTAGCTATTAAAAAGGTGTTGGAGCATAGCTTGTTGCTAGGATTCCGACCAATTGCTTACCGGATGATAGTCTTTTCAAGTTGTAATTTTTCGGTTTTTTTTTTCCAGAATAAACATAAATATTCATTTTCCAAAACACAAATTAAATATTCGAAAATGAAGAATATACAAAACAAGAGAGACGATTTTAGATAGTATATTGTCGGGCTTGACAATTGTTATAATCGCTCCTCTTTTTAACGTTTTCTGGAATCCCTTGACATTTACTGATTTTTGCTAGTCTCTCGAAAGTGAACATGGAAAAAATGCAAGGTTTGAAACCCTTTTTATCCACGACAATGCAACAAATGTGAAACTGAGACTCTCTCTCGATCCTATATCGACCTTTGCCTGATAATCCCTTACCTTTATGCATCGTGATTGCCCAACATAAAATAAGCGATAACTGAGTCCGCTGAAATGTTATCCCCAAAGATGATATCCAACATTGTGATTGGTGTGATTGGAATCACACTCGATCCGTCATATACTCATGGACCGGTGTACTTTTCGAATTCCACCATAACAGCTACAGACATATTTAAGGGTGATTTCTCTTCATTTAAATACACAACATCCACAACGGTTCCCATCAAGCCATTATCCAAACCATATTGTGTGGATAGATTTTTACGCAACATCACCCTTACACCCTTTGACAACAACATAACTTCTTGCAACCCTTTAGCTTCATTGGAATCTGCACTCTTAGTTGTTTCACAATTGTTCTTCGAAGGAATACATGCAACATGGTACCCAAGCTCTTTAAAACATTGAAGGTTATAGCTGACAACATCAGACTTGGTGGGAAATAAACGAAGAGCATGCTTGAAGTTTTTCTTCTCTTCGATTATCAACATCGTGTAATCTCTTGCGTTAAACAGATGCCAATCGTGAAGAATAGACCTGCCATCACTTAGTCTTAACAACATCATCTTTACAAAGTGATTCTTCAACTCCCAATTATCGGAATACCTTATCAAGTCGGACACATTGCTCAAACACAGAGTAAGAGAGAGAGCCTTCTAGTTGCATTCTCTTCGGCCTTGAGCATATAAGGGAGTGTCAAAAACTGGTAATAGTTGTCGTATGTCGTCGAAGAGCACAATGAAGACATTTCCGAAAGGCTCACTGCTCAAAAAGATGCCTCTCAATAGAAGATCAATATTCACAAGCATCTTTCTTCCAATCATGTTGTATTCATCAATAATAATCAACTTTACATCTTTAAAATCCTCCTGCATAAGTCCACAGCAAAAACCAATAAATACCAAAAAAAAAAATTAAATGGCCCTAAAATAATGGGAAAAAACTACCTATTTATATGTATCTACATTATGATATTTAAAATGCTAATGATAAGTCATTGAACATTTCAATAGCATAAATCGGCAACAAAAAAAATAATTTAGATTCTATATTGAACATGTTAGCTAGTATAATATGAACATTCTCTCGTAATTTAGTATCACCATATCCTGTAATATTCATGTTAACTTAAGTGTACCCCAGCATCAATCTTATGATGGAAAATGTGATAACATGATGTCCATATATAAAAATGACATTGGCAGGATTACAGAAGATTCCTTGGGTGCCAACCAAGGTTAACATGTTATTGCGGGTGTCATCTATTACCATTCTCTTCTACTACGTTAATTTTATAGATCATCATGGGTCTTCATCAACCATTCTAAATGAATGAAAATGAATAACAACTTCGATATAATACGCAAAAATGTCAACTGACAAATCACTTCTAGAAGTACGTCTTTCTAAAGTACAAACCTAGATTTAGTATTCGTATAAACTCCAAAGTACAGTCAAAACACGAGCATGCAGAGCCACTAGCAGCGAAATGGAGGTTTCAGAATATATCTCTAAACAAGCTTCATGTCAGGATACTTCTAAGATTAGTTGTAACAGAATAACAAAAATCAAAGGAAAAATGCCACACAAATTATATGCTTTAGTGTTTACCATGCATGTCGGATACATGAAACCAAATGTTCAATGTAATCCTTGTAATCAAGAAAATAATATAAAGTACTCTTCTTTAACCTCACTATATGAAATTCTTGTTTATAATAATATAATAGACTATAAAACAACATAAGCAAATACCAAAGCGGGAGCATCTAGCATTTTTTTATCAAAACGTATGTCTGATATGCGTTATCCATATTCAGTACCTCATAACTGAAATTATTGGTATAATTTGGCAATTTCATAAAATTATTGGTCTTACTCACAATATTGAGGTCCTTGTACCTAAATCTTAGTGACTTTATGCATATATTCAAGATATTATGTCCTTGTAGGCTAATTAAATAAGATTCTAAAACAATGTCATGTTATCAAATCTCAAAATGCTTAAAATCTCAATAAAAGGTATTTGTTTATATGATGTACCTACATAAGGACACATTGTTCTGTCTCTTACATCTTGTATGAATTATTCATATCCGTTGTTACGGCAAGCTCATGGTGGATGGTTGCACCAATGATGTTGAAAGTCTCCATACCATTGAGAGCCATGATCCTAACAGATTTATCATTTCTTAAAAATTCCCTTGTTCAACGAACAATACCCAAGATAAGAGTTACTTTTCCTGTGTGCTCCTCCATTGATAATCAAACGAATAGTTGAACACGTTCTCACAGAGTGTACAACCATATCAAGTGTTGCGTGTTGTTGATTTGAAAAACAATAGGAGAAATATCTGGACCAGTATACAAGTGTTCCTCTCGCAATGTTTTTCCCAGCGTGTGGTGAATATAACATCATCGGCTATGAAAGAGGGATGTTGGAATCCTTATGACCAATTATGAAAAATATCAAAAGATCATAATCAGAGATCATTATCCAATGATGGCCCAAAATTGTCAACGCTGCCAACATCATCCAGTCATATAATGGTTCGTCTTCTGGATCACTTTCGCCTTCAAACTCATCTATTACCATGCCAAGATATGCAATTTGATTTTCAGTGGTGCGGCTAAGTCAAACATAATATTCCGACTACATCTGAAAATCTATTTTTGTTTCTTCAACGCTTTTGCAACACTATATAACATCATAACAATATTTGTTGTCTACAAAAGGACTCTCATTGATCATTAGTTGGCATGATATTTCCTGCCAATTAGGTGAAACCCTGACAACATCCTCATTACGAAACTTGCACCACTTTCTACGAGAAAAATAATGTTTTTTTGTCATTTCAATCAACGACTCTTTCTCAAACACATCTTGTCTTCCCAAATATCGGGAAAAAAAACTTAGGCTAGTACCTTGTGGTTCTCCATCATCACCATCTCGTCTCCACTGAAGATGCAAAGAGAATAAGCTAGCCTCACTCAAATTCAAAACAACAATTATTCTTGAGGATTCTTGCAAATGCCAACCCATCAGAAGGTGACATACTTCTTGGGCAGAAAAATCTCTTTCCGATGCATTTTTAACGAGGAAGCGTATTATTGCAGATGTGGAATCGCGACAAGGTCACTTATGGTCATCAATAATTCCTCGCAAAGCATCAATGAAATCCTTGGAGTTTGGTTTAGATTTTGTTGCATACTTGCTGATATATTAAGTAACATATTTTATTATTGTTACAGCTGACCAATCGATATTTTCCCTCCATGTTTGCATAACTGCTCTGTTATAACAAATGATTATTTCTTTGGCTAACAAATTTGTACATATTGTTATTCTCTGGCTCCTCGACAAGGTAGGATTCTAGTAGAATATAAACTTAAAACCTAAACCTACACACTTGTTTGCTCGTTGTCTTGTTTATCCGCAAACAATAATCTACACATCGAGTGTGTCGCATAATACAGTTCGCAAGAGATGCATAATCAACTTCATCGATAACCGAAGTCTTTATTCCAGGAGAAAGTCTCGGGTAGGCTATATATTTAATCTCATAAATGTATAGCAAGTTTTATGTCGGCCTGCCAGGCTCGCCACAACCTGCACTAGGAATAATCAACTTCATCATCATCTAAAAATTGGATCCAAATCCACTTTCTTTGCACAAGGATGATCTTGTACATCAATGGAGAATGTAACATCTGGATGTGCACACCATACTGTCAAAGTACTCACATAATATCAAACGATGTAATTGATCATCTGTTGCAATATGAGAAACCTCCGGTCCATCCTTAAACCACAAGAAACCGTGACATGGTCGCTCCCTCGATTTTTCCACTCAAACCTATACCAATGATCGACCACATAAAATTTATTCTTCAAATACTCCTTGAAAAATATAGGTACCCGATTCCGGAAGAACCAAGACACAACAATTGGATTCTCATTAAGTAGCCTTCATTTTTTTTTCTCGTTTTTTTTCCATTGGTTTCAGAGTTTCTAATGTGTTTTCTCGGTCAAGGAGAGCATACAGTTTAGGCTACTGCAAATCTTTCACACTTAAGGTAAAGAAGATAATAGGTAGCCCCAGTTGCTAGACCTTGCCTATGATATTCTTTAATCTAGTTTACCAATAAGCTCGAGTAACCCTTATCTACTTGGTAGAAACGCGTGATAATATCTGGTTGTCCCCATATGGAACCATGTCTCGAATAGCCTCTATAGAGATTTCACCATCATAAGAATGATTCTTAATATAAATAGACCCCAAGGACAAAGATCGCCACCTAGTTAATGAATTCAATGCAAAGTAACGAAACCTAGAGTCTAGGGAAAAGTGTCCATCATGAAGCTTCATTAAGTTTTGAAAATATTGGTATTCAACCTTTCGAATACTTGATTGTCTCAAATATGCACTACCTTAGGGGAATTTGAAAAGGCGTGGGTCTAACAACACCACCCAATATTTCGCTTAGCAATCTGTATGGACAAACTCCAATATACTTTTTATTAGAATAAACTAGACAGTTAGACTCAATCAATAAAAAGATATATCAAAGAGTTTATATCTCAATCTCTCGATTTGATCTTTACTCAAGCAAATTGAAATCTGCGAGTCTTTATCAAAGAGAGATAACTTGGACGGTACCAAAGACCAATGTCCAAGGATCAATCAATATCAATCAACAACCAAATGTTGGATTTCCAATCGATGATCTTTAACGCACAACCTGTATTATTTCAATTATATAAAAAATATAATGCGGAAAAGAAATAACACAGACACCAGAAGTTTTTTTAACGTGGAAACCGCAAATGCAGAAAAACCCCGGGACCTAGTCCAGATTGAATACACACTGTATTAAGCCGCTACAGACACTAGCTTACGGCAAACTAACTTCGGACTGGACTATAGTTGAACCCCTATCAATCTCCCACTGATACAAGGTACAGTTGTACTCCTACGCCTATGATCCCAGCAGGATACTGCGCACTTGATTCCCTTAGCTGATCTCACCCACAACTAAGAGTTGTTGTAACCCAAAATCATAGACTTGATAATAAACAGATCTGTCTCACACAGAAAAGTCTATAAAAGGATAAATTTTTCTCCCACAGATAAACCTTAGGTTTTGTTCTGTTGTTAGATATAAAATCAAGGTAACAGGAACTAATTGATAATCCGGTCTTATATTCCCAAAGAACAGCCTAGATTAATCAATCACCTTTCTACAATCCTTCTTGACTACACAAGTGGATTGTCGAGGAATCACAAACAGTGAGACGAAGATGTTTGTGACTTCTTTATCTTTCCTATCGGAGAACTCTCACGATCTCAAGCCCATCAATCGATTGTACTCGTACGATAGAAAATGCAATATCTGATCACACAACTACGATAAAGTAGTATCGGTATGACTTCACAATCCCAATGAAATCTTTAAGTCGTTAACCTGATTTTAGAGAAGAAAATCAAAGGTTAATGGAGATTGACTATAGCAGGCGCACTAGTAGCACACAGACATGTGGGGATTAGTTTTTCACAATGCTAGATGTCTCCTTTATATATCCTTCAAATCAGGGTTTTGCCTTAATTACAAAGCAATCCACATTCACCGTTAGATGAAAACCTGATTTAGATTCAAGCTAATATTTCTCAACCGTTAGATCGAAAACTTATCTTGTCACACACACTTGGGTAAATGTTTACTGGGTTTGTGAAAACCATGCCCAAACGTGTACGTGTATGTCGGTTCAATATAGTAACCCAAAAGGTTAACCATATGAGCATTTCATATTAACCTTGTTCTTCTTCATCATAACTAGTTCAATTGACTCAAATGAACTAGTTACAGAGTTGTTCAATTCCTATGAGATCTTATGTAACTACAAAAGACACAATTGAAGCAAATATGATTCGATTCGATTGAATCGTCTCATGAACATTATAGCCACGGTTTGCATAAAGAATTCCTTAGTAATTTAATGTTTCATGTTCAGAGCACATCTTTAGATCATAACCTCTAAAGTTCACAAACAAGTTCGCGAACTTAAGTTAATCAGGTGAGTTTTCCAATCTCAACAGAAATTCTCGGAAAGAGAACTTCCGCCAGTTCGCGGACTGAGTTTGCGGATTAAGCACACAAACGAGTATTTGGAAAATCCCAGCAGAAATTCTCAGTCGAGAACTTCCGACAGTTCGCGGACTGAGTCTGCGAACTAGGTTCGCGGACTTGGCAAGCCAATTCCACAATCCTCCCGATTTCTCTTGATCAACAAAGTTCGAAAAATTCGGTTCAAGGAATACATGGTTATGTAATCTAAACTCTTATTTCAATCATTGAGACATTCTCAGAGGACGCTACGTAGCCGTTATTCACAGACCGATTCACGTCAGAGCAATTCTCAAAGTGATTGAAACTTTTCATGACTTTCGTCACTAGGTGAAGATAAACTTGATCAAATTGAAACGCTTTACCAACACAGGATTTCGAGATAAAAGATAAGCAATGAATGCTCAGCTCGAAATGTCAAATGTGTATGATCTAGTCTATATAGCATACGACTTTTATCTCATAAGAAGTAAGAGATAGAAGAGATAGACTTTTGAGTGATAGATAAGTTCAAGTCTCCACATACCTTTTTGTTGATGAAGTTTCATGGTTCCTTGTATAGATCTTTGTCGTTGTATGATGAATTGCCATGAAGTCCTTGAGCTCAACTACACTTTTCTATCCTAATCCGAGACTTAGCTATGTAGGCTAGAAATCAAGACTTATAGTTTTGATCACTAACATTGACAAACATGCTTGAGATAGCAACGCATGCGAGGTTGACCGAGCTATGCTCAAACAATCTCCCCTTTTGTCAATTTTAGTAACAAAACTATCGATACATATGGAATACAAAAAAGATAAAATTTAGTGGCTCCTATTCCATAGTCTAATCTTCAACATTCCTTGAAATCTTCGTCCTTCCAAATACTCCAATGATTCCAAAGGTTGTAAGTGTATCACCATCGTTGTTGAAGATCTGTAGCTATAACAATGAGAGAAATCAAGATTCTCGATCATTATTATACAATGTCATAGTATTATTATATAACATCAAAGTCCAATTGTATCACGACTTTAACAATAATACTACGGTGATATGTATCACTCCCCCTCAGTCAATACTCTATCTCGATCATGGAAACCACTCCCCCTTACACAATGATCCGAAAACCATATGTATTTGTAGTGTGAATTACAATATTTTTTCCCCTTTTTGTCAATAAAATTGGCAAAGGTACAAGAATGGGATCATAATGAAATTTCCACAAGAGACATTTCATGACTAAAAGAAAAATACATACCAACTTAATTTAGATGCAATCTAATAGCCGAAGCTAACAGCATTCATCAAGGATTTTTAATATACAAGATAACCCCTATAAAATTCCACAGCCGCACTCCCCGCAAGATATTACCATTAAGCACAAGTTCAAAAGAACTCTCCCCCATTTGATGTCATTCCCAAAAGAACAACAAGAGCGACCTTAATTTCGAAAGAAAAGAAAGATTTTTTAATTGGACACCAAAAACCATGGAAATGATTTTCTATATCCAAAACTCAACCAAATTAATCACAAGTAAACCCATGATTAATTTAATCGGAATACGCAACTAAATCAAACCACAAAAATGATCAATTTAATTGATTGTGCTCAATATAAGAAAACTCACGGAGATGACTACCTTAATCGTTCAAATACTCAACATAAGGAAAATCTTACGGAATATACGACTACATCAACCAATAGAACATGATTAGTATAGCCATTCATATACTCAACACAAGAACTTGTGGAATATATGAAAAACTCAACTAGATTAATTACAAGAGAAACTATAATCAATCTAATTGGAATACACAACCAAACTAATCACCGAAGCAATCAATTTAATTGTCAAAAGATTTTGCTCGACAAAAGAAGACTTTCGGAGCAAATAACTAAATAACCAATCAAGATGATTAATTTAGTTCAAGAATGCTCAACATATAGCATGTCATGGAACAACCAACAAGGCCAATATTAATCGACATAGTTGTAAGGTGCTCAATATAAGATACACAATGGAGCCTTCACGGTAAAACATAACAAAATGTATCAATGAAGATCAATACCGTGGATAACATACAAGGATCTATTCTATTTTCCATCACTATTTGCATAACGACATAATAGACTTTATCCTTGTCAAACAAAAGATTTCATCCTATTTTCCATCAAATAAATGACTGCATAGGCATAAATTTTGTAACTGTCAAAAGTTCATTCGTCATTTCATCAATACGAAAACCAATTCATGAACGACTTTACTTTTGACAACATATGGGACCTTCAAGTTCACGGAAGCAAACAATACATATCCCATAAAAATATTGCAATACTTCAAAATCAAACAGATTAATACTGCAATAAAAATCTTTGCCCTTAAAAGGTAGAATCAATCTTTTTCGCACGGATTTATACCAAGAGTGGTTACCAAAAGCGTATAAAAAGATTTCCTTAACAAAGAAGAACATACAAAGTCATTGACGACTATGCACCATAGTTCACATGAGATGATTGTGAACACTCAAGAATATATAGCAATGTGAACTACTACCCATTCTCGAACTTCCTTCTTTATGATTCACCAATATCAGTCTTGTAACAGCCACAAAATAGCTTAGAATAGGATTTCTCCAAGAATCCCAGTGCCCAAGTCCAAGAGAATAGAACAAGTGCAACGAAACGGAGCAAACACTAAAAAACAAGAGACAGGACAAAGACCAATATTAACTCATTCAAATTCAATAATTCTCATCTCCATTTTGAAGGGAATTCAATAAGGAAGAGAATTCAAAAAGAATGAGGTAAATCTGAGTTCGGACGAAGAAGTTACGGCCAAAACAAGTTTACCGAATATCGACGTCAAGTATGCATATGGGTTTGCGAACTTAAACCCCTGGATTTTGATTTTGAATTTTGTTATGCATACTTGGTATGTGTACCATGTAGTCCAAACATCCTGAACTATTATTTTCAAACCTAAACATTTAAGAACCTTAAACACAGATCAAGTTACGTAGAAATGAACGATAAGCAAGATTATTATAAGTATTCTAAGCAAATAAAAGTAAAAATCTTTCTCAAGTTTATAGACATACATTTTTATATGAATCCAATAGAATTCTACCGCCTTACCGAACATACTCTATGTGCCCCAATTCTTGTGCTTCCCTCACCATATACAAAGCAGGGCATTCCTTGGTAAGGATGCACTTCCAACACAATCAAGTTGCGTTGGGGTTAACAAAGTCTTGCTCACCATAAGTGACCTTTGGATTATCATGAAAGAGATCACTTTTATAACCTTTCACATCCAAATCCATCTTCCCAAAGAACTCTTTATGTTCCAGCATCATGGATACTACTTTCTCCATAGTCATGGAACTTTCTGGGAGATCATTCCTTTTCACACTCAAACCATCATTGACTTTCTTTGGTATCCACTTTTGAGTGCGTTTAGGAACGACCGAAACCTTCTTCCCATTACTCTCTTCAAGATTTTACGGAAGAGAATTGGATTGACTATTCTTTTGCAAGTTAGTCTTTCTCCAATTGGGAGCATCAGATCTTGTCTTTGTCTTTACGAAGTTATCCTTTTGATAACCATTACGATTGTGAAAAGGCTTCGTATGACGTTTATAGGCAAATCTAGGATTATCATAACACTGATTCCTTTTCCTAAAGGTTGGACGTTTACAACCCGTAATGTCAATAGTGTTAGCCTTAACATATGATCCCGGTTTAACAACTTCTTTTGATACCCAAACAAGAATATCATGAAGTTTTTCATTCCTTATACGAAAACGACATCTCCTTTCCAGGTGACCATTGTTTCCAAAATAATGACAAATATAAGGAACGTTCTTACCCGGATTCATGTGTGCTGGTTTTGGAAGTTGATATACTTTTCTCTTTTGAAACTTAACTTTTGGAGAAGGTATTTCACTTTTGCCATCAGTGGAAACCTTTTGTTGAGAAGAATCACTAGCCTTGACAAATTTTACCTCTTTGCTAGTACTTGGAGCATCTATTCCATTATAGCCCAACCCTCGTGTATCACGGTGATTTTTACTTGCTCCTAGCATAGCGAATAATTTGCTTGAACTAGTATTGAACTTTTTCAAGTCATCTTCCAACATCTTGATTTTATCAAGAGCAGCAGCTAAATCATCCTCAAGGCGTTTTTCTCGAGCGCTTTCTCTGTCGTCAAAACTTGTTTGCTGGGAGTTAAACCTTGCTTCAGACTCTGCAAATTTCTCTTCCAACAAAAAGTACTTTTGATAAGATTATCACATTCAAGTGACTTCATACGTAGGTTTTCCTCAGAATCGTTGCGGATCGATTCGCAAGAACGATTCGAAAAATAAACACCTGCGTAACATCTTCTCAATTTCTTGTTTTCTCGACAGAGAGGAATCAGAAGAGGTGAGACATGAGAAGTTGTAATCTTCTTCATTTTCCATGAATCCAAAAACTTAACATACTCTGAG
Source organism: Papaver somniferum (assembly GCF_003573695.1). NCBI lineage: Eukaryota > Viridiplantae > Streptophyta > Magnoliopsida > Ranunculales > Papaveraceae > Papaver > Papaver somniferum. The sequence continues at coordinate 75,172,171 of NC_039358.1, forward strand.
ACTTCCTCATCAACATCTCTATCAATATCTGAATCACCTTCATCAGAAAGTTCATCCAACTGTTCTTCTAGGAGAGTTTCCCAATCAACAGTTTTTACATCAAGAGAATGTTTAGATATTGACTTAGACGTGACAGTTCTCTCAGGTGAATCCAAGCTTTTAGAATCATCTGGTAATTTTTGAACGGGTACGTTATTAGAGATAGAGTCGTCCATAATCAGATCGCTACAAACACAGACTTATAAGGTCTTTAACGTGTTTGCCTGCTCTGATACCAATTGAAAAAGCGGGGGTCTAACAACACCACCCAATATTTCGCTTAGCAATCTGTATGGACAAACTCCAATATACTTTTTATGAGAATCAACTAGACAGTTAGACTCAATCAATAAAAAGATATATCAAAGAGTTTATATCTCAATCTCTCGATTTGATCTTTACTCAAGCAAATGGAAATCTGCGAGTCTTTAACGAGGAAACCGCAAATGCAGAAAAACCCCGGGACCTAGTCCAGATTGAATACACACTTTATTAAGCCGCTACAGACACTAGCCTACTGCAAACTAACTTCGGACTGGACTATAGTTGAACCCCTACAGTTGTACTCCTACGCCTCTGATCCCAGCAGGATACTGCGCACTTGATTCCATTAGATGATCTCACCCACAACCAAGAGTTCTTGTAGCCCAAAATCACAGACTTGATAATAAACAGATCTGTCTCACACAGAAAAGTCTATAAAAGGATAAATCTGTCTCCCGCAGATAAACCCTAGGTTTTGTTCCGTCTTTAGATATAAAACCAAGGTAACAGGAACTAATTGACAATACGTTCTTATATTCCCGAAGAACAACCTAGATTAATCAATCACCTCTCTACAATCCTTCCAGACTACACAAGCGGATTGTCGAGGAATCACAAACAGTGAGACGAAGATGTTTGTGACTTCTTTATCTTTCCTATCGGAGAACTCTCATGATCTCAAGCCAATCAATCGATTGTACTCGTACGATAGAAGATGCAAGATCAGATCACACAACTACGATAAAGTAGTATCTGTCTGGCTTCACAATCCCAATGAAGTCTTTAAGTCGTTAACCTGATTTTAGAGAAGAAATTCAAAGGTGAATGGATATCGACTCTAGCGGGCGCACTAGTAGCACACAGATGTGTGGGGATTAGTTTTGCACAATGCTAAATGTCTCCTTTATATATCCTTCAAATCAGGGTTTTGCCTTAGTTACAAAGCAATCCATATTCACCGTTAGATGAAAAACTGATTTAGATTCAAGCTAATATTTCTCAACCGTTAGATCGAAAACTTAGCTTGTCACAGAAACTTGGGTAAACGTTTACTGGGTTTGTGAAAAACAAGCCCAAACGTGTACGTGTATGTCGGTTCAACATAGTAACCCAAAAGGTTAACCATATGAGCATTTCATATTAACCTTGTTCTTCTTCACCATAACTAGTTCAATTGAGTCAAATGAACTAGTTACAGAGTTGTTCGATTGCTATGAGATCTTATGTAACTACACAAGACACAACTGAAGCAAAGATGATTCGATTCAATTGAATCATCTCATGAGAATTATATCCACGGTTTTCATAAAGCATTCCTTAGTAATTTAATGTTTCATGTTCAGAGCACATCTTTAGATCATAACCTCTTAAGTTCACAAACAAGTCCGACTCAGTAGAAATTTTCGGAAAGAGGACTTCCGCCAGTTCGCGAACTGGGTTCGCGAACTAAGCATACAAACGAGTATTTGGAAAATCCCAGCAGAAATTCTCGGTCGAGAACTTCCGACAGTTCGCGGACTGAGTTAGCGAACTAGGTTCACGGACTTGGCAAGCCAATTCCATAATCCTCTCGATTTCTCTTGATCAACAAAGTTCGAAAACTTCGGTTCAAGAAATACATGGTTATGTAATCTAAACTATTATTTCAATCATTGAGACATTCTCAGAGGACGCTATGTATCCGTTATTCACAGACCGATTCACGTCAGAGCAATTCTCAAAGTGATTGAAACTTTTCATGACTTTCGTCACTAGGTGAAGATAAACTTGATTAAAGCGAAATGCTTTACAAACACACGATTTCGAGATAAAAGATAAGCAATGAATGCTCAGCTCGAAATGTCAACTGTGTATGATCTAGTCTATATAGCATACGACTTTTGTCTCATAAGAAGTATGAGATAGAAGAGATAGACTTTTGAGTGATAGATAAGTTCAAGTCTCCACATACCTTTTTGTTAATGAAGTTCCACGGTTTCTTGTATAGATCTTCGTCGTTGTATGATGAATCGCCATGAAGTCCTTGAGCTCAACTAAACTTTTCTATCCTATTCCGAGATTTAGCTATGTAGGCTAGTAATCAAGACTTATAGTTTTAATCACTAACATTGACAAACAAGCTTGAGATAGCAACGCATGCGAGGTTGACCGAGCTATTCTCTAACAGAATTGATATAGAAATGTCATAGTTATATATCCTTCTTTCGTGAACTCATCCATAACTTCACTAGTGAATGGAAGCTCTATAGTAATCTGATCTACTTCATCAATTTCCAAATCTATCCTGATACATCTTTGTTGAACAGGTTGTATAGACGCACTAATGGTACCTACTATTCGGAACTCATCGATGTGAAGACTTGTTCCTGCAACTATGGAGGTCCGTTGTAGTCGTCATTTTCATGGGACTGAATTAAGAAAAGATTGTATAAGATTAATGCAAGAGAAATGCAATGGACATTCAATGAAGACACCCAGATACGAAAGCCCTGACTATGAAACCTTCCAGTGTATTGAATACATGAAAAAATTTAGGAAATTGGCATCAAACATCGCATAGTGCAGTGAGTATGATGTATGAGCAATAATTATGAGGGCTAACAAACTGCATAAATGTACCAACAAGTATGCAAAAATGCATATGGCATCAGATATGCATAGGTCAAGAAGGAAACACAAATTAAAAAAGATAATTAATTTGTTTTCACGTGGTGTTGAAATGAGGTGAAAAGACGAGGGTACCAAAATACACCACAATCTTTTATTTATCAACCTATAAATTTTCTACCGAATGTGATCGTCTATGGACAGATTCGAGACAATACAACAAATTCGGTTCACACTTCATGTGATCGTTTATGGATACGAGATCGATACAATACAACAACAAGGTCACTTGTGTGATTGACTATGGATATAAGATCGAGATGATACGACAACAAAGTGTGCACTTGATAATAGATTCGGTAATAATCGAAACTCTATGGGATCAATATCAAGTGTTACGGAATTAACGTACAAGTGCAATTTACTTTAATTATAATGAAACAATTAGAATGTTGAATAGTAAAGTAAATGGCACATCAAGATTTTGTTAACGAGGAAACCGCAAATGCAGAAAAACCCCGGGACTTAGTCCAGTTTTGAAAACTCTTAGAATTAAGCCGTTATGCAAAATATAATACCAACTTCGTATAGTTGAGACCAAGCAGACTACCCCTAACTACTTAATTTTGTCATTATCCTTGCGCCTTCGACTTCTAGAGTCACGCACGTGAATAGAAAGTCCTTTGGATCTTTTTCCAAATAACAAAGGAAGAATCTATTTGTTAACCACTCTAATCAATCTTGCTAAAAGATATTTGATGAGTTATTGACAAAGGCTCTTATGTTTAAGCTAATAAACTCCTTTGTCTGGTTAAATCAACATAAATATTGATTACTGAAATAATTAAGTTCTAGATTCGCAATCAATCAGTATAGATCTCAAAGAGAAACTATAAAGTGATGCCCATCTCACGCAACTAATCAATCAACTCTATCAAAGATAAACCAATTCTAGTTGGATCCCAGTAGATCAAGGTTTGTGCACTAAATCCACAAGATACGAAAACTCATAAGAATTCTTCTTCGTCTTCAAATCTTTTATTGCCTTCAAATACCTGCACAACAACACTTGAATATCTTGTGATCAATAACGTACATAAAGGAGTCTTTTAACAATGGATTATCACAAGATGTCTTTAGATAAGACGGTTCTAAAGATCCCGTCGATACTTTGTGTTAGATCACTGCTCGGTCGAACTCGTAAGTGTTGCTATCTCAAGCTTTTTTGTCAAGTTTAGTTGATCAAAACTATAGTCTTGATTTCTAGTCTACTTATAGCTATATCTCTGATTAGGGTAGAATGTGTAGTTGAGCTTTAGACTTCACGTCATTCATCGATTGAAGAAGAAGATCTACTGAGGAGAGCTTGGAGGAACTTCATCATCAAAAGGTTTGAGGAGACTAAAACTTATCTATCACTCAGAAGTCTATTATATTCTGTCTCCTAATGAGACTAAGTCGTATAGCTATATAGACTTTTATATTATACACATTTGATATTTCGAGCTGAGTTTATCTCTGGTATCTATTTCTCGAAATATGGGTTGTAAGCTTTTTGCTTTAACTATGTTCATCATTATTCTTGACAAGTTTAGTTGGAAATAATTTATTTGTTGGAAACTAAATGTTAAGTCAAAAGATGATCATGTGAAAATTTCCTTGAAATATCTTACATGATTTGTATGAGACAATCATTTGATGTCGACTTGGAAAGTTTCGTATTGATCATTCGATCACTTGAAAATTACTTGAAGCTAATAGTTTGTGTGAGATAGCTATTGTCGTCTTCTAAGGATGTTTCAATGATTGAAATGGGAGTTTAGAACAATTAACCATGTCTAGATACAGTATGGTATGCATACCTAGTATGCGAACTGTATTGTTTTGATTTAGGTACGGGAACCTTGTTTGCGTACCTAGTATGCGAACGGTTATACCTGAGTTAGGTCCGGGACTGCTATTTGCGTACCTGGTTTGCGAACGGATGGACATGCCAAGATCCGGAGCTGTTGTTTGCATACCTGGTTTAAGTTCTGAAATTGGTTAAGTATGATTCTCATACTCATGAACTAAACATTTATGAATTAAGGAATGCAATCTTTACAAACCGTGGCTTAATGTTTATGAATTGATTCTTGTATAAATACTGTGTACACTTACGAATTAATCCGATTTTATTTCAATTGGTTCATATATATTTCTATGAGATAGTGAACAATTGAACAACTCTACTTGAAACACAATTAGATTCATTTGATTATCTTTCATGATTGATTGATCATCATATTTGATCTAGAAGTGTTAGATGAATGTGGTTAATACAAAAGTGTTCATATGGCTAACTTCGGTTAACTTTTATTGAGCCAACTCAATATACACATTTAAGTACGGTTACCTATATCTAAATGAAGGTATATTTCATTTGTGTGTAACAAGCTAAGACCATCTAACGGTGGAGATAGATTGATTTATTTTAAAGCATACTTAGGTTAAATATTAAATCAGGTTTTCATCTAACGGTGAATAATGAATGCTTTATTACTAAGCTCTCTTAGCTTTGACTGTAAGCAAACCCTGATTTGAAATACTATATAAGAGAGAACTCTAGCAACTGGAAAACCTAATCCCGGCACTTTCCCGTGTCCTAGTTGCAAATTAGAGTCCATTCTCCTTTAACCTAGGTTTTTCCAAAACCCTATTAGGTTAACGACTTGAAGACTTCATTTGGGATTCGTGAAGCCAGACCCAACTATTTTCTCTGTAGTTGCGTGTTGTGATCTTACTTGTTCTATCATGTTGAGTATTATCTTCTCTAAGATTTGCTCGAGATTTATCTCCGATAGGTAAGATATAAAAAGTAGTCACAAAATTCTTCGTCTCAGACTTTGTGATTCCGCGGTTTCTACCACCATATAGTTAAGTTATTGTGAGGTGATTGATATTTCTAGGCTGCTTTTCGGGAGTATAAGACCAGATTATCAATTAGTTCATGTTCACCTTGATTTATCATAAGACGGAACAAAACTTCATAGGTACTTCCGTGGGAGACAGATTTATCTATCAGAATAGACTTATTTGTGGGAGACAGATTTGTTTATAAGTCATCGACTTTGGGTCGTAACAACTCTTAGTTGTGGATGAGATCATCTAAGGGAATCAAGTGCGCAGAATCCAACATGGTTCTAGAGGCGTAAGGAACGCGAGTGTACCTTAAATTGTGTGAGACTTGGTTAGGGATTAACTGCATTCCAGTCTGAAGTTCACTTGTAGTATGCTAGTATTTGTAGCGGATTAATACAGTGTGGTGTTCAATCTTGACTAGGTCCCGGGGTTTTTGCATTTGCGGTTTCCTCGTTAACAGAATTTCTGGTGTTTGTGTTATTTCTTTTCCGCATTATATTTTATATAATTGAAATATCACAAGTTGTGCGTAGTTCAATCAATTGACAGATCCGACCTTGATTGTTGGATAGGAATTGATTGGCACTTGGGTATTGGTCTTTGGTACCGTCCAAGTTATTTCTCATATCAATTAGGCTCACATATTTTATCTGTTTGATTGCAGATTGTATTGAGGAATTGAGATTAAACTCTTTGATATATCTCTTGATTGAGCTCGCGTTTAAGTTGGTGCTCTCGGAATTATATTGGAGTTTGTCAATATAGATTGCCGAACGAATTATTGGGTGTGGTTGTTATACCCCCGCTTTTTCAATTGGTATTAGAGCAGGCAAACACGCTAGGACCTAATAAGTCTGTGTTTGAAGAAATCTGATTTTTATGGATGAGTCTATCTCTAATAACGTACCAGTTCAGAAATTATCAGATGTTTTTCAAAGCTTAAATTCACTTGAGAGAACTGTCATATCTAGGTCAATATCTAAACATCCTCGTGATGTAGAAATTGTTGATAACTGGGAAACACGCCTAGAAGAACAGCTGGATGAACTTTCTGACGAATGTGACTCAGATATTAGAAGAGATGTTGATGAGGAAATCTCAGTGTATGTTAAGTTGTTGAAACTGGTGGAAAAGTTGATGACTTCTTCTATCACTCCTTTTCTAACCCATATCTGTCGAGAAAATAATAAATTGAGAAGAATTTACTCAGGTCTTTATTCTTGGAATGACATTAACGATTCGATGCTCAAAGATCGTGTGAATGACCTAAGTAAAAAGTCACTTGAATGTGATAATCTTCGTCAAGATTTCTATAAGTTGGAAGAAAAACTTGCAGCAACTGAAGCAAGGATTAACTCCCAACAAATAAGTTTTGATGACAGGGAAACTGCTTGTCTCGCTCGTGAAAAACGCCTTTAGGCTAATTTAGCTGCTTCTCTTGATAAAATAAAGATGTTGGAAGAGGACTTGCAAAATTCAATACTAGCTCAAACAAATTAACCACTATGCTATGAGCAAGTAAAAATCATCGTGATACACGAGGATTGGGATATCAGGGAATAGATTCTCCAAGTATTAGCAAAGAGGTAGAATTTTTCAAGGCTAGAGATTCTTCTGAAAAAAAGGTTTCTACAGATGGCAAAAGTGAAATACCTTCACCGGCAGTTGCTGATGCGTGTCATAACCACAACAAATTAATCAAGATATTTCCCACTAATTAACTGGTAATATAGCGGTAGTAAGAGATCGTTCCCACATAGAGCTGTGTAATTGATAGGTTATTTGAATCAGCAAAACAAAGTAAAATACAATGGGGTTTTGGTTTAAAGTAGATAAAAATAATAAAACGACAATAAGATGAAAGAGATGATCAACGAATCCTTCATCGTTATCAAGCGTTAATCGGATCAGTATACTTATCTATCTTCCGTTAGAATCGTTCATCACCAACCTAGAATAACATCTAGATTAGTGTTATCCCCAAAACTCCTTCTATCACTGGATACGGAAGTTCTCGACTACCAGATTCTATTCAACGAACCACCAAGTAGTAGATCACTCAAGATGTAATCCATTCGAACACTTTAAGCTTTGTGAATTTAGGTTGATCCCAGTAGTTGAACTCTTAGATCAAGGTCCACTTGCTGATGTTGTCTTCACTCGCAATTTCTCCACGGAATCCCTCTGTAAGGTCTCACGATTTCTACTTGTGTAGAGAGTCAATCGATAATTACTTATCTCATAACTTCTACTAACAATAGAATGATCAATAGACTAATCTAGTTGCGCACCCAAACCAATCTAAGAATCAATCATAAACCCTAGATATAGAAAAGACAATCGATGATAATTAAAACTTCAAACAAAATTGTATTAACAAATCAGACTTCACGTCTAGAACATTGAATTCATCCTTAATCAACAAAGGTTTAGAAACTCATGATTACACAATTATTCGGTTTCCCCCAAAGGGGTAAACCCTAGGTTTTTAATGAAGAACGAAAGTATAATATGAGATGTAGAGATGTGTATAGAATTGTTGTGGAAGTCCTCTTATATAGTTTTCATGAGATCTAGGTATTAGAATTCATCCGGGACCAAGTTTCCTTGATTTGGAAGTCAAAATACGTCAAAAGAGACCCCATAGGTTTGTCTCAGTCGGCATTGTCGAATACCCTAAAGCAATGCCGAAAGTTGGGGTCAAAAATGCACCTTTTCTGCCCGAAATATGGTCCCTTTCGGTATTGCTAAAGCAATGCCGAAAGTTGTGTTGTAGATTGCAGTTTTACGTCTCGACTGTTTTGGTTGTAACTTCTTCGTCCGAACTCGGAATGGCCACATTATTTCGCCATTCTCTTCATAATTGAATTATCTTCAAGATGGTGATAAGAAATCCTTAATTTGGATGAGTTGAACTTGGTCTTTTAGTCCTTTTTATGTTTTTCGACCTTCTTTGCTCCATTTCATCGCACTTTTTCCACTTCTTTCGGCTTTAGACACTTGGATCTTTGAGAACTTCACTTTATATCTCTTTTGAATATCTTTTCAATCTTCTAAGGATGATTCACCTGATATGACACATAAACTAGAAAATAGTCATAATAACAAGTAATATGTAAGAATTATAGCTAAAACAAGTATGGAATTGACATTCTAAACATGTAAATTAAGTACTTATCAAATTCCCCCACACTTAGCTTTTGATAGTCCTCGAGAAAACTACCTAAAGTACAACAACTCCATGTCATCGAGGATACGGTTACACTTAGCGCGTATAACAAGCCTTTAAACCCCTAGGTGTCCCTAGTGGACGAGTTATAGTCTCGTGAGGGCTTACAAGAGATATATACCCACAAAACCTATTCCAACTTCAAAGAGTTCCAGTTTCCCAAGCATCCAAAGAGATATGAGGACATAGAGTTTTTGCATACTAGTAATAAGAAGTTAGAAATACCAAAGAACATATTCTCATTCTTAAATGTTGAGTGAGAAATAACCACACCATAATGAGAGAACGCGTGTTTGAGAGCGACCAATAAGCATTTCGCCTCGACTTCTTCCTCACTTAAAAAGATTTTATTATAATTGCACTAAATAAGACGGCTTTTTTATGGGTCTCACGTGTGTGCAGGTAGGAATGAAGAGAGAAATCCTATACACGTTGAATGGTGAGAAGGAAACCTTCCGAATTTTTTATGGAGACTCCACAAAATCGTGGAAAATAAAGATATTTTTCTGATGATCTCAAAGAAAGGAAATCAACCATTATTATTAAAAATAGAGGATGAGAGTACTTAACACCTTCACATCTGATTACAATGATGATAACACCACTCTCATAGCATCCAATAGAAACATAGTCTTTCGGCTCGTCTTCTTCATCTTCGGTCTTCAACTGTTGATGATAAATTCTTGAACTTCATAAAACTTTGACAATTGTAACTCTTTTCCTCTATTCCTTGTTGCTTGAAACTTCCTTATAGATTTTTTTTCCTTCCCAAAGGCTTTATTAAATAAAACAATATAACAAATTTTTCTTGTCATTTTTTTTTTTTGAAGACAAGAAAAATAATACAAAAATAACAATGGAAATAGCCATAGATGAAGTACTTTATCACTTGATTCTTCACAACTTGTATTGTCTCGTATCATAAACTTCAATAACTCTCATCTTTTGGTTTTTTTTCGCTCTTGTAAATAAGTCTTCATACTTGGATATAGAATTCCGCTCTTTACGTTTAAGTCTTCAACATGTATATAAAAATCTGCTCATGTATATGTTGATTTACTTGGATATGAAATGTCGATCTTCCTTGAATTGTTGCTTGTAAACCTCAAACGTCTTCAACTTTCCTTGTAAATTTTGATGTCGCTCCACTAGTTGATGATGATGGTGTTTCTATGGATCTGTTGTTGGCGAGAGAAAGAATGGTGCTAACTGCAAATCAAACTACAAGAAGGTGGTTTTCATCTATAGACGACACCCTCATGATTGACAAAATTATCACTCAAGAGATCAAAGAGTAGTGCTTCTATTGGTGGGAGTTTGGGTACACCATTATACCAGGAATTAACGTACGGTGACACGCACTCAAAAGAAAGCTCTTTAGTCAGCTACGAAGAAATCTGGTATGGTGCCTCAGTTGATATGAAAAATAGGTAGTCTCCACTAATGATTGATCATCAACTCTAATAATGCATTTCTCCCTGCTCCTGATTTGCATCACCGGCATGATTAAATCCATTTTTAACACTCTAACAAGCAAGAAATCCGAACGTAGTTCCCTAACACTTCCAAGTTCAGTTATGTTGGTCAGAATTCTCTATGTAAACATACCTAGAAGTATGCTAGTGACTCTAAAATCTCTACAAGTTGGAGGTTTTATGCAAAATTTTTGAAAAATTGACTCAAAAAGGCTAAAAACTCTATATGCAAAATATCCAAACACTCCCCCACACTTAAACTTTACATTGTCCTCAATGTAATTGACTCATCCTAAGTAAAATAAAGGTGGGAAATCCTAATATGATATGCAAAAGAATAAAAATAAATAAAAAAATATAGAAATACAAAACCTATGGGTTGCCTCCCATTAAGCGCTTAGTTTAACGTCCTCAGCCTGACCCGCTGGTAATCGTCCATAGACCAACAATCTAAAGATCTGGTAGTCTGCCCAGAAAACAATTTGCAATTCTAGTAAAAGATTCATGAAAACATTAGCACAAGATATAAATATTGAAGCTATCATTATTGAAGTTTTCCCCACACTTAGTCCTTTCTACACTCGAAAGTGGATAGAGAACATAAAACATGAGTACTTCAAAAGGTTCTTCAGCTTGGTGAACCTGCACAATTCTAGAATCAAACACATCAAGTGGTGGATACTTAGAAGCAAAATAATCCGTTAAAACTTTGGAAGCACACAATTCTAATCCTAAGTGAGGTATTTTCCTAAAAGTTGGGTTAATAACTCTTTGAGAATCTACTTTAATTGGATGGAAAGGATCAATAGATATAGAATTATGTAAAAGATTAGACAAACATTGTTCACGATCCTCATCTTTTATCTCTAGTGAATTATTTACTTCAAGTATATCGTGGTCCTTTATCGAACTATTATTTTCTGCTTCAATCGAAATCTCAGCACCATTATATTCCAAGACAAGCTCAATTGGGTCTTCCACAAATTTAATCAATTTGGTTTCTTTCTCAATCTCTATCTCTTCAACAATCTCATCATCACAATCGAAATCCTCTTCAAAATCGTCAATAGCGAAACGACGTTCGAATTCCATATCTATAGCCTGGTTAATTTCATCAAGAATATTTTGTGATGCACCGGCTTCCTCCAGTTGGTTGTATCACGCATATAGTTTTCTGACGTTAACACGCTTTCCACCGTTATACACAATCTCCTCTTTTGGAAAGAGTGAAGGAAAAACATGATGAAGAGGAGTAAGTTTTGATTCAGTATCATAACTTTTTAGTTCCAAATTCTCTATCATCTGCACATTACAAGAAAACAATTGATCAGAAGCTTAACTATCCTCCCATCCCTTTGATTGCTCACTTACATACTGATAGACACATTTTTGTGTCGGAATTGTCCTCATCGTCTCTATTGTTAGTGCTTGATTTTCTACTTATTATGGTGTTTTTATGTTTGTGTATGTGTTTTTGGAGAAATACATTTATGTGGAAAAAGTTGCTCAAAAAGTGCTATTTGGACCCCCGGAGAAAAGTATTAAAGGCACCCTCATTTTGGATAAGGGCACCCCAGGCACCCCATGATGTTAAAGGCGCCCGTGTTTTGGATCAGGGCACATCTTCTTCTTCATTTCAAATTTCAAATTTGGCGGGAGATAGTGCAGACGCAGGCAGAATTAGGGTTGAAGTTTTGATCGTGTTCTAGGGAGATTCAAGGGCTGAAACTCATTGGGTTTGTCTATTTTGATCCAATAGAGATATTAATGATCGTCTTTTATACCAGAGTTGGATAGAACGGTGGATATAAGGGTTGAACATATTCCCGGGTTTCTTCCTGCGGAAACTCTGTTAAGATTTTGGTTACGTTGGAATGAGACTCGAGCACTGGATTTGGTTTCTTTGGGCCTGTTTTGACCAAACATGGATGGTATGGTCGATGGTTTCGGTTAGAGTTGGCTGCATCATGGGATTGAAACAAACAGAGCAACACGTTCGTGGGAGAGTTTTTCACGGGATTTGCTATGAATTTCGTGTGCTGCTGGGACTCTAATTCGTGTGTTTCTCATGTTTGGAAAGTGCTTGGTCGCTGCAGAGACGTGAAGGAGTTAAGTAAGGAAGTTTTACCACTGTTTAACAGCGTGAGAAGAGAAGAAAGGGAAGAAAATATTCCCAAGGAGATATTCTTTACTGCCGAGTAAATGGAGAATTATATGGAGTTATGACGGGATATTTCGGTGTTGTGAGGCTATATAAACTATTGAGGAGCAATAGAAGGGGGGATGGGGAGTTAGGGGAAGAAACATAGCGTAGAATAGGAAGTTGCAGAGTTTCTCTGCTGCTGCATGAAGAAGAAAATGTGAAGAACATTGCACTATCCAAGACAGTCGTAAACCACTTTCGTATTTCCCTTCAATCGCAACAGTTTCTCAGCGACTGCACAACAGTCACTGCTACACTTTCCTTTCATCGTTCTTAGCAACAGTTGATCTGCAACGTTTATTTGCGTTGCAGTTTTCTGTTTTATTGTATTTTCACCTCTTGTAAGCACTTTTGAGCAATGAAAAAATATTTTGAGCGTGTTTCCAACATGAGGAGTTAAACCCCATCATCGGGATAATGAAGGAAGCCAAATTTCACTAATGCGGTAATTATAGTAATTTTTTTATGACTAATTTCACAGTATTTAATTGAATCATGATTATCATTGAATGGTTGTCATTTCAATTGATGGGTTATGCTTGCTTAAATGTTTTGATATCCCATGCTTTAGAATTACATCCATTACTTTCGAAATCTATTTTAGGCAATGAATTAGAGTCAATGAAACTTTATATCATGAGCTATTATTGTTTAAAATTGGTATTTAAACTGCATGAAATTGAAGTCTAGTGGAATTCTGAGTCCCGGTCATATCTTCATCTTGTATACATATTTTCTTATTTCTTTTATTTTAGTTTATTAATTCTTAATGTAGTTGCAAAAAATCCTACAATACACCCCTTATATGATTTCATTGTTGATCAACTCATTTTTAGGTTTACACTCTTAATTTTATTGGTTAATTTCTGAATGTTCTTACAAGGAAAATAAAGAAATCAAGAATGATCTCTGCTCTGAACTTTCTCTCTCCTATTTACTTGTCTCTTACTCAAAAAAGATCTCTCTCCTCTTTACAACTCGAACGACTATTTATAAGAAAATACATAGTGAATGACAGCTAATCTGTCCTTTATTTTTGGATATGGTTTGCGACATTCTCGCAACCTTACAAATGTTAATTTCGCAAGCTTTCTAATTTTCGCAGGACTATCATATCTTTCTCATGATCCTTGCTGACGTCGTTTCTGAAATTGTTCTGCGACGCTATTGTGTTGTACCATTCATAATTTCGCTGAGACATAATTGTTGGGAGATTCTGATCCAACATCTTGCCTCTTCTCATATCTTCTCTTCAAAGTAGAGAATGATGTGAGAAATGCCGCAACTGCTTATCTTTTCATATTCTGCATTTATCACACGTATTCTTTCTTCCATTTATTTCTCGACACGTCTTTTGTAACCGTTACTTTTAAACCTCTTATATATTTCCATATTAACCGTGTTTATTTTCTCGAGGAAAAATTTCCTCTATATATATTCCTTTTCATTCTCTTTTTCTTTCTTTTTATTCTCTTCTTCTTTCTTTTTATTCTCTCTGCAACTTCATCGTTCTTCTGCAAATTCCATTATTGCAACTTTTCTTCTTTCCTCTTCAATCTTTTTAAGTTCTCCTTCATCTTCATACTAGATCTTCATAGTTTGTGATCTTCTTCGAGACAATCTCCCTGCTATCATTTTTCATGGATTCATCAAGGTTAGTCTTCTCTTTTCTTCCTTGTGAGTTTTGCTGAAATTGATATATCTGAAATTAATCTTGTATATATTATTGCCTTATTTGATGTTGTTTATGTGATTCCCATACTCTTGTTATTTCAGCAAAAGCGGCCCAACACTAAATTTATAGTTCAGAACCCTAACAATCCCAAATCACAGCATAAGGTTGTCGCACATAAAAGAAAATCTGTGAATAAGAAGGTAGTAAAAAACACTATCTTTTTCTAATAACAATATTGTTTCCTATGTTTCTTATCTGGATTGTAATTCGCAGGGTGATAAAGATCTTCATAAACCTCACAAGAAATCTCGCCACCTTAAATCTGTTCCAACCTCTCCCTTACACCTACTCATTTCTTCCAAATCTCCTGCGACATCTTCGCAGGATAAAATTTTATCTCTAATTCGCGAAGATGCTGCTTCTGACTTCATTTCTTCCAAATCTCCTGCGACATCTTCGCAAGATAAACCTTTATCTCCAATTCGCGAAAATGTTGCCTCTGATTTCATTTCTTCAATTGACCTTTATATGATTGAAATTCCCCCCGTGGATCCTTCTGCGAATGAAACCTCTTCTCTCCCCATTGAGAATGTTTCTCAACCTTCTGTCTCTGCCAGTTCTCTACCCAAGTCTCTCCCTCTGTCGAAAGAAAATGTGGAAGGGATAGATATTTCTTTCAAAGTTTTATTTGAGATTCTGGATGATGGTAAGAAGTTTTCTACTGATCCCACCAAGTCCAATGTTTGCGAAATTCTGAGCAAGCATTTGGGTTCTGGCAGAGCTGCTTCGCAGACAGCTTTAGAAAAAGAATGTAATGCTCTTCGTATTGAAAACCAGAAGCTTCAAAATGTTTTGCTGGATCGTGAAAATCTTCGCAAGAAGAATGATTAATTAAGAGGTATGATTTCCTTATCTATGTCTTTAATTTTCCTTTTCGACGGTTTTATCCTTCCCATGTTTAATTATCCTTTAAATCCCTCTTTCGCATGTTAAGCATTAAATCAGAAACGAATAATGAAGAGATATCAATTTGAATCTGTTGTTGAAGAAGCCCATGTTGATAAAGAAGTCTTGATGGATCAATATAACCAATTAGATAACCTCTATTCATATTCTCTTGATCAGATAAATAATCTTACCAATGAAAATACCCAATTAGTTCAAAGAAAAGATCTATTAAGTAATGAAGTATCTCATTTTTCTTATTCTTTAACTAAAGCTAATTTAGGGATGAAAACTTTATCAGATGAGAAAAAAACCTTATCTCAAGAGAAGCGAACTTATTTAAACAAGATGGTGATATCTTCGCAACAACTTAGTATTCTCCAAAAAGTATGTGTTGACCAAGAGCAATCTCTTCGCTCTTTGAGAAATGAACTTAAAGAAGTAACAGAATCATCTATCGCTGAAAGAGATACACTTATTCAAGGTATAATAGCTTTAAGTGTGAAGGCAAATCAGCTTAAAGAACAATATTCCAAATTAGAAGAATCTTATTCTTCTCTTGCGAAGAAGAATGTCTTTCTTATTTCTAAAGAGAAAAATCTTCAGTCTCGACTTAAAGGTTTAGTTGGAGATAAATTTGATGACGCAATGGACCATTGGGAGAATAGTTGTCTATCCTTGATTCAACACCTTATTTCGCAAAAGGAAGGTAGTCATAATAGTTTGACTGCCTTAATTATCTTTCCTTTGTCATATCTCTCTGAATTCCTTATCTTAATAAAATTTTGTATTCTATTTTTCGCAGAGTCTGAGAAGAATCTTCATTCTTCTATTTCTTATCTGGATGCTAAATATGCTAAAATTCACAAAGAGAATGCATTGCTCGTCTCTACCCTTACTGGTTCTCGCGACCGGGCAGAAAGAAGACTTGATTATCTTGCTTATTTTAAGGATATTCAAGATAGGAATCATTAAAGAGCACTTCTTCGCCAAGTTCATCTCCGGGTTGAAGTCCTTGTAAATGATATTTTATTGTCCAACTCTCTTCCTCCTACATCAATTGATCCTTTAGAAGTAGATGATGATGAAGTTCCTCGTCCTACTGATAGTGATTATGATTACGAAAGCGGTGCAGAGGATAATTTCCTGTAAGATGAAGAAGAGGTTCCTTCTAAAGAAGTATCTGCTGGTGTTAATCATAATGAGAAATAAATTTCTCCTGAAGAAGTAGTTGCTGGCGATAATCAAGATGCTAGTTATGGCGAAGATCAAAGCCGAAATGAAGGAGAAGCTTGTGAGAATGTTGGCGAAGAATTTCTGTCATCTCCTGCTACTGACATTAATATTGAAGCTTGAGCTTCTTATCTAGCTTTGTTTTCTTGAACTTTCTTATTTTTATCACTTTTAAGAGTTACGTTTTTCAATCGACTTTGGAGTCAACTTTTTCTTTTAATATTTTGTTGATAAGAAAGATAATGCTTCTTGTGTATCGATTCTCATACTTGCCTCTCATTATCTTTCTTACAAAAAATAATTTGTTATGAATGCTTATAATTAATTTGTTTTATCATATGGTCTTATTTTGCCTTCCTAATTAAATGTCTTATTATGCCATCACTTGTCATTGCGACAAAATCGCAGGACGTCCTTGCACTTTCATACAAAAACCCATTCATCTTGTCTTAACTTTTTCTTTTGTATTATGGCCTCTTCAGGAATGTTGCGACAATATGACAGGCCTAAATATTCTTGCAAAAATAAATCCCCATGACATTGTCGTCTTGCGACGAAATCGCATGACGTCTTCGCACTTTCATGCGAAAACCCATTGATCTCGTCTTATCCTTTTCTTTTGTATTATTGCCTCTTCAGGATTGTTGCACAAATATGACAAGTCTTAATATCCTTGCGAATAAAAAGCCTCATGACATTTGCGTCTTAAGACACTTACCAGCTCCCTAATGGAGGGTGTCGCCCTTATCTCCCCCCTGGTTGCCCCTTCAAGGAGGCGTACTTCTACCATACAAGGTTAGCTCCTCCCATCCAGTCTTAACAACAACCAGTTGTTTTCACAGCCTCTTATCCCTTTTACCTATATGTCTTATGGTGACGAGACTGCAACCTAAGTGGGGTTTTCTTCAGGCCGAGTGCAGTATAAGCCAAGACTTGTCAAGAATGGCAAGGACGCTTCAAACGACCTCGGCACTCTTGACTCAACCGTGTACCTCGGCGCCTTGATCAGATATGCACTCCTTGGGAGAGTCCTTATTACCTTAGTCGCCCAACCCAAGTCATATGCTCAAGTTGAGAATCCAAGGTGCCTCTCCCGGATGGGCTTTATTGACCCCAAATCTCCATGACTCAGGTTCCGGTGGCGGTATAGCCTTTCCCTGAGACATGTAACAGGTACCCCCTAATATGACGTACTTTAGGTCTTACATTTGCCTCTTGAGAAATTTTATTCACGAACTAGGGTGTACGCCATAAAGGTTCGCCCCTTTCTTTTATGTCATTGTTCTCTGCGAAAATTTCGCACATCATGATCTTGTTTTGTCATGAATAATCCTGCAATTATTCTTTCAGAATTCATAACTTCTCAGATCTTCTTACGGATAATATCTTTTTAAGTACAATCTGTTCCATGGTCTGTCTAATATATGACCAACGTCTCTTCCTTCTGGGTCCATTAATCTATAAGCTCATGTTCCAACTATCTCCTTAATGATGTAAGGTCCATCCCATTTTTTCGCTAATTTTCCACCATTTTCTCGCTGATATATTGGTGTTTCTCGCAGAAGTAAATCTCCTGGTTGAAATTCGCGTATTTTGACACGTTTATTATATTCTCGAGCTAATCTTCGCTGATAATTCTCCATATGTTGTAAAGCTTTTTCTCTTCTTTCTTCTAATTCATCAAGTTTATTTAAAATTAAGCCCGCACTAAGATTTTTCTCCCAAGCTTCTCTTTTTGTTTTCGGAATAACAACTTCTGTTGGTAATACCGCTTCAACTCCATATGTTAAACAAAAAGGTGACATTCCAGTAGCTTCTCTTCTAGTTGTGTTATAAGCCCATACTGCATTATGTACTTGTTCGCACCATGCTCTGTGATGTCCTTCCAATTTCTTATTTAATATGTCTGCAATTGTTTTATTTGTTGCTTCTACTTGCCCATTAGCTTGTGGATACAAAGGAGTTGACTTTCCACACTTTATCTTGAATGCATTAAGTAACATTTCTATGTTCTGCCCCTCAAACTGTTTCCCATTATCAAATACCAACTGTGCAAGAATTCCAAATATGCAAATGATATTTTCGAATATGAATGTAAAGATATCTTTGTCGCGAATATGTTGTACTGCCTTCACTTCTGTCCATTTTGTGAAATAATCTGTTGCGACTATTAAGTATCTTCTTTGTCCAGTTGCTGGTAAAAATGGCCCCACAATGTCTAAGCCCCATTTTCCAGAGGGCCACACACTTGTTGAAGATGACAATGGTGCTCCTGGTGCATGTATCTTCTTTCCATGCCGCTGACAATCTTCGCAACGTCTTGATATTTGTTTTGCATCTTCATGCATGTATGGACAATAATAGCCTTGCATTTTTGCTCTATGTGCCAAAGATCTTCCTCCACTATGATTGCCAGCATCTCCACTATGTAACATTTTCAGAACCTTTTCTCCTTCCTCTCATGTCAAACATCTGAGTGATGGTCCACTAAAGGATTTTCGGTATAGCAACCCATCTCTTAATTCATAATTTGTTGCTCGGATTTTTAACTTGTGTGTTTCCAATCTATTTCTTGGTGTTTCTCCTTTTGCCAAATATGCATGAAGTTCCATTCTCCAGTCTGCGACATTATTTATTTGCTCTTCTTTTCATTATCTATGACCATCACATCCACATCTTCCTCTTCTTTATTGATTGATGGTGACAGAAGTGTTTGTATTTTTATGCATCTCACAGTTGGATCTGTCATCATGCTTGAGATGAAAGCAAAAGCGTCTGCGAGTCTATTATCCTTTCTTGAAATGTGCCTCCATTTTATTTCTGGGATTTTCGCTGACAGTTCTTCAACCAGCTTCTTGTATTTCTTCAGGGACGGTTCATTTGTAGTATACTCTCCTTTTATTTGGCGAATAAATAGCTGTGAATCACTAGTGATCCTGGCATTTTCTAATTTCATTTCTATTGCGAATTTTAATGCATGTATCACAACTTCGTATTCTGTTTCATTATTAGTGGATGCAAATTCCAATCTGAATGAAAAATCCATCTTTATTCCTTCTGGCGAAATTAAAAAAATTCCAACTCCATTTCCTTCTCCATTTGATGATCCATCTACCAATATTTCCCATTTATTTGGTTCTGTTAATAAATCTTTTGGATCTCCATGTTCTTCTTCTACATCCATCATTTCTTCTACTGCTTCATCTTCTTCTAAAGGAAATTCTGCCAAGAAATCCGCAACAACTTGTGATTTTGGTGAAGACAAAACTTCATATTTAATATCAAAATGGCATACTTGTGCATTCCATCTCTCCACCCTTCCTGATCTTTTAGAATTCTTCATCACTGATTCGATTTGTACTTTTGCTAATATCTTTATCTTGTGTGCTTGAAAGTATATGCGGAGCTTAAATGATGCATAAACTAATGCTAAGATTAAGTTTTCAATCTTTGAGTAATTCTTCTGTGCGGTATTAAAAGTTTTGCTAATGTAATAAATGGGTTTCTCTACCCCTGCGTCTACTCGCAATAACACACACTTAATGCATGCGACGTTGTCGCAAGGTAAATCAATAATTCTTCTCCTGGTTCTGCCTTTTGTAAAATAGTTGTATTCATAAGATGTTCTTGATTCCTTGAAAAGCCTTTTCACATTCATCACTCCATTTAAATTTTGCACCCTTCTTGAGTATATCGAAAAAATATTTGCATTTGTCTGATGATCGCGAAATGAATCTCCCCAGCGAAGCTAGAAGCCCATTCAACTTCTGTACATCTTTTATTGTTGCTGGTGTTGGCATGTCACGAACTGCTTGCACTTTTTCTGGATCAACCTGTATTCCTTCCTTTGATACAATGTAGCCTAAAAATTTTCCCGATGCAACTCCAATAGTACACTTCTCAGGATTCAATTTAATGTTATACTGCCGCATTTGTTCAAAAATCTCCCTCAAGTCTTGTACATGGTCTTTAGCTTCTTTACTCTTTACTAACATGTCCACGTATACTTCTAATGTTTTATGTATCCATTTTGCGAACACCTTCTCTACCATTCTTTGATATGTCGCTCCCGCATTTCGCAAACCAAATGGCATTTTCGTGTAACAATATAAACCTCTAGGGGCAAAGAAAGCAGTATGTTCTTGATCTTCTTCAGCGAGGGATTTGGTTATACCCTTTGTACCCATCTAAAGATGATACCCTATCATTTCCCGCTGCGGATTCCACCATTTGAGGAATATCTGGTAACGGAAAACTATCTTTGGGGCAAGCTTTGTTTAAATCAGTGAAATCTATGCAAATCCTGATTCCTTTGTTTTTCTTTGGGACAATGACCATATTCGCTATCCATTCTGGGTATTTAGCTTCTCTTATAATTTCTGCCTCAAGCATTTTCTTTAATTCTTCTTCTATTTGGGAATGGTAAGTTGTTGCAATTTTTCTTATTCTCTGTTTAAATGGTCTCACATTTTTGTTAATCTCCAATTTGTGGCATGCAATTGATGGATCTATTCCTGGTATCTCATCCATGTTGCCTGCGAAAATATCTTTATATTCTCGCAACAAGTTAACAGTTCTTTCTTCTTCTATATCCATTGTGGTTCCAATTCTCAACATCAGATGCTCCTCTCCCAACGTTTATTTCTTTTGTTGGTTCTGCGGCAGTGTAACTGGGTTTAGGTTCTCCCATTGGTGTGGGTTCTTTTATTGCTTTTATGGGTCCTTCCCCTTCTTCCGAAATTTTGCTGGGTATTCCTTTGCCTTCTTTTTCCCTTATCATATATACTCTAAATTCTTCTTCCTTCTTTGCTTCCTTTACCAATTTTCTGCGAAATTGTTTCTTTTTTGCTTGTCCTTCATAATGTCTTACTTCAATTTGATGACATAATTTCGCATTGTCAACATCTCCTCTGATTTCACCTATTCGACTTGGAGTGGGGAATTCAATACATTGATGCAACGTTGATACCACAACTTTTATCGCATGTATCCATGATCTTCCTAATAACGTATTATATGGCGATTCCATATCCACCACGCACAATGTCACATGTGTTTCGATTTCTCCAACTGGAATTCGTACCACTATTTCTCCTTTAGGTTTTGTTGTGGATTTTCCAAAGCCGTGAACAAAATATGTTGAACTGGACATTTCTTCGTCTTTAAATCCAATTCCCTGGAATGCATGATAAAATATTATATCAACTGAACTTCCTGTATCAATTAAAGTTCTGTTCAACATCCATTCTCCTGTGGATTTTATTGCTGTCTCCTTCTCTTTTCGTGTAATAGGCACTGTGATGACCAACGGAGATGTATGGTTCAAATTTTCTTTTGGTATTTCTTCCGCCATGAACGCAATTCTTTGCTTTTCCCAATCTTTCAAGGGTGATGTTTTTTCCACCGCCATAATTTTCTTTCCTTCAAAATTTCGTTTATGTATTCTTCCTTCGATGTTTTCATGGAATTCATTAATCAAGCTTTTTGTTATCATATTACACTCCAATTTTTTGCCATTTTCATTAATTCTATTCATCTTTCCTCTAACTGATTCACTGATTTGTTTAATCACTTTCTTGATTTGAATATTCTCAATCAACAATCTTCAACTTTCGATCTTCAATCTCCCTGTTTCTAGCGCCATTATGTAGTTGCAGGAAATCCTACAATACACCCCTTATATGATTTCATTGTTGATCAGCTCATTTTTAGGTTTACACTCTTAATTTTATTGGTTAATTTCTGAATGTTCTTACAAGGAAAATAAAGAAATCAAGAATGATCTCTGCTCTGAACTTTCTCTCTCCTATTTACTTGTCTCTTACTCAAAAAAAGATCTCTCTCCTCTTTACAACTCGAACGACTATTTATAAGAAAATACATAGTGAATGACAGCTAATCTGTCCTTTATTTTTGGATATGGTTTGCGACATTCTCGCAACCTTACAAATGTTAATTTCGCAAGCTTTTTAATTTTCGCAGGACTATCATATCTTTCTCATGATCCTTGCTGACGTCGTTTCTGAAATTGTTCTGCGACGCTATTGTGTTGTACCATTCATAATTTCGCTGAGACATAATTATTGCGAGATTCTGATCCTACACTTAAAAACAATCTCATCAAGTCTGAGTGAACGAATCATCTAACTACAACATCATTGAAAATAACCATCAATTTTTGGCGCCGTCGACGCGGACTTGTGTATAGATTTGTTTTTAGGTTTTATTTTTATTTTTATTATTTTTGTTCTTTTTTACGCCTTTCGGTATTTCTTATTTGTTTTCAGATTTGGAGCTGAGCTAAAGAAAAAGGGAGAAAGTGCTGAAAACAAAAGCGAAGCCAAAGAAGGAAAGAAAAGAGGAATCCAAAAGGAGTGAATAAGAAGATTTTGTATATTATTTTATTTTATTTTTAAAAAACTGTAATTAAGGTTTTTATTTTTGAAATTATTTATTTTTGGACATTTATTTTTCTTTTCTTTCGGACATTGAACTTTGGGACTTTATTTTTTTTAAAAACCCTACGGAAGGGTAGTTTTAAATAAAAACTGTGTGCAGAGAAGGACGGCGATTACGATATCGCCTCGGCCCCTCGGGTTGGTACATGACATAGGAGTCGTGTCCCGAGTCGACTTCAGCGGTTCATCCCCCGTCTGGAACGGGAGGTAAGAATTCTAAACACCCGCAAATCCCCTGTCAGCGGGTTTACTGGATGATTTTGTATGCATATATGTTGAGGACCTGAAATCGGATTTAATTTTCTAGTAAAGGGCAAGGCCTGTCCAAATAAAAATAAGGACTCGGATTTCATCACCGTTTCCTTCTTGCCCGCCTTAGGAACACGTAACCTACGCGAACCTAAGCTTAAAATACTGACTAGAACGAGACCGATAGGATAACGAGCTTTATAGGAAAGTCATTCGAAAAATATTGGTTACTCTTTTAAGCATACTTCGAAGTTCATGATGGTTTCTGTGAGTTGAATGTGTGACTACGCCGCCTTGTAATACCGGTGAGGCCTTGGGTATCAAATCTCCACCGATCTTCCCTCGCCTCTATTCAACTTACCTTAACTCGGATTGATTCCAGAGGGATTTTCTCAGATTGTAACGAATTCCTTTTCGAAAGAATATAAGCTGGTCTAGAAACAATCTAAGTGGAGCCATCATGTTTTTTATTTGCTAGATAAAATAGGCTTGTTGTGGTCGAGACAGCCTTCTTTGTGCTTGTTTATAATTCCCTTGCAGTTAGGATGTCAAACTGGTATTATAGTAGCCAATACAATGAGTATCCGACTGAGCAGCTTGGACATTATCCTTTTTATGACCATAGTGTGAATAGTGATTGGGAACGCGAAACTTTTGAAGGTTATGGTCCATACCATTGTGAGCCCAATTACTATCCACATACCCACAAGTCATACGAGCAAAACAATCCTTCTATTTCTCTAGAAGAGCCTCTCAAGAGTTTCAATGAGTCAACACAGAAATTTCAATTATTTATGAAAGAGACTTATAATATTCCGCTCCCAGAAGAGTCCGTAGAGCAGTCAACTAAGACGTCTCTAGAAGAGTCCCTCGAGCAATTTACTGAGAGTACAAATAGGATTGTAGAAAAATTTGCTCAAGATAGTCTTAAATACCAATATAGTGTTACCAATATCACCCTTGAAAATAAGGATAGTTTGTATTCACATAATCAAGATGACGAGGTTAGAATTGATAATATTACTTATTTAGATGGGGTTCGATCATTTTCATGTTATTATAATGATGATTATGATGAGGATAGTATTGATGAAGAACATAAAATATGTAGGCATAGTGATCAGGAATTTGTTACTCCGATTGAGCTTTATAATGATAGTGTTGTTTCTAGTACAAATCCAAATAATTTTAATAATTATTCACCTATTCAAAAGGATGAGGTTTGACTAGAAATACCCCGTTTTAGACGATGTAGTATTTCCTTTTCATGAAGCCAACGAAGGTTTAGAGGAACGAGTTTATTTTGAGTCTAGAGATTTAGAAACAATAGTTTTAGACAAAGGAAGTGAACTCATAGAGATGAGTGAGGATGAACCTGACTTAGAAGAATCAATTGACCATTTCCAGGAATCTGATGACCTAGAAATTAGGGAAGTTGTGACTAGTCTTTCTAGAGACACTGAAAACTCTAAGTTGGGGGTGATTATCATTCTCCATGTGCTTTAACTCTTAGAAAGGTCCCTCACTTAGGACTTGATATATGTGCCTCAACCATTGTGCCATATTACCTTCATACTAGATCTCCCAAACCTAATAATGTCCAGGAAGAAGTTCAGTTGTTAGAAACCCATCCTCTGGTTGATGTGGTTTACCCAGGCGATAGTACCCAAATTGACTTTGTTTTCCCACCAAATATTTTTCAAGCGATTGTGGGAACGTATAAGTTTCAGATGTGTCAATTATTAAGTTTTGAGACTAAACCTAATTACTTTAGGAGATTAGGGTCGACACATTTGTTTAAGGAAGACCACTACTTTCATCGTGGTCAACTGATTGACTTAAATGATACGCAATTATTTAGGTTATTATTATGTGCTTCCAAGTTTTTACAGACTCTAATACCTGAATTGGACCTTAGCTACGAGGAAATGCAGTCCATGAAAATATTTTATCTAGACCCATTTATAGAACCTGAACCACAGCTAGGTGTAGTTGTCTTAAACAGGAAACTAGACAAGGGAGTGTTTTATCCGTTAATTTTCTTGGCATGTTGCAGATTCCTTTTACTTGTGATAACCCTATTTGGTTTTGGTGATCCGCAGTTATTCCGGCTATTACTTTATGATTCTATAAGGTGACTAATTGTTTCTTAGTCTGGATGAAGACTTTAAACTTAGCACTTCTTGGGAGGTAACCCGATATTCATGCGACATGGTAATATCTTTCCTTATCTCTTTTGCTTCAATTGGTAACAGTTTCTCCTTGTTCATGCTTTTAATTTCATCTTTAGAACATTGAGGACAATGTTAGATTTAAGTTTGGGGGTATGGGAGAAACTTTTTGGTCGCATTTTTTGAAACTTCTAGTGTCACATAGTATCCAGTTAGCTAAGTTTACATACTGTTTCTCACCGAAAAGATAGAAATTGGAATGCTAGAGATAACAATCTTTTGAGACATTAGAGAAAAATACATTGAGATCTTTGAAATTCAGGAGAGAACTTGTTCCTTTTAGAGGGTAACCGTGATGGACCTAACCATCCATGATAGAAAGGCAAGTAGGTCAGAAGGAAATTCCAGAAAGACAAAGCAACCTCACAATGTAGTCTTAGTTGCTGGATTACGACTCTCTCTCAGTAGAAACTTATCATCATCAACAAGCGGAGCGACATCAAAATCTATGAAGAAAGTTGAAGACTTTTAAGGTTTAGAAGCAACAATAGAAAAGAATAATTCAAAAATCAAAGTTGAAGACTTAGTTACAAGAAGTTATAAGAGAAAATGGTATAAGTTGTTGAAGTTCATGATACCAAGACATCACAAGTTGCGAAGATCCAAGTTCTAAAGTCCTTCTCTCATGGCCATTCAAATTTTTATCTTGTTATTTTTGTGTAAAAAAAAATCATCATTACGTTCTTAGTTTTTTGTTCAATAAGGCCATAGGGAAGTAGAAATATATAAGGAAGTTTCAAGCAAGAAATTAAGGAGAAAAGTTAAATTGTCAAGGTTCTACGAGATTCAAGAGTTTATCATCAACAGTTGAAGCCGAAGAAGACGTTGCTTCTACTGAGCACTATGAGAGAGTCGAGGAGAGATGCATATTGTTTGCTTTGTTAGTCCGCTTTCCATTTGGCACAAGATCTTTCTAGCACTGGTTCAACTCATCACACGTAATTATTCCAGATGTGTAGCAGATGTACCTCTCATCTTTATCTCTCTCCTAATCTTATCCAGCTGTAAAGCGGATGCATCTTACAATGTTTATCTAGCTGTGTAGCGGATATCTCTTTATCTAGCAGTGTTGCGGATGTGTCTCCCCTTTTCTTTAGTCAGCTTTAGAGCTGGCACCTTTAATTTCTCTGGAAATTCTAGTTACTTGGAGATAGGTTGAGAATATGTATGTCCTCATAGCTCTTTGGATACTTGTGACCAATTAGAAGTCTTGGTTTTGTGGGTACACCTCTGGTAAACCCTCCCGAGACTATATCTCGGTCACTAGGGCCACCTAGTGAGTTAAGTTTTTATTTTATAGATTAGTTTTGCTTGAGGACTAGCAAATAATAAGTTTGGGGGTATTTGATAGACACATTTTTGTGTCGGAATTATCCTCATTGTCTCTATTGTTAGTGCTTGATTTTCTACTTATTATGGTGTTTTTATATTTGTGTAGGTGTTTTTGGAGAAATACATTTGTGTGGAAAAAGTTGCTCAAAAAGTGCTATTTGGACCCCCGGAGAAAAGTATTAAAGACACCCTCATTTTGGATAAGGGCACCCCAGGCACCCCATGTTGTTAAAGGCGCCCGTGTTTTGGATCAGGGCACATCTTCTTCTTCATTTCAAATTTCAAATTTGGCGGGAGATAGTGCAGACGCAGGCAAAATTAAAGTTGAAGTTTTGATCGTGTTCTAGGGAGATTCAAGGGCTGAAACTCATTGGGTTTGTCTATTTTGATCCAATAGAGATACTAATGATCGTCGTTTATACCAGAGTTGGCTAGAACGGTGGATATAAGGGTTGAACATATTCCCGGGTTTTCTTCCTGCGGAAACTCTGTTAAGATTTTGGTCACGTTGGAATGAGACTCGAGCACTGGATTTGGTTTCTTTGGGCCTGTTTGGACCAAACAGGGATTGTATGGTCGATGGTTTTGGTTAGAGTTGGTTGCATCGTGGGATTGAAACAAACAGAGCAACACGTTCGTGGGAGAGTTTTTCACGAGATTTGCTATGAATTTCGTGGGCTGCTGGGACTCTAATTCGTGTGTTTCTCATGTTTGGAAAGTGCTTGGTCGCTGCAGAGACGTGAAGGAGTTAAGTAAGGAAGTTTCAGCACTGTTTGACAGCGTGAGAAAAGAAGAAAGGGAAGAAAATATTCCCAAGGAGATATTCTTTACTGCCGAGTAAATGGAGAATTATATGGAGTTATGACGGCATATTTCGGTGCTGTGAGGCTATATAAACTGTTGAGGAGCAATATAAGAAGGGATGGAGAGTTAGGGGAAGAAACAGAGTGTAGAATAGGAAGTTGCAGAGTTTCTCTGCTGCTGCATGAAGAAGAAAATACGAAGAACATTGCACTATCCAAGACAGTCGTAAACCACTGTCGTATTTTCTTTCAATCGCAACAGTTTCTCAGCGACTGCACAACAGTCACTGCTGCACTTTCCTTTCATCGTCCTTAGCAACAGTTGATCTGCAACATTTATTTGCGTTGCAGTTTTCTGTTTTATTGTATTTTCACCTCTTGTAAGCACTTTTGAGAAATGAAAAATTCTTTTGAGCGTGTTTCCAACATGAGGAGTTAAACCCCATCACAGGGATAATGAAGGAAGCCAAATTTCACTAATGCGATAATTATAGTAATTCTTTTTATGACTAATTGCACAATATTTAATTGAATCATGATTATCATTGAATGGTTGTCATTTCAATTGATGGGTTATGCTTGCTTAAATGTTTTGATATCCCATGCTTTAGATTTACATCCATTACTTTCGAAATCTATTTTAGGCAATGAATTAGAGTCAATGAAACTTTATATCATGAGCTATTATTATTTAGAATTGGTATTTAAACTGCATGAAATTGAAGTCTGGTGGAATTCTGACTCATCTTGTGACAATATTTTGTATATATATTTTCTTATTTCTTTTATTTTAGTTTATTAATTCTTAAAAACAATTTCATCAAGTCCGAGTGAGCGACAACCTTTCTTA
Source organism: Papaver somniferum (assembly GCF_003573695.1). Classification (NCBI taxonomy): domain Eukaryota; kingdom Viridiplantae; phylum Streptophyta; class Magnoliopsida; order Ranunculales; family Papaveraceae; genus Papaver; species Papaver somniferum. Next base: position 75,200,665 of record NC_039358.1, read on the forward strand.
CCACTATTAAAATTCGATCACATACCCGTCATAAGGTTGTTGATATGTATGAGAGTATCCATAAGGCTCTGTAGGGTATGGTTGCTAGTTGTTATATGAATGAGATTAAAAACCATATTTCTTACCACTATAATATGATGATTGCTCTTGTGCTCCGTACATGTTATTTCCGTAAGGAGACATGACGACTCACAAGAAATAGAAAATCAAAACAAAAAATAAAAACAAGCTAAAACAAATAACAAATCAATTAGCAACTGCTCCCCGGCAGCGGCGCCAAAATTTGATGCGTGTCGTAACCACAACAAACTAATCAAGATATTTCCCACTAATTAACTGGTAATATAACGGTAGTAAGAGATCGTTCCTATAGAGAGTTGTCTAATTGATAGGTTATTTGAATCAGCAAAACAAAGTAAAAGACAATGGGGTTTTGGTTTAAAGTAGATAAAAATAATAAAACGAGAATAAGATGAAAGAGATGATCAAGGAATCCTTCGCCGTTACCAAGCGTTAATCGGATCACTATACTTATCTATCTTTCGTCAGAATCGTTCATCACCAACCGTAGAATAACAGCTAGATCAGTGTTATCCCCAAAACTCCTTCTATCACTGGATACAGAAGTTCTCGACTACCAGATTTTATTCAACGAACCACCAAGTAGTAGATCACTCAAGGTGTAATCCAGTCGAACACTTTAAGCTTTGTGAATTTAGGTTGATCCCAGTAGTTGAACTCTTAGATCAAGGTCCACTTGCTGATGTTGTCTTCACTCGAAATTTCTCCACGGAATCCCTCCGTAAGGTCTCACGATTTCTACTTTTGTAGAGAGTCAATCGACGATTACTTATTTCATAATTTCTACTAGCAATAGAATGATCAATAGACTAATCTAGTTGCGCACCCAAACCAATCTAAGAATCAATCATAAACCCTAGATGTAGAAAAGACAATCGATGATAATTAAAACTTCAAACAAAATTGTATTAACAAATCAGACTTCACGTCCAGAACATTGAATTCATCCTTAATCAACAAAGGTTTAGCAACTCATAATTACACAATTATCCGGTTCCCCCCCAAAGGGGTAAACCCTAGGTTTTTAATGAAGAACGATAGTATAATGTGAGATGTAGAGATGTGTAGAGATCCCCTCTAATTGTTGTGGAAGTCCTCTTATATAGTTTTCATGAGATCTAGGTATTAGAATCCATCCGGGACCAAGTTTCCTTGATTTGGAAGTCAAAATACGTCAAAAGGGACCCCATAGGTTTGTCTCAGTCGGCATTGTCGAATACCCCAAAGCAATGCCGAAAGTTGGGGTCGAAAATACACCATTTCTGCCAGAAATATGGTCACTTTCGGTATTGCTAAAGCAATTCCGAAAGTTGTGTTGTAGATTGCAGTTTTACGTCTCGACTGTTTTGGCCGTAACTTCTTTGTCCGAACTCGGAATGACCTCATTCTTTCGCCGTTCTCTTCATAATTGAATTATATTCAAGATGGTGATAAGAAATCCTTGATTTGTATGAGTTGAGCTTGGTCTTTTAGTCCTTCTTATGTTTTCGACCTTCTTTGCTCCTTTTCATCGTACTTCTTTCGGCTTTAGACACTTGGATCTTTGAGAACTTCACTTTGTATCTCTTTTGAAGCCCTTTTCACTCTTCTTAGGATGATTCACCTGATATGACACATAAACTAGAAAATAGTCATAATAACAAGTAATATGCAAGAATTATAACTAAAACAAGTATGGAATTGACATTCTAAACATGTAAATTAATCACTTATTAGTTACGGTTCGAAAGAGCAAAGTATGTCAACCTCAAAAACCAGCATACATGAATTAGGGTAAGAATGTTCCTTATATTTGTCATTATTATTGTGGAAACAAAGGTCACCTGGAAAGGACATATCAGTTTCGTATAAGGAATGCAAAACTTCATGATATCCTTGTTTGTGTGTCAAATAAGTGATTAAACCTAGATCATATGTTAAGGATAACACCCTTGAAATTACGGGTTGTGAACGTCCAACATTTAGTCAAAGGAATCAGTGTTGTGATAAACCTAGATTTTCCTATAAACTTCATGCGAAGACTTTTCACAATTATAATGATTATCAAAAGGATAACTTTGTAAAGACGAAGACAAGATCCGATGCTCACAATTGGAGAAAGAATAACTTGCAAAAGAATAGTCAATTCAATTCTCTTTCTAGAAATCTGGAACAGAGTAATGGGAAGAAGGATTTGATTGTTCCTAAACGCACTCAGAAGTGGGTACCAAAGAAAGTCAATGATGCTTTGAGTAGGAATAATCTCCCAGAAAATTTCATGACTATGGAGAAGGCAGTATCCATGATGTTGGAAGTTAAAAAGTTCTTGGATATGAAAGGTTCTAAAAGCGATCCCTTTCATGATAATCCAAAAGTGAAACACAAGAATTGGTGGAAGAAGAAACAGAATAAGCCAAAACCTATAAATGGTGAAAAATCCATATTCACGGAAAAGTATGTTTCAGTAACTTGTGGTGAGCAAGACATTAAATTCACCTCACCACAACTTGATTGTGTTGTAAGTGCATCCTTACCAACAAATGCCATGTTATGTATACGGTGAGGGAAGCACCAGAATTGGGGCGCACATATTGTGTTAGGTAAGATATTGAATCTTTGGTAAGGCTGTAGAATTCGATTGGATTCTTCTAAAAAGGTATGTCTATAAACTTGAGAAAGATTTATGATTTTATTATTTTCTTAAAGCGCTTATCATGATCCATGTACCTTGTGTATTGTTCATGTCTACCTAACTTGATTTGTGTTTAAGGTTCTTAAATGTTCAGGTTCGAAAATAGTAGTTCGGGATGTTTGGCCTTCATGGTACACATACCACGTGTGCATACCATCATTTAAAATCAAAATCCAGGGACTTCAGTTCGCAAACACCGTTTGCAAACAAGTTACACCCGTTTTCGAACACCGTTTGCGAACTGGCCTGTAGACATTGATATTTGACAACTTGTTTTGGCCGTAAATTCTTCGTCTGAACTCGGAATGACCTCATTCTTTTAAAATTCTCTTCCTCTTTGAATTCACTTCAATATGGTGATGAGAAATACTGAATTTGGATGAGTTAAGATTTGAACTTGTGCTTAATTTCCATATCTTTGTGGGGAGTGCGGCTGTGGAATATTGTAGGGGTTATCTTGTATCTTTATTAACTCCTTGATGAATACACTAAGTTTCGACTATGTGAAATCATCGAAACAAGTTGATATGTTCTCTTTTAGTCATGAGTTATCTCTTTGAGAATTTCATTATGATCCCGTAGTTTTCATACCTTTGCCAATTTATATTGACAAAAAGGGGGAGAATTATTTGGTAGTTCACACTACATATATATGGTTTACGGATCATTATGTAAGGGGGAGTGGTTTTCATTGTGAGATGAAGTATTGACTAAGGGGGAGTGATACATATCACCATAGTATTATTGTCAAAGTTGTGATGCAATTGGACTTTGATGTTGTGTAATAATACTATGACACTGTATAACAATGATTGAGAACATCTGTTTTTTTATTTTTGTGGCTATGGATCTTCATCAAAAATGATGCTGAGTTGAACACGTTCAGAATCGCTGGAGTACTTAGAGTAGCGAAGAATTCAAGGAATGTTGAAGAGCCAAGGAACTCAAGCATGATGGATGAGAAGTTACAAAGTTTTTTTTTTTTTTAATCCATATGTATTGATAGTTTTGTCACTAAATTTGACAAAGGGGGAGATTGTTAGAGCACTGCTCGGTCGAAATCGCAAGTGTTGTTGTCTCAAGATTGTCTGTCAAGTTTAATTGATCAAAACTATAGTCTTGATTTCTAGTCTACTTATAGTTATGTCTCAGATTAGGATAGAATGTGTAGTTGAGCTTTAGACTTCACGACGTTCATCGATTGAAGACGAAGATCTACTGAGGAGAGCTTGGAGAAACTTCATCAACAAAAGGTATGTGGAGACTAATACTTATCTATCACTCATAAGTCTATTATATTCTATCTCCTAATAAGACTAAGTCGTATAACTATATAGACTTTTATATTATACACATTTGATATTTAGAGCTGAGTTTATCTCGGTTATTTATTCTCGAAATATGGGTTGGAAGCTTTTTGCTTTAACTATGTTCATCATTATTCTTGACGAGTTTAGTTGGAAACAATATATTTGTTAGAAAACTAAATATTAGATCAAAAGATAATCATGTGAAAATTGCCTTGAAACATCTTACATGATTAGTGCGAGACAATCATTTGATATCGACTTGGAAAGTTTCGTATTGATCATTCGATCACTTGAAAATTACTTGGAGCTAATAGTTTGTGTGAGACAGATATTGTTGTATTCTAAGGATGTTTAAATGATTGAAATGGGAGTTTAGAGCAATTACCATGTTTGGATACAACACGGTATGCGTACCTAGTATGCGAACTGTATTGTTTTGATTTAGGTCCGGGAACCTTGTTTACGTACCTAGTATGCGAACGGTTCTACCTGAGTTAGGTCGAACAACTGGACATGCCAAGGTCCAGAGCTTTTGTTTGCATACCTGGTTTGCGAACACAGTGGTTTAAGTTCTAAAATCGGTTAAGTATGATTTTCATACTCATGAACTAAATATTTATGAATTAAGGAATGCAATCTTTGTAAACCGTGGCTTAATGTTCATGAATTGATTCTTGTATAATTATTTTGTACAATTACGAATCAATCCGATTTTATTTCAATTGGTTCATATATATTTTTATGAGATAGTGAACAGTTTAACAACTCTATTTGAAAAAAAATTAGATTCATTTGATTATCTTTCATGATTGATTGATCATCATATTTGATCTAGAAGTGTTAGATGAATGTGGTTAAGACAAAAGTGTTCATATGGCTAACTTCGGTTAACTGTTGTTGAGCCAACTCAATATACACGTTTAGGTACGATTACCCATCGTCTTAGACTTTGTGATTCCGCAGTAACTTCTTCTACCACCATATAGTTAAGTTATTGTGAGGTGATTGATATTTCTAGGCTGCTCTTCGGGAGTATAAGACCAGATTATCAATTGGTTCCTGTTCACCTTGATTTATCATAAGTGTTAGAGCATTGCTCGGTCGAACTCGCAAGCGTTTCTATCTCAAGATTGTTTGTCAAATTTAGTTGTCAAAACTATATGTCTTGATTTCTAGTCTACTTATAGCTAAAGTCTCGGACTGGGATAGTTAAGTGTAGTTGAGCTCCAGACTTCACCGCGATCATCATATGAAGACGAAGAACTACTCAACGAACCAGTTGAACTTCATCGGCTAAAAGTTATGTGGAGACTTGAACTTATCTATCACTCAAAAGTCTATCTACTCTATCTTTTACTCTTGAGACAAAAGTCGTATATAAGGGTGCACACGGTACGGTTCGGCTCGGTTCTTGCTGAGGCCGAGTACCTGTACCTCCCTAGCCTCGGTTCCAAAATTTTGGACCGGTAATTGTACCTTGTACCTCGGTTCCGGTACCATTTGATACCAGTATGGTACCAGGGACGGTTCCGGTACTATTCTCGGTCCTTAATTTTTCCAGACAAATTTTTTTATGTTAAGAACCTGTTTTACTGAGCAACAGTATATTAAGAAATATCTCAAAGCACAATACTCAATACATAACAACTAACAAGTAGAGCTTCAAGTTTACTCCATGAAATTAACAAGCAAAGAAAAGTGCCAAATACCAAGTCTTGAAAAACTGAACAAGTAACAAGTAGCAAAAGACTGACAGACACAGTCACTCACACACACAATTAAACAATTGTCTTACTGGTGGCAAAAGTAACAAGTACCAAAGTAACAAGTGGCACTGGACAGTGGTGGTAAAAAAATAACAAGTAGCACTGGTGGCAAATACAAAGTCTTGAAAATCTATTTCATGACAGCAGCATTGGTGGTGGCATTATTGTTGATAGGACCAAGTAACGCTGCAAAAACAAGTATAGCAGTTAGGAAGTTAGTAACTATTAGTCTATTACTGCAATAACAAGTAATATGTATATGTAACCTTCTTTAACTTAGGCATCGTCATCTGGTATGTAGTCACATAGAAGATCAAGTTGTATTGGCTTCCTTAGCCAGCTTTGTGTGCAAAGAAATGCCTCAACTGTCCTTGTAGATAAAGAGCTTCTACAAGGACTTAACACTCGCTTTCCTGTGCTAAAAGCAGATTCAGAGGCAACAGAAGACACATGAATGGCTAGTATGTCCTTAGCTATATGTGCAAGTATCTTATACTTGTTATTGTTGGTCTTCCACCAACCCAATAAGTCAAACTCCTCATCATCACCATCTTCTCCTTCACCTTCTTCAAACTTGTCTATGAAATATCTATCCAACTCTTTTTTGCCCACATCATCATTTGGGTTGCTCTTATGCCTCTTACTCCTTGACATCAACTCTTTCATACGACTTGGACCTGCCCCTGGTTTACTTAACACTGATTTGGCTTGTCCCTGCATAGAAGTACTTGACTCCTCCCCATGAACTGAATACACATCCTTATATTCTTCAAATAGAATCTTAAAATCCAATAACACACTCCTCATAACAAGTTCAACCTTTGAAGACTTCTTCCCATACAAACACTCAAGAGAAAATTCTAGTCCTTTTTCTTTCTCTCTAGGATCCAACAACATGGCAAAAAAAATTGTAGAGTTCATCTTTGCATAATCACCCCCAATATTTGTTATACTTCTTAAACATTTTGTCAACCATAGTTGCAATAAAAGGATTTTCATCTACATTATCTCTAAACTCAACTCGTTGTTCATAAATGAGAACTAATTGCCATAATAATGTATGTGTTGTTACCTTAGTTGAGGTTGAAAATGCAACAGTGGCATCAAGGAATACCTTCAAACATTTCACAAGGCCTCTGGCAAAGATCCAGTCCTCTTGACATGGATAAGGTTTCTTCACTATTGCCTTCTTCTTCTTCTTTTGTGCCTTCTTCTTTCCTTTCGCATCAAGTTCTTCTTCTTCACCAACATTAAAATCAATATAAAAATCATCAACATCGGGTTAATCTTTTTCACTGTCTTTAGGGAAATAAAACAACTTTTGATATTCCTTATCATACCTTTCTAACCTAGTGAAAGCTCTTTCAAACACTAGTGCAGACTCTAGCATAAAAAATGTGTTGTTTCATCTAGTCTACTTATAGCTAACGTCTCGGACTAAGACAGTTAAGTGTAGTTGAGCTCCAGACTCCACTGCGATCATCATATGAAGACGAAGAACTACTCAAGGAACCAGTGGAACTTCATCGACTAAAAGGTATGTGGAAACTTGAGTTTATCTATCACTCAAAAGTCTATCTACTCTATCTCCTACTCTTGAGACAAAAGTCGTAGAAATATATAGATTTCAATTATACACATTTGCTATTTCGAGCCGAGTTTAACTCGCCTATCTATTTCTAGAAATATGTGTTGGTGAGCTTTCGCTTTAGCCAAGTTCATCTTTACTCGTGACGAAAGTCATGTTGACATTTCAATATCTTGAAAATCGCTTTGATGAAAAATAGTTTGTGAATAACAACTATATAACATCCTCTAAGAATGTTTCAATGATTGAAGTGTAGAGTTGAGATTATGTAACCATCTTTGGATATAAGCATATATAGTGTGTTCGCACATTAGTGTATAAATCCATGAACCGGGAACCAAGTGTATGCATATGTGTGTACAAAATTGGTGAAAGAGATAGGTTAAGTATGCGTACCCGTACGCATACTGGCGGAAGTTTTCACCCGAGAATTTTCGCTGAGTTTTGGAATTAACAATCTCTTAACTAGTCACCTTAAGTATGCGTACCCGTACGCATACCGGCGAAAGTTTTCAACCCGAAAATTTATGTTGAGTTCGGAAACTAAAACCAACTCAAATCTGGTTGCTTAGGTACGCATACCCGTACACATACTTAAGCTGGTTACTTTATCAAATCGGTCAGTTCATGAACTTAAACATTTAAATTATAAGGAATGCAATATTTGCAAACCGTGGCTATAATGTTCATGAATCGATTCAAGTGAATCAAACCGATTTTGTTTCAATTGTGTCTTCCAAAAGATCTAAGATATTGAACAACTCTTTAACTGGTTCTTTTGAAGTTATTAGAACTAGTTGTGGTGAAGATGAATATGGTTGATATGAAAGTGCTCATATGGCTAATCATTTGGTTAACTATTGTGAACCAACTAAGTGTACACGTACGGTTACTCAAACCTAAATGAAATACATTGCATTTGTGTATGACAAGCTAAGATTCGATCAAACGATTGAAAGATATTAGCTTGAATCTAATCAGGTTTTCATCTAACGGTGGATATTAGATGCTTTGTTACTAAGCTAACATTGATTGCAAACCGTGATTTGAAAATTATATAAAGGAGAACTCTAGTAACTGGAAAACATAATCCCCACACCTCTTGTGTGATACTAGTTGTGTTAGCTAGAGTCGATCTCCTTTAACCTTAGGTTTCTTCTCGAGACCCTGTAGGTTAATGACTTAAAGACTTCATTGGGATTGTGAAGCCAGACCGGACTACTTTTCTTGTAGTTGTGTGATCTAATCTTGTTGTATCTATTGTAGGAGTACAATCGTAAGATTGACTTGAGATTGATATCTCCGATAGGCAAGATAAAAAAGAAGTCACAAACATTTTCGTCTCATCGTTTGTGATTCCGCAATATCTTGTTTCGCTATTCGATTAAGATTATTGTGAGGTATCGATAATTCTAGGTTGTTCTTCGGGAATATAAGTCCGGGTTATCGATTGGTTCATGTTCACCTTGATTTAACAAAAGACAAAAAAAAACTCGTAGGTATTTCTGTGGGAGACAGATTTATCTATTACCGTAGACTTTTCTGTGTGATACATATTTGTTTATTAAAGTCTTTGACTTTGGGTCGTAGCAACTCTTAGTTGTGGGTGAAATCAGCTAAGGGAATCAAGTGCGTAGTATCCTGCTGGGATCAGAGACGTAAGGAGCGCAACTGTACCTTGGATCAGTATGAGATTGATTAGGGTTCAACTACAGTACAGACCGAAGTTAGTTTGTAGTAGGCTAGTGTCTGTAGCGGCTTAATACAGTGTGTGTTCAATCTGGACTAGGTCCCGGGGGTTTTTATGCATTTGCGGTTTCCTCGTTAACAAAAATCTGGTGTCTGTGTTATTTCTTTTCCGCATTATATTTTGTTATATAATAGAAATATCACAGGTTGTGCGTTGAATCGATCAATTGGTAAATCCAACCTTTGGTTGTTGATTGAAATTGATTGATCCTTGGATATTGGTCTTTGGTACCATCCAAGTTATTTCTCTTGTATTTAATTAGACTCGCATATTTCTATTTGCTTGAGTAAGGATTAAATCAAGAGATTGAGATATAAACTCTTTGATATGCTTTTTATTAAGATTGAGTCTGACTGTCTAGTTGATTCTCTCAAAAGTATACTGGAGTTAGTCCATACAGATTGCTAATCGATATATTGGGTGAGGTTGTTAGACCCCCGCATTTTCAATTGGTATCAGAGAAGGCAAACACGTTTAAGACCTCAAAAGTCGGTGTTTGTAGCGATCTGACTCTATGGACCACATTACTATCTTTGGTAAACGCACCACCAGAAATAAAAATTTTGTTTCTAATATATCTATCAAAGAGAAAGATTCTTCAATCTTTGAAATAGATGAACCTTGTGTTCAAATAAAACAGATTAACACTGACATGTGTTTTTCCGATGAGTCTGACTCTGTTGTTCAAGAAGAAACAGCTAAACAGGGTAAACTCGTTCTAAATCTTGTTAGAATCCAAGCTGATAGATTCAAACGGTTGAAAAACCATGTCAATGTTATTCTCGATGTAGTAAGTGACTGTGGCTCCAGTGAAAATCTTCTTATAAGGAAAACTCCGAAGTTCGATCAAATCGTATCTTACTTGAGGCAATTCTTAAAAGGGATGCTTTGGAAATTGAAAATCTCTTGAGTAAACTCTCCATTCAGGGATGTTCAGAAGAGTCTGTTATACTATCTACTTCTGTCCCAACTGAAAGAGCTCCAGTTTCAGAAGTAATTTCAGAATCACTTCTGACTCGTAAAGGTGTACAGGGCACTTACACTTCAGGTGGAAGAAAGAAATCTCCAAACGATAATGTTAGGTATGCATCCTCTAATCACTCATGTGATCAAAAAGTGTGTCTCTTATATGATTCAAATGGACATGTAAAGCAAAAGAAAAACTCCAGGTTGAAAAACAAATTTTTTTCTTCGACTTCAACACACCTTAGATTTAATTCTCAAAGGTGGAACTGACATTCGTATGTCTAAACCAATTGGTTTCAGTACCACACCCTGTGTTCCCCACCAGAAAAGTCAGTTCAATGAGTTCCTCAAATGCTAAGAAGCATAATAGACCTCTAAACAAATATCGTTCAAGAAGAGTTCAAGAATTCTCTTCTTTCAAAAAGGGAGATAATGATGTTCATGATGTGGATAAAGTATCATGTGACGGGAGCAAAAATGAAAAGATGGATGACAATCTGAAATTAATAATTGACGAATATAAAGAGATCATCAACATGCTGTCAGTTCCTTCTAAGCAATACTCTCCAGGTAAGAATCCTTGATATATGTCATATTATGATAACTTTGCACATCATAACGGTTTTCCTCCAAAGTACAGACGAAAGAGGTTTAACCAAAAACAATGTTCATTTGATGAGCTCAAGGCTCATACTTGCGCTACTTGATCACAAGTTTGGAATCTCACTCACAAAAATCCTGGTTGAGGGAGACTTGTTCAGGTATACTTGTTGGCAAAAGTGTTTCCTAATACTCAAGCTATTTTCTTATCGTATTTAGCAGGAGTATCGTCGTAAACATGTTGCTTAAGTATTTGTATTTTATCTTTGTCAAAACTTTTTGTTTATGATTTCTTATGGAATTTTTGGGTTGACAAATTGCTACTATTGTGCTCTAAATTGCTCCTCTCTGGGGATTTAGAATTTATTGAGCCAATTTTTTGTGAATTTTTTTCACGTAGCAAAATTTTATGTGAAGACGTAAACGTACAGCTCTTGAGTATTCTTTTATTTTGGGTCTAGTTGTGGTCGTGCAGAATGCCAGTGTAACTATCACGAACCAATTTTTTGGAAACCCTAAAAATATCTTCTCTAAGAAACCTTTAAATAGCAAACCTATTGAGATATGTAAGTCACGTACGCATACTCTAGGTTATTTGGTGGATTGTCAAGAATGTCTTCTTCCTCATCTCGCTATGGTGATTTTGCAAGAGGATTTCTTGAGAAAGGTATTGGTTTCGAATAAAAAGGGAGGAAGAAAAGAACCCTTATAGAATATGTTGATCCTAATACCTCATGCTACTATGCCTACTCACACCAGGATGTTGAGAATGGGGATATGGTTTCTACTGAAGTGGTTCATGACTTTCTTAAATACTTTGAGGAAGCTAAACTGCAACTTGTTGAATGATTATTACAAAACATAGTGCAAAAAATTGAAAGAGAAAAGTACGACTTCTTTTTATGTCTCCCTCTGTTCACCACCTGCCAAAATCATTAAATGATTCTTACAAAACTAAAGAAGATTCTAAGAGAAACACTAGAGCGGTCAAACAACTATCACATCACTTTATTTTAAGCTTTATGACTTGGTTTTTTAATGAAATACAATAATTAATTGACTAAACTAGAAATCCCAATAGACTAATATTACTCTAAAGTCTAAACTCAACAATGACAACAAAAAAATACTAAAAAAAGAGATACTAAGTAGAGATGTACGTAAATTAAACGGATCCTCAAGGGAATGTAAAGGAAACAACTGCATTAAGAAGAAATATCAAATAAACTTCATTATATGTTCTTAACATATGAATTGATTTGATTAAATTCTACCAGGAAAACCCTAAAAAACAAGCTAAGTTAATAGTAATATAAATCCACACAAAACAAGATAAAATCTGGGAATTTAAGGAACAACAAGCATGAAGATGGCCATGATACACAGAACAGAAACTAAGGGTTTAAAAATCAGATAATACCTTATTTGAAACAGTCTTACTCTTAGAAGACTTATATGGTATTGGTATTGATGTTGGTTTTGGTTTCATTTGAGATCATTTCTTTCTTAAGATGTCCTCTCTTTTTTTTAAGAGAAAAGGTTATCGTCTTATTTGAGAGAGTAAAAAAAAACGCCAATTATAATAAGCCCAGACTATAATACAAAATCAGTTACAACTCATAATTGGTTTCCAATTGCAAACAAGATCCCTTAACATATGAACTGAAACCATTTTCCTTTGTATCTCTATATGAATATGGAACTCTTGATTCCGTTTATTAGTGTATCAACATCTCTTCCTCTTTTATGCGCCATCGTTCTTTTATTCCTTTAACCCCATATAACCCAACAAATGGCAAAAAACAAAACGGGCCACTCGTTCCTTCCCCTTTTTCTAGCTCTCTTGCATTTCCATGCGTACAATTCATCAACAACAAAATTATCTTGTACCCATTTTAAATTATAGTCGTTCCGAAAATAGTTCCAAATTTGATGAGAAACCTTAAAATGTAGTAGCAAGTGGTCCACATTTTCATTTTTCTCATTGCACATACACCATTGGCTATATATGATTAGTTGGTATGACGTTATGAAGAACTGTTCAAAGGAAAAACTGAACCATTTGAGGGAGAAACTTCACCCAAACATCTCTATGAAGAAATTGTGAAAGATGTTGAAGAACAATTTCTTCGGCAAATAGCCACTCTGTTAGAGCACTGCTCGGTCAAAATTGCATGTGTTGTTATCTCAAGCATGTTTGTCAATGTTAGTGATCAAAACTATAAGTCTTGATTTCTAGTCTCTTATAGCTAAGTCTCGGACTAGGATAGTAAGTGTAGTTGAGCTCAAGGACTTCACGGCGATTCATCATACAAGAAGAATATCTACTCAAGCAACCGGTGGAACTTCTCGACAAAAAGGTATGTGGAGACTTGAACTTATCTGTCACTTAAAAGTCTATTTATTCTATCTCTTACTCTTTGAGACAAAAGTCGTATGCTATACATATAGACTAGATCATACACATTTGGTATTTCGAGCCGAGTATACCTCGCCTATCTATATCTCTAAATATGTGTTGGTAAGCTTTTCGCTTCGACCAAGTTTATCTTTACCTAGTGACGAAAGTCATGAATGTTTCAATCACTTTGAAAATTGCTTTGACGAGAAATAGTGTAACAACTATATAACGTCCTCTAAGAATGTTTCAATGATTGGAATGAGAGTTTAGATTACATAACCAACGGATTCCTTGAACAGAAGTTTTCGAACTTTGTTGGTCAAGAGAACCGGAAGTATGAAAGTGCCAAGTCCGCGAACTCAGTCCGGGAACTGCGGAAGTTATCAAACCCGAGAATTTCCGCTGGAGTTGACAAACTACTTGCGTGAGCCAAGTCCGCGAACCGGCGTAGTTCTCGAACCCGAGAATTTCTGCTGGAGTTTGTAAAATCTATCCGGTGTCTTAAGTCCGCGAACCTAGTCTGCGAACTTGAGAAGGTTATATATATAAAGATGATTTCTGAACTTAATCTTAAAATACTAAGGAATGCATTTGCAAACCGTGGCTATTAAAGTTCATGAACCGATTCAAGTGAATCAAATCATCTTTGCTTCAATTGTGTCTTGTATAGTTACATAAGATTTCCTTGCAATTGAACAACTCTCTTAACTAGTTCATTTGAGTCAATTGAACTAGTTATGGTGAAAAAAAAAGAACATGGTTGGTATGAAACGCTATATGGTTAACCTCTTTGGGTATACTATTGTTGAACCAACAATATACGCGTTTGGGTACGGTTAACAAACCTAGAAGCGTACAGTCATTTGTGTATGACAAGCTAAGTTTTCGATCTAACGGTTGAGAAATATTAGCTTGAATCTAAATCAGGTTTTCATCTAACAGTGAATATTGATTGCTTTGTAACTAAGGCAAAACCCTGATTTGAAAGGTTATATAAAGGAGACATCCAGTATTGTGCAAAACTAATCCCTACACCTTACGTGTGATACTAGTTTGCGTGCTAGAGTCAATTATCCTTTAACCTTTGGTTTTCTTCTTCTAAAACCAGGTTAACGACTTAAAGACTTCATTGGGATTGTGAATCCAGACCGATAATACTTTTATCGTAGTTGTCTGATCTGATCTTGCACCTTATCTCGTGACAGTACAATCATATTTATTGGCTTGAGATCGTGAGAGTTCTCCGATAGGCAAGATATAAAAATTAATCACAAACACCTTCGTCTCATCGTTTGTGATTCCACGACATCTTGTTTCGCTACCATACGATTAAGATTGTTGTGAGGTGATTGATTAATCTAGGATGTTCTTCGGGAATATAAGACCGGATTATCAATTGGTTCCTGTTCACCTTGATTATTATCAAAAGACAGAACAAAAACTTTTAGGGTTTTTCTGTGGGAGACAGATTGATCCTTTGATAGACTTGTCTGTGTGAGACAGATTTGTTTATTGTTAAAGTCTGCGATTTTGGGTCGTAGCAACTCTTAGTCGTGGTGAGATCGTCTAAGGGAATCAATTGTGCAGTATCATGATGGGATCAGAGGCGTAGGGAGTACAACTGTACCTTGGATCAATGGGAGACTGATTGGGATTCAACTATAGTCCAGTCCGAAGTTAGCTTGGAGTAGGCTAGTGTCTGTAGCGGCTTAATATAGTGTGTATTCAATCTGGACTAGGTCCCGGGGTTTTTCTGCATCTGCGGTTTCCTCGTTAACAAAATTTCTGGTGTCTGTGTTATTTCAGTTTCCGCATTATATTGTTTATCTTTATAATTGAAATAATACAGGTTGTGCGTTTAGATCATCAATTAGATTAATCCAACCCTTGGTTGTTGATTATCATTGATTGATCCTTGGACATTGGTCTTTGATACCGTCCAAGTTATTCCTTGTGTTTGATTAGGACTCGCTGATTTTTATTAGCTTGAGTAAATCAAAACAAGAGAGAGATATTAACTCCTTGAGATACTTTTACCTAGATTGAATTTGACTGTCTAGTTGATTCTCTAGAAAGTGTTTCGGAGTTAGTCCATACAGCTTGCTAAGCAAAATATTGGGTGGTGTTTTTAAACCCCCGCTTTTCAATTGGTATCAGAGCAGGCAAACACGTTTAAGACCTTACAAGTTTGTGTTTGTAGGAATCTGAGTCTGAGGAAGGAATCTCGTACGCATACCATAATGCCTCCTAAATCTTTCAACTCTGTCAAGTGTCTCGGAAATACCTCAAAGGATTACTCCTTAGTTGATTTTTCCGAATTCCGAGGTAGGAAGACTGTCCCATCTTGTGTTGACCACTCTTCCTCCAATGAGACATTGGACACAATGGAAAAAGCTGAAATGGAGCTCACCAGAATTGCAAAAAATTCTACTGAGTTTGTTGATCTTCAGAATCATGAACAGCTCGTTGATGAATTTGAAAAGTCTATTGATCGTGAACATGTACTCTATAACATAATAGAGTCATTCTCTAAGGATATTGAGAAACTTCTTCAAGAGAATAATCTACAGCATGAAAATATTGGTGATCTTGAAAAGCTGATCAAAGAAGGCTCAATTAGAGAAAAATGTTTGATCAAGACTCATGCATCCGATCTTGACAGACTTTATGTTGAGAAAGAGAAACTTGAAGCATCACTTGTTCTAGCCCATGGGTAGTGCAAATACTTGGAAAAGGAAAACTATGTCTTAAGAAAATTCTTCTGCACAAATTAATTCTCATGAGTTACTGTACAGAATGAAATTTTCTTCAGATGAAGACTGTGTCAAGGAAAGTGTTCATAACTTACAATCTTCTCCGATGGTTACGAATTTTAAACAAGTACCAGTTGTTGCTTCTCCTCCATGAACCTGTACCTTATGTGGGAAAAAGAATCACTATGCTATCCGTTGTTTTGCCAGAAAGAAACAGATTTCTAAACTTCGTAATTTGCTTTTATCCTCTGTCAATGGAACAAATAGTCAGTCGAATACCGCAGTGAATCGAATACCCACAGAAAACCAAGAACCTTATAAACATGATTTTCTTTCTAGAAGTCATCACAGGGCACAGGTACATTCTAATCGAATAAACTCTCATATTTCTGATGAAAGTATTCCCTGTATTTATAAGAATGTTTTTGGTAAATCTAAATCTAGAAAATGGATTCCCATCTATTCCTATCCCCTTGAACCAATTGCAAGAGGTCCTAGATTTAGCCCTCAGAGAAAGCCTTCAGAAGGATATGTTGAACAAGCTATGTCTTATTGTTCTGGACTGAGTGATAATCAAAGAAGGAAGGCTAAACAAAAACAACGTTCATTTAATGAGCCAAATGCTCATACTTGTGCAAACTAAACACAAGGTTGATATCTCACCCACCAAAAATCCTAGTTGTGTGAGAATTCAATAGGTATACTATTTGTAAAGTAACTCTGATTAGCTATCTAATTCCTTATCGTTCTTAGATGGATAATCAGTCACATACTTTTACATGAGTATTTTATCATTTTTTTAAGGTTTTTATTTTATCTTGTTTTTCTTCTTGACCTTCAAAAACTACAAGTTTTGTTACGATCTCTCATAAGGGTACTTGCACGGTTTTGAGATTTGTCTCATATACCTATCTTGTAAACCCTAATTCTCACAAATCGTTTATATACCTTTCCTATTGAGTAGAAGCATTCCACTCTAGGTCTCTCAATGACGTCTCCTTCTTGTTCGTGGGATTTGTTTGTAGACTTCGTTGACAACGGTATATATTTTGAGTTTGATAAAGATAAGGGAACTCTTGTTGAAGTTGAAATATCCTTTCCTCAATCTCATGTTTCTTACTCAGATATTGGGGAAAAGATTCCAACTAAGGCGGTTGTTGATGCTCAGCAACTTGTAGGGACTATAAAGTGTTTTCATGTTGTAAGAGATGAGTTGGAAAATGTTAATTGTAATCTTGCTCACATGAAGAATCGTGTTAAGGAGACTCCCAAAAAGGATATTCCCTCAAAGGTTGCAGAGGTTGCTATCTCTCATAAGCTCGATAATCACAAACTTCCAGAACCGTCCATCTGTTGTTGTTAATGTCTGGTTCTGGCATAAGAGTCTAATTTTGAGTTGCCTAGTAAGTCTTCTTTTTGGCTTAGTTGGAAGAATAGCTAGTTCTTTGAATAGCGATGTTTGTGACTACACATAGCTATTATTTTCATCTTCTTGTTTTTAGGTTTTTTGGTTTAAAATTCTAAAACTATTTGGAGGATGATATTTTGCAATATTTTTGATTTTGTTATATTGCAACTTGTTATGGGATATTTGTGTTTACGTCCGTGAACTTTGTTGTCCCATATTTTTGTCAAAAGTAAAGTCGTTCACGATCGGTATTCATGTATTGGTTTAAGAATGAATAGACTTTTGACATATACAAAAGTTAATCCTATATTGTCAACCCTTGACGAAAGATAGGTTAAAATCTTTTGTATCCAAAGATTATTGCTATTGTATATGATTTTGCAAAAGAATGAATCCTTGTGTATTCCATGGTATAGATCTTCATTGATCCATCTTTTTGTATTACCGTGAGGCTCCGTAATGTGTCTTATGTTGAACACGATACAAGTAAGTTGATTATTTTTGATTAGCTTGGTTGGTTGTTCCGTGAGGTACGTTATGTTGAGCATTTAGAACTAAATTAATCATCTCCTTGGTTATTTAGTTATTACTCCACAAGTTCTCTTGTGTTGAGTACATGAATGATTAAGCCAATCACTCTCTTGTATGATTAACTTAGTCGTTGCTCCGTAAGTTTACTTATGTTGAGCACAATGAATTAAATTGATGACTTTTGTGGTTAATTTGATTATGTATTCCGATTAGATTATTCATGGTTTTACTTATGAATAATTTGATTGAGTGTTGGATATAAAATCATTCTCATGGTTTTGGTGTCCAATAAAATCCTTCGTTTCTCTTGAAATTAAGGTCGCCCGTTGTTGTTCCCTTGGGAATGACATCAAATGGGGGAGAGTTCTTTTGAACTTGTGCTTGATGGTCATATCTTGAGGGGTGTGCGGCTGTGGAATTTTAGAGGGGTTATCTAGTATCTTTAAAATCCTTGATGAATGATGTTAGCTTCGGCTATATGATTGCATCTAAATAAGATGATGTGTGTTTCTTTCTCTTAGTCATGAAATGTCTCTTACAGAAATTTCATTATGATCCCGTTCTTGTACCTTTGCCAATTTTATTGACAAAAAGGGGGAGAATTAATATGTAGTTCACACTACAAATACATATGGTTTTCGGATCATTGTGTAAGGGGGAGTGGTTTTCATGTGAGATGGAGTATTGACTAAGGGGGAGTGATACATATCACCATAGTATTATTACTGAAGTTGTGATACAATTGGTCTTTGACACTGTATAATAATACTATGACATTGTATAACAATGATCGAGACCGATGCTTTCTCATTGTTATAGTTACGGATCTTCAACAACGGTGATGCTAAACTTACAACCTTTGGGATCATTGGAGTACTTGGAAGTGACGAAGATTTCGAGTAATGTTGAAGATTAGACATGTGGAATAGGAGCTACTAAAGTTTCATTATCTTTTTTGTATTCCATATGTATTGATAGTTTTGTCACTAAAATTGACAAAGGGGGAGATTGTTAGAGCACTGCTCGGTCAAACTCGCATGCGTTGCTATCTCAAGCATGTTTGGCAATGTTAGTGATCAAAACTATAAGTCTTGATTTCTAGTCTTGGACTAGGATAGTAAGTATAGTTGAGCTCAAGGACTTCATGGCGATTCATCATACAAGAAGAAGATCTACTCAAGAAACAGGTGGAACTTCTCGACAAAAAGGTATGTGGAGACTTGAACTTATCTGTCACTCAAAAGTTTGTCCATTCTATCTCCTACTCTTTGAGACAAAAGTCGTATGCTATACATATAGACTAGATCATACACATTTGGTATTTCGAGACGAGTATACCTCGCCTATCTATATCTCGAAATATGTGTTGGTAAGCTTTTCGCTTCGACCAAGTTTATCTTTACCTAGTGACGAAAGTCATGAATGTTTCAATCACTTTGAAAATTGCTTTGACGAGAAATAGTGTAACAACTATATAACGTCCTCTAAGAATGTTACAATGATTGAAATGAGAGTTTAGATTACATAACCAATGGATTCCTTGAACTGAAGTTTTCGAACTTTGTTGATCAAGAGAACCGGAATAATGGCAAGTGCCAAGTCCGCGAACTGCCAAAGTTCTCAAACCCGAGAATTTCTGCTGGAGTTGAAAAACTACTTGCGTGAGCCAAGTCCGCGAACCCAGTCCGCGAACCGGCGTAGTTCTCTAACCCGAGAATTTCTGCTGGAGTTTGTAAACTCTATCCGGTGTCTTAAGTCCGCGAACCTAGTCTGCGAACTTGAGAAGGTTATATATCTAAAGATGATTTCTGAACTTAATCTTAAAATACTAAGGAATGCATTTGAAAACCGTGACTATTAAAGTTCATGAACCGATTCGAGTGAATCAAATCATCTTTGCTTCAACTGTATCCTGTAGTTACATAAGATTTCCTTGCAATTGAACAACTCTCTTAACTAGTTCATTTGAGTCAATTGGACTAGTTATGGTGAAGAAGGACATGGTTGGTATGAAGCGCTATATGGTTAACCTCTTTGGGTAGAATATTGTTGAACCAACAATGTATGCGTTTGGGTACGGTTAACAAACCTAGAAGCATACAGTCATTTGTGTATGACAAGCTAAGTTTTCGATCTAACGGTTGAGAAATATTAGCTTGAATCTAAATCAGGTTTTCATCTAACGGTGAATATTGATTGCTTTGTAACTAAGGCAAAACCCTGATTTAAAATGCTATATAAAGGAGACATCTAGTATTGTGCAATACTAATCCCCACACCTTACGTGTGATACTAGTTTGCGTGCTAGAGTCGATTCTCCTTTAACCTTTGGTTTTCTTCTTCTAAAACCAGGTTAACGACTTAAAGACTTCATTGGGATTGTGAAGCCAGACCGATACTACTTTTATCGTAGTTGTGTGATCTTATCTTGCATCTTCTATCGTAACAGTACAATCATATTGATTGGCTTGAGATCGTGAGAGTTCTCTGATAGGCAAGATATAAAAAGTAATCATAAACACCTTCGTCTCATCGTTTGTGATTCCATGACATCTTGTTTCGTTACCATACAATTAAGATTGTTGTGAGGTGATTGATTAATCTAGGATGTTCTTCTGGAATATAAGACCGGATTATCAATTGGTTCATGTTCACCTTGATTATTATCAAAAGACGGAACAAAAACTTTTAGGATTTTTCTGTGGGAGACAGATTGATCCTTTGATAGACTTGTCTGTGTGAGACAGATTTGTTTATTGTTAAAGCCTGCGATTTTGGGTTGTAGCAACTCTTAGTTGTGGGTGAGATCAGATAAGGGAATCAAGTGCGCAGTATCCT
This sequence comes from Papaver somniferum, assembly GCF_003573695.1. Lineage (NCBI taxonomy): Eukaryota > Viridiplantae > Streptophyta > Magnoliopsida > Ranunculales > Papaveraceae > Papaver > Papaver somniferum. The sequence continues at coordinate 75,221,328 of NC_039358.1, forward strand.
GCTGGGATCAGAGGCGTAGGGAGTACAACTGTACCTTGGTTCAGTGGGAGACTGATTGGGGTTCAACTATAGTCCAGTCCGAAGTTAGCTTGGAGTAGGATAGTGTCTGTAGCGGCTTAATACAGTGTGTATTCAATCTGGACTAGGTCCCGGCGTTTTTCTGCATCTACGGTTTCCTCGTTAACAAAATTTCTGGTGTTTGTGTTATTTCAGTTTCCGCATTATATTGTTTATCTTTATAATTTAAATAATACAGGTTGTGCGTTTAGATCATGAATTAGATTAATCCAACTTTTGGTTGTTGATTATCATTGATTGATCCTTGGACATTGGTCTTTGGTATCGTCCAAGTTATTCCTTGTGTTTGATTAGGACTCACTGATTTTTATTAGTTTGAGTAAATCAATACAAGAGAGAGATATTAACTCCTTGAGATACTTTTACCTAGATTGAGTCTGACTGTCTAGTTGATTCTCTAGAAAGTGTTTCCGAGTTAGTCCATACAGATTTCTAAGCGAAATATTGGGTGGTGTTGTTAGACCCCCGCTTTTTCACACTCTGAGCACGACTTAACTGAAATTTGCTTCCGGATTGCATGACGACCGCATTTTCTTGTAGAATCAGTGATGGTTGAGCATATCCCCTGCATCAGAGCTGCCAATTGAATGGCTTCCTCAGTAGTAGGCATTCTTTTAAGCTTAATGTCCCAAGTACTTTGTTGGACCATCCCATTTAACTTAGCTTTCTTATTGACATCCAGTTTATACACTTTAGGGAAAAATTCCTTCAGACATAAACTACCTTTCCAATTATTGCAGCAAAAGTTATTTGAGTACCCCCTTCCATAGACTTCTTCCTTGCGATTTTGAATCGTCCTTGGCCCATAAATCTTGTGCATCCCCATTCATTTTATGTTCCACAACCCTCTTCCATAAAGAGTATTTTTCGTCTTAATACCCCCAAGTCCAACCGGATAAAATAACTTGATTACTCTGTTTTATAGTCCTCTTAAGGACAATCCTCCGTATTCTTTGGGTTTGCAAATCGTCTTCCATGTTATCAAATTTATCCTCTTATTTTGTCTAGTAGAACCCTATAAAAATTCTCTCATTAGAGTTGTCATTTTCTTCTCCACCTCGGTAGGGATATTGTAAAGTGGCATGTAATAAAAAAGCAATGCATGTTGTTCTTATTAAGACCAAACTTCCAGCTTTGGTAAGTTGTTTCCTCCTTCGAGGAATCAATTTCTTCTGAAGTCTCTCAATAATCTCGTCCTGCAGCTGAATTGCATGTGGCTCCCGCATGCATTTCTAGATATTTCAGAGGTAGTGAATCTACTTGCCAACCTAGAATGTCCTCCAGGTCATTAATTCTGGACTCTACACCAATACACACCATCGATGTTTTGGAGATATTAGCTCTAAGCCTAGTGATGGCTTCAATAATTTGCAATATCAATAACAAATTATCCATTTCCTCTTCAGTAGCATTTAAGAAAACTAGAGTGTTGTATGTAAATTGCATATGAGATATAGTGCTCCACCCTTAATTGAAAATTCAGTAAGTGTATTTTTTATATTATTTACTAAAGAAAAATTTTATTAAAAATTAGGCCAAATAGTTATACAAAAAGAGGTTACAGAAAACCTCAGACCAAAAATAAAAAAACAGAAGCACCCTATTGCAAAATTATTTAAAACAAAATCTATAATAATCCATATCCGGCATTTCCATACCATGTAGAAAGACATGTTTATTGTTGTAGCTTCGAATCTGCCCCATCTCCATGCAAGCACCTCTTTTAGCAAAACAGTCTGCAGAGAAATTGATCTCTCTATATACATGTCTGAAGTGAATGTTGTGTAGACAAGTCTTTATTCTATACCATCTTGACCAGAAAGCCCGGGGTATCTTCTCCTTCATAAAAACATCAATGGTGCACCGGGAATCAGTTTGAATAATGATATCCCATTTCTGGTTAACAATAGCCCATTCCATAGCTCGTATAACTGCGACTATCTCTGTAATGAAATTAGTAGCTACTCCTAACCCACCAGGTTTAGCAACAACAAAGTCACTATTTGAATTCCTAGCTATAAAACCATAGCCAGCCATTCCAGGATTGTCTTTTGCTGCTCCATCACAACAAGATAATAGTATATGATTTTTTGACAGCAGAAAGAAGCATTCAATGACTCTGAAAGTCTTGACAGGTCTGACACCAATGTTGAAGACTTGCAGAATGTGACTATCATAAGAGGAATGCCACATAGTACCCTTAATTCTGAATCTACAGTCCCTAGTGTATTGTAATATTCTTTGCTTGGATTGTTCAACATTGTGTATATCTTCCTCAAAGAACATTTTATTTCTAGTAAACCATATCTCAACCATTGTGCATAAGCTAGAAATTAACAGTTCTTGTATAACAGAGCTTTTATTTTTAGTACGAGATAGATTGTCATCAGAAGAAAGAGGATTGAGGAATAAAAAGATACCTCCCAACCAGCTCCAGAGCAGTTGACCAAATTTGCAGTTCCACATGATGTGATCCATAAAATTTTGGTCTTCATGACAAATATAGCATCTTGAGACATGTTTGAAACCTCTCTTATTAAAGTTTTCATCAGTAGCACCAATATTTCTTGTGATTTTCCATATATTGCTAGCTGTAACAGGATGAACACATGGAGCCCATATCTTCTTGTACCAGTAAAGTTTAGGGTATTTTATCCTAATTTTCTCTACTGCAGAAGCAACTGAGAATTTACCAGAAATATCACCACACCAAATCATTGTATCTTTCTTAAACAAGGTAGGGATATCATCCATAGAGAAGAAAACCAGAAATTCCTGAGGCATAACCCACTAATTGTTAACAATCAGTTTATTCACTTTCATGTCTTTGTGTTGAGAAATAAATTCATTGCCAGGAAACATTTGAGATATAGGTTGATCAAATATCCAAGCATCATCCCAAACAGATATTGCTTCACCACTCCCCACTATCCATCTTGTGTTTTCATTTAAATCATTAATGACCCATTTCAGACCAGGCCATACAGATGACTTTCTATAGTAATATATCCAGTCCCCATTTTTATCTTTATACTTATCTAAGAAGTACTTGGACCATTCAACATCTTCAGTTTGAATTCTCCAGAATAATTTCATGAGAAGAGCGTTGTTTATATCTTCTAGTTTTCTTATTCCCAAACCTCCCTCCTCAACAGGGGCACATACCTGATCCCATTCCAGTGTAATAAATTTCCTATTTTCACTATTGCCAGACCAAAGAAAGTTTCTGATAATTTGTTCACAAGAATTGATCACTTTCTTAGGCCACTTGTAAATAGACATGTTGTAGATAGGTATATTACGCAAGACAAACTTGATTAAAGTTATTCAAGTTTGGAATGAGAGTAGCTTACCTATCCAACCAGCTAGAGTGTTCTGAAGATACTCCACAAAAGACCAAAGGTGTTCTGATTTAACTCTCCCAGTCATGAGTAGAACTCCAAGATATTTTTCAGGGAAAGACGATAACTCCATCTACATCAAAGAAGCAATATGCATTTTCCTGTCCATAGATGTGCCATCAACAAAACATTTGCTTTTGGTTGTGCTGACCAACTGACCAGAAGCAGCTTGATAATCACATAGTACCAGTAAGTGTATTGAGTTGCATAACTTTATTCATCAATTTAGTAAAAATTTATGCAACTAGAATGAAATGTAAAGGTTGATAAGTAACGAGTGTTGCGCGGATGATATACACCAAGAAATCCAGTTTCTCCATTTAACGATCTACTTTTAAATTTCTTCACTCACTTCCTCATATTTCGATTTTCTCTCATATTTATAAATTTCCCATTTTTCTGTTTAAAAAAATGAAAATGGATCCCGACAACAACTATACGATATATGTAAAAGGCTTGTAAAAAGACAAAAAATATAATAAAAAAAATGAAGATAGACAAAAAATATAATAAAAAGAAAAAATGAAGATAAATTCGGGCAACAACTATACGATATATGCAGAAGGCTTGTAAAAAGACAAAAAATATAATAAAAAGGGGCGCTCCAAGAACCGAACTCAGGACCTCTTGCACCCAAAGCAAGAATCATACCACTAGACCAAACGCCCTTAATGTTTAATCCACTGACAAAATATAATTATACTTAATTTTGTGATTCCATTTTTTGGTTACTAAAATGAAATTTCCCCCCAATTTCAGACTATTATTTCAATTTCCCTCTTTCAACTCCAAATTTTCCCTCTAATAAATCCATATATCTCTCTCGCACAGTTTAGTTGATAGTAGATTCACACAGCGATGTCAACTAATCAAGAAGATTTGGATCTACTCCTCTCACTTGATGATGATGATAAGGTATTGGAAACTCCACCTGCTTCTCCATCTGCTTACCTATCAGACCATGGATCTCCAAGGCAACAACTTCGAAACTCAGACATGTCTATCTTCAAAGATTCTGTTAAAGATTACTTAGAAACTGAACCTCCCGCTGCAAAGAAAGCAGCTCCTAAATTGAATCGATCAAAAATTTCCATCGACGGTGATGTTGAGAAGTTTTCAGGTTTGCGGATTAAGTAAGTCCAAATGAAACCCTAAATTTGTTTTTATGGGTGTATTGATTTTTGAGAATTTTTTTTTGTCTTTTTCTGAAGGAATCTATTGGTCTCTCCTGAAGAGTTGAGCAATCATTTATCTGACATTCGATTTGTTCGGTTGCCGGCTATAAGGTATCTATCCAATTTGATGAACCATTTCAAGGGTTTTGTGTGTAGTGTGTACTCATCTGCTTAAAATTTTAAAATTTTGGCTGATCAGGAATTTGATAGTAGGAGATTCAATTGCTGGTAGCTGGGCAACCATTGGTGTATTGTCAGAAAAGGGAGCTCCCAAAATGAGTTCTAATGGGACACACTACTGTATATGGAAAATTGGGTGTTTGGATGAAAAGACTCTTTCTGTATTCATGTTTGGGGATGCTTATATTACCTTCTCCAAAGAGCATGTCGGAACAGTTTTCGCGCTGTTCAATTCTAAAGTTCGCAAGGATAATGAGGTATAGTTTTGTAATTGCTTGATGGAGTTTGAATCACGTCTTTCTGCTTTTGGAGTAACTAAAAGATTGTTATTTTTATTGTTGCTTGTTTAGGGGAGTGGGTTTTCACTTAGTATATTCTCAGCTGGTCAGATTTTAAAGTTGGGTACTTCTGTTGATTTTGGAGTTTGCAAGGGTCAAAGGAAGGATGGGGTTGCTTGTACCATGGCTATAGATAAGTATGTTATTAGTGGTTTGTTTTCATTCTTAGTACTTTGTTGGCTTGCGTTACAGCAATGAATCCACTTTTATTGCTTAAATCTGTATTTCAATAACCCTGGATTGGAGAGTTAGCTTTGTCTATTCTTTGCACAAGTCATACCCTGATTGAACTCATCTTTCCACGAATAAAACGTTATACAGAGATCACATGTGTACCCTTCAAAAAAAATTTAGGATATGAAAAGTGATGTATCAGCTTATCCTTTTGGGCTATTGTGATCCTTGGAACAGTATATTTACTCCATTTGCATGTTTCTTCTGTTTAAATGGCATAGTTTTGTGTATTTCTATATTTGCCAAAGGTAAGAATACTTAAGCATACAAGTTTCAATGTCCTTTAATGAGACAATTCTATGTTGCATACTTGCATGTTACCACGTTCCTGAATGCCTTTGGGTAATAACTAATAAGTATGGCGTGACTAGATGTATTATGTATACCAACTTGACCACGTCATCCTTAAATGGCATGGAAATGCCCCTGATATATGCTTCCTGCTCAAAATTTCCCTAGCATCAGCTTGTAGTTTCCTATGGAGGGAAATTAACTGACCTGCATAGTGTTATACGTGTTGGGATCCTCCTTTTAGTTGTCTCCCTCCTTGTGAACTGTAAAAGATATGACAGCTCTGTGGGTTTGAATAGTGTTATACATGTTGGGATCCTCCTTTTAGTTGTCTCGTCCTTGTGAACTGTAAAAAATATGATAGCGCTGTGGGTTTGAATATTGGTAATGGTCTGTTTAGTGGAATGATACTTTGCAGGATAAGTCTATAGTTTGTGGTTTTATAAAGACTACCAAAATCTGGAGTTTGAAGTGTTTTTGAGAAAATTGAGCTGATGGTGTAGGTTTCCTCCATCATCTCACGTTGTGCAGAAAATAATGAGGAGCAAAAAATTTAAGCTAACAATTGCATGACATGCGGATTAAATTCTAGGATTACTGTAGTAGAGTTGGGAATCACGAGGAATAGTCTTAGTGGTTGAAACACACTGTCTATTCTGATATACCACTTTACATCTCATCATGGTAGCATCTTTTGTACGTAGTTTTAATCTGGATTTACGCTTACCTGTTACTTTTGTGTTTGCAGGCGCCAGGGGGTATACTGCAAGTTCCATACGTCTGTAAGAATGCTTTCTCATCCAACACGATTGTTATAGCTAAGTGTTTCAAATGATTAGTATTAGTAATATACTCTCGTTATGTTTCTTGGTGGAATGCATCCCAGAAATATACTGTATCCCGTGGTGAACTCAAAGGAGGGTAAGCTATGCTGTTTCTGTTCCTTCATCTTTCTGTGAAAAGGGAAAACATTCAGATTATTTGCTCCTCATTTGTTTGTCACTAACATTCATGGGTTTATCACTACAGGAACTTGAAAACAGGCTTTAGGAGTTCCTATCAGCCAGAGGGTGTTTACATGGTTGATCCTTTTAAGAGAGGGAACACGAAGAAAACAGTGCAACCCCTTAAAGTGTTGTCCGTGGATGGATTAAAGAAGGCCTTAAGGTATACTTCATTACCTCTCTATTTCCCATTCCTTCACACCGTGGTCTTGTATGATTGCCGAAATGTAACTGAATGGGTTCTTTGGGGAATTTCAACAGTAAGGCGTGTAAAGTTACAACTAATGCACACTCACAAGGAATACGGTTCCTAACACATGTCACAGGTTTGAGCTCCTCGTATCTTAAATTCCTGCTAACTTTTGTTGAGCACCCTCCATGAAGCCCTTGTCTTAATCTGTTACACCTTTTCAGTAAAAGACAAACCAATAGAGCAGAACGGAGGATCAAATAATCAACAAAATGATATTAAATTTAAAGGGTAATATCTCAATCCTTGAAAAAGAAAAATGTTGTATATATGTTTCTGAATGTCAGTATTGTTTATCTGTGTAACTGAAACTTTGCTATTTTACTTTAGGTTGTCATCTATCACAAAGTCCTCTCCAAATGCTACAATCAGAAAAGACCAACCCGGGGCAAAAAGAACGAAAACTGAAAAGTACCCAACCCCTCCAATCAGAAAAGACCAACCCGAGGCGAAAAGAATGAAAACTGAAAAGCCTAAAGAGAAAATGATTGAAATAGACATTTTTAGTTCAGATGAAGAATAGTAAACACAACCCAACGTAAGTTATGCAACCATAACTCTGACTTAACATGGACAACTTTGTCAGTCCTTGAGGTTTCATTATCAAGTAATAGTTGGAGGTTTTTGCTCGTGATGATCCATATCTCATACCAATTTATTATACTTTTGCTATAGGATGCAATCACAAGGAATGTTCAATTTTGGTTCATCTAAGTTAACACTTGAAGATGAAGTTATGAATTCTCCCTATATATGCTGACCTTTTGTGGCTCTAACTTTGTAATGAGTACAAGCTAATAAGAAAATGGACATTAACAAATGGATGCTTACAAACTTTCATCCAAGAGCATTTCTTATCATTTCAGCTAAATCCAGTTTGTTTCACAATAATGCGCCATTGAGTATACTTTAAGTCTTTAATGCATCGTTGGAGTAACGTAAGGACGAGGTTGCGAAACATAATTTTAGAATACTCTAGTATTGATTTAAGAGAAAGGTGGAATTAGTAAGGATAATCATTCTGTTGCTTTACCTTAAAAGCAAGAAAAATTCTAGCTTTATAATCCATCCTAAATCTAAATAGACATGGAGAAGATTATATGGTACTATTTCAAAGTATCTAGCTGTTTTATAACTAAGATGAAATAGAAAACAAACTAGATTTGTACCTGCTTGTAATTATTTTTTGTTCTTTGATGCTGGCTAGGCTTACATTTTGATGCAAGAGGACATATATGATAGAGGTCCCCTAGTCTTTAGTTTAGTCTTTACAGGAAATCATGTTGATGGAATCTCAACAAATGCAAACAAAATTACAAAGCTTTGAATTCGAAGGTTGTTATCTAGTTAGGAAGAAAGTTGGTGACCAACTTGGCACATGGGGTTGTTATTATAGGGTTCACCAATCCCACCATGTGCTTCCTAATATTAGCTTCATTATATTACTGATTTGTGGCTAAGATAACTAACCATGGATACTTGGTGGAAAGCCATATAGATGTCTGCATCACACTGTGGATGATGTCCTGTTCCAAGATATTGATGAGAGCCCATATCTCAGCTTCTTGAGTTTTTTTTTTTTGGGTAGACTTTATTTTGGATATGCTTTCTTCTTTATTATACCATTGTGGATGGAAATGCAATAATTTATACAGCACTGTGACTACTGTAACTCCTGTCTGTCTGTCAAATTAATTTCCCTCAAAAAAACAAGGTTTTAATTTGTATTTGGTCGGAGGGAATTTTAGTAATCTTATTTTTGTCAACGGAATCAAAAAGCATATTATTATTATGAGACAGTGAATGACAAAACAAACAGAAAACTTTAAAGATCTTCTGATTTTTCTTGTCAAGACTCTCAACATTGTTTGTTTGCACGTCTTAAAATAGAAATCGAGTGGGAAGCAAGGATTCAAAATGGGTGTTTTATTTTGTGGGTAGGGTCATTCTCAATGTGTGTGTCTTCATAGTATCATACCCGTTCAACCACCACATTTTGCAGTCATTTACTGCATGGTTTAAATACTGTTAAGTTTTGGCGGGTCATGGGTCTGGAATGCGACGGATCAGCTAGGATCATACTCCTATCCTATCTTGTTCAGTAATGATATCACTCTTTAACTATGTAGACAGTGAAGGTTTGAAATCATTAGATTTTCTGAAATCCGAAGAAAAAAAAATACTCCCTCCGATTTTGAATACGAGTACTTATTTGTGAAACCTTAGCTGGTTTTCATGGTGGATATTTTTGGGAGGTGTAGGATTAATTATGCTCCAGATATTGAATTAGAACGATTTTTTGGGGATCATGGTTTTTTTGGGGACCATGGTTTTATTTTGGGTAAAGACATTAGAAGTAAATCTAGGTCACCCCTTATCTAGATATTTATATTAATACCTAAATTACCCTCCTGATTAATTTTGGGTGATGATTAGTGAATGATTTAGTTAAAAACAATTAGTGAGATTAAATTAAAAGATGGGTTTATTATTAGTTGAGTAGAATTATTGAGAGAGTAGAGTTAGAGAAGATGAAGGAGAAAAACATGGAAAATAGATTTTTTTTTCCAATTCACTAAGTTTGAGTTTTCAAATGATGAAAACTCATCTGATTCTTCATCTCCATCCTCTCCTAAAATATTTGTTAATCTTCAAAATGATCCGGATTTGAACTGGATTTTGAACAGTTCGGTTACTTTATATGAAGAACAAGTAACCGAACTCATCTGAAGCTGTAGTTCGGTTGCCCCGTGAGATGAACAAGTAACCGAACTCATCCGAAAGTGTAGTTCGGTTACTTGTTCCAAACACGCAGGTTACCGAACTCTCTAATGATAGAATTTCTAGGAGTTACATCGTTATGTTCGGTTGGTTCTCAACTAACCGAACTTTGGTGTACAAAGTTCGGTTGGTTCGCAAACTGCATGCACTTTTGATCTAACCGAACTTTACGTAATATAAGAGTATATAAGTTTACAAAGTTCGGTTCTTTCGCAAACTTGAACCTAACAGCTAACCAATCGAACTTTGAGTTCGGTTTCTGCGATAAAATTGTAAAGTTACCGAACTTAACAAACAAAAAAAATTGAAGTTCCAGCGTCTATTGGCTAAGTTCGGTTACTTTGTAGTTTTAAAATTTTTTGCGAAAAAACCGAACTCTATTGGCTAAGTTCGGTTATTTTGGAACTCAACATAGTGGCCACAACAACACAGTTCGGTTAGATTGGATTTGTTTTTTTTTTCGGTTCTAAGGGTGGAGTTCGGTTACTTTGTAATTTTAATTTTTTTTGCGAAACAACTGAACAGAGAGTTCGGTGACTTAGTTTTAAATCCAATAGAACCGAACTATTCTTCGTGTTCTTCATTTTCAAGAAGTTCGGTTAGTAAACTAGGGTTTTTTGGAAAATCGACATAACCGAACATGGCTCTGTAACTCCTACTAAAACCCTATTTTGATGATTTCTATTCGATTGAAGCAATCAAAATCAAATTAAAGTGAAGGGTTTGTTGGAAAATACCTCCGGAGTGGTCCCATGGCAGAATCAGGCTACGGCTGGCGTCTTTTATACTCGACAAAATTATCATGTAACAGAGCTTAATTGTGATTGCATTGATGTTGTTACATTTCTTAAATAGGCGGTGGTGGTGGTGGTGGGAGGAGGTGGTGGTGGTAATCGGTGGTTGGTGGTGGTGATAATCGGAGGTGGTGGTGGTGGTAATCGGCGGTGGTGGAAGGAGGAGGTGGTTATATATATAGGTAGTTATTTGGTTGGTTTTAAATTAAATTAGGTTAAGGATGGGTTAGTCATTTCAAGGTTTTAGGACACCCCTTATCATTATAGGGAAGGTAGCCTAATAAAATCATGGTCCCCTCAAAGAAACCATGGTCCCTAAAAAATCATTCTTGAATTACTATGTTTTGTCACGTAAACCTTAAATTGTCATAAAGGCCAGCTTGTGATTTCAATTAATGACAACCCTTATGGTCTTAGAGACTTAAGTGGAGATGTTCATCATCTTCAAGACTAATTAAAGCATTTAATAAGTTTAAGTAGTTTTACTTAGAGCCTCCTAATGCTATCTCTATGCATGTTGATGGACGCTGAAAACTAAACACTGACAAGTTGTAATCACGGGTCGGCATGCATGCTTGGCACTCAAATGCTGTTTGGACTCGAAATAACTTTGCCAGAGAAGTACAAGGTTCATACCAGTATTTTTGGGTTTGAGGTCTTCTGCCCCATACTTTATAAATTACTTGGTGCCGCTCCTGTGGTTCATTCGTTCAACAACTACGGCTCGTTTTTATGGTGTCACTTGCCTACCTCACGTATTTTCAGAAAATTATACTATTCTACACAAAGTAAATAGTATTTGATCAAGAACATAGTACATGTATACAGTTTTTTTTTTTTTAAGAAGATTTTTTTCTTCTTGAGTTAAAAGGTTAAAATCTTTATTAATAAAAAAGAGAATACAAGAAAGAAAAACTAAGGCGCGCAACTATACCCCAATAATACTGCCAAACTTAATTTCACTCAAAAATAGCTTCCCAATTGAAAATACAATCACCAAATGATAGTCTCTTAACTTCGTCGATTATTTCTTCCTTATCGTTATGTCTTTTCTTAACCATACTCTTGCACTCCTCTCCATCCAGACTGCCCAGAGAATAACAGCTGAAATCAGTGGCCAAATTTTCCTTCCTCTATTTTCTCTTTTAGTGTCAAGCCATTCCTCCAGATGTTCTCTCATGGTTGGTTTGAAACTCCTACCAATGCCAAACTGCTCTCAAATCTTCTTTGTATAAGTACAATACAGAAGTAAGTGATCTACATCTTCGTCTACCAAACTGCAAAGACCGCATCTTGTCTCTTGTATTTCACTACCTCGTCTCAGTAGATTGCTGACAGTATGTATTGCATTATGCAACAAATACCGAACAGAAACTTTATGCTTTGGGGGAACATATCTTACCCAGACACACTTGTAAGGAAATCCTTTTTCATTTGTCTTTTTATATGCCCTTTCAAAAGCCTCTGCCTTGTAGAGGTTTGTAATCATTCAACGTTAGAGTAACATCCCCTGACTTTGTTTTATGCTACACCATCTTTCTCCGTAATGCATGTTTCTTTGTTGAGTATCTCCAGCTCCATTCATCCAGCAAGGTCTTGTTCATGTATCTCATATTCTTTATGGCCCCATCTTCTTTCTTCTTCTAGCACTTGTCGTAAGACACCCATCGAATTTTTCTCTTCTCTATTATTGATCCCCATGAAAAGTCTCTCATGATTTTTCAACAATGTCTTCTCAACTGAAACTGGAATTTGTAGAAGAGACATAAAATAAAGAAGTAGGCTTGCTAATGCAGTATTGATGAGCATAACTTTTCCAGCTTTGGAGAAAAAAAAACTTTTCCAAATGGCAGGCTTCTTTCTAAATTTTTCAATGATGCAATACACACACTAGTTTGTTTGGCACTGGCTCCCAATGGAAATCTCAGGTACTTGAAGGGTACTTTCTTTACTCTGTAGTGTAGAATGCTAGCCAAGTCTTGTATTTTATGATCCGCCCCAATACTTATCGTGGTGATCTTATCTAGAATGACCTTGAGACCAGTGATTGCTTCATACACCTGCAATATCATTAACAAATTTTCCACATGCTCTTCTTTTGCATTTAAGAGATTAAAGTATCATCAGCGAATTGCAAATGTGAAATTCTAATGGCCCCCACTTGAAACCCTGAGATCATGTTTAGTTGTTCCGCTTTCTTCAACAACTTTGTAAGAATTTCACCAACTAGCAGGAAGATGAATGGAGACATTGAATCACCTTGTCTAGACCCTTGAAATGTTTGAATTTGGAGGATGAAATTCCATTTAGTAGCACTAGATTATGCAGATGATAATGACCACTGTATCCATTGCCTCCATTTATCCCCAAATCCAATGTCTTCAAGAATACAATGTTTGAATTTGGAGGATGAAATTTCGTTTAGTAGCACTGGATTATGCATATGATAATGGCCATTGTATTCATTGCCTCCATTTATCCCCAAATCCAATGTCTTCAAGAATACAATGTCAGTTGACATTGTCGAATGCTTTTTCTAAACCAAGATTACAAAGGATTCCTGAATTTTTGCTCTTAAGTCTAGCATCTATTAGTTCACTTGCAATAAGAACATCATCATGTATATGTTTTTCTTTCACGAATGCGCCTTGGTGGTCTGAAATAAGTTTAGGAAGAAATGTCTTGAACTTAGAAGTCAATGCTTTGGATAAGATTTTGTATGTGTTGTTGACCAAACTTATTAGTCTAAAATGTTGTGGCACAATTTTCCTTCTTGGGAATTAAGCAAATGAATGAGCAATTCAATCTCCTCCAAGTGAAATTCATTGGATGACTGCCATAAGATCATTATTAATAATTTGCCAAGCAACCTTGTAAAACTCAATGGAGTAGCCATCAGGTCCTGGTGACTTATTGTTGCCGCAAGACTTCATAGTGCTCCATATCTCCTCCTTTGTGAATGGTCTTTCCATCCGTTTCTTCGATGTTGCACTACTAAGAAGATAATAAATTACTTAATAATCAAAAGTAACATTGTTTTCATCCTTTAATATTGCACCAACATATATAAACAAATAATTAGCATAAAAAATAATTATATAAGTAAAAGGGTAACTTTTCTTATAGGTTGTTTAGATACACCTTGAAAAGTTATTTTTTAACTTCTAAAAAATTAAAAAGAAAGAATTTAGTTTGGTGATATAATTTCAAAATGACTTCTATAATTAAAAATTATAATTTTATGTGAACCAGAAGTCAGAAGCAAAAACAACTTGCTTCACAGAAAGTTAACTTTTTTCTTTTAGAAGTCAATTTTACCTTTTGTCAAAGGGATTTGAATGACAATCATTAGATGTTTAACACTTTAGTGTAGGTTGATGATACCCATGCTAAAATCTCATCATATATCATTTCTAGTGTTAATACAAGTGCATTACAAGCTTTATAACTACAGAAATAAAGGTGGTGGAAGACTGAATGACAAGGAAAAAATATGTCTAATGAGGTTCATCTCAACAAGGTTTTGGTTCAGTTTCATATGGTATATCTTCCACATGAGACCCGTTTTTGGGGTAATATTTATAAATTTCTAATAAGTTTCCAAATCAACAGAAACCAACAATTGACTTCCCTAAATTTGATAGGATACCCCAGATATTGGGTGAAGAAATGTAAAGTATTTTCAATTACATAATATGGATGACAAGCAAAAGGTGCATTGGGCATCACTTTATTTGGAAAATAAGGCTGATATTTGGTTTTCAAGATTACCAGAAGAGTAAGGAGTTAATAATTTGGGATTATTTTTCCGAAGACATAAGCGCCAGACTTAGGAGTTAGGCCATGATAATGTTGTGAACGAGTTCAATAATTGAGTCAAGTGGGTACTGTGTTGAAGTATCATGAATTCTTTGAAAAGTTAAAGTATTTGACGATAAAAATATAACAAACATTTGACTGAAGATTATTTCACTTCAAGTTTCATCAGTAAAATGAACGAGGATTTAATAATAAATGCACATATGTTCTCACCTACATGTTTGAGACAGGCTATTTACTTAACCAGGATACACGAAGCATTGCATAATAACACTATAAGAAGATTAAATCTACATAAAATCTACCACCATTGCTTATACTTAACAAAAATAGGGCCATGGTGACACCCCTTAAGTCAAGTACATCATCTCCATGGCACAACATGTAACTAGTCTTAAGTTAACACATTAAGAAGTTATCCTATGATGAGATGAGAGCAAGGAAAGAAAAAGTCTTGTGTTACAATTATGATAAGGTTTTTAAACCTGGATTTGAACGTGTTAGACAATAATTATTCATATTGGTTCCTGACAAAGATGGGTTACTAACTTCTGAAGAAGAATCTCCACCCGTTCATCTTTGATTCAAGAAATAGTAGAAGAAGAATCGAAAATTATGGTACATGTTCTCTCAGAAAACATCTCTCATGATAACATCACCAAAATTCAAGCATGAACAAAACATGAAGGTATTTACTATTTTAGTGGATACTGGGAACACACATAGGTTTTTAGATCCTGAAGTGGCTAGGTTGAGTAGTTGTTATATTGAGCTTATTGCCACATTCTAAGTAGCTGTTGCAGATGAGAATAAGTTGATGAGCAATGTTAACTGTCCACAATTCCAATGGGGCATGGAAGGGCACAAGTTTAAGTTTGATTTGAGATTAATAGTTATTGGTGGTTGTGACATAGTGTTAGGGGTTGATTGGGTGGGAGATATTATCCTTGTGAATTTTTGTTTTAAGATATTAACTATTTCTTATATGAAATTGAACTAAAAGGAATATATGATTTTCCATAATATCTCTTATGACCGGTGACCTAGCCAAAATTATTTGAATTTAGAAACGAAGTCACGGGTCATTTATTTTCTATCAGTTTCACTAACACAAATTGATTCATACCATAATTTACCAAGCCTCTATCTTCAAGAAACCTATTACCGTTCCACCCTTCAGAAACCATGACCACCATATTCCACTCCAAGTATGTCTATACCACCAAACCAAAGACCCTAAAAAATTCCTTTATGTCCAAAATAAGTAGTGGAGAAGTTGTTGCATGAAATTTTAGACTTTGGAGTTATAAGGCCTATCCAGAGTCCATTCTCCTCACTAATTCTATTAGTAAATAAGAAGGACGTAAGATGGAGATTTTGCGTGGATTACAGAATTACTAGATACATTACTAGATCAATTATTCAAATGAATTACTAGATGAATTAAATGGTTCTCGGGTATTTTGCAAGATTGAATTAGGATCAAGATATCACTAGCTTAGAGTCACTTCTCTTGACACGCATAAACAAGCTTCAAATTTCATCAAAGACATTATGAGTTCTTAGTTATGCTATATGGCCTCACTATTGCACCAACCCGTTTCCAAGCACTTAAGAATAATGTACTCCAGCCATTTTTGGAGAAGTTTTTTTTTAATGACATATATTGGTTTATAACTGTGATATGAAGACTCGTTTTCATTATTTAGCTACTACTTGTCCATATTTTAGGAACATTCCTTGTATCTTAAACTCTGCAAATGTTGTTATAATCAAACCTTAAATTGAATATGTCATATTATTACTTGAGAAGGTGTTGCTGCTAATGGATAGAATATTGCGTGCAAGAAGAACGGGCCTACTCCCAAAACTTTAAGGTATTTGAGAGGATTTTTGGGCCTTACTGGCTATTACTGGAAATTTATCAAAAATTATGACTTAATGTGCAAGTTTTTGACAGAACTGTTATAGAAGAAGAATTTCCATTAGAGTGAAAAGGTGAAAAGGAGAGGGTACCAAGTACACCACCAACTTTTTCGTTCGACAACCTATATGGAAAAACCTAATACAATCACAAATAAGTCAAAGCAGAGATCGTTGAAGAAGATTGTATATAAAGTTTTTCTCTTTCTGTTCCACAACCAATATGTATAGACCAAAGGTCAGTGCTTCTGATTTTGTACAAGAGTTCTTGGACGATCTCAAAAATAAATATCCAAGATCAATTTAGTCGTATTCGAAGGATCTGAATTTTAACAAGTATGAAACTTGTAATCTATCTTTCAATATATGTATTCAACGAGAATAGTTCTTGTTTTTTATATTAAATAATAAGGACTTAAACTATCTAGATTGATTCACGCACTACTTGTGTTATTCCTATTATAAATATAACCAATATACGGAGTAATACGGAAAAGGAAAAACACAAGACACACCAGAAACTTTGTTAACGGGAAAAACTACACCTGCAGAAAAACCCCGGGACCTCGTCTATCTTGAACACCATACTGTATTAAACCGCTACAAACACTACTATCATACTTCGCACTAGAATGTACTTGAGACAGAATTAACCCTCCAAGCAATTAAGTTGCAATCGTGTTCCTTACGTCTCTTGGACCTCACAAGGTTCCCTTAGCTGTCGTCCTTTACAACCTAAGAGTTACTTCAACCTCAGTGAAGACTTTTGTGACCTATCTACCTCTAAGAAACAAGCATATTTGATTTTCCAATCTAGGATTGGAAATTTGTTTGTTGTAGACAAAGTCCAGCAAACCTCATGAATCCGGAACCAACAGTTACACTCAGTTAGCTGAGAATCCTAGATTACTAACCACCTCTCAAGAAAAATCCAAACTAACCAAAGAAGAGTTTAGATATCTAGCTATCTCGAGGAATCACAGAGTCTGAGACGAAGAAAACTTTGTGATTTCTATCTATCTTGTCTTGTTCATGATCTAATATTCTTGTACTTGAATTACTAGTAAAACAAGATCTGACTGAGATTCACGAATTCCTTACGTCTCTTGGACCTCACAAGGTTCCCTTAGCTGACGTCCTTTACAACCTAAGAGTTACTTCAACCTCAGTGAAGACTTTTGTGACCTATCTACCTCTAAGAAACAAGCATATTTGATTTTCCAATCTAGGATTGGAAATTTGTTTGTTGTAGACAAAGTCCAGCAAACCTCATGAATCCGGAACCAACAGTTACACTCAGTTAGCTGAGAATCCTAGATTACTAACCACCTCTCAAGAAAAATCCAAACTAACCAAAGAAGAGTTTAGATATCTAGCTATCTCGAGGAATCACAGAGTCTGAGACGAAGAAAACTTTGTGATTTCTATCTATCTTGTCTTGTTCATGATCTAATATTCTTGTACTTGAATTACTAGTAAAACAAGATCTGACTGAGATTCACGAATTCCTAAGTGAAATCCTCAAAATCGTAACCTAGAATACATTTTTATGAAGAACCTAGGTTATACATGACGACTCTAGATTCGCAACTAGGACACAAGAGTGTCAGGGATTAAGAAATCATGTTGCAGTTATCTTTCTATTTATATATTTTCAAGGCTCTAGGTAACTTTGAATTCAAGCTAAGATAGATTGAGATCCAAGCAAACACTTTCCTAGTTTAAATGAAATTTTTATTAGGAATTAATGTAAGCATGTGAAAAGTCTGCCTTGAAATTACACAGAAGAATATGCATTATGGTCCAGGATTCTGGAACCGTGCACAATGATAGTTCATAGCGGCAAGTATGCCTTTGAACTTACAAGCACATATCAAACAATCAAGACTATACAATGATCCATACGACCAAAGTAATTTTGTTGATAAAGGTATCTTAGAAGTGTCTGTGAGAGATGTAGAAAAATTGAAAGAGTAGTTCGTGAACTTCTGCTAATACTGAAACTGTATAGATTTCCAAATCACTGGAAGTTCGCGAAGTCATGTTTAGGGGGTTTACAAACTGTGTTTTTAAACCTACCCCCATTCCATAACTCAGATGTAAAAGGTTCGCAAATCGGCTTTGTAAACCTCTACGGTATGCGGAATTTAGACCGACTGATAGACGCATTTATGTGTCTAATTTGTCCCAGTTGTTTATATTGTTAGTGCTCGATTTTGTACTTGTTTGGTTATTTTATGTCTTTGTAGGTGTTTTTGGAGAAATAAGCTTTTGCGGCGAAATTGGCTAAAAAGTGGTTTTTGCGCTCGTGGGAGAAAATTACTATACGGACTCTCACTTTGGATAAGGGGTAACCTAATTACTAAGGGGCACCCCATTTCAGGGCATGTACTAAAGGGACACCGGAACTGGATAGGGGGAGGTCATCTTCAAAGTTTCAAAACTGGATTTTGGCGGAAAAAAAGGCAGCAGCGTCAACAGTTTTGGATCAAGGATTTGAGCGACCTAGGAGGCGATTCAATGGGCAAATTTGGTACCCACGGACTCTACAAGACATAAGGGACCTGTTAGAAGCGATTAGACCCATCTAATTGGGCTGCATAAGTCAGAAAATCCACACAAAGTCAAGACAGTGCACACGGTTTCTGTTTAGGGTTTGAGATTAGTTTGAGAGATTTATGGGATATCTTGCGTGGGATATACATCAAAACAGTTGGGTAAAAGTCCTAGAAGATATTTGAGACGAGAGAATAGCTAGAAACAGCCTGTAACGCAACAAGAAGAAGATTATTCTTCAAACAACCCGTAAAGAATAATGGAGATTTCCAAGGGGTTTGATCGAGTTTCAAGGGGATTTAAAGCCTATAAATAGTTTTTTTTATGTCAGAGAAGGGGGATGAAGAGTTAGGGGTCGATTGGGAGGCCAGCAGAGAGGCGCAGGAGGAGTTGCAGGAATTGTACCTGCTACTGCTGCTGCCATTAACAAAGCTCGAAGAACACGAAGAACAGAGTCTCCAGGGCAGACTTATTTTCAGCAGCATCAACAGCAGCGGAGATTCGTTCTTTTACTGCAGTTCTCTGGTATCGTTCTTCTCTGGACGCTTATAGAGGGTCGTAGTTTCACTGTTTTATATTTTTCACTCTTTTAATCATATTTTGAGCATCAAGTATGTATTTTGAGAACATGATTATTATGAGTAGCTAAACCCCAATACTGGGATGATGGAGGAAGCTGTTTTTCAGCCATGTGGTTATTTAAATAATTCTTAATTCACTTTTTGCACCGATTTTAATTGATTTATGATTTCAATTAATTACTTGTGATTTTGTTTGATGGAACATGCTTAGTCCTAGGGATTCTTGATGCGCCATGCTTATAATATACAAGTAATATTTTATGGAATCTAATTTGGCAAAGATAGAGTTAATACTTGTTTTATTTTGAGCTATAATCGCCTAGGATTATTTTCTGAGCCACTTGAATATGAAACACATTGGAATCTTGAGTCATGGTTCCTCTTGATCTTGTGACATATATTCTGTATATATCTTAATTTTTAAATCTTTACAAGTCCGAGCAACGAATCCTTATTTACCGCAATCGAATTACTACAACAAAATGGCGCCGCCGACGCGGACTTGTATATAGATTTGTTTTTAGGTTTATTATTTTATTTTATTTTTTACTATTATTTGTTCCTTTTTACGTTTCTTTTTGTGTCTTTGATTTACAGGTTCGAAGTGGAATACTAAGGACTTGGGAACAAAAAGCTTAAAGCTAAAAGCTAAAAGATAAAAGAGAAGAGAAAAAAGACATAATTTTTTTAGGATTTAATTTTTTTTATTATTATTATTATTTATTTTTATTTTTTGTATATAGCTTTTATATATTTTTTTAGAATTTGTAAATAGGCTTTATTTTTCATAATTTTTGTAATTTTTGGACTTTTTATTTGGACTTTATTCTGGACTTTTGGACATTTTTATTTTTATTTTTAAACCCTATGGAAGGGTATCCTTAAATACAAACTGTTTGCAGGGAAGGACGACGATTACGATATCGTCTCGGCCCCTCGGGTTCGTACATGACATAGGAGTCGTGGCCCGAGTCGACTTCAACGGTTCATCCCCCGTCTGGTACGGGATGTAAGTCCATCGAAACACTCGCGAATCTCCTGTAAGCGAGTTACTGTATTCCTTAAGGTGATTCATTGATTGAGGACGAATTTGGACTGTTTTTAATTTCCTAGTAAAGGGCAAGGCCTGGCCAAATCAAGATAAGGACTCGGATTTCATCACCGTTTCCTTCTTGCCCGCCTTAGGAAAACGAAACCAAACGCGAACCTAAGCCTAAAATTTTGAATAAAACGAGACCAATAGGGTAACGAGCTTAATAGGAAACTCGTTCGAAAAATATTGGTTGCTCTTTAAGCACATTTCAAAGTTCATGATGGTTTCTGTGAGTTGAATGCGTGACTGCGCCGCCTTGTGATAGCGGTGAGGCCTTGGGTATCAAAGATCCACTGAGCTTCCCTCGCCTCGATTCAACTTACATTAGCTCGGATTGATTCCAGAGGGGTGTGCTCAAATTGTAACGAATTCCTTTTCGAAGGAATAGAAGCTGGTCTAGAAAACAATCTAAGTGGAGCCATCATGCTTTTTGTTTGCTAGATTCTATAGGTTTGATTTGGTCGAGTCGGACTTGTTTGTGATTGCGTAGAATTCCCCTGCAATTAAGAATGTCGAACTGGTATGATAGAAGCCAATACAATGAATATCGACCTGAATTTGAATATGGACATCATCAGTATTATGACCATAGTGAGAATAGTGACTGGGGACGCCAACCTTTTCAAGGTTATGGTTCATACCATGGTGAGCCCAATTACTATCCGCACGCGCATCAGTCATACGAGCAAGAAGATTATAATACTAGTTCTTCGTCTTTAGAGGATACAATCAAACTTTTGAAAAGTAGTCCTTATTATGATCCTTCAGTTCCTATTCCTTCTCTAGAAGAGACTCTCAGGAATTTAGCTAAGTCATCACGTCAGTTAGCTGAATCGACGTATAAATTAGATGAGGTGAATAATGTAGTTATGGACGAAAGAACTGCAACAACAACTGAATCTGTAGAAGATATCCTCAATAGATTAACTCAAAACTTAGATCCTACACTAAGGGAACTTTCTTTGGAAGAGACCCTTGAGAGGATAGCTGAGTCGACACGTAGACTTGAGTTAGAGACGAACGAAAGTATTGCTCGAAATAACTTGAATTGCCAATATAGTGTATCCAATAATACCCTTGAGAATGAAGATACTTTTTCACATAATCAAGTCAAAATAACGAGGTTATAATTGGTAACACTACTTATTTAGATAAGGTTCAATCATCTTCGTACTATTATGATGATGAGGATAGTAGTGATGAAGAATCTGAAACATGTAGGCATAGTAATCAGGAATCTAGTAATCCAATTGAGCTTTATAGTGATTATATTATTTCTACTTCAAATCCAAATAATTTTTATGATTATTCACCTATTCAAAAGGACGAGGATTTGATTAGGGATACCACCGTTTTAGACGATGTAGTTTTTCCTTTTGATTACGAAGCCGATAGTGGTTTAGAGGAACGGGTTCATTTCGAAAATACTGTTTTAGAGTCTAGCGACTTAGAAACAATAGTCTTGGAAGAAGAAGATAGACCCGTAGAGATGAGTAAAGATGCACTACCTGATAATAACTTAGAAGAATCTCTTGAATATTTTAAGGACTCTGAAGATACGGAAATTCAAGAAAAAAATTAGAGGTCTATCTAGAGAAACTGAAAACTCTAAGTTTGGGGGTGATTATCACTTCCCTAGTGCCTTACCTTTAACTCTCAGAAAGTCCCCACACTTAGGACTTGACATCAATGCCTCAACCATTTTACAAGATTACTTTCATACTCGTTTTCCTGAACCTAGTGATGTCCATAAGGAAGTTCAGTTGTTAGAAACCCATCCTCTGGTTGATGAGGTTAGACCAGGCTATGATACTAAGATCGACTTTGTTTTCCCACCAAATATTTTTCAAACAATTGTGGGAACGTATAAATTTCAAATGTGTCAATTATTAAGTTCTGAGACTAAACCTAATTACTTTAGGATATTAGAATCGACACATTTTCTTAAGAATGACCACTACTCTCACTGTGGTCAATTATGTAAGTCAAACCTGATTGACTTAGAGGATCCTCAATTATTTAGGTTATTATTTTGTGCTTCTAAGTTCTTATTTAAGTACTTACAGACTCTAGGACCTAATAATTCGGATCTCAATTTTGAGGAGTTGCAGCCTAAAGAAATATATTTAGACCCTTTTATAGAACCTGAACCTGAACCACAATTAGATATAGATATCTTAATCAGGAAACTAGGTAAGGGCATGCTAGTCTTGTACATTTTCTTGGTTCACTGCAGTTTCCTTTTGTCAGCTCTTTTTGGTGTTAAAGACCCACAGTTATTCCGGCTACTGTTATACGGTTCGAGTTGACTACTTTTCTTAGTCTGGCTGAAGACTTTAAACTTAGCACTTCTTGGGAGGTAACCCAATCTCATGCAACCAGGTAATATCCTTCCGTAACTCTTTCATTTCAAATGGTAACAGTTTCTCCTTGTTCATGCTTTTAATTTCATCTTTAGAACATTGAGGACAATGTTAGGTTTAAGTTTGGGGGTATGGGAGAAACTTTTTAGTTGAATAAATAAACTCCAGAGCTTAGAAATTTATGCCTATTGAGGATTGCACTAACTAATCTAAGTGGATGGAAGCATTTTGATTGTAGGAGTTTGAGGAACCAATCTGATTAGATGGAAACATCTAAAGAGTCTATTCATAAAAGCACAGAGCTCAGGTGTTAGAAATAACATGATAGTTTCACCATATCTCGTTGAGTCCTTTTCACTTCTATTTTTATTTTATTTTGTTTTTAAACTATGTTTCTCTAAGTGATAGGTGGGGCCCACGATTCAAGTTGTTACCAATGCTAGGGTGAATTAGAGTGATTGAGATACCATGAAAAAAAAAAAAGTTGAAAAAGAAAAAGAGATGAAAAAAAAAAGATGAAAAAAATATGGTAGTTACCAAAAAGTAAAAAAAAAAAAAAAAGAAAGAAAGAAATTGAGACCAGACCATTTGACCAAAAGGAATAAATTCAATAAAGTCGACCACTGGTACCCTTGTATATGCCAGTGTGTCGATATTAGTCAGACTAGTATCTCAATCCATTAGGATAGGTTCATTTTGGCGGAGGCCTTCATACAGATATGGGAAACGTCGTTCACTTAGTAAACATCAAAACCATCTATGTTTTCTATATCCATCTTCTTGATCTATCCATGTGATTAGTTTAGACTCCGAATATGATGTCCATAGTACAACTATCTGAGTAGAGCTCTGTCACTTTATATGAATTTTAGTATGCTTGAGTGCAAACTCGTGTACAGCAATTGGAATTTCGCATCAGGGTACTTCTTCCTGTAGTCAATAAGTATGCCAACCAAGGAGATTCTTTAGTGCCTTCCAAGGTTCTGCGTAGATAGCTAAGCTCTGGAGTATTAAGGTTTTGTGGGTACACCTCTGGTAAACCCCCCGGAGACAACACTCCGCCACTAGGGCCACCTAGTGGTTTAACGGCTTACTGCACGTGCTAAGTGTAGTCATTTTATTTTAGATTAGATTTGCTCGAGGACTAGCAAATAATAAGTTTGGGGGTATTTGATAGACGCATTTATGTGTCTAATTTGTCCCAATTGTTTATATTGTTAGTGCTCGATTTTGTACTTATTTGGTTATTTTATGTCTTTGTAGATGTTTTTGGAGAAATAAGCTTTTGCGGCGAAATTGGCTAAAAAGTGGTTTTTGCGCTCGTGGGAGAAAATTACTATACAGACTCTCACTTTGGATAAGGGGTAACCTAATTACTAAGGGGCACCCCATTTCAGGGCATGTACTAAAGGGACACCAGAACTGGATAGGGGGAGGTCATCTTCAAAGTTTCAAAACTGGATTTTGGCGGAAAAAAAGGCAGCAGCGTCAACAGTTTTGGATCAAGTATTTGAGCGACCTAGGAGGCGATTCAATGGGAAAATTTGGTACCCACGGAATCTACAAGACATAAGGGACCTGTTAGAAGCGATTAGACCCATCTAATTGGGCTGCATAAGTCAGAAAATCCACACAAAGTCAAGACAGTGCACACGGTTTCTGTTTAGGGTTTGAGATTAGTTTGAGAGATTTATGGGATATCTTGCGTGGGATATACATCAAAACAGTTGGGTAAAAGTCCTAGAAGATATTTGAGACGAGAGAATAGCTAGAAACATCCTGTAACGCAACAAGAAGAAGATTATTCTTCAAACAACCCGTAAAGAATAATGGAGATTTCCAAGGGGTTTGATCGAGTTTCAAGGGGATTTAAAGCCTATAAATAGTTGTTTTTATGTCAGAGAAGGGGGATGAAGAGTTAGGGGTCGATTGGGAGGCCAGCAGAGAGGCACAGGAGGAGTTGCAGGAATTGTACCTGCTGCTGCTGCTGCCATTAACAAAGCTCGAAGAACACGAAGAACATAGTCTCCAGGGCAGACTTATTTTCAGCAGCATCAACAACAGCGGAGTGTCGTTCTTTTACTGCAGTTCTCTGGTATCGTTCTTCTATGGACGCTTATAGAGGGTCGTAGTTTCACTGTTTTATATTTTTCACTCTTTTAATCATATTTTGAGCATCAAGTATGTATTTTGAGAACATGATTATTATGAGTAGCTAAACCCCAATACTGGGATGATGGAGGAAGCTGTTTTTCAGCCATGTGGTTATTTAAATAATTCTTAATTCACTTTTTGCACCGATTTTAATTGATTTATGATTTCAATTAATTACTTGTGATTTTGTTTGATGGAACATGCTTAGTCCTAGGGATTCTTGATGTGCCATGCTTATAATATACAAGTAATATTTTATGGAATCTAATTTGGCAAAGATAGAGTTAATACTTGTTTTATTTTGAGCTATAATCGCCTAGGATTATTTTCTGAGCCACTTGAATATGAAACACATTGGAATCCTGAGTCCTGGTTCCTCTTGATCTTGTGACATATATTCTGTATATATCTTAATTTTTAAATCTTTACAAGTCCGATCAACGAATCCTTATTTACCGCAATCGAATTACTACAACACCGACTTAGGTCATACATATGAATATGTGAACTTTGCACCAAGCAGTTTTATTTCTCTCGTATTTAATTTGAAATATTCTCAATATCCATAGACAGTATATACTGTTGTTTGGGAAATTTCCAATGATCAACTTGAAATAAAAATAGCATGTGAACAATAAATTGTTCTAACTAAGTTTGTTAAAGATCTGTGAATATCCATTGCTCGAATCATATTTGGAGAGTTTAACTAAGACAAGCTTGAACTCGAAATTTCTCTTTGCAATATTAAATTTAATAAAATCAAATTTGACATAGTCTCATAACATAGAATGGTTAAATGTCGTGAGTAAATCGGATATGCCAGTCTTCACGTACCTCTTTGTTGATGAAGTTTTCGCAAATGTCTTCGTTTTTTCTCTAGTCTTTAATCTCCGAGGGTTATTTACTGATTCCTAGTACTCAATTACTATACTCTAATCCTAGTCCGAGACTTGACTTTAGTAGACTATAAATCAAGATATAGTTTTGTACATCTAACGTTGACAACAAACTTGAGATATCAAAACTTTTGAGTTCGACCAAGCGATGGTTTAACAAAAATCTCAATCAGTATTTGAACAACTGAGAGAGTTTGTTATTACAATCCCGGTCCTTGTCTTACCTGATTTCCCCAAGCCATTTGAGTTGTCTACTGATGTTTATGATGCCGGGGGGGGGGGTGGGGGGGGGGGGGGAGAGGGGGGGGGGGGGGGGGTGGGGGGGGGGGGAGGGGGGGGAGGGGTTTCCTATTTCAATAAATAAATGAGGACAAGATCTCCGATAATGTCATATGAGAAGGAGATGTTGGTTGTATTCGTGGAAATTACCAAGTGAAGGTCTTATTTGGTGAATAATAAGTTTATCATATACACTGACCACAACCTTCCTCTCTCCAAAATCCTCTCAATAACCGTTTTTTCCATAAAAATATCCAGAGCTAGATTTGTAAAAATCTTCTTCTTCTTCAAACCTAGATTTACTAGGATTGAATCTGATATATCGGATTTTCCAAGTAAATTTGGGTTTGTAGTTGTACATTTAACTTTTCTTGCTTTCAATAAAAATCACTTTGTGATTTATGTAGGTTTAGAATTTATTTTTATGTTACTGCTCTTCTTATGGCTATTTCATGTCGTGTAATCATTTCAAATCTAATCGCCATTGGTGCGTTTTATTATAGCCTCTGAGCTCTTGTATTGAAATCCAATGAGATATTCAAGCATATCTTTGAAGACGATCAATTACGACATGACGATGATCAAGATTTCTACAAAGAAGATCAATGTCTATCAGAATGAATTGTGATTACAATGATTTGCGGAAACTATTCTACAATGGATTTTATCTTACCGTAAATGGTTGAAGATAATCAAATTACCATTATTCATATTAGTCTTTTCCATTTTACGTGGTTTAATGTAGATCAAAGATTTCACATTGTAGATTGGTTGTATTAGTATGCAATATATAATGATGAAACAGGAGGTTATGTTTATCTACCACTTCGGCTATGTAAAAATCCAAACCTCAATTTTAATGAGGCAATTTAATAAATAAATTTAGGGGTTTCCCAAAACCCCTTTTACGGTCAAAAATAAAATAAATAAAAATACACTGACCATCGGAGTATCAAGTATTTTTTTGGATCAGAGGATTCATATAGTATTGCAATACAAAGGGATCTCTAAATTGTTAGGCTATAATTATGAGTTGGGATATAGGCTGGGAGTTGATAACGAGGTAGCAAATGCCCTCTCCAGCGTGGAAATGGTTGCAAAGTCTACTTATCAGGCCTTAACTCAAGTGCAATCTACTTGGCTAGATGAGGTACAGCCTAAGAGATGGTCTCTTAGTTATTGGTTCAACCTAATTGAGGAGTACACTATACTTACCAACACGGAATCCTGGGGTAAAGAGCATAATTTATATTGGAGAAATTGGGGTCTTAAATAAAAGATAGTAATTGCAAGCCATGCTCCTGCCATTAGAGAACATTCGAGGTCTCAATCAAGTTACCAGAAGACTAAGTTGTACTTCTAATGTAGTGTAATGAAGCAACAAATTCTGAAACATGTGCAAGAATGTGATACCTGCCAACAACATAAAGGAATGAACACCTCACCAGCTGGATTATTACAACCATTGCCAATTCTAGATCAAGCTTGGGAGCACATCAGTATGGATTTCATCAGATGTTTACAGAATATAGCCACTTCTTAGCATCGGTCATCCATATATAACTTCGTCAGAGGCTAAGGTTTTTGTAGATATAGTTTTTAAGTTACTAGGGATGCCTAAATCATTTGTGTCTTGCATGGAAAACATGTTTTTGAGTAACTTTTGACAAGCTTTATTTCCAAAAGTGGGCACTTCATTTCACATGAGCACTGGATAGCATCCGCAAGACTGATTGTCAAACAGAGAGGGTAAATGCATGTTTCAAAAAATACTTTAGGTGTATGATCAACTTTAAGCCTTCAAAATGGGTAAATTATTTGGTACAAAACTACTTATCATGACAGTTTTAAGCTCATTCCATTTGAAGCTCTAAATGGATATTACACCACCACAATTTGGAATTATACCTCTCATCTAGGGTTCATGTTGCTGATAAAGACTACTTGCATCAAAGAAAATATTGATGAGTCATATTGAATGGAGGAGGATTGTAGATATCTCAATACCGAATTAAGTAGCAAGCTGATAAAAAGAAGTCTGGGTGATCATTTGGAGTAATAACTTGAGTCTCCTTGAGACTACAACCATGTATGCAGTCATTTGTATAACTAAGAAAGGGTTTGAAGTAAGCAACCAAAGTTTATGGACCTTACCAAGTGATACCCAAAGCGGAAATTATGGCTTATTAGCTCCAACTGCCAGCAGGTTCAAAGATTCACTTACTTTTCATGTCTTTCAACTTAAGCCCAATCCGGGTACAAAACTAGTGCCACGGGCAGCGCTTCTTGCTACTGCTTCATAAGGTAACATGAAGATTGCACCACTCAAGATTTTATACACCAAGAGGATCTAGAAAGAATAAGCAAGAGGTCATGCAGGTATCCGTAAAATAGGAGGGTATGTCAGACAAGGATGTTTCTTAGGAAAATAAACAATTCATGCTTAACCAATTTTAAGATCTAATTCTTGAGGACAATGATTTTTTAGAAGCAGCATGCATTTTTAATGTCCCTGTCAACGACTAACCCGTGGTTGGAAGATGCCCAAGTTAGTTAGCATTAACTTGTTAATTTTGAACGGGTTATATTGTGTAAGTCGCATGTGATGCTTTTGGAGTCTGCCCTTTTATTCTCTGTTGGTTGTAGTTGAGATTTAGTCGAAATTATTTACGAAAACCCTCTTTTATCTTCACCTCTCGATTCTTAGGCAACACTTAGTTGTCCTTGAAATTCGAGAAATTTTTTGATGGGGCACGGGGACAAATAAGATGCTGACACATGTATTTCCTATTAATTGCTTACAACAAATTTTGTTGCAAAAAATATAAAAAGCATGTATTTTTGGAGAAAATCTTCTCTATCTTAATTGCTTAAATTTTATGTTTGGTATTTTTGGAAATATGATATGTGAAAAGAATGACACATGTCAGCACCTTATTTATCCCCCATACCCCATCAGAAAACGCCCCCATCAAAAAAATTCTCTTGAAATTCTTCGTAATGAAACCACTACACCCTATGATTTATCATATCCACCGGTACATACAGAAACAATTCGATACTGACTGATATAGAGTATATAATATATATAAACCTTAGGAATTGCATAAATTTACCATATATATATATCAGTGAGACCTGGTACGATGTCGGTAATTGACAGGATAAACCATAGTAGCGCATTAACAGGCTATGCCCTGGATAAGTTAGATTTCCCTTAATGTTTATTTTGAAGCAAGGCAGCGCTTAGTTTTTTTTTTTTCCTTTTTTTTGAAGCATAATAGACTTCCCTTACAGCATGTTCGGTTCAAAGAGTTGGGAACAAGGAAATCCAATTACAGGGTAATCGACTCAATTCTCTGAACCAAACAGAGCTTTTAATCTCAGAATTCAATTCATAGACAATCTGATTACCCCAAAATCGTGTTTTGGATTGCACAAGTGAAGGAGTGCAATTGAATCTGATTACCGAGACTTGAATATTAAATTTGTTTAACTGATGTATTTATCCTTCCATCAAATAAAAAGTATTTAACAAGGTCTCAAAAAGGATTCTAAGAAAGAAGAAACACATTCGAGATTGGATTGCCCATCAAAGACCATATCTTTTAAAATTTTAATTTTAGTTTTAGTTTTTCATAAGAATCTCGTCAAGTACATGATTGTTCAATTCATATTGTATTTAAGTCATTGTTTCAAAATCAAAATGCCATGTGATTGAATTATCTCAACCAAATACAATATTTTTGATTAAGGAACCAATTCCTTAGGGAAGTTCCTATCGCAATGTACAAACTAAACTTTTTGTTGAGCCAGGTGGATGGCCAAACAGGTTTCTCCACTATGGGAAAAGAAGTGTGTGGTTGACCATCAAGCGCCAGGACTGGGAACATTCGCCCGCGGGTGTAGGTTAAACGCGACGTGTGAATGTTAGACTTGGCGTTTGTCACAAAAACGCGGGCGTGTGAGACACAAACGCGAGCATGAGAAACAAAAACGTCAACGGTCAAATATCCAACGTCCATATTCCCAACGACTATTATTTTCAAAACCTATAAATTCCTTCGACTGAATTCATTTTCACTCACACCACTATTATCTCTTATTCTATAATTATTCTTCTTCTATAATTTTCAAAACCCATAATTCCTTTTTCTAAAACTCTTCTAAACCAAAATTTTGTTGATACAATATGAGCAACTTAATAAGAAAAGCGGTCAAGAGTATAAAGCAGAAAAGAGATCGAAGAAATGAATCGGTTCCGCGGCCTGCCACAGATGTAAATTATTCTCAAAATCGGGAAGCAGAGTTTGCTTCGCCGAGTGTCGTTGTCCATCATTAGTCCAATGTCATGTGTCGGGGAATCAAGAGTGGTCTGAGAATTTTTATACAATGAGAGGTGGATTTTATGACTTAAAGGCTATTTATGATGGTCTACCCCCTCCAGTCCGATAAAGGTTTAACAGATATCCCTGGCGTGCGCTTTATAGTGTGAATCCTATCAGACGCAACAACATAATTACGACAGTATTGGTAGAAAGCTGATGGTCAAAGATGCACACGTTCCATTTTATGGATTTTGAAATTGGTAAGTTTATTTAACTTAACTTAAATTTTAATTTTTAAATAATCAAAAGAAATTAATCATAGTTGATATCATTCTTGTAATAGGAATTACGCCCCTTGATTTGTATTTCATTTGTGGGATCCCAAGTGGAGTGGGAGATCTGGCACCATACAACCAAAATGAATGGCAATCAAATAATAAATGGCAGACGCTTCTTCCCTCGTTTATAGAATCAAATATACGCGAAGATCATAATGATTTGAAAGGAGGTGGGATATTATGTTCAATGTTCAATTTCCTAACCAAAACAAAAACTCATAAAATATAGATGACTATCCTGAACTCGAAAGGATGTTTATCTTATGGGTACTGGGTCAGACGTTCTTTCTAAACTCAACTTTTGTTTCTCGTATTGGTTGGCTTGAAGCGTTAGAAGATATTGACAAAGCACCAGATTATGACCGGGGCTCTGCAATTTTAGCAGAAATGTACTATGGGATGGATCAAGCGTCCATGGGTATAGCTAACTTCACTGGTTTCTGAGGCATCATAGAGATAAATATCCAAATTATTATTTTTAAATTTAAATAATTTTTTTTATAAACAAATGTAGATTAAGTCAAAATACTAAAATTATGGAGTAATTTGCAATATTGGTGGTATACCTACTTTTGTGTTGGTAAACCAATCCTTAAAGAAGATACCTATTGATTTCCAATCTTGGAAATGTACCTCTCGACCAACTGGGCGAAAGACACTGGAAGCGACGTCTCGGGTTCCAGTTTTGTTCAGAGGTTTCAATAGATGCCTCGGAGCCACAAAAATATTGTTGTTCACCCTCACCTTTATTTTCCTGAGTATGGTGGTGATGATGTAGAACATATTCTTGATTATTCTCTCTGTAGAGTTGTTTTTTACACTCCAGAACTGGATATAGGGGTTTGGTACCTGAGAGAAAGATTGATGTACCAGTTACAAGGTATATATGCAATTTCAATTAACACGCCACCATAGCTGCAAACCTCTGGATCAGATTTTGATCGACTGAGAATAATCCAATGGGAGAGGTATGAACTAAATATTGAAAATGTGGGGGTCAAACAACCCCACTCAACAATTCGTTTGGTAATCTGATAGGACTTACTCTAATATACTTTCAAGATAATCAACTAGACAGTCAGACTCAATCTTAAGAAAAGTATATCAAGGAGTTATATCTCTATTTCTCAATTCAATCTGCAATCAAACAAATAGAAATTTGCGAGCCCGATTGAATATAAGAAATAACTTGGACTGTATCAAAAACCAATATCCAAGTGTCAATCAATTTAATCAACAACCAAAGGTCGGATTCCCAAATGATTGAACTTACGCACAATCTGTGATATTTCAATTATAAAGATAAACAATATAATGCGGAAAAAAATAACACAGATACCAGAAATTTTGTTAACGAGGAAACCGCAAATGCAGAAAACCCCCGGGACCTAGTCCAGAATAAACACACACTGATTATAAGTTGTTACACCAAATTCCTATTACCTATTCGTGGAGTAACATCCTTAGTATCTGGCGAACCAGATTTATCCTTAGAGGATTCAGAATTGTTTGCAGATTTAAGAAAAATCACCTCTTTTCTAGATGCGTGTTCATTATCAAAGATCTTTAACTTTCCAACAAGGGTATTTCTAGAGAGTGTAGAAAGATCGTTTGCTTCTTCAATGGCATGTTTCTTAGACTCGTATCTTGATGGTAGAGACCTGAGAGTTTTGCACACAATATCTTTCTCCGGAATAGTTCTTCCTAATGAATATGAGGAGTTAACTATTCGAGAAATTCTTTGGTTAAACTCATCAAAGGTTTCATCATCAGACATGCGAAGGTTTTCCCAGTCAGAAGCTAGATTTTGAAGCCTTGCTTCTTTCTCTGTGGCATTCCCTTCGAATACGGTTTCTAAGATATCCCAAGCATCTTTAGACTTATTACATGTAGTAACATGGTGCTGAAGATCTGGGGTAATGGCATGGATGATAGCATTTAATCCTTCAGAATTTTTCTTTGCAGCAAGAATCTCAAGATCATCATAATCACCAATATCCTTTTCAACAGTTACACCGTCTACTGTAACTAATGGAGGATTATAACCATTAACTATACGAACCCATGATTGAAAATCTCGCGCTTGAATAAAAAAACGCATGGCAAATTTTCCACCATAAATAGTTCGTGCCATCGAAGACTGGTGGTATGTTTATAGAGATAGCACTTCTGTCCATAGAATCAGGTTGCTACAAACACAGACTTATGAGGTCTTAGCGTGTTTGCCTGCTCTGATACCAATTGAAAATGCGGGGGTCAAACAACCACACCCAACAATTCGTTTGGCAATCTGATAGGACTTCCTCTAATATACTTTCAAGAGAATCAACTAAACAGTCATACTCAATCTTAAGAAAAGTATATCAATGAGTTATATCTCTATTTATCAATTCAATCCGCAATCAAACAAATAGAAATTTGCGAGCTCGATTGAATATAAGAAATAACTTGGACGGTATCAAAAACCAATATCCAAGTGTCAATCAATTTAATCAACAACCAAAGTTCGGATTCCCAATTGATTGAACTTACGCACAACCTGTGATAATTCAATTATAAAGATAAACAATATAATGCGGAAAAGAAATAACACAGACACCAGAAATTTTGTTAACGAGGAAACCGCAAATGCAGAAAACCCCCGGGACCTAGTCCAGAATAAATACACACTGATTATAAGTTGTTACACCAAATTCTTACTACCTATTCAGACTAGATGTAATACTTGCTTCAGCACTAATATAACTCCTAGCACAACACCGATTGTCTTAGGGAATTATTCTCGTAAATCTTCTATCAGAACCCAAGGCTCTCTTTAGAAGATACAACAACACGATTGATACGATTCGATATTTTTGTTTGCACAAAACACCGGTTTGATTTCCCTTTAGATGTGAATCAAGGTTTTGGAAATCTTGTGTTTATTTTGATAAAAACAATTACTAGGTAAAAGTAATATCAAAACAAACTTGTAGATTAGGGTTTTAACTTACAATCAGTATACGTACACATAAGGAGTCCGTGAACCTGATTTTCGTAAGTGAAATTGGGCGATTCCAAATATCAATTTCCAAGTTAAGAAAACCCTAATAATCCTACAACAAGAACAACTAGAATAAATCTAGAGAATCTTGTTTAAAACTTCTTAAGGATTTTTACGAGATACCTTAATCGAAGTTTTCTTTCTATATTCCGATTTCGACTAACAAGTGTTGGTATACAATCAGAAACTAAAATCTATCAAAACCTAGGGTTTATGATCAACAACTCTTGAATAGTTTTATATCAGAAGAGAAAACCTTAGAATAGACAAGAGGTGAAAAACCTAGATTACAAGTTGTATAATTAATCACGAAGATTAATCCAACTCGGCTTTGTGATCCCCAACACAAAGACTTTTATCTCACTCTTGTTCACGAAGAATAGAAGACATGGAAAACAACCTCATAAGCTTTACACCAATTTTCCAAAGGGGATGAAAACGTGTAACACTCACGAACCCTTTATTTATAGTGAAAGGTAGCTTGAAATCTAAGCATAGCTATTTTCCTTTTTCAAGACTCTCCTAATTTTGGGAGTCTTTCCTAAGTTACAAATCTTGCCAAAATAATTAAATAAATAATTAATTAGGCAAATATTGTATTTATGTGAATAAATCACAAAATAAATTAGGAAGGAATCACAAACACTTTGATAAGGTAATCAAAGATGTTTGGAGTAACAGCTAACTTTCCTAGATAAATTTGACCAAAAATGCCTTTTAGTCACGTAATTGGGCCCAAGTCCGTGAACCGTTACAAACAGTCGATGGATTGTTTCCTACTAAGGAACTGTAACAATTACAACAACACTTATAATTGTTACTTCAATAAATCATTCATAACTCCATCGTTATAACTCGGAATTGAGTGATTCTTGGCTCGTTGAATTCATAAGCTCATTCACTATAACATGAGAACCTGTTCAAGGATAAAGGTTATTGTCAGAAAAGTCGTGGCTCAAATAACCTCAAGTATATATACATAAATGTATATTAACCGTCATAGGAATTGTTCCATAGAGTGAGCATTTATTTCGATAGATTAGAAAGGTAGAATTGAACAAGAATCCAAATGAAATCAATCACCACATACCTTTGTTGATGAAGTCCTTGTTGATTTCTTCTTGTAAACTTCAGTCTTCATCCTTCAAGAATAGCTCTTCTAAGACCTAATCTAGTACGAAACTATATATAGTATACTAAATCAAGAATGCGTTTTGGCAACTAAATTTGACAACTAGCTTGACATACCAACGCTAGTGGGTTCAACCAAGTAGTGCTCTAACAAATACAAAGAGGAATATTGATGAAACGCAGTATGTCACCTGGTACATGTCTATTGCGAAGCCTGTAACTGGGAGATACAACATGCACATCTATGGATTTTATTTCCAAGGGTTATCACGCCTGGCTCATGATGAAAATATCGTTCCTAGCCAGTCGCCTCCAAAAGATCCATGCTTTATGACTTACCCCTCCACGGGTGCAAGTTCTTCATCATCTTCGTCAAATATGCTCGAAATTTGTTGGGAGATGCCAAGTATTACTTCACAAGGTGATCCAAACACGATCCCCATTATTTCCCAAGTTGTGGAACGTGATTATCCTTATTACAATGTGGCTGCCAGTAATGAAGAGTTGAAGAGATAACTGAACGATATGTATTGGCTGAATCGGCAAATGGAGGCTATACACTTGGGTGTGTGTCATAAATGGCATGAGGACACAATGTTTGGATTGAGTCCAACTATAAATGATGATGGGTGTTCACAGTCTGCCGATTCCACCAGGAGCAACAGATCATGGCACGATAGTGATAATATAGTGGTGGGAGAAATACAAGTATGACAGAGTACTTAACCACAAGTACGACACAGTACTTCACCACAAACTGTGCCTGTATCTCAACCTCAAGTAATTCAGCCAGATCCAACGTGCATTTCATCATCATTCTCTCCCTACAACCCAAATGATGCTTGCTACTTTGTTACACCACCACCACAACAACAAACATCTTATATGCCCGGAGGACCGAGTGCTTTCCAAGAACCGAGTGCTTTCTAATCGCCTAGTGTTCTTCAACCAATTTTTTCTCCTTATGGAAATTTAGCAAATATGTTGACAAGTGAGGATATGACAGGCCTTGGAGAATGGCTGACTCCAGGTCCCGAAGATAACGATGAGCGACGTTAGAGAGATTGTAATTTTTAGTTCTGCTGCATTTGTAATTCTAGTTTTAATCAATTAAAAAGTACGACGGTTTGTTTAAATAAAATTGCATATGTTTAAAATTCAACGTTTTACATTAGTTTCACTGAACTACATATGTTTAAAATTAAGCGTTTTACATTAGCCTCACTGATGAGAAGTACTAGGTGGAAAAACAACTACAAAGAAGGGGTTGAAATTGTTCAACACCTTAAGGATTTTGAAACATTTTTCGAAACGAAAAAGCCACATTTTTCCATCTTCGCTATTCATCCAAAGATCTTGTTACCATCTCAGCATCAATTTCACCCTCCGTCTATATCGATTGACTTGCATAGTTAAAGCTACAAACTCATTTACTTCTTTCTTAATTGTACCAAAACTATTTTCTATTTCGCATATAGCACGACGACTTGGATTACTGGTGTCACTGCAGAACCCGTCGTGAATAACCGCCCAGAAATTCACCCATGGATAGTTTGTTGAAGTAAGCTGAGTACATAAAAAAACATAGTTTCTGCAAATAGATTCATCTTCTTCTTCAGTATACGGAGCTCGCCGAAGTAACAAGGGCCGAGACATCTCCTTTCGACAAATTTGTTGAATTGAAGAATTGAATTCTTTTTTAAGCTCAGACAGGAAGAGTAAAGAAGACTAGATGTGTGGATTTGGAGTTGGAATGGGGAGTATTTATAGAACTCAAAATTTTAACCGTTGGATGATAAGGTTTTTCAGCCGTCCAAATTTAGCCGTTGGCGATTTTGTGTCAGAGCTGGAGGATTTAGTACAGACGCCGGCGTGTGAAGGAAAAACTAGCGCTTTTGGAACACACGCCAGCGTTTCTGGCTCACACGTCAGCGAGTGTGCCACAACAACCCGGTGTTCCATCAAGCGCGCGCCTTTTCTTCCGTCTGACTCAACAAACCAACAAAATTATTGGTTTGCCCATCTATTTTTCATATTTGTTGAGTCCATAGTGGGATCAAAATGAACAAACTTTATGTTTGTTGAGTCCATAGGAACTGCTCTTGGAATTCAATTCGTAGGCGTTAGAAATATTAGACCGAGCACGATATTAATAAGTTTGATGTTGCAGTTGTTAGTCACATTATATGACTCGCATGTATTTTCATTTTATTTTTGGGATAAAATGACATGTCTACTAATGAGGGTATCAGATTATAGGGAGGGGAGGGTACCAGAATTCATATAACACAAACTAAAAGTGTTTTGTCTTATATGCACTTTGGCACCTTCCCAGTAATCCGGTACCTCCTATTAACAATGTTGGAAACACAAAAAGAAAAAAAAACTCCTTCTCAACCCATAGATCACTACCATTCATTTAGTAACACACCCACATGGCAAAGATCCATAACAGGTGCATCAGTTCATTTCCCCTGTCAAAATTTTAGCTGTACATAAGAAGTAAGAAGTAACGATAAATCCACAACATAATTTTGTGCAGAAAGCAATGAAGTGGAAGTAGTGGGTGGAAGAAGAAAGAAAAAGAAAAGACAGCAAAGAAAGAAATAGAGTTTGGGGAAAAAGAGTTGTCAGTTGTTGTACTAGTCCTGTTTTTTTAGTTTCAATTTTTTTGTTATTTTGTGGTATATTTTTGGTTCGGGGTTTTCAGCGAACGCTTCAACCGCAATCTCCTCTCCACTCCTCTCTCTCGCCAAAAAGGTTGGTACTGCTGATTCCTCCTCCTCTCCCTCCACCCATTATCGTTATCATTTCTCTCCTCCTCCTCCTCCTCCTCCTCCTCCTCCTCCTCCTCCTCTTCTTTTCATTTTTTTTTTAATTATTTTAGTTTCTCCAGGGTTTGGATTCTGTAGATTTCTGAAGAAATCGGCAGTTTCTACCTGAATTTGATCGAAAATGGGGTTTTATTTAGGGTTTTTTTCTTCTGTTTATGATTCTTTAACAGATGTATAGCTGAAGAAGAAGATTAAGAAGACGAGAAAGAAAGATAAAAAAAGATCAAATCATCAAAATGAGTGCGTCTAGGTTTATAAAATGTGTTACGGTTGGTGATGGTGCTGTTGGAAAAACTTGTATGCTTATTTCTTACACCAGCAATACTTTCCCTACGGTAAGTTTTGTTTCTTGTTTTGAGGGTTGGTTTTTGTGGGAATCAGGTTTTCATTTTTGGAAATTGGTCATTTTCACTTTGATTTTTGGGAAAAATTAGGTTTCTGTATGAATTTTATTACAAGTTTCTTTCATTTTTGTATTTCCCAAAATCAATCTTCATCAGGTTAGGTATTTTTATTGATGACAGATACCTGAATAATGAAATTATTGGGAAATTACTCAAATTAGTTGTTTTCCATATCCTTGGTTGTTAGGGTTTTATTTTAGAATCTGTTAATGGTCAAATTAATTATGAAAATGACTTTGGTTTTCTCTGTTTGGTAATCAGGATTATGTGCCAACGGTTTTTGATAATTTCAGCGCAAATGTGGTTGTTGACGGAAGCACGGTTAATCTAGGATTATGGGATACTGCTGGTAAGTGGTAACTTTACAATCTTCTGAAAATTTTCATTTTTATTTATCACATCTCATGGTAAACAGAATAATTTTTTTGTTTTTTGGTTATCAATGATGGATCTGAATTTCGTTGTTGTGTGGAACAGGGCAAGAGGATTACAATAGATTAAGACCTCTTAGTTATCGTGGATCGGATGTTTTCCTGTTGGCTTTCTCTCTAATTAGTAAGGCGAGCTATGAAAATGTTGCCAAAAAGGTTAGCTTTTATTCTTTGGATGAACAAGGTACTTCTGTTTTTGAAAATATACAGAGATTTCGTTATTTGTAACTGTTGCGCTGATGATTTTGGAAATTTTGCTTTGTGTTTACAGTGGATTCCGGAATTGAGGCATTATGCACCTGGTGTTCCGATAATTCTTGTTGGGACTAAGCTTGGTAAGAATTGCCGTCTTATTGAGTTTTTCTTCCAACTTTATTTGTTTCATTAATTTCCATTCTTTTATTTGTACATCGTTAAACTAGTTGTATTAACTTATCTCTCTTTGTTGGTGCTGTTAATTATGTGATTGTAATGACTCACATCTGTGTCTAGTATATGCATGAACATAACCAAACACTAACTCCAAGTGCTGACAACACAGTAATTTCAAGTGAGTTGTCCCTGTTTTGTGAAGAATTGGGGTTTTTCCTTTCGAATTATTTATTTTGGAAGTGGATGAGTTTGATGAAAAACAAACTTTTATGTTTTATGGACTTGCATATTTGATGTGTATACCTTTCGGTTGCATTGTTGTTCTTTTATCTCTTGTTTTCCATTTCACTCTATCTGTTTCCCGGATGTAATACACACTTATGAGGCAAATGAACTTTGAAGTTTTAAATTAGAGATTGCTAATGATAGTCTGAACGTATTTTATGTTTCCACATGCTTGTGCCAAGTCCAAAAAGAGGGGAGGAGGCAGCGTAGGTTAGGTAGTCCACGATCTTCTGGTGCATGGTTCCCATGTACTCCCTTCTTTGCTTTCTGCTCAGCTTGGCGAGTGAATTTACGGTCAGGGCATTATTGCTCGGCCAACTTATTCCGGACCTTCTTTTCTTATTTGTGACTGATTGATGACTCTATAATCTATGTATACCCTCTGATTGGAATGCGTTAATGCAATCTCAGTGGTAGTAGCATCCCTTTCCTATTCTAATAGGTGTTCCACATTTTTCTTGTCTTCTTATTTCAACTTCCTATGGATTTCATTGTGTCGATTAAGAGTTCTTTATACATATATAATAGTTGAAAATTAATACTTGGTAAGCAAGTATGATATTGTGCTTGTTCTGTATAGCTTCTTCTTACCAGCTTCTTTTTCTGCTTGTTCTCTTCTGCTAAATACCGAAGTTCCCAAGTTTTGGTTGGTTTCATTTGTCTTTTTGTAATATAATGATATAAAAAAACTCTCGTTTCAGACCCAATTGTGTATGGTCTTGTTATATATCTATGAATTGAAGAGATGTCTTGTTATATATCTGATCCGAACATTTCTGATCCCAGATCTTCGAGATGACAAGCAGTTCTTTGTAGACCACCCCGGTGCAGTACCCATTACCACAGCTCAGGTTATCACTGATACTGTGTTGTGTTTTACAGCTAAGATGATTCAGTTACATTTGTATGCTTAGTTCTTAACTACTGTTTTTCGTATACTTCTCTGTTGATAACTGAAGGGAGAAGAACTGAAAAAGGTGATTGGAGCTCCTGCGTACATCGAATGTAGCTCAAAATCGCAGCAGGTAATTTCTGTTCTTCATCATTTAAACATATTCCATTTCACTCTCGATGAAATATATGTAAGATGTGACTGACCCTAATGTTGTCTGCAGAATGTGAAAGCAGTCTTTGATGCAGCCATCAAAGTTGTGCTCCAACCTCCCAAGCAAAAGAAGAAGAAGAAAGCTCAAAAAGGGAACTGTTCCATTCTGTAATTGGAGCAATATTGTGATAACCCTGGATTTTCATGTGTTTATTCTCTAAACAATTAAGCAAAGATTATGTTTTTGTATGCGCTTGAATATCAAAAGTTTGGTCAAATTCCCATGAGACTTGGTGTACCCTCCCAAACCAAACCTCAAAATGTCAAAATCCAAATTCAAGCTCTCTCGCACGTTTTGCTGTCTCCCCAAAACCTGGGAAAGAGAAATCCAAAACCAGCCAAGACAACTTTCCACGATCTACGAGAAAAATGAACATGTCGAGGTCCGACTCCAAATCTACTAGGTGGCATAAGAGGTCCGGCTCAAAATCTACTAGGTGGCATAAGATCACAAAACCTGAGGCTGAAAATCTACTTTACACCGTAGTGGCGAAGCGCAAAGCCAGTCGCTGTGATCCTAAATTTACATTGGTTAAAAGGTAGGTCAGTCCGATAATTTGCATTGTCACTCAGAATATGCGGTTTTGACTGGCTGAAAAGTTGGCTAGTGGCTTATAATTTACCCGTTGAGTGTGACTCGAAATATGTCTCAAAATTGTCGTGATAAAATAGTTCGCCGGTAATCCACCTTTTGAGTCAAATTTTTTGATAACATGACTACTGACCCGTAATTTAAATACAATTTATACAAATTACCAACCAAAAGCAACAGTGCAAAGCTTCGACACGATTACCCACGACCCAAAAGTCACTTATGAGACCATGGTGGGTGGGTGTGCCCAAAAAAATTTCAGCATCTAAAGTGTCCGGTGACCCAAAGAACTGTCAGGCTGAGGCAATTTTGGGTCATACTTGCCATATCCGAAATAGTTAAATAGGAAAGAAAATATGAGCCACACCCACTCAAACACATGTACTTCATTTAAGAGC
This sequence comes from Papaver somniferum, assembly GCF_003573695.1. Lineage (NCBI taxonomy): Eukaryota > Viridiplantae > Streptophyta > Magnoliopsida > Ranunculales > Papaveraceae > Papaver > Papaver somniferum. Next base: position 75,262,779 of record NC_039358.1, read on the forward strand.
TTAAATTATAGTGTACACAACCAGGAGAAAAAAGTCGCACAAAGTTGAAATTTTACATTAATTCGAAACTTTTAATTACACTTTACCATTTGTTTTGCTACGCCATTACACCCTATATTCGCCCAGCTTGGGCACTCAAATGCACAAACTGTGGCTGGTTGCAATGATAATTGTGGCCTTCCAAAAGAACACGATATTATCGAACTTCAACAGCACTAAGGAAATTAGTGTTGAAATGGATGTTTCACTGAAAGATCAAGGCAATTAAAAGTTCTAAAGAATGGTAGAGGGAAGTGGAACTAGTGAGGAAAGAGTCGCCCCTACATAGCTCCCCAATGTCACACCTTGATTGGCTCATACTTTTCACCCATTGTACCACCCTTTTGCTTCTGGAATTCGATGTACCGTAGTGTGCTCGAAAAGAATGCATCAGCAGATGAATCTGATGCTGTTGTGTCACTTTGCATCTCTGTATTGATCAATTCAACCAAACCCTGGATTGCAGTGCTTGTGATTTGAGGGTTTCCTTTCTCGAAAAAGTACAGGTACCTGCAAATTACAAAAAGGTGAGGAAACTAAGAAAATAAAAGAAAAATATATGCAAATCTGTCAGCTCAGCTTCATAATACTGACTTGTTCAATATTTCAACAAAAAGTGTGACTGGTCCACCGCTACCACGTGTAGCGCTCGCCATCTGTTGTGCAGCATTTGCAATTCTTAATGCACGCTTTAAGCAAAGCAGGACCCTGAAATGAGAGAAGAATGAATTATTGTACAACAGATGATTATAAAATGCACAGAGTAAAAGATAATGCCATGGGTATTGCACCTTTCTCCATCCTTCAAACCTTCTTGATCATCTAGCCAAAAGAGATGCGAACACGCATAAACAGCTCTGCATTGGTCGGGCTTCTTTAAAAGCTTTGCGGAATACTGTAAAGCATCATCAGAAGTATTAGTAACATACGCGGAAACAGACAGCTATACGTTCTAGTAAGATTGTTTACCCCAGTTGCTTTATGTGTCAGAGTATCCCTATTCTCAACGCCAAATACATTCATCCTTTGAAGAGTTCCAATTATGAGATGTATTGCAGTCACCTGGGCCTTCGAATCCTAAGAAACAAATACATAAACTTCACCATGAATTGACGGCATTACAAAAATCTGGAAAAAGAGTAATGTAAGACGACAACTACTTTAGAACTGAATTGTCTAACTGAAACAAATATGAGCATTTTGACCAAAGATCTCCTGTTTATTACCGCAACTTCTTCTTCATATAGTATGAATGCTTGAGTGAAAAACTCATATGCAACAGGTTCAAGATCACAGTCATTTGCAGCCTGCAAATATATAAAAAAGAAATCAACGGTAACACATATGAGTCCAGCTGATGGTTTACTCCTTCCTGAAAATGAAAATGATAGTTTAAAACCTACAATATACCTCTGCGCATTGCAAGTACAATCTTAAAGCCAGTTCTGGAGCTGGGACAGATAATAGAGCCTCGATTGTCTGAAGCACAAAGTGAGCAACATTATTAAATGCACTAACAAATTTATCAGATTCAGTCACATCTCCTACAACTGCAATATATGATCAATTGTTGTCCAGAGCTGCGGTCGAAGATCAAAATATCGTCGTACACATGATACAACCAAAGAAATTCCAGTCTCACAAGACAAAAATTACCTGATGCAAGAGCTGAAAGATTTTCTTAGGTGTTGCTGCCTGATCTTCTCCAACTACATCCCCATCCTGACCTTGCAACCGCCTGACCAACTGCACATCAGTTAAGTTTACATTAACCCTACAAAGAAAAGCATGTCTAAGGATACGAGAAGGGTATTGCACCCAACTCACGTCGAGCATAAATTTTAAAACCAATAAACCAATTGCCTCACGTCAGTAACATGATATTGCATAATTAGATAAAAGCAGAACCAACCTTGAGTGCAGAAAATATTAGAGGGGGAACAGTAAAAGGAAGCCGTTGTGGTCCTCCAGTCAGTATATGCTTCTTAACAGTACATATGATCTGAAACCCACCAGTCAACGAGTCATTATCAAGATATAGAATAAAATAAATTGAAGTGTTCAAACATTTCTGTACACTTGAACTCGATAAGCAATCTCATAATCATTTCTGATATTGAAGGTTGTCAGAACTGACACATCATTGACGAACACGATTTCACAAACTTCTAATCATAAATTACCTTCAACATCTCTTCAGGGTCATCATTGTGCAGCATGTGAATGAGACCAGCAACTGAACTTTGCTCCTCCTTGAAATCCTCCTCATCAAGCTAACACGAAGAGGGAAATACAGTAAGCGTGACATGAAACAATCACCAGAATATAAAAAACATGAATTTCTACAGAGAAGAAAAGCAGGAGTGTAGGTTGTAGGAGATGAAATGAAAGCAAGTTCTCTATTTCTGGAAGCAAGTGAATACTCAATCATCATTGGATATCATTAGAGATTACACTCCCTCTGTATCATATAAGTGATACTTTAGGGTTTTGCACACAGTTTAAGAAATGATGTGAGATGTTATTATTTTCCATTTGTACCCTTGATAATAAAAGTCTTCATAAACTAAATGCCAGTAATACTTCCAAAAAAAGTTATGGTTCCAAGATAACATGTAAGAATGTAATCGAAAATTTTGGTGAAAAAAAGTAAAATTTTCACTTATTTTGATACTAATATAATAGAAACACTAAAGCATCACTTCATAAAGAGGGAGTATAATATTCTTATGTACTGAAACGTGGAATAATCACCTCTTCCACAGGGGTCCCATCCAAATCCTTTATAAGCCCCTTGATCAATTCAAACAATGCATCAACCTACAAAAACAGACGGGCATGGTGTTAATTTGGAACATACTGATAGTTTCATACAAGAAATACAAATACTGAAAAGTGGCATACTTTATCAGCAGTTGAAATGCAAGTGTTGTTCTTCATGATGCTTTGTATGATAACCACTGCCATGACTTTATTAGTTGCACTATCTAGGTGATCCATGACAGGGGGATAGTTGGAAAGCTTTAGTGCAATGCCAATATCATTGTATTTCTCCAGGGGAGCACTCAAAAGTGCAACAATTTGTTTTGTTGCTCTGCTGTCCTCCAATTTAGCCTTGCTCGAGAGTTTTTTAACACATGCAGACTGAAAAAGAAATATAAGTGGAAACAAAATAAGTTTTTGATTATCTACAATATTTGATTAAAGGATTAAGCACACAATGGACATATTACAGTGTAACTTTCGGAGAAGAACCTTACCAATACTTGATCCACATAATCAAGCCGATCAGGATGAACACGCAGAGTAAAAGTAAGAAGAGAAACATATAAGCTAATAGCTCCAACCACAGGCATGTCCACCTGTGCTTCGATGACCTGTCAAGGTAACATGGAAAATTATTCGTTTCATACTGTTCAAGATTGACTGCTCATATTAAATAAAATTGTTTTTGAAGGAACAGTAAAAGGAATACAGTTAAGGGTATCATTGATGGGACAGAAGCCAAGAACTTCAAAGCAGAAAATAATGCAGGCAACATCTTTATGTTGCTCTAACAAATTCTATGTGTGTTCTCTCATTGTAACTAACGACATTATAGGAGTACACATTTAAAGATATATAAGGGCTTCACGGAAGAAAAAAAGAGGTAGCTATGTTGCGAGGTGTTACTGCTGAACCTTGGGCATTTTATCTTAGAACGAACATATAGTGTATGTCATGACTCATGAGTAACTATACATGCTCTATATTCGAAGTGAAGTTTTACATTTTACCTAGCGATCCTAAAAGATACCAAACAAAAATGACCAACCAACGGTATGCAGTTAAATCTCAAGTTAGGTTTTTGCAAACTGATATTAATGAGACGGATTTACCTTTCCAATTGAGTTGCTCAGTTTAGCAAAAGCCTCTACTTGTAAAAATTCAGGTAGCGCCTGCAGTGAAAGATGATAAGAATCACAACAGAAAACTCAAGAGAAGGAATTATGTTAAAATATAGAATAACGCTAAATGACCAAATATCCGAAGAATTTTTAGACACATATTTTCTCAGTAAAACATAGGACCATGAGGTGTAAATTATTGTGCACCTTTCAGTGTGCTTACCTCTAGTTATAATATGTACAGTGAAAGGTGCATAAAAAATTTCCTAATGTGGTCCTTTTTCCTAAAGAGAGAATATAAGTGCATTAAAAATAAAAGCTATGCAAGTTTGACTTTTGGTCCATTCGCAAAATTTTCCGATGTTAACCCACCTCCCCACTTGAAGCAGCATAGTTAGATAACCTATCCATCAACTGAGATAGCACTGTCTTGATGTCAACTGTAGCCTAAAAAGAACAAAAAGGGTATAATGAGCCAATGTGATAATAATATATTGCAAAAAAATATTAAATATTGCAAAAATTTTGAAAATATCAGAACTGTTTAGTGTTTACTCCACCTCCATTCTCCATATTACAATCATCAGTGAAAAAGAAATGCTTGCCGACATCTTATAATTTTCTCTACTGGGTAATTCATGCTGACAGTTCAAGGATACAAAGCTAAAGAACTTCCAAACTTGTTGAAAGATCATTCATTAATATTCTTAAATATAGGCTATTTAGAGTTACGTGGTCAACACATTAAATCGCATAGAAACTGCATCCACGTGATATGTTTTACACTTCTTGTCAGCGGAATTTAAATGGTTTAAGAAGGGTTTAAGTGCAGTATCACAGGATCCACTTTCATTTGACAATACAATCTAATTCTGCTTTTATGATGAATGCCAAGATCAGAAACAAAAAATATCGAGTAGACTTTCAGGATAACAAACTTGATTGCATTATCGTCATAGTGTGTCGTAAAAGATGCTTCCAGAAGAGCATTTCAGATAAATACGTTTTCAAAAAGGAAAAGATCAACTCTTCAAAATAAATATAAGAGCCATGGTCAATGGATAACACATAACAGACCTGAAGTTGAGGGCAGGAACCCAATAATGTCTCTAACGTCTGCAAGTGGTACTCATCTGGGAAGACTTGGATAATGCAATCCATTAGATAATACTGGGCAATCTCATCTTTACAGTTGACAACCTATAGAATTCAGATAACGGGAAGTCTAAGTTCAGATGCGATAATGCAATAGGCTGCACCAGGGGTAGAAAATAAAATATAAAAGCAGAATAAAAGAGGTAAGTAAAGACTACCTGCTCCAGGATTCTAGGAAGCACAGTATCTTTATACATATCAAGGTCCACACCCTCTATTTGACTGAGGACATGTAAGTTTTTCCCAACCTAAACAAAACCAGTTAGATGTCAGTCGTAACCTTATAACCATTGTTATCTGAGCATTATCCAGTTATTTTGAGAAGTCCTGAATAATAGTATATGTTCAAAAATGTTATAATGAATAGAGTAATTAGAACTAATTTCAGGTTCATGATATTACCAGATCCCGAAGCTCGTTCCTTTCTTTTTCCCGCTTCTCCTTTTCCCTGGCAGGTCCCTGTAGACCAGAAAGCGCGATTGCAATCTTCAACTCAGAGTCACCTAAGAGTATGAATTCATAAGCAGTAACACCTGCATGACCAAAAATCATGCCCTCATGATTTGTTTTACCTTTACGACACTCGGGTTTGGGGATCTATGTTCTTAAACTAGGGATCACGTGCTACTAGGTCCAGAGCCAACAAGTGACCGGAACCAAATAGACGTCGAATAATCCCCCAGACTCCAACTAGATACTCCAGAGAATGATAAGGTCTTGTTTCAGACCCGATCTCACATCTGAGGTTGATCTCAGACAGAGTAAGAAATAAATAAGCATGACGATAAAGGAAAAAAAAAAGATGTATACGGTATAACAACTTCGGCAAAGGCAGAAGGGATGGTGGGTCCTTTCCTTCTTTCTCACTTTGTCACACCCCCATAACCCACTAAGACACAAAACCAGCATATGCATTGAGTCTGGACACAGCCTGATTCACACAACCGCGCTGACCAGTAATTCAGAGCAACTCACTGTCTCACACTAATTATCTATGGTTGGTAGATATAATGCATGTCCGAACACTAGAGAAGCGAATAGTTCAGGTCCCAACAAACCTGATGCTGCATCCGGACCCAAAGTTTATTCATCTCAGTAAAATTTTGAAGCACAAACTCAACAGCATCCATGCCAGTATCAGCATCACTGCAAGAAGATAACAGCAGTTTTAAAAAGCAAAAACAACAGGTCAACTGTTTTAGCAAGAGGGTAACAGCTTCATCAAACAAATATCAGGGAAACGGAAAAAAAAAGTTCACAGTACATAAAGTAAACTAAGAGATTACCCAACAGAAATGAAGGCTAATATCCATCAAAAAGACACACAAACACTTTGAACAATACTGCTATTATGGAAGTTGCAATGCAATGGAGTAAGACTTGCTGAATGATTCACTTCTTCACACATTCCTTATATGTCTAGGATTACAGTGGTAACAGGAAAACAGGAAGTCCAACAACTAGGTTACAGCGAATGATATTACCCTGTTTTCGTAACCTGTAGCCCTCATGGTAATAGTCACTTTTCAATTAAAACCTTACTACTCTAAAGCACAAGCTTTGTCGAATACATGTAATCAATGTAGTACTAGGCAGCACTATTTGAGAGTATGTAACTAAGCATTTTTAAGGCATCAACTATGTTTCATGCATAAAGCTGAAAGGGATATACATACCCTTCATACTCAGAACCAATGTCAGGTAACTTGTCCCTACTAACTTGGGAAAGGTAGCTTCGTAGAAATAACCCACGTACAGGATGTTGAATTCCACGACACATTTCTACAAGGTCCTTGAGAACATCCTTGGCAGGAGCTTCCTTCGATTTTATGTACACTGATCCTACTGTACAGAGGAGATACCTGAGACGGTAGAATTCCAATTCAGAAACCGAACAAAAAAGTACGAGGCATGCTGCTGATTCAGAAACTATATACATTTGCCATGAATGACGGCATAAATTACAAAAATCTATGGAAGTAATCATTCAGCAGACAGGAAAATACAGGCAATCAAAATGGCCGCTCACTTCACAGCTCTATTCATTATTTGTCTGTTAAGAGAAAATCTAGTTGCTTTAAGGAGAGAAGTTGTCTTGTCAGGCATTGAACTGTTTAAATTACTTAGGAACTAAAGGAACAACAAATGATGGATTCATTGTCGCTAATTAACAGCAGGCTACCACAATAACTAACGAAACAAAAACACAGTCAATTTGAGCTAGCCCCAATAGCATTATTTCTTACATAAGCTTTGCCATTCTTAATTGAAATCACTGACTTCTGTAGGTAGGACCAGAATTTTATAGGCTTCAAGAAAATTCTAGTTACATTCTCCCAACAGACCCAGCACATTTCTTATTCTCTATAAAACCCTAACAGTTTGTGCAAGGTAGTGAAACCCAAAAGATTTCTCACATCACACCAAATGTAGATAATTACATTGCCAACAACGATGCCCGGTAATATTATAAGTGATGATAAATAATAGTAATTGCAAAAATGAGATAAATTTCTTCTGCTTTTCCTCAATAATTCAAACTTACAGTCTAGGTAAAATGTTGCCAGCATGTTGTACAAGCTCATATAAATCGATAACAGAGCAACCACGCTTGGTCTCCTCCTTGAAGAACATCTCCAACTTCCTTAATTCATCAAAAGCTCGCATATCTACTCATCGCCCAAAAAGAAAAAAAAAATAGTCAATAAAATCTCACATTCCAGAATCCAACTTCAAATTGAATTCATCATATCTATACGATCCATGATCGATCAACAGACCCAGAAAGAGATGATAGAATAATTACAAAGCTCATAGTATTTATGAGGTGAAAGCCTTGATGTACGAAGCTCAGATAACATCTGGGCAGAATATTTCAAGGCATCTCTCAAATTATTCGAATCCTGAAAAAAGGAAACGAAACGAAATTAAAATTAATGTTTAAGAATTAGGGATTTGTGAATTAGGGTTTTTGAGGAATGAATTGAATTTAATCATTACCAGGGCTCGATGCATGTAAAAGGCATTTTGCTGAAGACCTGCAATTCCTTCAGATAACCATTTCTCTTCATCTTCGATTCCGTCTCCGATCATTGTTTTCTGCTCTCTTGGTTTTTCTGAGATGGTGATGATGCCGATGAAAATTGAGATCTTTGACCTGTATCGAGTTTTGTTTCTCTGTTTCTGACCTCAACTGCCTTTCAGTTCATGGTGTCTGGGGGGTGTATGTCGCTCGATTTTTTCTGGGTGTGCTTAGCGTTTTTTGGATTATTGTGGGTGTGTCAGGGACGGACTGAGCTAATCACAGAGCCCATCTCTGTTTTTGGCCCAACATTTTTTTAAGTAGCCATTTTTTTTTTTCCTTTTTCGTCTTCAAATCCACAATACCAAGGATGTGAAATCGTAAATCGAAACTTAGGTATGTCTCTGATCTAATGGATAGTGAAGGCCACTGGAATGCACAATTGATTCATTCTGTTTTCCCACTTTTGATAGCCTCTAGAATAAAATCCATTTATATCAATGTGGAGAATCAAGATAAAATTAGGTGGGGATGGACAAAAAATGGGAAATTCACTACTAGATCAGCGTATAGAATACTTCCAAACGAGCATCTTAGTAACCCAGATAAATTACGGAACAAGATATGGCGTATGAAAATAATTCCAAGAGTGAATTTATTCATTTGGAAAATGATAATTGATGTATTGCCTTTAAAAGCTAAAATGAATGGGGTTTTAAAACATGTAGCTCCTAATTGTGTTTTGTGTAATGATAATCATCCAGAGATATTGGTTCACTTATTTGTGCATTGCCCTTTCACAAGAGCTGTTTGGTTTGGTTTAGGCATTCAGATACCTCAGTATAATATAGAATTTATGGACTGGGTTCGTAGTTGGTTTTCATCTGATGAGTGGGAATTGAAAGAGATTTTCAGCATAATTTGTTGGCAGATATGGAAACACAGGAATGATGTGGTGTTTAACAGAGTTAAGCCAAATCATATAGATTGTCTAATCAATAATATTAGGTTAGACTTATTCTCTTCAAAAGTTATGGAGATGCCTAATCAATTCTACATCACAAGAACAATTTAAACAAATTAAACCAGAAGTGATTTGGATATTTATATTGTGGAATCACAAAATCTGAGACGAATAGTACTTGGTGGTTTATATATATCAAGTTCATGATCTAAAGTTTCGACAACTTAGAAGATCAATAAGAACAAGATCCAGATAACATAACCATCAGTTAAAAGATAGTCTGAGCAGGCCTCACGAATCACTTAGTGAAGTCTTTGAAAGTCATAACCTAATACAATTTCACCGAAGGAAACCTAGGTTTTAAGGGTTGACTTTAGACACAACTAAGACACAAAAGTGTCCTGATTGAGATATTAGTGTGCAAGGAGTACTCTATTTATATTGATGAACAATGCTAAACAAAGCAGGTTCGTGAACTAGTTTCCATATTTACGAATTGCTTTGTATTTTCAAGCAAGCTAAACTTCTCCATATAGAATGCGCATGACAGCATGTGAGAAGTTTGATTTGAATCACAAAGATTTAACCAGGTGTTGATGGTGGATTTTCATTTAAGGCTAAAATTGTAAAAGCCAAACTATGCGCTAACATCCTGCAAAGGATAAATCCACTGATAAAGTGGAGAATACTTCTTCACTATAAACTTATAGCATTACCTATTAATGCATGACCAACCTTGTATTTCCTGTACTACTTTATTCTCATTATTGGTGCGGCATGAAGACTGAGTGATCGCTCTCAGCAGAGCAACACGAATCTCCAAGCATTAAATAAGGAAGCATGTACGAAATACCCGTACAGGCTATAACTCTCGGAGTGTTATACTAGCCCCATCGAGCATCTGGACTGTCTGTATCAGTCTCAGAAACGATCACGACCATCCAACTTCACCAGCATGATAGGATGGCTTAGATCGGATCCATAACCCCCAGGCAGGTATTGGAGTATTCACCACCGACCCAATGCGGGCCCCACATGGTCGGCCTCCCCAAAAGGGTAGCATGGCTTGCCAAATCGTCTAACCAAAGCAGCGCGTACGAGAAACCCTAATTTAGGGTCTGCGGCACATTACATGTGTCGCAAAGCAGTCTCAACCATCCATCTTCGCAGGCATAGATGAAGGGTGTAGATGTAGATTCAAAGGGCCCAGAGCATGTCAACACAATCACCGTGGGCCCGCCTACATACATGACCGATCGGTCAGGACCAACTATAGTTGGTTGTTCCAGTTCGTGCGCCCGAACAAGGCATGACGCACGGCCGGTGAAACCCTAATTAGGGTTTGAACATCACGAGCGTCCATTTTTCTCCTGCACGAATGAAGGGTCCAGGAATAGACTAGGCAGGTCCGGTGCGCATCAACATGATCGTCGTGGGCCCATCTATCTCCACACCCGATCGGCCAAGCCATATCATGCCTGGTTGCCTTGATTCGCACGCCCAAACTAGGCGTGGTCAGACCTCCCAATTGCAAACTAATCTCGAGCACTCAAATTTTCCGAACAAATTGAGTGGCTTAGATCACGTTTCAATGGGACAATGAAATACAGGCGTGTACACTAGCTCATCGTCTACACACCAGACTAATTGGCCAAGACCGACCAGGCTTGGTAGCCTCGAAACGCGCGCCCGAAGTTGGCATGACGTGCGGCCTTTGCGACACAGGATTTCTGTCGCAAATTGATCTTAACCACTCCTCTTCACCGGACAAATCGAGTGGCTTAGATCACACTTTCAAGGGACAATGAGGTATGGCCATGTATACCGACATGTCGTCTACACGCATGCATGATCGGCCTTGCCAAAATCGTGTCCTAAGCTTGGATTCGATCAAGCTGAAGAGTGATGCTTGTGCACCTCTTCATAAACCCTAATTTCACTAATGGTCGCAGATGAGTGTCTCAAAGATCATCTCGTCCGTTCAACTTCACCTGCTTGGTTATACAACCCTGGTCAGGAGTTAACTGGTCAATGAGGTGTCGTGGTGATTACCATCCGTTACTCTACCACACCAAGTGATCAGCCAAGTCAGGACTTACCTGTACATCCCCAAACGATCACTTGAAGATGGCTAGACATGCATCTATTTTAAAACTCTTAATCGTGACTTACTCCATTAAGCCTTAAAACAGCGATGCTTCACTCATGCTAAATATATTCAATGCATTAATGCGTAGAATTCACGTGATATTTTACAAGTATCAAATTCCTAAATAACTTAGTTATTTAACATAGCATTTCATGCTACTTCCTGTGGGTCACACAATCGAGACATCAATCATATCACAAACTGGGGGATACATACTGGGATATTGGTCTGGCGGTTTACAGCGTGCAGCGCACAACGCGCCATCACAAGAACGTGTCAGGAAGTTATGGACGGTTATTTTACAAGTATCAAATTCCCAAATAACTTAGTTATTTAACCTAGCATTTCATGCTACTTCCTGTGGGTCACACAATCGAGACATCAATCATGTCACAAACTGGGGGATACATACTGGGATATTGGTCTGGCGGTTTACAGCGTGCAGCGCACAACGAGCCATCACAAGAACGTGTCAGGAAGTTATGGACGGTTAGTGATGATGGGAGAAGTGGGCAAGACTGATCGTGAAACACTAACACACGCAACTCCACTACTCCATCACTCCACTTTCTCCACTTCCCATGAGAGACGTGGGTTAGGCTCAATGACTTGTATAAATAGGTTCTCCTCCCTATTTTCAAACAAGACAAGACAACAGAAGCAAGTGTTGATACAACTGTATTCAAACACCAGAACTGATAGCTTACATCCTGCAAGCCAGTTCAGCTTTCTGATACAAGTCGTACATAGCCAACACCTTCACAATCTCAACACCTTAATTCGGAGGAGTTGCCTTCCCTCTCTGGAAATTAATGCGTACGGTTTCCTTGAAGAGGTTGCTCGGGAAGATTCAGTTTCGTACAAATGAGACTCCAAAGAACAAGTAAGTTCTATCAAACAATTTTACGAGAAAGATAGTTTTAGAATTTACTGGGGACTTGACATCCCACACATGAGAAAGAGATTTGATAACCAAACACCATGTTTGTTTCCCTTTCATACTTCCCTTTTCGTATGATATTTGCAATTTCATATGATATGTGCTATCATTCATAACTAAGATATAAATTCCATTTAGAATAAATCTCTTTCAGAAAAGTCATTCACAAAACTATCTCAAAATAAACCAATTCAACCACCTATTAGTTCAAAACCTAAAATCAAATTGTGAAAGGAAATCCTCACAATCACTCAAAAACATCTAAAGAAAGAAAGCAAGTAGGCAGCACGAATCCTTCAAGGAAATTCCTTCAACAGTAACTCGTCTTTCTTAGCAAGAGAAGCTTTCATCTTCTGGAGCGCGTCCTGTTTCAGCTTCAACTCCTTAGACAATCTCTCAACCTCTTCTTCCTGGCGAGCAACGCATTCTGTGGAGGGAAATTCACCTTGCGATTTCTGAAGCTCCTGGATTTCGGAAAACCCTTTGAAGAACCAAGGAGCGTTGAAGTCATACTGGACAAACACGTCTCGATGGCACTTCCAGTCTTTGATCATCTCCTCAGAAACGGTGTGACCAGTGGTGACGCTCATCCCTTGAATGGAGAATAAAGCTTCTTGGATGCGATTGACTAATGCAAGGCGACTTTTGAGCTTCGTGGTGGTAGCAATGTGGTCGTGCTTCTTCCATATCGCCGTGTACAACTCCTCGAATTGAGACGACACACTGAACCCCCCAACCAACACATGACCTGCACAAGGGACATCAAAGGGAGGATCGAAGATAGCCCCAGGAACAACAGGTTGCCTTGCCAATGCTTCATCAGAAACCTTGTCAGTTGCAAGAGGCCTTTCAGAAAAAGTCACCATGGTTGCCTTATCAATAGGGACCGGCTCAAGAAGATCTTTAAGGGGAGTCGCCTCGACAGTAACGATAGCAGATGTTTCTTCTCCCGCATTCTTCCGGATGTCTACTTCACTCTGAGTGTTGATTTCCATCACGACCTCGTCTACAATCTCACTGAGGTTACCACTCGGGGAAGCACTCCGTCCAGTCAAACTTGCGCCATCTCTGTCATCTGGAAAAGGACCGGTATCACCAGACTTCTCAACATGAGGATCAGTGTCACCAGACTTCTCAGCATAAGGATCAGTGTTACCAGGCTTCCCAGCACAAAGGTCAATACCACCAGACTTCTCACGAAGATCAGCGTTACCAGACTTCTCGTTCTGAATGCGCGTCAATCTTGTGATAACATTCTCTTTCGGAATTCCCTGATTTCAAGCAAGGATCACTCTTAGAAGAAATTACTCTAGAAAAATGAAGGAATCGACAGAAAGAAATTTAAATACCTGCATATTGGAGGAATTGAGGATCACCGAGCCACATGCCTGCTTCTTAGACCGCACTCCTGCTTGGGGACTGCAGTCGTCAGCTCTGGTTCGTTTACCTGGGAGTGGTTTCAATCGAGGATGCTCCTTCAAGACGTCAGAAGATGGCTCGCCGCGGGAATCTGTCACAACCTCCTCCGAGAATTTATGGAAGGTTAACAATTGTTCCCTCCAAAATTCCTTATACCTGCTAGTTATCGTTGTATTTCTTCCGATAGGAAAGAAAGGAAGGCTCTGCACTGACGAAAATGTGTCATCATTAAGAATATCTGGGAAAAGTTCTTTTGGAGCCTTCGACGGACGAAGAAATGGAACACCCTGGTCAAATCCCATTTGCCGAGCAGCCCTGTCAATATTGTACGGAGTCACGGTAAATTCTTCGTCAAATAAAGACGGGACATATCCTGGAGTGCAGCTTCGCAAGTAAATAAGTTCTCCAAGACTCGCAGTTTCGGCATCAGTACGCAACACAGCATCAGGAAAAGTACCAAAAGTTTTTGGCTGAACAATGGAATGGTGGATCGGCCCCCATGGACGAAAATTTATGGAGGACACGTTGTCAAAAACATCCACAAGCTTCACACCGGTTTTTGGACGTCTCTTCTGCCAACGAAGTATTCTCGAACCACCATACAAACTGCTGAGTGAAGTTGCAGGAACATGATCATAGCTTTTGAAATGTTCCCACAAAAACTCCCGAAGAAAAGCAATGTGGATATGCGACTCCACCTTCTTATACACATTGGAAGCATGCATGTCCATCGTTAAGGCGTCCAAATGAGAATACAGTGATCCAAGAAACAAGGCACATAGGGGAAGGACCTCACCTTTTTCCAGCTTTATAGCAAACATGACGAGGTCACCTCTTATGGTCTTCCTTCCAGAACCGTCGTCAAATATGTCTCTGGATAACCATAAAGACAGGAATGCAATCACGCTGAGCTCGTCTTCCAACTCCTGACCGGGTTTCGGGTCTACAGGAGACCACTCCGACACCCACCAAGTGTAAAAGCATTTCGTGTCTTTCTTCTCCTTCTCCAGATCATCGAATTCTCCCGCCTTTCGAAGTATAGCATTATAAGATCGACGTTCTGCATCAGTAAGTTTGTAAAAGAAGCTTCCAGCAACAGGAAGGTTCATCAATGCAGCCACACTTTCCAGAGAAATGGTCATCTCTCCCCATATGCATATAGATGTATGAGTAGAAGGACGCCACCGAGAAATGAAAGTGATCAAGCCTGCAACATCTTTCTTAATCTGAAGAGTGGCGGACGCCATGACCGCATCAAGGATTTGCGCCTTAACTAAAGTAGCCTTAATCTTTTTATTACTCAACATGCGTCTCATCCATCCTTCGTAAGAGCCCAGCGGAGTGTGACAAATCTTGAAGTCAATAGGTGAAGGCGGATATTCATTTTTCCGAAGACAGAACCTCATCACAAGTGCTGAAGAAGAGGATGAATCAGCTTCCATATTTTCTGAACCAGAGAGCAGGACTATCTTGTGACTAGGATGTTTCCTAATGTTCGGAAAAGGCACAGTGAACAACTCATCATCTATGGTCGGCATATATTTGAAGTTGTTAACACTCCCTGACTTGGCACCAGCATTATCTTCAGAAGGCATTTCAACAGGAGTCTTTTTGTTCATCCTACAAAAGACGAGAGAGTAAGTGCTTGTATAAAAACGCATGAGATGTGTAGTCACACACGACAGAACACACATTCACGTTGGAGTACACAAGGCTGGTATTGGGTCCAAACACCGGTATTGAACCACGTCAACAAATGAAACCGCTGGTCAATTCTACAAAGCCAAGGCTAATACCCCCAAATGAGGTTGATATCACGTAGTCGAGCAGGTATCGGGCCACGCAAGAAAGATCAATATCATATTAATAGGCTGGTACTGGGTGATGTCAAATCCGTATTAATCAGGGCCGGTCAAGGTCACCAGTCTGGTATTGGGCCACGTCAGCAAAGGACGAAGTCACAAGGTTGGTATTGCTCAAGTTTCAAGTCTGGTATTGATCAAGTCACAAGGCTGGTATTGCTCAAGTTTCAAGTCTGGTATTGATCAAGTCACAAGGCTGGTATTGCTCAAGTTTCAAGTCCGGTATTGATCAAGTCACAAAGGCCGATATTAATCAGGACATAAGGCATGTATAATATAATAGATGCAAGATCGGTTTTCAGTCCAAGCACATCGTCCACGTTCAATCGAGCGCATATGGTTGGTCTGCACTCATTCGCACACATCATAACACGGTTTCACTTTGTTCATGGGGGTCGTGTCTACGAAATTCAAGGGAAAGGTTTTTCAAGCCATAACCTAAAAGCTAGGCTTTGCATGCAACAATGGAAGAAAAGAAGCAAAAACGATATATTCATGGATTCACGACTCGTTAAGCAATCCTAGCAAATATCGGCGGTTTTTGCTATCAATTTCGGTGAAAGAACTAATCATGATATATCTTGCCAAAGGGTTTTTACCTAAGAAATTAGGGTTTTTCCTTAAAAAAAAAACGGAAAACTTACCTTGTTGCGGACGGACGGCATCGGCGACGACGGCAAGCTCCGGCGGCGGCATGAAGATCACGGACGGGAGCTGGGCACAAAAAAAATCGTGAGAAAAGAAAAAAGGGGTCGGTCCGTTTTATAGACAAAAAATTGGAAGAATCCCAATAGAAAAAGGATTCCTCTTTTTGGATTCTTCTTTTGATTCAAACACCCAAGGAAGGAAACTGGTCCCACCAAAGGATTCCATGCTTGCACGGCGGTGTTTACATGAAAAATTACTAGCGGTCGGTCAAAATTCTTCCGGGTAAGCTTCCTTTATCCTGTCTTTCTCACATATGTGTGTCACCATCTCATGCCTACCCCATAATAGTGTAACCGTTATGTGCTAGGCAGGGGACTTAATGTTGATGGTGGATTTTCATTTAAGGCTAAAATTGTAAAAGCCAAAACTATGCGCTAACATCCTGCAAAGGATAAAGCCACTGATAAAGTGGAGAATACTTCTTCACTATAAAATTATAGCATTACCAGTTAATGCATGACCAGCCTTGTATTTCCTGTACTACTCTATTCTCATTATTGGTGCGACATGACGACTGAGTGATCGCTCTCAGCAGAGCAACACGAATCTCCAAGCATTAAATAAGGAGGCATGTACGAAATACCCGTACAGGCTATAACTCTCGGAGTGTTATACTAGCCCGATCGAGCATCTGGACTGTCTGTATCAGTCTCAGAAACGATCACAACCATCCAACTTCACCAGCATGATAGGATGGCTTAGATCGGATCCATAACCCCCAGGCAGGTATTGGAGTATTCACCACCGACCCAATGTGGACCCCGCATGGTCGGCCTCCCCAATGCGGGCCCCGCATGGTCGGCCTCCCCAAAAGGGTATCATGGCTTGCCAAATCGTCCATCCAAAGCAGCGCGGACGAGAAACCCTAATTTAGGGTCTGCGGAACATTACATGTGTCGCAAAGCAGTCTCAACCATCCATCTTCGCAGGCATAGATGAAGGGTGTAGATGTAGATTCAAAGGGCCCAGAGCATGTCAACACAATCACCATGGGCCCGCCTACATACATGACCGATTGGTTAGGACCAACTATAGTTGGTCGTTCCAGTTCGTGCGCCTAAACAAGGCATGACACACGGCCGGTGAAACCCTAATTAGGGTTTGAACATCACGAGCGTCCATTTTCTCCTGCACGAATGAAGGGTCCAGGAATAGACTAGGCAGGTTCGGTGCGCATCAACATGATCGCCATGGGCCCATCTATCTCCACACCCGATAGGCCAAGGCATATCATGCCTGGTTGCCTTGATTCGCACGCCCAAACTAGGCATGGTCAGACCTCCCAATTGCAAACTAATCTCGACCACTCAACTTTTCCGGACAAATTGAGTGGCTTAGATCACGTTTCAATGGGACAATGAAATACAGGCGTGTACACCAGCCCGTCGTCTGCATACCAGACTAATCGGCCAAGACCGACCAGGCTTGGTCGCCTCGAAACGCGCACTGGAAGTTAGCGTGATGCGCGGCCTTTGCGGCACCTGATTTCGGTCGCAAATTGATCTTAACCACTCCTATTCACTGGACAAATCGAGTGGCTTAGATCACACTTTCACGGGACAATGAGGTATGGCCATGTACACCGACATGTAGTCTACACGCATGCATGATCGGCCTTGCCAAAATCGAGTCCCAATCTTGTATTCGATCAAGCTGAAGAGTGATGCTTGCGCACCTCTTCATAAACCCTAATTCCACTAATGGTCGCAGATGAGTGTCTCAAAGATCATCTCGTCCGTTCAACTTCAACTGCTTGGTTGTACAACCCTGGTCAGGAGGTGTCGTGGTGATTACCATCCGTCACTCCACAACAGCAAGTGATCGTCCAAGTCAGGACTTACCTGTACAGCCCAAAACGATCACTTGAAGATGGCTATACATGCATCTATTTTAAGACGCTTAATCGTGACTTACTCCATTAAGCCTTAAAACAGCGATGCTTCACTCATGCTAAATACATTCAATGCATAGAATTCACGTGATATTTTACAAGTATCAAATTCCCAAATAACTTAGTTATTTAACCTAGCATTTCATGCTACTTCTTGTGGGTCCCACGATCCATACAATCGAGACATCAATCATGTCACAAACTGGGGGATACATACTGGGGTATTAGTCTGGCGGTTTACAGCGTGCAGCGCACAACGCGCCATCACAAGAACGTGTCAGGAAGTTATGGACGGGTAGTGATGATAGGAGAAGTGGGCAAGACTGATCGTGTAACACTAACACACGCAACTCCAGTACTCCATAACTCCACTTTCTCCACCTCCTATGAGAGACGTGGGTTAGGCTCAATGACTTGTATAAATAGGTTTTCCTCCCTATTTCCAAACAAGACAAGACAACAGAAGCAAGTGTTGATACAAACCGTATTCAAATACCGGAACTGATAGCTTACATTCTGCAAGCCAGTTCAGCTTTCTGATACAAGTCGTACATAGCCAACACCTTCACAATATCAACACCTTCTTCGTTTCCCTCCCTAAGATCAACCCCATCTCCTTCACTTTGTGACCGAAGCAAGTCTGGAACGACCATTTCTTGGTTTAGGCCAGAATTGTACAGATTGATTTCTCGAATCACAAAGCACTCCCGTGCAGTGCATTTGTTTAGGGTTTATATTCATTCCTCATCCACACACCCCAAATTACCAAATTCGGTAGGAATAGTTTTCACCCATAAAAACCAGGCCTCACGAATCGCCTAGTGAAGTTTTTCAAAATCATAACCTAATGCAGTTTCACCGGAGAAAACCTAAGTTTTAGGGGTTGACTTTAGCCGCAAATAAGACACAAAAATTTCAGGATTGAGATTCTAGTGTGGAAGGAGTCCTTTATTTATTTTGATGAACAATGTTAAACAAAGCAGGTTCGTGAACTAGTTTCCATGTTTACAAATTGCTTTGTACTTTTCAGCAAGATAAACTTCTCCATATAAAATGTGAATGAAAGCATGTGAGAAGTTTGATTTGAATCACAAAAAAGATGTATGCATCCATAAGTATATGTGATGCACCAAGTATTTTTCTAGAGAGACATTGTAAGTGGTTTTGGAACCGTCAAGCATAGTAAAGTAATATATCACAAAACCGAATAAATTCTTGAATATGGTCAAAATAGTTTGTGAACTCAAAGTCGTCTCGTAACTTATGAACTTTTTGATTTTTGCAAGTTCGTGAACTATCAAACCTTTCGTGTACTTGGAAGAAAAAAAGTGTACAAGAAACATTCAAAATCATCTAGTTCGTGAACTGTATAAATCGGTTCATGTACCTTTGAATTAAATAGTGTCCAGTGCTATCTCAAAATGAACTAGTTTGTGAACTGAGCAAATCAGTTCGCGTACACGAGTTAACTGAGATTTTTTCTATTCTTAAGTTCAAGTTCGTGAACTGGTAAAACAGTCTGTGAACTTTAAGAACTAACTTGACTTACTCCTTAACTTGCATTCTTCTTTGGAAATGTTCATCATTATACTAAAGTCGTATTACTTGTCTAAGTAGATATAATGGTAGATAATATGAGTAAATATGATAGTCATTCGTCCATACCTATATTGATGAAGTTTCCACTGACACCGTCTTCAGTATCTTCAAGTTCAATTGGTGAATCTGATATACTCAACGACCATTATGTATCCCTAGTTCGGGACTGCCTTTAATAGATTATAAATCAAGACATAGTCTTGGTCAACGAAAGTTGACAACAAGCTTGATATACCAAATTTGTGAGTTTGACCAAGCGATGCTCTAACACAATTGTTTCAGGATTAGTACCACAAAGCCTGCACTCTTAGTCCATACCTACAAGAAACTTTTTCAGGAGTTTGAACATGGATATACCATTATGAATAATCCTCCATTTAAATAAATGAATTTTTGGAACCAGATTGTTGATGTCCCAGAAAAGCTTCCGTCAGAATTTCTCATTGTTTCTACCAGAAATAGAAGGCTTATCGGATTTGAGAGACCTCATACATGATTAGCTTGAGAACTCACCATAAGGATGAGGAGTCCAAAAAAAATTATCCATGAAAAATTCTAGTGTTTCCATCTGTATTTGGTCCCCGTGAAGATTTATTCCTCTGTTGTAGATATCTGTACTGAATGAGTAACATTTGCTCAACTTTTTCTATAAGATCACTTGGTTCTCCTTTCTAATATCCTGCAGGTGAGTTTTTTTTTTCCTGAAGTTCAAATAAAGATGCATAGGCTATTTCCACATGGCTTGAAACATTCCCAAAATTTTTCCTACCTCATGTTATAATTTATTCCTAACTTCCTTGGTTTTTTGCAGCATGTCATTATTAGTTGATCCCAATATTTATCTACTTCACTATGAAAATCAGGATGACAAATCCAATTATATTTGAATCTATATACATGCTTCCTCTTCGTCATAATTTTTTGAGTATTTAAATATATGGGAGCATGATCACTCTCAATTCTAGGTAGGTGAAAGACTGCAGCTTCCTTAGAGTGTATCCACCAGTCAGAAGAATAAAACACACGATCAAATCTTTCGAAAATACGGATTTTATCGGTTGTACCATTGGTCTAAGTAAACGCATGACCACTATGTCATATGTCAATATAGTCTTTATTTTGTATGCCATCGTTTTTCTCATTGTCTGCAACAATAGCAATCTGGTCAGCAATCATACACCAGATATGATTAATATTAATTGGCAGTGAAATTAGACAAGTTAGCCCAAAATTTATTTCTTCTGTCATGTTGAGATGGTCCCTAGACGCATAGGAGATCCCAAGCAGGAGTAAGAATTTGGGTAATTTCATAATGAATTAGATTACTGTTAGAATAAATAATTTCCAAATTAATACGATCATGCCACAGAATGGCATAACCACAAGTTCTACCGGTGTAAGAAACAAAATTATAATTTTTGTAACCAAAAGAGGGCAACAACCTCCCAACTTTAACAAAATTGAGAAGTGTTTCCAAGAGAAAAATAATGTTATGTTTGCATGCCTGAAGAAAGATTTAAGATGAATGTTAGAGCACTGCTCGGTCAAACTCGCAAGCGTTGCTATCTCAAGATGGTTTGTCAATGTTAGTAGTCAAAACTATAAGTCTTGATTTCTAATCTACTTATAGTGATGTCTCAGACTACGATAGATTGTGTAGTTGAGCATTAGACTTCACGGCTTTCATCATTTGAAGACGAAGAACTACTAAGGTGAGCTTATGGAACTTCATCAACAAAAGGTATGTGGAGACTAAAACTCATCTATCACTTGGACAGTCTATTTCTACTCTATCTCATATATCGAGACAAAAGTCGTATTACTATATAGTATTCTATTATGCACATTTGAGATTTCGAGCTGAGTTTAACTCGCTTACACATTTCTCGAAATATGTGTTGGTAAGCTTTCGCTTCAACCAAGTTCATCTTATATTCCTAACGAAAGTCAAAAGATGATCATGTGAAAATCGCCGAGTAACATCTTACATGGTTTGTGTGATACAATCATTTGGTGTATACTTTGAATGTTTCGTTATGATTATTTCAATAACTTGAAAATTGCTTTGATGATAATAGTTCATGAAAACAGCTATTTTCATCCTCTAAGAATGTTTCAATGATTGAAATAGAGTTTAGAATACTTAACTATCATTGGATTATGAACATAGTATATGTTCTTTCATATATGTGATCCATATTCGGAACTATAGTATGCATACCCGTATGCGTACCTATTAGTGTTAGAGCATTGCTCGGTTGAACTCGCATGCTTTGCTATCTCAAGCATGTTTGTCAATATTAATGATCAAAACTATAAGTCTTGATTACTAGCCTATTAGAGCTAAGGTCTTGGATTAGGATAGAAAGTGTAGTTGAGCTCAAGACTCCATGTCAATCATCATACAAGACGAAGGACTACTCAAGGAACTGGTGGATCTTCATCGACTAAAAGGTATGTGGAGACTTGAACTTATCTGTCACTCAAAAGTCTATTTACTTTATCTCCTACTCTTGAGACAAAAGTCATTCTGATATATAGACTTTCATTATACACATTTGCTATTTCGAGCCGATTTTATCTCGCTTATCTATTTCTCGAAATATGTGTTGGTAAGATTTCACTTTAGCTGAATTCGTCTTTACCAAGTGACGAAAGTCATGTTATGTTTCAATCACTTTAAACATTGCTCTGACGAAAAATGGTCTATGAATAACGGCTATATAACGTTCTCTGAGAATGTTTCAATGATTGAAATGAGAGTTTAGATTACATAACCATTAGTAGGATATAAGCATTGTTTTGGAAACACATATATGTATAAGTCCTTATTCCTTGAACCAAAGTTTGCGAACTTTGTTGATCAAGAGAAATGGAAGTGGCGTGAGCCAAGTACGCGAACTTGCGGAACTTCTCGGCCCGAGATTTTCTGCTGGAGTTTGTGTACTCCTTCCATGAGCTTAAGTCCGCGAACCCAGTCCGCGAACTTGAGCAGGTTATATCTAAAGTCGGTTGTTCTTGAAATAATGTTTAAATAAACTAAGGAATGCTTTTGCAAACCGTGGCTATAAAGTTCATGAATCGATTCGAGTGAATCAAACCGATTTTGCTTCAATTGTGTCTTGTGTAGTTACATAAGATTTCCTTGCAATTGAACAACTCTCTAACTAGTTCATTTGAACTAGTTATGGTGAAGAAGAATAAGGTTGATATGAGAGTAATCATATGGCTAACCATTTGGTTGACTTGTTGAACCAACAAATGTTAAGGTTTGGGTACGGTTCATAAACCCAAAATTGGACATTTCATTTGTATGTGACAAGCTAAGTTTTCGATCTAACGGTTGAGAAATATTAGCTTGAATCTAATCAGGTTTTCATCTAACGGTGAATATTGAATGCTTTGTTACTAAGCTAACATTGATTGCAAACCCTGATTTGAAAGTGTATATAAGGGAGAACTCTAGCAACTGGGAAACCTAATCCCCACACATTCTGTGTGATACTGGTTGTGCTAAGCTAGAGTCGATTCTCCTTTAACCTTTGGTTTATTCTTCTAACCATGTTAACGACTTAAATATTTTATTGGGATTGTGAAGCCAGCCCGATACTACTTTTCTTGTAGTTGTGTGATCTGATCTTGCATCTTCTATCGTACGAGTACAATTTAAATAATTGGCTTGAGATTTTATATCTCCGATAGGCAAGGTAGAAAAGTAATCACAAACAAACTTCGTCTCATCGTTTGTGATTCCACAATATCTTTTTTCGTTGCGTCGATTAAGATTATTGTGAGGTGATTGATAATACTAAGTTGTTCTTCGGGAATATAAGTCTGGTATTATTGATTGGTTCTTGTTCACCTTGATTTATCAAAAGACGGAAAAAAAACTCGTAGGTATATTCGTGGGAGACAAATTTATCTATTATCGTAGACTTTTATGTGTGATACATATTTGTTTATTAAAGTCTTCGACTTTGGGTCGTAGCAACTCTTAGTTGTGGGTGAGATCAGCTAAGGGAATCAAGTGCACAGTATCATGCTGGGATCAGAGGGGTAGGAGCATAACTGTACCTTGGATCAGTGTGAGATTGATTGGGGTTCAACTACAGTCCAGATCGAAGTTAGTTTGGAGTACGCTAGTGTCTGTAGCGGCTTAATACATTGTGTGTTCAATCTGGACTAGGTCCCGAGGTTTTTCTGCATTTGCGGTTTCCTCGTTAACAAAATTCTGGTGTCTGTGTTATTTATATTCCGCATTATATTTGTTTATATAATTGAAATAATACAGGTTCTACGTTGTTCAATCAATTAGAATATCCGACCTTTTTGGTTGTTGATTTAAACTGATTGACACTTGGATATTGGTCTTTGGTACCATCCAAGTTATGTCTCTTTGATAAAGACTCGCAGATTTATATTTGCTTGAGTAAAGATCAAATCAAGAGATTGAGATATAAACTCTTTGATATACTTTTCATTGATTGAGTCTAACTGTCTAGTTGATTCTCATAAAAGTATATTGGTGTTTGTCCATACAGATTTCTAAGCGAAATATTGGGTGTGGTTTTTAGACCCCCGCTTTTTCAGTTGGTATCAGAGAAGGCAAACACGTTCAAGACCTGACAAGTCTGTGTTTGTAGCGATATGACTCTATGGACAGAGGTGATTGATAAGCATGTATGTGCTACATTTTGTACCCATATTTATATTAGCTAGGACTCGATATTGTTGTTGATAATACTATTTTAATGATTTTGTAGAAAGTAGAAGTAAATCCAATCATCCAAGAGTAAATGACGAAATGTGAAGCTAAAACAGTGCTTGCCACAAAAAAACAGCAAGGTTACTCGAGACACCAAAGCCAGACAGAGAAGGGATGATACACAAGGGGGACGGTCTAATTGAAAACAAGGAGGTCAAGCACGTACACATGCTTTCCCCTGAATCATGGTTTTGTGGGGCTCAGAAGAACAGTCGTGTGATTTTCATGCAAGCAGAAAACATTATAGGGGTTACTATGCCATGTGTCGTTGCATATATGCATAGTTTTGGGAAGCTGGAAAGGAAAGCCTGCTAGGTAGTGGAATATTGGAACAAATAAATGAGTCGACGTGAATATCTTTCTGGAGGGAGAAAAATGAATTAAAAAGATTTTTCTTTCCCACCGTTGGGATTCTTTTTAAGTCTACCAAATATGCATGCAAGCAAAATGAAGAAGAATATATATATATGGGGAGATCACATTGATGACCACCATGCAAGTTTCAATTAAGGTTAATTAAGAGAATGACGACACATCTTTATTTGGTATATATTTTCTGTATTGTGAAGAAGTAAAATAGGGGGTTCTGAGGCCGGTTTTGGGAGACGAATAGAAGGGAGGCGGATACAGAGCCGTGAAGGAGAGACGTAAGGGTTTGCGTTCTTCCGTTTTTCCAATTCCATTTCGATTAGCTAGTGAATATCTAATATATTTATTTATGGCTTTTGAGAAAGCGATGGCTTGCTAATTACTTTGTAACTAGGGTTTTTATGGTTGAAACTACATGGGTATTAGGCCATTTTGATTGATTGGATTATATAGCAATACACCATTTTGAATTGAATAAATAATTCCATGATTTTATATATTGATTTAATGATAATATGAGTTGTTGCTTCACCGGTTTCGTATAACCTTTGTGCATAATTGTTAGGATCGAAAATATATTTGTCTACTTATTTGATATTTCATGCTTGGGTTAAATCCTTTGATGGGGTATGCTTAGAATAGCCAGGTATTATTTGAGAACCTGTATTTAGTTTCGTATAAATTTCTCGCTAATGCAATTTGATGGTGCATGCTTTGGTTTTGTCTTTTGATGTGCCATGCTTAGGGCGTCCCAGTGATATTTGCGACTCTAATATATATATATATATAATAGGTGATGTCAATAGAACGAACAATAATTAATTCATGAATTATGTTTCATTTCAGTATTTGAATAGAAATAGTGGTGGATACATTAAACCCTAGTTACCAACTCTCCCATTTGATTCGTTTTGTTACTTGAGTTTATTCTTCTCATTGTCTTTATTCTTTCAAAAATCCAAAAACATATTTATTTGTTAGTCCATTAGAGATATTGATTACGTATTTCCACCGCTCCTCGTGGGAACGACCTGTACTTGCCATTTTTCTACTAGTTAGACACCGTGCAATTGCGGTTTATATAAATAGGTATCTCCCAATCCTATCAATTTTTGGCGCCGCTGCCGGGGAGCGATTGTGGAATATTGTAATTAGTATTTTTGATTTTGTAAATAGTTAGGTTTTTATTTTATTTTTGTACAATATTTTTATTTTGTTTTAGGATTTCTTTTTCCTTTTGACTCTTTTTGTGTTTTAGAATTATGTTTCGGGTACCTTTTTGAGGATGATGAATTCTTTGCACGAGATGTCATCTAAGGTGACACTTGCAGAATATATGCGTAGAAGTTCACATTCTCAGGAGACATCTTCTGATATGACGCTTGGGGAATATATGCAGAGGCAACGGTATGGAGTTTTTTCCCCACCTATGGTAAGTGAAGAATCACCTTTGACAATATATGAGAAGTATTATAAACATACACCGCCTAGTTTGGAGCAAAGGTTGAGAGTTCTGGCATTCCAAGAGTTATATGCAGCTGATGATTTAGAGGAAAATGTTTGTACAAAAGATACTATTGTTGAGTCTAACGACTTAGAGACAGTAGACATTCATACTGAGGTACCTTCTAGTCATTTGAATAGTGAGATTTATATAAATCACTTAGTCGATGACGCGATTATTCATGATATTGTTGCTCCATTGAGCTCCTGCTTTGCTGACTCATCTTGTGATTTCCTGATTGCTGATGTGAATGTGGAGGCGATTGGCACTAGTCAGGTAACTACTGATTTTGAACCAATCTTAGTTTGTTTAGCACACTTTGCAGATTCTGATAATCCTATGCTTATTGACATTGTCAATGCATTGTGCCCTCCAATGGTTAATCAAGGTAACTCAACAACGGAAGTTATTTCCGCGGACTTAGAACCAGATTTAAGAGTTACTGATTTTGATAAACTTGAACCATTAGATACAGGTTTAAACTATTGTGCTGAGTTTGATAATTCTTAGCCCTTTCACATTGTCAATACATTGCTTCCTATGATTTCTAGTGAAGATAATGTGTCGACCGAATGTATTTCAGCTGATTTAGAACCCGATTTACAGTGTGCTTCCAAAATAGAAACTAATATACATTTTATGTTTATTGTCCATGTAAATGATTTATTTATCTCGACCAAGGACTGTTTTCAATTGGGAATGGATTTACATATCTTTTTGGAGGTTTACAGTGTTTGCAGGTTCATATTCGCAGCTGACCTGATTTGTTGGACTGATCCCCAACTTTTCAGACTTTATATATATGCTTTGCTGCTTACTTTGGTGCAACCTCACCTTATTTGGGGTTCTTTATGTGCGCAAACATGGATACGAAGATTATGCTTTATGGGAGTCAACCCATACGATTTCGCTTCATGGGAGTCAGCCCATCAGATTTGTTTTCTTTCCTCTATCTTTTATTTTTTTGCTTGAATTTCCCATCTTAATTTCTACGTTGGTTGACTCAATTACATTGAGGACAATGTAACGTTAAGTATGGGGGAGCGACATTTTCGTTAGGCTTTAAAAAAAGAAAAAAAGAAAAATTGCATATTAGGACCAGCTGTGTAGCGGGTCTAAAAAAAAAGATGATCAGCTGTGTAGCGGGTCTTAAAAAATAAAAAATAAATATTATCATTATGATTTTAGGGGTTATGACCAGCTGTGTAGCGGGTCTTTTGTAGGGTATTTTCTATGACCAGCTGTGTAGCGGGTCTTGTGTATGGTATTTTAAAATTTCATTTTATGACCAGCTGTGTAGCGGGTCTAACTCTCTCTTATGATATGACCAGCTGTGTAGCGGTTCAATTCTTTGTTTTGCTCGAGGACTAGCAAAATATAAGTGTGGGGGTGTTGATAAGCACGTATATGCTACATTTTGTACCCATATTTATATTAGTTAGGACTCGATATTGTTGCTAATAATACTATTTTAATGCTTTTGTAGAAAGTAGAAGTAAATCCAATCATCCAAGAATAAATGACGAAATGTGAAGCTAAAACAGTGTTTGCCACAAAAAAACACAGCAAGGTTACTCGAGACACCAAAGCCAGACAGAGAAGGGATGATACACAAGGGGGACGGTCTAATTGAAAAAAAGGAGGTCAAGCACGTACACATGCTTTCCCCTGAATCATGGTTTTGTGGGGCTCAGAAGAACAGTCGTGTGATTTTCATGCAAGCAGAAAATATTATAGGGGTTACTATGCCATGTGTCGTTGCATATATGCATAGTTTTGGGAAGACGGAAAGGAAAGCCTGTTAGGTAGTGGAATATTGGAACAAATAAATGAGTCGACGTGAATATCTTGTTGGAAGGAGAAAAATGAATTAAAAAGATTTTGCTTTCCCACCAGTGGGATTCTTTTTAAGTCTACCAAATATGCATGCAAGCAAAATGAAGAAGAATATATATATATGGGGAGATCACATTGATGAACTAGGGTTTTTATGGTTGAAACTACATGGGTATTAGGCCATTTTGATTGATTGGATTATATAGCAATAAACCATTTTGAATTGAAGAAATAATTCCATGATTTTATATATTGATTTAATGATAATATGAGTTGTTGCTTCACCGGTTTCGTATAACCTTTGTGCATAATTGTTAGGATCGAAAATATATTTGTCTACTTATTTGATATTTCATGCTTGGGTTAAATCCTTTGATGGGGTATGCTTAGAATAGCCAGGTATTATTTGAGAACCTGTATTTAGTTTCGTATAAATTTCTCGCTAATGCAATTTTATGGTGCATGCTTTGTTTTTGTCTTTTGATGTGCCATGCTTAGGGCGTCCCAGTGATATTTGCGACTTTAATATATATAATAGGTGATGTCAATAGAACGAACAATAAATAATTCATGAATTATGTTTCATTTCAGTAATTGAATATAAATAGTGGTGGATACATTAAATCCTAGTTACCAACTCTCCCATTTAATTCGTTTTGTTACTTGAGTTTATTTTTCCCATTGTCTTTATTCTTTCAAAAATCCAAAAACATTTTTATTTGTTAGTCCATTAGAGATATTGATTAAGTATTTCCACCGCTCCTCGTGGGAACGACATGTACTTGCCATTGTTCTACTAGTTAGACACCGTGCAATTGCGGTTTATATAAATAGGTATCTCCGGATCCTATCAGTGATATCTCAATTAACGTACCACCAGTCTTCGATGGGTATATGTTGTTAATGTCTATGATCCTCCCGTTGTGGCAGTTGGAGATGTAAACGTTCCCAAACCTATTGGTGAATACAACCCTGCTGAGATACTTGCTGCAAAGAAAAACTCCGACGGTTTAAATGGGATCATACATGCCATTACCCCAAATCTTCAGCACCATGTGACTAATTGCACTAAGTCGCAAGAAGCTTGGGATATCTTGGAAACCGTATTCGAAGGTAACTCCAGTGAAAACAAAGCTAGGCTTCAAAACCTTAATTCCGATTGGGAAAACCTTCGTATGACAGATGAAGAAACATTTGATGAGTTTAATCACAAAGTGTCTGAAATTGTTAATGCATCTTTTGCATTGGGTAAGACTATTCCTGAAAAGGACATTATGATGAAAATTCTTAGATCGCTGCCATCTAGATACGATTCTAAGAAGCATGAAATCGTTGAGGGAAATAACCTTGATAATCTTTCCAGAAATACGCTGGTTGGGAAGCTTAAGATCTTTGATCACGAACATTCATCCAAAACTAAGGATGTTGCGTTCAAAGCACAAAAGGATACTAAATTACTTGATAAGAGTAAAAAAGTGTATATCTCTGAAGATGATCATTCTGAGACAGATTCATTAGATGAAGATCTTGACAAGTAAGTCTCGATGATCACAAGACAATTTAGAGATCTTTTGTTGAAGAAAAGTAAACGGTTCTCCAGAGATAAACCTAAAGCATCAGTTAAACCTCATAATCGTATTCCTCCTAAAAACAGGGAAACATATGAGATTGATGATGAGGATACGCCTTAGTGCTTTAAGTGTAAAGGATTTGGTCATTTTGCAAACGAGTGTCCAAATCGTAGAAAATACACTGGGAACAAAGGTCTTGCTGCAACTCTTGATGAAATGTCTGACATCTATGATTCTAATGAAGACGAGAAATCAAGTGTTGCACTTCTTGGTGAAAATATTGATTTTGATAACTGTAGCAATATATACATCAATCTCAATATTCTTTCAGAAGATAATCCAACTAATCTGGAAGAAAAAATTGACCCATTTCTTGGAAACTCTGTTTGTAATGTTTCAGATTCCACCATGTGTCTAGCTGCATGCACATCTCAGAAGCCTGATTTATATCCTAGTTTGACGTGTTCGTATTGTTCTCTAAAGGGTCATGAACTTTCAAGGTGTTACAAGTACAAACACCAATTGAGGCACGTCAACAAACTTCAACGAAGAGCAAATCATTTAGCAAGGAAGCTTAAACTTGCTCAGAAGACCGCTGAGGTATGTAGGATCTTATCTTCGTCTAAGAAGTTAGTTTCCAAGGATAAACCAAGACCATTAGAGAAGAAAGTATGGTCAATTCGGTTTGATAGACAAAAGTCTGAGGATTCCTCTCAAGAGGAAAATGGTGGACAAATTGTTGTTCACCACAGCGCAATTTAATTGTGTTGATTAAAAATTTTTCTCATGTGCCTGATAAAAAGAGACAATGATTTTGTACCTTACAGGCTTTAGGAAAAGTTTTTTTTTTCTCTCCTTTTTTTTTAGATTTTTTTTTGTGTCTATCAAACAAAAAGAGAGGGTTATGATCGTCAATTCTACTCTTTATAGGGTTGAGAGTTGGACGTGTACGAAACTGTTAAAGGTTTCGAAACCCTACATTCCTTTTCCTTCCTTTAAACTCCTTTTTATCTCAAGACTACTTGTTGAGATTGTGATTTCCTCTCACAAACCCATACACCTATGGAAGCTCCAAGTGTTAGAGCATAGCTCGGTCGACCTCGCATGCGTTGCTATCTCAAGCATGTTTGTCAATGTTAGTGATCAAAACTATGAGTCTTGATTTCTAGTCTACATAGCTAAGTCTCGGACTAGGATAGAAAAGTGTAGTTGAGCTCAAGGACTTCATGGAGATTCATCATACAACGACGAATATCTACTCAAGGAACCGTGGAACTTCATCAACAAAAAGGTATGCGGAGACTTGAACTTATATATCACTCAAAAGTCTATCTCTTCTATCTCCTACTTCTTATGAGACAAAAGTCGTATCATATATATAATGGATCATACACATTTGATATTTCGAGCCGAGTATATCTCGCCTATCTATATCTCGAAATCATGTGTTGGTAAAGCGTTTCGCTTTGATCAGGTTTATATTCACCTAATGACGAAAGTCATAATGTTTCAATCACTTTAAAAATCGCTTTGACGAGAAATAGTGTAACAACTACATAACATCCTCTAAGAATGTTTCAATGGTTGGAATGAGATTTTAGGTCTATATAACCAATGATGGATATAAGCAGTGTGGAAACACATATGTGTATAAGTCCTATTTCTTAATCCGAAGTTTGCGAACTTTGTTGATTGAGAGAAATCGGAGGAATTGGATTTGCCAAGTCCGCGAACTCAGTTTGGGAACTCAGTTTGGAAACTCAGTCCGCGAACTGACGGAAGTTCTCTTGCCGATAATTTCTGCTGGATTTTCCAAAAACTCGTTTGCGTGTTTAGTCCGCGAACTCAGTCCGCAAACCTAGTCCGCGAACTGGCGGAAGTCTCATTTCCGAGATTTTCTGCTGAGTTTGGAAAACTCTGCCAGTTGTCTTAAGTCCGCGAACTTGTTTGCGTACTTGAGTGGGTTATGATCTAAATATGTGCTCTGAACATGAAACTTAAATTACTAAGGAATGCAGTATGCAAACCGTGGCTATAAAGTTCATGAGTCGATTCAATCGAATTGAATCATCTTTGTTTCAATTGTGTCTTGTGTAGTTACATAAGATCTCATAACAATTAAACAACTCTCTAACTAGTTCATTTGAGTCAATTGAACTAGTTATGGTGAAGAAGAGCAAGGTTAATATGAAATGCTCATATGGTTGACCTTTTGGGTTGCTATGTTGAACCAACATAAACGTACACGTTTGGGCACGGTTTTCACAAACCCAGTAAACGTATATCTCAAGTGTGTGTGACAAGCTAAGTTTTCGATCTAACGGTTGAGAAATATTAGCTTGAATCTAAATCAGATTTTCATCTAATAGTGAATATTGATTGCTTTGTAACTAAGGCAAAACCCTAATTTGAAGACTATATATAAGAGACATCTAGCATTGGGCAAAACTAATCCATACACGTCTGTGTTATACTAGTGCGCTCGCTAGAGTCGATTCTCCTCTAACCTTTGGTTTTCTTCTCTAAAACCAGGTTAACGACTTAAAGACTTCATTGGGATTGTGAAACCAGACCGATACTACTTTTATCGTAGTTGTGTGATCTGATCTTGCATCTTCTATCGTACGAGTACAATATTTGATTGTCTTGAGATCGTGAGAGTTCTCCGATAGGCAAGATAAAGAAGTCACAAACATCTTCGTCTCACTGTTTGTGATTCCTCAACGTCCTCTTGTGTATTCAAGTAAGATTGTTGAGAGGTGATTGATTAATCTAGGTTGTTCTTCGGGAATATAAGACCGGATTATCAATTGGTTCCTGTTCACCTTGATTTCATATCTTAAGACGGAACAAAAACCTAGGGTTTTTCTGTGGCAGACAGATTTATCCTTTGATAGACTTTTCTGTGTGAGACAGATTTGTTTATTATCAACTCTACGATTTTGAGTTGCAGCAACTCTAGGTTGTGGGTGAAATAAGCTAAGGGAATCAAGTGTGCAGTATCCTTCTGGAATCAGAGGCGTAGGAGTACAACTGTATCTTGAATTAGTGGGAGACTGATTGGGGTTCAACTATAGTCCAGTCCGAAGTTAGCTTAGAGTAGGCTAGTGTTTGTAGCGGCTTAATACAGTGTATATTCAATCTGGACTAGGTCCCGCGGTTTTTCTGCATTTGCGGTTTCCTCGTTAACAAAATTTCTGGTGTCTGTATTATTTCATTTTCCGCATTATATTATTTATCTTTATAATTGAAATAATACAAGTTGTGCGTTAAAGTTTAATCGATTAGAGATCCGACCTTGTGGCTGTTGATTTCATTGATTAACACTTGGACATTGGTCTTTGGTACCGTCCAAGTTATTCCTTGTATTTGATAAAGACTCGCTATTGTTTTTAGCTTGAGTAAAAATCAAATCAAGAGAGAGATATTAACTCATTGAGATACTTTTAACTAGATTTAGTCTGACTGTCTAGTTGATTCTCTAGCAAAGTATTTCGGAGTTAGTCCATACAGATTGCTAAGCGAAATATTGGGTGGTGTTGTTAGACCCCCGCTTTTTCACCAAGTGCCATGTCTTTTGATGGAAAGGATGTTAATATGATTGTTAAGCCATCAATCATGAAGGAAAAATAAAAATCCCCGTTAGCTCCAACATTGAAAAGAAAAAAAAGGAATGTGAGGAAGCCAAGAGCCGTTCCTTCAAACTCTCAAAAGTTTTCTAATGTTCTTGAAGTGTTGAAAGAGATGCGAAAGGAGATTCAACAAATAAAGGATTTTGTGTATAAGACTCATGAGATTCAGAAGGCCCTGGTTCGACATCATCAGCCAAGAAGGTTTTTTGATATAAACTCCTACCTTAATGAACCTTATGTCCCAATGGCTATTGACTACAAGGAGTTCGGGGATGATAAAGAATTCTTCAAAGGTCTTAATATATAGTAAATCTTTTATTTTTATTGTTTTGTTAGAAGAATAACTAGAGTTTGGAATAGCCATTATTGTGATTACACATAACTATGTCCAACGTTTTCATCTTCATGTTTTTAGATTTATTGGTTTAAATTCTAAATTGTTTGGAAGATGATTTTTGCAGTATTAATATTTATAGTTTTATATATTGCAATATTGTTATGGGATATGCATGTTTGCGTCCGTGAACTTGATTGTCCCATATCTTGTCAAAAGTAAAGTCGTTCATGAATTGATATGCATGTATTGATGAAAGAATGAATGGACTTTTGACAAATACAAAAGTTAAGCCTATATTGTCAATCTTTGATGGAAGATAGATTAAAATCCTTTGTTTGCAAGGATTATGTCTATTAAATGTCGTTATGCAAATAGTGATGGAAAATAGAATGAATCCTTGTGTATTCCGCAGTAATTGATCTTCCCTGATCCATATTTTATGTATTACTGTGAGGCTCCGTAAAGTGTCTTATGTTGAGCATTAAACAACCAAGTTGATTATTTTTGATTTGTTATGTTGTTGTTCCGTAAGGTATTTTATGTCGAGAATTTTCAACTAAGTTAATCATCTTGTTTGGTTATTTAGTTATGACTCCATAAGTCTTCTTATGTTTGAGCGTTTATGACTGGGTTGATTGTTGTCATGATTAACTTAGTCATTGATCCATAGACTCTCTTATGTGAGTATGACCAATTAAATTGATTACTTTTGTGATTAGTTTGATTGTGTATTTCGATTAGATTAATTATGGGTTTACTTGTGATTAATCTAATTGAGCGCGCTTAAGTCTCCATAAGTTTACTTGTGTTGAGCATTTTCGGTTAAATTAATCATGAACTTCTTGTGGTTAATTTAATATTTTTGGATTCAAATTCATACTTGTATGTGATTTGTTATGTCCAAAGAAATCCTTCTTTTCTTTCGAAATTAAGGTCGCTCTTGTTGTTCCCTTGGGAATGGCATTTTATGGGGGAGAGTTCTTTTTGAACTTGCGCTTAATTGCCAAATCTTTGTGGGGAGTGCGGCTGTGGAATATTATAGGGGTTATCTTGTATATCTAAACTCCTTGATGAATGCATTTATCTTCGGCTTTATAATTGCATCTAAATAAGATGATGTGTGTTCTTTCTTTTGGTCATGAAATGTCTCTTTCGGAAATTTCATTAGGATCCCGTTCTTGTACCTTTGCCAATTTTATTGACAAAAAGGGGGAGAATTAATATGTAGTTCACACTACAAATACATATGGTTTTCGGATCATTATGTAAGGGGGAGTCGTTTCCATGTGAGATGGAGTATTGACTAAGGGGGAGTGATACATATCACCATAGTATTGTTGTTGAAGTTATGATACAATTGAACTTTGACATTGTGTAATGATACTATGATACTGTATAACAATGATTGAGAACTATTGTTTTCTTGTTGTTATAGCTACGGATTTTCAACAACGATGATGCTAAACTTATAACATTTGGGATCATTGGAGTACTTGGAAGTGACGAAGATTTCGAGTAATATTGAAGATTAGGCATGTGGATATGAGCTACAAAAGTTAATTTATTTATTTTTTGTATTCCATATGTATTAATAGTTTTGCCACTAAAATTGACAAAGGGGGAGATTGTTAGAGCATTGCTCGGTCGAACTCGCATGCGTTGCTATCTCAAGCATGTTTGTCAATATTAGTGATCAAAACTATAAGTCTTGATTACTAGCCTATTAGAGCTAAGGTCTTGGATTAGGATAGAAAGTGTAGTTGAGCTCAAGACTCCATGGAAATCATCATACAAGACGAAGGACTACTCAAGGAACTGGTGGATCTTCATCGACTAAAAGGAATGTGGAGACTTGAACTTATCTGTCACTCAAAAGTCCATTTACTCTATCTCCTACTCTTGAGACAAAAGTCGTTTTGATATATAGACTTTCATTATACACATTTTCTATTTCGAGCCGAGTTTATCTCGCCTAGCTATTTCTCGAAATATGTGTTGGTAAGCTTTCGTTTTAGCCGAATTCATCTTTACCAAGTGACGAAACTCATGTTATGTTTCAATCACTTTGAAAATTGCTTTGACGAAAAATAGCCTGTGAATAGCGGCTATATAACGTTCTCTGAGAATGTTTCAATGATTGAAATAAGAGTTTAGATTACTTAACCATTGGCCTCTGAGAACTTAATCTTAAAATACTAAGGAATGCACTTGCAAACCGTGGCTATAAAGTTCATGAACCAATTCGAGTGAATCAAACTGATTTTGCTTCAATTGTGTCTTGTGTAGTTATATAAGATTTCCTTGCAATTGAAAAACTCTGTAACTAGTTCATTTGAGTCATTTGAACTAGTTATGGTGAAGAAGAATAAGGTTGATATGAGAGTAATCATATGGCTAACCATTTGGTTGACTTGTTGAACCAACAAATGTTAATGTTTGGGTACGGTTCATAAACCCAAAATTGGACATTTCATTTGTGTGTGACAAGCTAAGTTTTCGATCGAATTGTTGAGAAATATTAGCTTGAATCTAATCATGTTTTCATCTAACGGTGAATATTGAATGCTTTGTTACTAAGATAACATTGATTGCAAACCTTGATTTGAAAGTGTATATAAAGGAGAACTCTAGCAACTGGGAAACCTAATCCCCACACATTCTGTGTGATACTAGTTGTGCTAAGCTAGAGTCGATTCTCCTTTAACCTTTGGTTTCTTCTTATAAACTAGGTTAACGACTTAAAGACTTCATTGGGATTGTGAAGCCAGACCGATACTACTTTTCTTGTAGTTGTGTGATCTGATCTTGCATCTTCTATCGTACGAGTACAATTGAAATAATTGGCTTGAGATTTTATATCTACGATAGGCAAGATAGAAAAGTAATCACAAACAAACTTCGTCTCATCGTTTGTGATTCCAAAATATCTTTTCTCGCTGCGTCGATTAAGATTATTGAGAGGTGATTGATAATACTAAGTTCTTCTTCGGGAATATAAGTCTGGTATTATTGATTGTTCACCTTGATTTATCAAAGACGGAACAAAACTCGTAGGTATATTCGTGGGAGACGGATTTATCTATTATCGTAGACTTTTCTGTGTGATACAGATTTGTTTATTAAAGTCTTCGAGTTTGGGTCGTAGCAACTCTTAGTTGTGGGTGAGATCAACTAAGGGAATCAAGTGCGCAATATCCTGCTGGGATCAGAGGCGTAGGAGCATAACTGTACCTTGGATCAGTGTGAGATTGATTGGGGTTCAAATACAGTCCATACCGAAGTTAGTTTGGAGTAGGCTAGTGTCCGTAGCGACTTAATACAGTGTATGTTTAATCTGGACTAGGTCCCGGGGTTTTTCTGCATTTGCGGTTTCCTCGTTAACAAAATTCTGGTGTATGTGTTATTTCTATTCCGCATTATATTTGTTTATGTAATTGAAATAATACAGGTTGTGCGTTGTTCAATTAATTAGAATATCCGACCTTTTTGATTGTTGATTTAAATTGATTGACACTTGGATATTGGTCTTCGGTACCATCCAACTTATCTCTCTTTGATAAAGACTCGCAGATTTCTA
Organism: Papaver somniferum; assembly: GCF_003573695.1. NCBI lineage: Eukaryota > Viridiplantae > Streptophyta > Magnoliopsida > Ranunculales > Papaveraceae > Papaver > Papaver somniferum. The sequence goes on from NC_039358.1 coordinate 75,300,005, forward strand.
TTTGCTTGAGTAAAGATCAAAATGAGAGATTGAGATATAAACTCTTTGATATACTTTTCATTGATTGAGTCTAACTGTCTAGTTGATTCTCATAAAAGTATATTGGAGTTTTTCCATACAGATTGCTAAGCGAAATATTGGGTGTGGTTGTTAGACCCCCGCTTTTTCAGTTAGTTGTGAAATTCCGGGAGCTTAAGTACACATACCCGTATGCGTACTGGCGTAAGGTTTGGGTCCGGGAATTTCTGTTGTGTTTGGAAGTATGCTTACGCGTTCGCATACTAGCGAACCCAAACTCAGTCCGACTACTTAAGTATGTGTACCCGTTTGCATACTTGAGTGGGTAAAGTACTAAAATCGGTTTTTTCATGAACTAATACATTTATATATTAAGGAATGCATTATATGAAAATCGTGTCTATAATGTTCATGAATTGATTCGAGTGAACCAATTTTTCTTCAATTGTGTTCTTATATACTTCTATGAGAATATAGCAAATGAACAACTTTATAACTAGCTTCATTTGAGTCATTTGAACTAGTTGTGGTTAAGATGAATAAGGTTGATATGAGAGTGTTCATATATCTAACTTTGGTTAACTACTGTTGAGCCAACCTAGTGTACACGTTTAGGTACGGTTACTCAAACCTAAATGAAGGTACATTTCATTTGTGTATAACAAGCTAAGTTCGATCTAACGGTTGAAAGATATTAGCTTGAATCTAATCATGTTTTCATCTAATGGTGAATAATGAATGCTTTGTTACCAAGGTAACTTAGATTGCAGACCCTGATTTGAAAACTATATAAGGGAGAACTCTAGCAACTACGAAACCTAATCCCCACACCTCCTGTGTGATACTAGTTGCGACTAGAGTCGATTCTCCTTTAACCTCAGGTTTTTCACGAAACCCTGTAGGTTAACGACTTAAAGAATTCATTGGGATTGTGAAGCCAGACCCAACTATTTTCTCTGTAGTTGCGTATTCTAATCTTACTTCTTCGATCGTGATTGGGCATTATCTTTGCTAAGATTTGCTTGAGATTTATCTCCGATAGGTAATATTAAAAGTAGTCACAAACATCTTCGTCTCATCGTTTGTGATTCCACAATATCTTGTTTCGCTACCATACGATTAAGATTATTGTGAGGTGATTGATAATACTAGGCTGTTTTTCGGGAATATAAGTCCGGTTTATCAATTGGTTCATGTGCACCTTGATTTATCAAACGACAGAACAAAACTCGTAGGTATTTTCGTGTGAGACAGATTTATATATTCCAATAGACTTTCTGTGTGAGACATATTTGTTTACCAAGTCTTCGACTTTGGGTCGTAGCAACTCTTGGTTATGGGTGAGATCAGCTAAGGGAATCAAGTACGTAGAATCCTGCTGGGGTTCAGAGACGTAAGGAGCGCAACTGTACCTTGATCAGTGTGAGATTGGTTAGGGCTCAACTACATTCCAGTCCGAAGTTCATTGGCGGTTAGTGTCTGTAGCGACTTAATACAATGTGGTGTTCAAATATGGACTAGTCCCTGGGGTTTTTCTGCATTTGCGGTTTCCTCGTTAACAAAATTTCGGGTGTCTGTGTTATTTCTTTTCTGCACTATATTTGTTTATATGATTGAAATATCACAGGTTGTGCGTAAGTTCAATCAATTGTGAATCCAACCTTTGGTTGTTTATTAAACTGATTGACACTTGGATATTGGTTTTTGATACCGGCCAAGTTATTTCTTATATTCAATCAGGCTTGCAAATTCCTATTTGTTTGATTGCGGATTGAATTGAGAAATTGAGATATAACTCTTTGATATACTTTTCTTAAGATTGAGTCTGACTGCCTAGTTGATTCTCTTGAAAGTATATTTGAGTTAGTCCATACAGATTGATAAGTGAAATATTGGGTGTGGTTGTTATACCCCCACTTTTTCAAATGGTATCAGAGCAGGCAAACACGTTTAAGACCTAATAAGTATGTGTTTGTAGCAATCTGATTATTATGGACGAGTCTAACTCTAATAACGTATTAGGTCAGAAATTACCAGATGATTTTCAAAGCTTGAATTCACTTGAGAGAACTGTCACATCTAAGTCAATATCTAAACATTCTCTGAATATAGAAACTGTTGATTGGGAAACACGCCTAGAAGAACAGTTGGATGAACTTTCTGACGAAGGTGATTCAGATATTGATAGAGATGTTGATGAGGAAGTCTCAGAGTATGTTAAGTTTTTGGATTCTTTGAAAATGAAGAATATTACAACTTCTCATGTCACACCTATTCTGACTCCTATCTGTCGAGAAGACAAGAAATTGAAAAAGGATTTACGGAGGTCTTTATGGTTGGAATCGCTCTTGCGAATTGATCCTCAAAGATTCCGAGGAAAACCTGAGTAGAAATTCACTTGAATGTGATAATGTTTATCAAAAATACTTCTTGTTGGAAGAGAAACTTGCAGAAACTGAAGAAAGGATTAACTCCCAGCAAGCAAGTTTTGATGACAGAGAAAGCGCTTATCTCGATCGAGAAAAACGCCTTGAGGCTGATTTAGCTGCTGCTTTTGATAAAATCAAGATGTTGGAAGATGACTTGAAAAATTTCAATAGTAGTTCAAGAGAATTATGCTAGGTGAAAGTAAAAATCATCGTGATACACGAGGATTGGGCTATAAGGGAATAGATGCTCCAAGTATTAGCAAAGAGGTAAAATTTGTCAAGGCTAGTGATTCTTCTCAACAAAAGGTTTCCAATGATGGAAAAAGTGAAATACCTTCACCGTCAGTTAAAGTTCGAAAGAGCAATGTGTATAAACCTCCAAAGTCAGCACATACAGATCGAGGTAAGAACATTCCTTATGTTTGCCACTATTGCAGAAATAAAGGTCACCTGGAAAGGAGATGTCGTTTTCGTATAAGGAATGAGAAACTTCATGATGTTCTTGTTTGGGCATCACAAGAAGTTGTGAAACCAAGATCATATGCTAAGGCTAATCCTCTTAACATTACATGTTGTAACTTTTCAACCTTTAGTCAAAGGAATCATTGTTGTGACAAACCTAGATTTGCCTATAAACGTCATACGAAGCCTTTTAACAATCGTAATGGTTATAAAAAGGATAACTTCGTAAAGACGAAGACAAGATCTGATGCTCCCAATTGGAGAAAGACTAACTTGCAAAAGAATAGTCAATCCAATTCTCTTTCGAGAAATCTAGAAGAGAGTAATGGGAAGAAGGTTCCGGTTGTCCATAAACGCACTCAGAAGTGGATACCAAAGAAAGTCAATAACGATTTGAGTGTGAAAAGGAATAATCTCCCAGAAAATTCCATAACTATGGAGAAGGCATTATCCATGTTGTTGGAAGTTGAAAACTTCTTAGGAAAAACGAATTTGGATATGAAAGGTTCTAAAAGTGATCTCTTTCATGATAATTCAAAAGTGGAACCCAAGAATCGGTGGAAGAAGAAACGAAATAAGCCAAAAACTATAGATTGTGAAAAATCCATGGTTGCGGAAAAGTCGGTTTCTGTCACCTATGGTGAGCAAGACATTGTTCACCTCAACACAACTTGATTGTGTTGAAAGTGCATCCTCACCAAGAAATGCCATGTTATGTATACGGTGAGGAAAGCAAAAGAATTGGGGAACACATATTATATTAGGTATGATTTTGAATGTTTGGTAACGTTGTAGAATTCGATCGGATTCTTCTAAAAAGGTATGTCTCTAAACTTGAGCAATATTTATGATGATCTATGTACCTTGTGTATCGTTCATGTCTACCTAACTTTATTTGTGTTTAAGGTTCTTAAATGTTTAGGTTTGAAAATAGTAGTTCGGGATGTTTGGACTTCGTGGTACACATATCAGGTATGCATACCATCATTTAAAATCAAAATACATGGATTTTAGTACGCAAACCCGTTTGCATACTGCTCCAGGTCACGAAATTCGTTTGCAAACTGGTATGCATACTGGCCTGTAGACGTCGTTTTTCGGTAAACTTGTTTTGGCCGTAACTTCTTCGTCCAAACTCGTAATGACCTCATTCGTTTTGCATTCTATTCCTCTTTGAATTATCTTCAAAATGGTGACTAGAAGTCCTGAATTTGGATGAGTTAAGATTGGTATTTGTCCCGACTCATGTTTTTTAGTGTTTTGCTCCGTTTCATCGCACTTGTTCCACTTCTCTTGGACTTGGGCACTTGGATTCTTGGAGTACTTCTCTTCTAAACTCATTGTAGTTTTTGGAAGATGATTTTGTAGTATTTAATCTTTATTGATTTTATATATTGCAAATAATGTTACGGGATATGTGTGTTTACGTCTGTGAACTATGATTGTCCCATATATGTCAAAAGTTAAGCCTGTTATGTCATTATGCAAATATTGATGGAACATAGGATGAACTTTTGATTGCAAAGATTAAGTCTGTTATATGTCATTGTGCAAATAGTGATGAAAAATAGAATGAATCTTTGATTATTCCGCAGTATTGGTCTTTCCCTGATCCACATCTTTGTGTATGTACTGTGCGGCTCCATAAGTTCTATTATGTTGAGCATGGCCAATTGAATTGATCATTTTCCTGTGGTTAATTCAATTGAGATTTTTGGATACAAATTCATGTTTCATGTGATTTGTTAATGTCCAAAGAAATCCTTCTTTTTTTGTAAAAGTAAGGTCGCTCTTGTTGTTCCTTCCGGAATGACATTTTATGGGGGAAAGTTCTTTTTTGAACTTATGCTTAATTGCCAAATCTTTGTGGGGAGTGCGGCTGTGGAATATTGTAGGAGTTTTCTTGTATCTTTATAAACTCCTTGATGAGTACACTAAGTTTCGACTATGTGAAATCATCGAAACAAGTTGATATGTTGTTCTCTTTTGGTCATGAAGTATCTCTATGAAAATTTCATGAGGATCCCACTAGTTTTCGTACCTTTGCCAGTTTAAAAGTGGGAGAATTAATATGTAGTTCACACTACAAATAATATGGTTTACGGATCATTATGTAAGGGGGAGTGGTTTTCAATGTGAGATGAAGTATTGACTAAGGGTGAGTGATACATATCACCATAGTATTGTTGTCAAAGTTGTGATACAATTGGACTTTAATGTTGTGTAATAATACTATAACATTGTATAACAATGATTGAGAGCAACTGTTTTCTCATTGTTATAACTACGGATATTCAACAACTATGATATTGAATTGAACACATTTAGAATCATTGGAGTACTTGGAAGTGCCGAAGATTTCGAGTAATGTTGAAGAACCAAGGAAAACAAGCATTTGGATGAGAAGCTACAAAGTTTATTTATTTTGTAATCCATATGTAATGATAGTTTTGTCACTAAAATTGACAAAGGGGGAGATTGTTAGAGCACTGCTCGGTCAAACTCGCAATTATTGCTAACTCAAGCTTGTTTGTCAATGTTAGTGATCAAAACTATAAGTCTTGATTTCTAGTCTACTTATAGTGATGTATCGGACTAGTATACATTGTGTAGTTGAGCATTAGACTTCACGGGGTTCATCATTTGAAGACAAAGAACTACTAAGGAGAGCTTGTGGAACTTCATCAACAAAAGGTATGTGGAGACTAAAACTCATCTATCGCTTGGAAAATCTATTTATACTTTATCTCCTATATTGAGACAAAAGTCGTATTACAATATAATATTCAATTATGCACATTTGAGATTTCGAGCTGAGTTTAACTCGCTTACATATTTCTCGAAATATGTGTTGGTAAGCTTTCTCTTCAACCAAGTTCATCTTATATTCTTGACGAAAGTCAAAAGATGATCATGTGAAAATCGCCGAGTAACATCTTACATGGTTTGTGTGATATAATCATTTGGTGTAGACTTGGAATGTTTCGTAATGATTATTTCAATAACTTGAAAATTGCTTTGATGCTAATAGTTCATGAAAACATCTATTGTCATCCTCTAAGAATATTTCAATGATTGAAATAGAGTTTAAAACACTTAACCATCATTGGACTATGAACATAGTACGTGTTCTTGCATATATGTGATCCATGTCCGGAACTATAGTGTGCATACCCGTATGTGTACCTGTTAGTTGTGAAATTCCGGGAGCTTAAGTACACATACCCGTATGCGTACTGGCGTATGGTTTGGGTTCAGGCATTTTTATTGCGTTTGGAAGTATGCGTACCCGTTCGCATACTTGCGAACCCAAACTCAGTCCGGATACTTAAGTATGCGTACCTGTTTGCATACTTGAGTGGTTAAAGTTCTAAAATCGGTTTGTTCATGAACTAATACATTTATATATCAAGGAATGCATTCTTTGCAAACTGTCGCTATAATGTTCATGGAATTGATTCGAGTGAATCATACCGATTTCGCTTCAATTGTGTTCTTGTATAATTCTATGAGAATATAACAATTGAACAACTCTATAACTAGTTTCATTTGAGTCATTTGAACTAGTTGTGGTTAAGATGAATAAGATTGATATGAGAGTGTTCATATAGCTAACCTCGGTTAACTACTGTTGAGCCAACATGGTGTACACGTTTAGGTATGGTTACTCAAACCTAAATGAGGGTACATTTTATTTGTGTATAACAAGCTAGGTTCGATCTAACGGTTGAAAGATATTAGCTTGAATCTAATCAGGTTTTCATATAATGGTGAATAGTGAATGCTTTGTTACCAAGGTAACTTAGATTGCAAACACTGATATGAAAACTATATAAGGGAGAACTCTGGCAACTGGTAAACCCAATCCCCACACCTCCTGGGATTGGGTTAACGACTTAAAGACTCCATTGGGATTGTGAATCCAGACCCAACTATTTTCTCTGTAGTTGCGTATTCTGATCTTACTTCTTCTATCGTGATTGAGTATTATCTTTTCTAAGATTTGCTTGATATTTATCTCCGATAGGTAAGATTAAAAGTAGTCACAAAAATCTTCGTCTCATAGTTTGTGATTCCATAATATCTTGTTTCGCTACCATACGATTAAGATTATTGTGAGGTGATTGATAATACTAGGTTGTTCTTCGGGAATATAAGTCCGGTTTATCAATTGGTTCATGTGTACCTTGATTTATCAAAAGACTGAACAAAACTCGTAGGTATTTCTTTGGGAGACAGATTTATCTATTTCAATAGACTTTTCTGTGTGAGACAGATTTGTTTATCAAGTCTTCGACTTAGGGTAGTAGCAACTCTGGTTGTGGGTGAGATCATCTAAGGGAATCAAGTGCGTAGAATCCTGCTGGGATTCAGAGACGTACGGAGCGCAACTGTACCTTGATCAGTGTGAGATTGGTTAGGGATCAACTACATTACAGTCCGAAGTTCATTGGTGGCTAGTGTCTGTAGCGGCTTAATACAATGTGGTGTTCAAAGATGGACTAGGCCCTGGGGTTTTTCCGCATTTGCGGTTTCCTCGTTAACAAAATTTCTGGTGTCTATGTTATTTCTTTTCTGCATTATATTTGTTTATATAATTGAAATATCACAGGTTGTGCGTAAGTTCAATCAATTGTGAATACAACCTTTGGTTGTTTATTAAATTGATTGACACTTGGATATTGATTTTTGATACCGTCCAAGTTATTTTTGATATTCAATCAGGCTAGAAAATTCCTGTTTATTTGATTGCGGATTGAATTGAGAAATTGAGATATAACTCTTTGATATAGTTTTCTTATGATTGAGTCTGACTGTCTAGTTGATTCTCTTGAAAGTATATTGGAGTTAGTCCATACAGATTGCTAAGTGATATATTGGGTGTGGTTGTTAGACCCCCGCTTTTTCAATGACGAACTGTCGAGTTATTCCCCAACCCTCGACGGTTCCATGAGAAAACTAACATTGACTTTGCAGCTGATTTTGGGCAGCCAACACGCCATTTTTTTAGGAGAATGATTCTTGCTTGATTTCACTTTAGCCTTCTGAGATATTTTGTCAATATCCACTGGAGATTATCCATATTTTTTTCCAACAATGTGTCCATCACTTGCAACTTATTCATTACAATTTTGTTTTTCACGAGCTTGTCTCCTCCACTTTCTTTTGTTAGATTATTAAAATATTGGTGTTGATGGTGGTTTTTAGTTTAGGGTTAAAATTGTAAACCTTGCATTTAATATGCCGTCACTCTGCAAAGAAACAGAGCCATATAAAAGTGATGAGTGATTCAACCTCTTCACTGGCGCATTTATTGAGCAATTCAATATTTTCATATGAAATTTATCCAGAATGGTGCATGTAGCAACAATCCCAGAGATTCTGTAAATTTCGGCACCTTGCCTTGCCTTTATTATAAGTTCCTTTGAATGCTTTCTGTGATATGTTCCCTGGCCGAACCCTTAATATTGATATGGCATGGAAATTTGTGTCCACTCGCCGTAGAGTAACACGAATTTCCAAGTATCAAGGTTAAGGTCCTTGCATAAAGTACTCAATCAGAAATCATACTGCTCTCTAGCAATAAACTTAAAGAACTCTGTGTCAACACATAGAATTCAATCAATTTTGTGATAATTCACAAGATTTGAATATTACCCTGACTAATTTGCAAAAATTAGGGTTTTGCGCCTTGCGCAATATATTAGACCCCGTTGGTCGAAAATAAGCTTACACGAACTAAGCAATTAATCCTCCATGGATTAGTTGGTGCAAAATCCTACCCAAAATTAGAAAGGAGCCACGAAATAGGAGCAACAACAAAGGGAGGTGTGGCCATGCTTTAGGCACGCCCGATGTTGCCCAACCGACCCTATTTTCCTTCGACCAATCAGGTCGCCTTAAACCCACCATACGCTGGCTGGGCCCATACTTGCCGACCCTATTTCCCATCGACCAATCAGGTCGCTTTAAATCCGCCACACACATACCAGAAGTGTGGCCACGACCATGCTTGGCCGAACTCTCTGATATTAACCAATCAGGTTGCTCCAAACTTGCCACAGTGTTAAAAGAGGCAAACTACGTCAAATGGTCAAAAAGCCATTGGTTTTCCAAAAACCGCGCCAACAAGCCAAACGTGCCATGTTGGGCCAATAGGCTGAACGACATGACAACATGCCACTCCGCCACGCCAAACGTGCAGCATGCCAAAACATGACAACGTACTGTAAATAGCACCCTACGTGCTAACCTACCTCCTGTTCGTGGCCAACGCCATGATGTGCTTAAATTAGGGTTTTCTAGTCAGAAACACGACTCTGCTTTAGGCGCATTAAGAAAAACCTTAATTTCCAGTTGTGGCTCAAGTTACGCCACTTTGGGCCCCACAACATGCCACGAGCCATGCGGGACCCATGAAACCCTAGGAATGGCGCCATATCATAGTCACTCATAGCAATTCTTGCTCCTATGGTCGTTCCACATTATGGCCTTACTATAGTTCATTTGGCATGACTATGGCGTCGTTTGCACAAAAAGCGTTACCATGCCGCGGCCGCATGCCACACACACTAATTAGGGTTTCGGCATGCCAAACCCTAATTTAGGCGAAGTTGCTACTCCAACCAAGCCAAATTATGCTACCCAAAGCATTGGGATTGATGTGGAAAATAGAACTAATGTTGCCAAACCATACTTGGGTCTAACACCAATATGCCAAAATCTAGCGGCCATGGCTACGCCAGGCGCTACTCGCACCACCATGACACTGGCATGCACAAACTATGCCAACCACGTTATTGTGTCATTATCAGACGCCAACAGAATGTGGCCATAATCAATGGCCACCCTTTCTCATGGGTCACAATCTTAGTTGTCCAAATTCGCTACATAATTGATAGGCCTGTGGCAAGTCTTAGGCGACCAGCCAAAACAATCCTAATAGCATCACATGCTATTCTCCTGCGGCAAGTCTCCTGATTTTGACTTTCCACACATAGCAACCTGCTACACGTTTTCCACGAAAATACTCGAGACATCAAACATGTCACAAACTGGGGGATACTCATCAGGGTATTGGTCTGGCGGTTTACAGCGTGCGGCGTGCAACACGCCCATCATAAGAAAGTTTCAGAAAGCAAGGCAGCTAGTGGCGGCAAGAAGTAGTGGGTGTAAACTAACTCGTCTCCTTCATAATGGGAACGTGGTTTTCTGCCATTTACACACGACCCCACTTGTCCATCACTCAATCATTCCCACTTTCTACGAGATCAAGGTGCGTTCAATATGACTTGTATAAATAGGTTCTACCTATTTCAACCAAACGACAACAGTTTGGTTAACAACAACATAGTATCCAGAAAACACCAAAGAACTAATAGCTTTCATTCCACAAGCCAGTTCCACATTCTGATACAAGTCATAAAATAGCCACACCTTCAGAATTAACCATTCTGGTCTCAACACCTTCTTCGCTTCCCTCCCTAAGTAACGTATTTGGCTCCTATAACATAAGTTTCCAAAAGAAACCATGGAAACTAGGTATTTTTAGTAGTTGCCTTTACATTTGGAAACACCCCATATGGAAACTTAGGCTCCGCAACGATCATTAGTTGCCTATGTGTTTGGCAACTAAAAACTCATCTTCGGCAACCAAATTGGTTTGGTTGCCAATGCTCATGTTTTTTGTAGTGTGAATACAGTCCTGCCGAGATACTTGCTGCAAAGTAAAATTCCGACGGTTTGAATGCCATCATACATGCCATTACCCCAAATCTTCAGCACCATGTGTCAAATTGCACTAAGTCTAAAGAAGCTTGCGATATCTTAGAAATCGTAAGGAAATACCAGTGAAAAGGAAGCTAGGCTTCAAAACCTTAATTCCGATTGGGAAAACCTTTGTATGGCAGATGAAGAAACATTTGATGAGTTTAATCACAAAGTGTCTCAAATTGTTAATGCATCTTTTGCATTGGGTAAGACTATTCCTGAAAATGACATTCTGATGAAAATTCTCAGATCACTGCCATCTAGATACGACTCTAAGAAGCATGCCATCGTTGAGGGAAATAACCTAGATAATCTCTCCAGAAATACGCTGGTTGGGAAGCTTAAGATCTTTGATCATGAGCATTCATCCAAGTCTAAGGATATTGCGTTCAAAGCACTAAAAGACACTAAATTACTTGATAAAAGTAAAAAAGTGTACATCTCTGAGGACGATCACTCTGAGACTGATTCATCAGATGAAGATCTTGACAAATCGGTCTCGATGATCACAAGACAGTTTAGGGACCTTCTGTTGAAGAGAAGTAAACGGTTCTCCAGAGATAAGCCTAAAACATCAGTCAAACCGCATAATCGTACTCCCCCTAAAAACAGGGACACGGATGAAACTGATGACGAGGATATGCCTCAGTGCTTTAAGTGTAAGGGATTTGGTCATTTTTCAAACGAGTGCCCAAATCGTAGAAAATACACTGGAAACAAAGGTCTTGCTGCAACTCTTGATGAAGTGTCTGACAGCTATGATTCTAATGAAGACTAGAAATCGAGTGTTGCACTTCTTGGTGAAAATATTGATTTTGATAATTGTAGCAATACATACATCAATCTTGATATTCTTTCAGAAGAAAACCAAACTAATCTGGAAGAAAAAATTGACCCATTCTTTGGAAAATCTATATGTAATGTTTCAGGTTCCACCATGTGTCTAGCTGCTTGCACATCTCAGAAGCCTGACTTTTATCCTAGATTGACGTGCTCGTATTGTTCTCTAAAGGTTCATGAACTTTCAAAGTGTTACAAGTACAAACACCAATTGAGGCACGTCAACAAACTTCAACGAAGAGCAAATCGATTAGCAAATAAGCTTAAACTTGCTCAGAAGACCGTTGAGGTATGTAGGATTTTATCTTCGTCTAAGAAGTTAGTTTCCAAGGATAAAACAAGACCATTAGATAAGAAAGTATGGTCAAGTCGTTTTGATAGACAGAGGTCTGTGGATTCTTCTTAAGAGGAAAATGGTGGACAAATTGTTGTTCACCGCAACACAACTTGATTGTGTTTTGGAAATCTTGTCTCATGTTCCTGATCAAAATAGATAATATTTGTAGCTCTCAGGCTTTAGGAAAAGGTTGTTTTCTTCTTTTCTTAGTTTTGTTTTTGAAATACTTGTCTATCAGTAAATGAGGGTTATTCTCGACAATTCTACTCTATTTAGGGTTCAGAATTGTGCGTGCACGAACCTGTTAAAGGTTAACCCTACATTCTTTTTTCCTTCCTTGAAACTTCTTTTTATCTCAAGACCACTTGTTGAGATTGTGATTTCCTCTCACAAACCCATACGCCTATGGATGCTCCAAGTACCATGTCTTCTGATGGAAAGGATGTTAATATGATTGTCAAGCCATCAATCATGAAGGAAAAAGAGAAATCTCCATTATCTCCAACATTGAAAAGAAAAAGAAGGAATGTGAGGAAGCCTAGAGTTGTTCCTTCAAATTCTCAGAAGTTTTCAGATGTTCTTGAAGTGTTGAAGGAGATGCAAAAGGAGATTCATCAAATAAAGTCTTTTGTGTTTCAGACTCATGAGATTCAGAAGGCCCTGGTTCGACATCAGTCAAGAAGGTTTATTGATATTAACTCCTATCTTCATGAACCTTATGTCCCAATGGCTGTTGACGACAAGGAGTTCAGGGACGATAAAGAATTCCTCAAAGGTCTTAATGCCTAGTAAATCTTCTATTTTCTTGTTTTGTTTAGAAGAATAACTAGAGTTTGGAATATCCATTATTGTGATTACACATAGCTATGTCCAACGTTTTCATCTTCATGCTTTAGATTTATTGGTTTAAACTCTAAAATTGTTTGGAAAATGATTTTTACAGTATTAATCTTTATGGTTTTATATATTGCAAATTGTTATGGGATATGTGCGTTTGCGTCCGTGAACTGTGATCGTCCCATACCTTGTCAAAAGTTAAGTCCTTTATATGTCGATATGCATGTGTTGATAAAAGAAGGAATGAACTTTTGACAAATACAAAAGTTAAGCCTATTATGTCAATTATTGATGGAAGATAGGTTAAAATCTTTTGTTCACAAGGATTATGTCTATTGTATGTCATTGTGCAAATGGTGATGAAAAATAGAATGAATCCTAGATTATTCCACAGTATTTGGTCGACCTCCGGTCTACAATATTTTGTGCATATACTGTGTTGTTCCATAAGGTGTCTTATGTTGAGCACTATCGACTGAGTTATTCTTTGACTTAGTTGTTGCTCCGTTAGGTACTTTATGTCGAGCATGTTCAACTAAATTAATCATCCTCGTTTGGTTATTTATTTGTTGCTCCGTAAGTTCTATTATGTCGAGCATGACCAATTAAATTGATTACTTTTTGTGATTAATTTGGTTGTATATTCCGATTAGATTAATTATGGGTTCACTTGTGATTAATCTAATTGATTATATTTGAGTCTCCATAAGTTCACTTATGTTGAGCATTTCCGATTAAATTAATCATTTGTTCTCTTGTAGTTAATTTAATTGAGTATTTTGGATTCAAATTCATACTTGTATGTGATTTGTTATGTCCAAAGAAATACTTTTTTTCTTTTGAAATTAAGGTCGCTCTTGTTGTTCTTTCGGGAATGACATTATATGGGGGATAGTTCTTAATTGAACTTGTGCTTAATTGCCAAATCTTTGTGAGGAGTGCGGCTGTGGAATATTATAGGGGTTATCTTGTATCTTTATAAACTCCTTGATGAATCCATTTAGCTTCGGCTATATGATTGCATCTAAATAAGATGATATGTGCTTTCTTTTGGTCATGAAATGTCTCTTTTGGAAATTTCATTAGGATCCCGTTTTCGTACCTTTGCCAATTTTATTGACAAAAAGGGGGAGAATTAATATGTAGTTCACATTACAAATACATATGGTTTTCGGATCATTATGTAAGGGGGATTGGTTTCCATGTGAGATGGAGTATTGACTAAGGGGGAGTGATACATATCACCATAGTGTTGTTGTCGAAGTTGTGATATAACTGAACTTTGATATTGTATAATGATACTATGACATTGTATAACAATGATTGAGAACTCTGGTTTTCTCGTTGTTATAGCTACGGATTTTCAACAACGATGATGCTGAACTTACAACCTTTGGGATCATTGGAGTACTTGGAAGTGACGAAGATTTCGAGTAATGTTGAAGATTAGGCATGTGGAATAGGAGCTACAAAAGTTAATTCATTTGTTTTTTTGTATTCATATGTATTGATAGTTTTTTCACTAAAATTGACAAAGGGGGAGATTGTTAGAGCATTGCTCGGTCGAACTCGCATGCATTGTTATCTCAAGCATGTTTGTCAATGTTAGTGATCAAAACTATAAGTCTTGATTTATAGTCTACCATAGCTAAGTCTCGGACTAGGATAAAAAGTGTAGTTGAGCTCAAGAACTCCATGGCGATCATCATACAAGACGAAGGACGTACTACTCAAGGAACTGGTGGAACTTCATCGACTAAAAGGTATATGGACACTTGAACTTATCTATCACTCAAAAGTCTATCTACTCTATCTCCTATCTTGAGACAAAAGTCGTTTTGCTATATGGACTTTGATTATACACATTTGCTATTTCGAGCCGAGTTTATCTCGCCTATCTATTTCTCGAAATATGTGTTGGTAAGCTTTCGCTTTGGCCAAGTTCATCTTTACCTAGTGACGAAAGTCATGTTATGTTTCAATCACTTTGAAAATGGCTTTGACGAAAAATGGTTTGTGAATAACAACTATATAACGTCCTCTAAGAATGTTTCAATGATTGAAATGAGAGTTTAGATTATATAACCAATGATGGATATAAGCATTGTGTGGCAACACATATATGTATAAGTCCTTTTTTCTTGAACCGAAGTTTGCGAACTTTGTTGATCAAGAGAACCGGAACAAGAGCCGTGAACTCAGTCCGCGAACTGGCGGAAGTTCTCGACCCGAGAAAATATGATGGAGTTTGAGAACTTCTTCCGGGAACTTAAGTTCGCGAACTAAGTCTGCGAACTTAAGCTGGTTATATCTAAAGACGATTGTTTGTGAACTCATCTATATTAACTAAGGAATGCAAGTTGCAAACCGTGGCTATAAAGTTCATGAACCGATTCGAGTGAATCAAATCGTTTTTACTTCGATTGTGTCTTGTGTAGTTACATAAGATTTCCTTGCAATTGAACAACTCTCTAACTAGTTCATTTGAGTCATTTGAACTAGTTATGGTGAAGAAGAATATGGTTGATATGAAAGTGCTCATATGGCTAACCATTTGGTTAACTATTGTTGAACCAACAAATGTTCATGTTTGGGTACGGTTACATAAACCCAAAATAGTACATTTCATTTGTGTGTAACAAGCTAAGTTTTCGATCCAACAGTTGAAAGATATTAGCTTGAATCTAATCAGGTTTTCATCTAACGGTAAATATTGAATGCTTTGTTACCAAGCTAACATTGATTGCAAACCCTGATTTGAAAGACTATATAAGGGAGAACTCTAGCAACTGGGAAACATAATCCCCACACCTCCTGTGTGATACTAGTTGTATTATCTAGAGTCGATTCTCCTTTAACCTTTGGTTTCTTCTTAAAAACCAGGTTAACGACTTAAAGACTTCATTGGGATTGTGAAGCCAGACCGATACTACTTCCTCGTAGTTGTATGATCTGATCTTGCCGATTCTATCGTTTTGAGTACAATCGTAAGGATTGGCTTGAGATTTATATCTCCAATAGGCAAGATAGAAAAGTAGCCACAACTATATTCGTCTCATCGTTTGTGATTCCACAAAATATCTTCTTTCGCCGCGTCGATTAAGATTATTGTGAGGTGATTGATAATACTAGGTTGTTCTTCGGGAATATAAGTCTGCGTTATCAATTGGTTCCTGTTCACCTTGATTTATCAAAAGACGGAACAAAACTTGTAGGTTTATCTGTGGGAGACAGATTTATCTATTTTGTAGACTTTTCTGTGTGATACAGATTTGTTTATTAAAGTCTTCGACTTTGGGTCGTAGCAAGTCTTAGTTGTGGGTGAGATCAGCTAAGGTAATCAAGTGCGTAGTATCCTTCTGGGATCCGAGACGTTAGGAGCGCAACTGTACCTTGAATCAGTGTGAGATTGATTGGGGTTCAACTACAGTCCAGACCGAAGTTAGTTTGTAGTAGGATAGTGTCTATAGCGGCTTAATACAGTGTGGTGTTCAATCTAGACTAGGTCCCGGGGTTTTTCTGCATTTGCGGTTTCCTCATTAACAAAATTCTGGTGTCTGTGTTATTTCTATTCTGCATTATATTTTGTTATATAATTGAAATATCACAGGTTGTGCGTTTGAATCAATCAATTGGAAATCCGACCTTTGGTTGTTGATTGAAATTGTTTGATCCTTGAACATTGGTCTTTGGTACCGTTCAAGTGATTTCTCTTGTATTCAATTAGACTCGCAGATTTTTATTTGCTTGAGAAAGAATTGAATCAAGAAAGAGAGATATAACTCTTTGATATACTTTATTAAGATTGATTCTAGTTGATTCTCTTGAAAGTATATTGGAGTTTGTCCATACAGATTGCTAATCGAAATATTGGGTGAGGTTGTTAGACCCCCGCTTTTTCATCCTTCACTTTGTGACCGAAGCAAGCCTGGAACGACCATTTCTTGGTTTAGGCTAGGATTGTACAGATTGATCTCTCGAATCTAAAGTACTCATGTGCAGTGCATTTGTTTACGGTTTAGGCTCGTTTCTCATCCACACACCCAAATTGACCAAAACCAGCAGAAACAGTTTTTACCCACAAACAATTAGGAATCAGAGGAGAATTCAGTATCATCAATTCTAGGTTTTTCAATTGGGATTTCAATTGATAATTGAAATTGGATATTTTCCACTTTTAAAATATTGTTATTATTTATATACTCGTGGGATTTAGGTAGTTGTTCTTGAAAAATGTCATTTTTCTAACTGGACCTGGGTCTTTAATCGTATTTTGTATTTGCTTCTCCACATCTTTTTGAAGAGTGGAAATAAACTCTTCATTATTTGTAGTGGGCTCCTTATTGTCAGCACTAGAGAAACTTTGATGGAATCTAGGTGGAGCGTCTCTGATCGATGATGTGTTATGTTTACTCAGAGTTGTCAGGTTTTGTCTGTCATCATGTATGGTATCTTTAACATAATTTTCTGTTGTTGGGATCAACACTGGAGTATTTTGTCTTTTCATTCTGTCTGTTGACAGTTTTTCCATCATATTTATAATTTTTGTGATGTTCTTTCAAGAATCATACACTTGACTCTGTTCATCCTCGTTTATATCGTTATACATGGGATTGTTCCCAACGCATGATTTCTGTTGTAAGTAGGAAGTTGTTGCAACAACATATGCCTGAATACTCTCTAGAATAACCATATGGAAAAACTTAAGTTTAAAATTGGATCTGATTTCTTCAGAGTATCTAGCAAGGTTCGTACCACCCATTCTCAATGTAAATTCTTCAGTAGATAAACCATGGTTTCCTTCAAGCTCCTTTAAAAAAGTTTGGAATTTATTTATCTGGTGGGAGAAGTATCCACAAAAATAACATAAACATGGTATTTTTCATAAATGAACTAAACCAGATATTTTTCTTGGAAGATAAAGTTACCAGCATCTCTTTAGGAAAAGATTTTGTAACCTATATTTGAATATGAACTCTAGTGTATTTTCCTAAATTAGCATCATCATCTTCTGAGATAGGTTGAGGGGTACCATACCTTCTTTCCATGATAATAATTTTCTAGAAATCATCATACTTAGAGGTAGACCATAGAATTGTATCCAAAAAGATACAAATTTAAAATCATATTCATTAGGAAGAGATCAATGTTGCATCTATTTATTAATCGACTCGTTATTCAAAGATCATATTAGATTCAGGGTCATATAAGTATTCAAATCTCTCCATATACTTTTTCACCTATAACTGAGATAATGAAAGCTTTCGACAGTGTCCAATCTTTGGACAACATCTCTTTAAGAATTACAAATGCATAGTCTCATTCTGAAATCATTTTGAAAACTAAAAACTTGTTCAATTCAGTTGGGGGACTCTGAAGATGATTCTTCATCTTATAACCTAAGTATTTCTGGAATTTCAAGGAGATTACTCATTTTGTTAGTAACATCCTCAAAGTCTTGAGAATTTGCTGAACTTGAAGCCATAAAAAGACGACAAAACAAAGAGAAACGAGGAAAACAAGGAAGAACGAAGGATCCTCACAAGGAAGAAGACTAGAATCAACATAGAGAAGAACATAAATCACAAACAAAAAAAAAGTGAAATCAAGTTATTCGACCAATGACCAAAATAACGCGGCCAACAAGCTAAGTGTATCCTTTTCTTTCTATTAAACAAAAAATATTATGCTTTATTGTTGTTGTTTTTCAATATAGTTTTTGCATTACCCCCATATCTATAAACTCGATTTGTTTTTGAGACAGGGAGAGACAGGGAGAGAAAACTGGTGATTTCTATTCAGAGCACGGAAGAAACCTTTTGTTTCGTCGTTTTTGTTTTAGGCGGTGAAATCAAATCTCAGATCGGTATTTTTTATGATCTGATCATTCAAACTTCAAATCATTTTAGAATTTATTGAATACCAATCATAAATAATTTAGAGCAATAAATTGGGGGATATTTCACTGTAGCTGTCGGCATGGTTTTTCAATGCCGACAGTCCATCGACCATGCCGATTTCATTGAAAAATCATGCCAGCAGCTACAGTAAAAATATCCCTTAATTAATTTATGTATCCCCCAATTGCATCTTCATAATTTAGGGTGTGCATTCATTTTTGACGAGCGCATAACGAATTTTCTAACGAAGAAAATAATGACCTTCGAATTTTTCTTTTAATTATTTTTTTTTTGATTTTCTTCTTTGTACTAGTTGTGTAGATCTCTTTAAAATCTTTCCAACGAAGTAAAATTTGTAAATTCACGAAGTACGGTTCTTAAATATGTTGTATTTTAGTTTGCTTAGTTTTATACCCTAAAGATATTAAGGATATCTATATCTTGTTCTTTGTTTTTCATAATTTCAAATAATTATAGGTGCGAATATAACTTTGAAAATCCCTAGGACTTGGGAGTGTTAGAGCACTGCTCGGTCGAACTCGCAAGCGTTGCTATCTCAAGCTTGTTTGTTAAGTTTAGGTGTCAAAACTATAAGTCTTGATTTCTAGTCTACTCATATCTATGTCTCGGGATTAGGATAGAATGTGTAGTTGAGCTTTAGACTTCACGACGTTCATCGATTGAAGACGAAGATCTACTAATGGGAGATTGGAGGAACTTCATCAACAAAAGGTATGTGGAGACTTGAACTCATCTATCACTCAGAAGTCTATCCTATTCTATCTCCTATTGAGACTAAGTCGTATAGCTATATAGACTTTTAGATTATACACATTTGATATTTAGAGCTAAGTTTAACTCGCTTATATATGTTTCTCGAAATATGTGTTGGAAAGCTTTTTGCTTTAACTACATTCATCATTATACTTGACGAAAGTCAAAAGATGATCATGTGAAAATCGCCTTGTAACATCTTACATGATTTGTGTGAGAGAGTCATTTGATGTAGACTCGGAATGTTTCGTATTGATCATTTGATCACTTGAAAATTGTTTATAAGATAATAGTTTGTGTGAGACATCTATTTTAGTCTTCTAAGAATGTATTAATGATTGAAATGGGAGTTTAGAACAATTAACCATTATCTGGATATATCATGTTGTAAGAATGATTCAGGTCCGGGAACCAAGTATGTATACCCGTATGTGAACGGTTTTAACTGTCAAAGTTTGGGAACTAAGTTTGCGTACCCGTTTGCAAACTGTCTCACTTGAATTCGATCTGGAACGACAGTATGCGTACCAGTTTGCAAACTGTCGGAAAAGATCAAGTCCGGAACGATAGTATGTGTACCCATTTGCAAACTTATGTGGTTAAGTTCTAAAATCGTTTAAGTATGATTTTATACTCATGAACAAATACATTTATAAATTAAGGAATGCAATCTTTGCAAACCGTGGCTAAAATGTTCATGAACTGATTCTTTTGAATCAATCCAATTTTGCTTCAATTGTGTTTGTATACTTCTATGAGAATATAAACAATTGAACAACTCCGTGAGTAACACAATTAGATTTGTTTGATTATCATTTGATCTAGAAGTGTTAAGATGAAAATGGTTGATACAAAAGTGTTCATATGGCTAACTTCGGTTAACTGTTATTGAGCCAACTCAATATACACGTTCAGGTACGGTTACCCATATCTAAATAAAGGTACCTTTCATTTGTGTGTAACAAGCTAAGACCATCTAACGATGGAGAGATATTGCTTTGGTTTTAAGAAAACTTAGCTTGAATCTTAAATCAGGTTTTCATCCAACGGTGAATATTGATTGCTTTGTTCCAAGGTTATCAAACCCTGATTTGAAGACTATATAAGGGAAAACTCTAGCAATTGGGAAACCTAATCCCCACACCTCTTGTGTGATAATAGTTGCGACTAGAGTCGATTCTCCTTTAACCTAGGTTTTTCCTAAAACCATTATAGGTTAACGACTTAAAGACTTCATTGGGATTCTGAAGCTAGACCCAACTATTTTCTCTGTAATTGTGTGTTCTGATCTTACTTGTTCTATCGTATTGAGTACTATCTTCTCCAAGATTTGCTCGAGATTTATCTCTGATAGGTAAGATATAAAAAGTAATCACAATACTCTTCGTCTCATTCTTTGTGATTCCATAATAACTTGTTCTACTACCATATAGTTAAGTTATTGTGAGGTGATTGATATTTCTAGGATGTTCTTCGGTAATATAAGACCGAATTATTAATTGGTTCTTGTTCACCTTGATTTATCAAAAGACAGAACAAACTTCGTAGGTATTTCTGTGGGAGACAAATTTATCTATCAGAATAGACTTTTATGTGGGAGACAAATTTGTTTATCAAGTCTTCGACTTTGGGTCGTAGCAACTTTTAGTTGAGCTAAGGGAATCAAGTGCGTAGAGTCCTGCTGGGATTCAGAGGCGTAAGAAACGCGACTGTACCTTAATCAGTGTGAGATTGGTTAGGGATCAACTACATTCCAGTCCGAAGTTAACTTGTAGTAGGCTAGAGTCTGTAGCGGCTTAATACAGTGTGGTGTTCAAATCTGGACTAAGTCCCGGGGTTTTTCTGCATTTGCGGTTTCCTCGTTAACAAAACTTCTGGTGTCTGTGTTATTTCTTTTCCGCGTTATATTTGTTTATATAATTTTATATATCACAGGTTATGCGTAGTTCAATCAGTTGGTAAATCCAACCTTTGGTTGTAGATTGAAATTGATTGACACTTGAACATTGGTCTTTGGTACCGTTCAAGTTGTTTCTCATAATAATCAGGCTCACGGATTCTATCTGTTTGATTTGCTGATCACATTGAGAAACATAGATATAATTCTTTGATATATTTCCTTGATTGAGTCTGACTGTCTAGTTGATTCTCTCGGAATTATATTGAGTTAGTCCATACAGATTTCCTAACGAAATATTGAGTGTGGTTGTTGGACCCCGCTTTTTCACGGAGTATGGTAATTAAGAATAAAATACCTTAACTTTATTTTTTCCTCTAATTTTTAGCCCATGTCTATGTCCCGAGAAAATTAGAAGGTAGCTTTTTTTCTTCTTCTTTTTGAACTAAAAATGATATATCAAAAGAAAATTATATTTACAATATCAGGTCAAAAGACCCCTCGAGAAAAAGAAATCAAGTATGAATGATAATTTTACAACATCCTCCTACTTAAATACGATTCGTTTAATTGAGCACCAAAGGAAATACTATTCTTAACAGCTAGCACCATGTCGGTATTGGTTTTAAAAAGATCCCCAGATACGAGCATTCCTTTTTTTTACACAACTAACAAATATTTCTAATGGGATAATTTTGCAATTTTGTAGACGTTTGGTCTCCAACTTCCAAAATCTTCATCCTCATTGCAATCCTGTAGACTTTTGGCATCCAATTATGTTGATACATGATATTACATTACATAATATAACATAAGGTTCAAATTCAGAAGAATGAACCTCACCTCAATTAATCCCAGTAAGCATATATACTCATCACATTTTTTGTGCTAAGAGTGTCACAATATAACCTTTAAAATAAATTATAACTTCGAAAAAATAACGAGATATTAGAAAGGTAAGACTCTAAACCACTACCGAATATAGAAATCTCCAATATAATTATGATCAAGCATGCACCGATGAGCATCTGAGCTCCCCCTTTTATCGTCTTTTTGGTATATATGATTAGTTTTCTTAGTTTGCTCCTTTTACATCTTTATTTTGAGTTTTTGTTATTCTTAGGTATAATATTAATGTTTTTCATGTTGGTTTCCGGTTTTTCATATCATTGATCGCCCACTCTTCACCCCTTGCACAACTATGGTGTTTGTTTGTAAGGTTTGAGTTGTTTTCATAAATGGGTTCGTACTGTTTGTAAATATTTTTTTTGGCTTATCCTAGGAGACAAAGTACTAGAGTTTGAGAAACCGATATTAGCTATAAAACGAATGGAAAATTACTCCTTTTTTAGTGGAGCATATATTTTGAAGGAAGAAAATTATCTAAATGCTTGGAAATCACTCCTTACACCATTCTTTGATTCTCCTTCGAATATAAGAATTAGATGTTTCAACGATTCTCGTATCTTCTCCTCTTAATTTGTTTGTGGTGTTTTTTATTCTATTTCGTTTACTGATATAGGTATATTATCATTAAAAAAAGAGTAATTTTCCATTTTTTTCATTTTATGGAAATATCTTATAGCTTGTTTGTAATTCTATTTTAATTAAATTATGGATGAATGAATTTGAAATTTTCTAGCAAAAATAAAGCAAAAGTCTAAAGAAAACATAATAAATCATGATTAAGCATTTGCGTCACTAAGAGCAACCATAATGTTGTTGGTATAAGCTATATTTGGCAAAAAAAACAATAACAAGCACCGTCACTGGAGGTAAACTCGCCGAACTGCTAAATTCAATGCAATTTGGCAATTTTCGGACGCCATGACATCTAGACGCAACTTTAAGCAGTCACTGAATTTGGACGCTTATATAAGTTGCGTCCGAGAGCGAGACGACATAATTATTAGCGTTGCGGGAGTGAGACATTGTTACTATTACCGCCTAAAAGTGAGCCGTTGTTATTAGTTGCTTTCACATTCTTCAGACGGATTTATTAATTTTAGTTTCCAAACTTTTTGCCAACCAAATAGCATTTCGCGACTATTTGGCTTCCAAATGCACTTGTAATCAGCATTTGAGTATAACGCTTACTTCATCACTACGCCTAACAGTAAAAAGCCAATAAAATAAAATATGGTTCGTTTATTTGGCAATTTAACAGTCCATGACTGCAGTTGCTCTAACCCATTTCAATGGGTTTAAAAAGGCTTCTAATTTTTACAGATGCATGGGATTGACAGACAGTGACCCCGCACTTCCACCAATAACAAAATGGAGACAAAAATTTCTTTCAATAGATGCCTAAGTAGTATATAAAATTGAACACTAAAAACAACAAAGTATCGCCAAAATTATCCTGTCTACCACCTAATGTTGTTAATAATGTAGAAAAGATAAGAAAAATATCAAAAATGTCAAAGCATAATAATTGAATGAATTGGTCGTAAGATCTTAGTGACATGGTTTATGAGATATTTAAACGAATATGATGTTCGTACCATTTTACACTGTATTTATTTTTTCTTTAATAAGTTTTGTTTTTAAGTATAACTCCAAATAACCCAGTTCATTGTCATAGGCTTCCAATTAGAAGAACAAAAGACAAGCCAAATTTGACCCACCACATTGACCGTGAATCCCAATTTTTGTTCTAATCTATTGAAGTTCCCAATAATAAAGTTTTGGGGGATTTTGTGTTTTCCCCTCGAAATAGATAACTAATTTGCATTTTCCCCTTTATAAATTCATAATAGGTGAAATCCCCTTTTTCGTTAACTACATTGTGACCATCCAGTTAAATAACTGCGTGCAGTTCACATGTGTGTCATATAAATTTTACTCTAAAAAGAGAGGTTAGATTTGTATATTAATCCAATCCAATGGTCTAAACAAAACACCTAGACGAACCCTAAAAAAACATCGTCATCTTCTTCATCGCCTGCTCCCCGACCAAGTTCTCCACCGCCCCCAAATGAACTACGATCCAAAATACCCAACAAAATTAATGGTTGGTTTTCATTGTCTTTCTATTACCAAACAAGTTGGCTATCGAGAATGAACAAAGGGGATTGGATTTCGGAACCCATGATAAGAAGTCATTGTGAGTTATTTAATAATCAAAAAATGAGATTCTTCTATAGACCAAGCTTCTAAAAGCAGAACACGAATATGTAGAATTCCCAATCCAGTTAGTACTTACATGGCAAAAGTAGTTGAATCTCTTGGATTTTGTAATTCTATTGAATGAATCGATGTTGGGTTTAAACTTGGAGAATATAATTACTAAGAATTACTGGTTAATCCAGTTTTAGAAGAACCGTTTAGTGTGTAATCCAGAACCAAAATAAATTTACTCGCTGGTCCAAAAACATGTTTTTGGACCAGATTTTTTACTCGTTAGTCCGAACATGTGCGGAAGTTATAAAGTGTATTTTTAAAATGCCTAAAAAACCCTTCTAGTCAAATCTAATTCGGTTTTATCAATTCTTTCTTCACCAATTGGAGAGCTCTGGCGATGATGATGGCGATGGCGATTCACGGAAAAAACCAGAGATTCCAACTCTCTCTATAAACTAAACCCGGAGGAGTAGATAATGGTGAATCGTCGTTTTTCTTATTTCAATATTTGCATTTTTTTCAATTCTAATTTTCCACCTCATAAAGGATCATTTGCTAGACGATACAATTTTAATTAGCCTATTCTCTTTACTGCTGATATTGGTCTTGGAGATCTGCTCTTTCATTCTTTCGCTCTCTAGTTTTATTTGATTTGGATGATTTTGAATTGTGATTTTTTTTTTGATAAAATTGTATGAACCCTAGATTTTTTAGATCCATTGTAAAACGTCCAATATGTACTAGATATCAAAGTGGTAATGGAGGTAACGACGGTGGTGTTGGTGGAGGTTCTGGATTAGGTGGTATTGATGATAGAAGGAAGGTTCAACAACAACAACATAGAGGGGTTGTTGATGATGGAGGTAGTAGGTCTCTGTTCTCATCTCAACTACCCGGAGGATATTCGATAGGTAAACGAAAATGTTGTAAGAAACTGCATATGCAGCACCCAATTGGTGTATGCGTCATTTTAACATTCGAGTTTCTAATTATGAAATCTATAAATATAATATGTTGTCAATGGAACAAAATCATTATATAGGTGAAGACATAAAGTATTATACAGTTATGAATTTGGTGCTATGTTTGATTCCAATTCAGGATACTCTTGCTTAGTGTCATATGTTTGATGCCAGTGAATACTTGGATAACAAAATAGTATTGGATGTTCGTCTCAAGTTAGATGACGATGGTCTGACCACGTAAGATAACGTACACTATGATAATTTGTTAGAACCATCGAGATGATAAGCGTAATTTTTTTACGATAGATATTTATACAAACTCATGGATGGCAAGCGTAATATGTACTGGGTTTCTACTCGGTGCATATTACTATGTACTGGTTTATAATATATATTCATGGATGGTAAACATAATATGTACTGGTTTTCACTCTTTATGTATCAATATCTACTAGATGTTCTATTAGTACATATGAACATCTGCTAGGTTTTCATTCAGTGCATATCAATATCTACTAGGTGTTCTATTAGTACACATGAGTATCTACTAGGTTTGCACTCATTACATGTGTATATGTACTGTAATTTTCATTTTTAAACTTGGGATTCAACTCCAGAACAGTAAGTTTCGAGGTTATTAAACTGATAATTAACCACTTTGACATGGAAGTGATTTTATAGAAAATAGAGGGAGTAGAGAGATGGAGAGAGAGAGCTGAGGTTGCAAAAGAAGTAATGATTTTATTGTTCATTTATTGTGCATTATTTCTGTCTGCAGATGCTGCTTAGGCATACTTTAAAGAGGGGACGTCATCCTACAAGGCCATAAAATTTGAAAGGAAGAACGGGCAGTGCTGATGGAAGAATTCTGGCCCTATACTTATACAGATTAGATATGAAGTTTATTTGGTGGCATACTTGTGGATCAGTTTTAGTTAATTTGGGGAGTTTATTGTATTCTTTTCATAAAATGTTAGCACTAAGCGACAGATTTTAACGTCTACAATAGGAAAAAGTTGTTTTTTTTTATATGTAATATATATAATTTTGATCTCAATAATAGAACATCAGAAAGCAGAGTTCGGATACAGTCAGCTCTCAGAAAATTGAATATTCAAGTATAAACAGTGTTTCACAGATGAATGCAAGCAATAATTTCGCAGTTCCAGATATATACACAAAGGAACAGTTTGGGACCAAAAGACAAAGCGTGTTGTATGTTATTGATTTTAAAGCTAACATTCAAAAAAAAAAAATCTTACTCGATCAGAGATACACAATACTGGCATAACCGATGACATTTTTTCACTCTCCATCACAAGGTGTCAATCACACGATATGTAGAGCTAAAAGCATTAAAATGACTAGTAATCCGTCGATGCATGAGTAATATAGCTTGGGATTAATTAATATGGCATTTTCATTAATCAGAACTTCATCTTGGTGTCTCCATGTAGACTTTTTAGGCCTCATTTAGCAGTTGGAGTTCACAAAGTAGAGTATGGTCTTCCTTCAACGATGACGTCCACTGCTAGTTCTTGATAATGTAGGCATACAAGTACCTTTGAAGGCATGACAGATGTACTTTATGAAGTTTCCAATATTCTGCAAGTGAATCAATGAAAGTAATTTCCTTGAGTAAGAATTTCTAAAGTTTAATACGTAAAAAAATAAAAAATCAAGCACTATGGATATTAAACGATCTAGCGAGATGATGATATGTACTGCATCAACAAATCAACTTTTTCTTAAGTACATATTGATATTTACCGTATGATTATATGCAAGCACAAACTAAGGTTAGAGATTTATACAATACACAATGATATGTACTGGATAAAAGAATCAGTTTTTCCCCAAGTACGTAACGATATATACTGAAGGATCAACATAACCTAGGTCTAGTGGTTTATACAGTATGTAATGATATGGAATGCATAAACGAATCATCTTTTCCTAAGTACATATTGATATGTACTCTAGGATAATACATATGCTAGGCATGTGATAAGGAGTGATGTGTGTTCAAGCATAAACTAGTTTCTACTTGGTACATATTGATATGTATTGTATAAATACGTACATATATTTCCAAGTATTCTTTACCATAACACGTTTTTGTAGCTTACCTTTGAGGTAACACATAGACCGAATGTCTTCTCCATCGTCAGGGAACTTATGAATTCTCCATTCCTTGTAACCTGGATGACAAAATACAAGAATTTCCTCTTCATTTTCCTTCTTTCTACTAAAAAGCATAAAAACCATGGAATCCCCATTCCCGTCTGTAACAGTACTAGTCTTTGGAGGTGAAATCAATACACAATCATTAGAGATATATCCATTTAATGTATACCAATACAAAAAATAAATTACTAGTCAAGGAACTACCTTTTCCATAAGTATATATCCACCTCTCTACCTTTTTCATATGTAAAAGAAATGTATATCAATACACAAAAGGAATTACTAGTAATTTTCATAAATATCTATCTAGTCAATACACAGTCATTAAAGATATATCCACCTCTTTGCCTTTTCCATATGAAATTACTAGCCAAGGAGCTGCCTTTTTCTATAAGTATATGTTAATCTACTGTTGGATCATAATGTGAAGCACAACGCAGAAGTTTTTCACTCAGTACATGTCCATATCTATTGTTAGATAATAGTCTGATATACAACTCAAAATTTTCACTCAGGTTTAAAAAGTATACAGACTAAACAGATTAATCCAAACTCATCATACAAATAAAATCCCAGAACCATGGCATTTCTACTGATACAATTGGAGATATGATCGATGTAAGTCGATGATTCTTCCAGCAACCTATGGAAGAGAGATCAAAGTTTATGACGACTGATGTTCGAGCATCGGTTCGTTTCGGAACTAGTTTCAATCAAAATCAAGATAGTGTGTTTTGGATATCAATATGTACTGGGTTTACCTAGTACATAACAAGCATAAAAAGGTTTACCCAGTACATATTTATTGCACTGGTCATATATATCCAGTAATACATGTTGATATTACTAATTCAAGAACAAAGTACATCAACAGTACATATATCAACTATAAACTAGAGTTTTTAGCAGTACATCCTAAATTTTGATGTACGATCATACACAAAATATATGCATTACATATGGATATGTATTGTAAGATCATACGTAAACAAGCAGTAGAAGGGTTTGAGCAGTACATATCAAGAATTTTAACACTACATACTGATATGTACATAACAAGCATAAAAAGGTTTACCCAGTACATATTTATTGCACTGGTCATATATATCCAGTAATACATGTTGATATGTACTAATTCAAGAACAAAGTACATCAACAACACATATATCAACTATAAGCTAGAGTTTTTAGCAGTACATAATAAAATGTAATGTAGGATCATACACAAAATATATGCATTACATACGGATATGTATTGTAAGATCATACGTAAACATGAAGTAGAAGGGTTTGAGCAGTACATATCAAGAATTTTAACAATACATACTGATATGTATTCTAGGATCATATAAAAAAATGGTATAAAAAATCAACAAAAATAAAACTGAAAACATTACACATATTGGATTTAATTTTTGTAATTAGAAACAATACCCTTTTTTTTTGGCAGAAATCCCAGGTTTCTTTGATGTTGGTTGAGTTGCAACAAATTTCTTTTTCTTCTTCTTTCATGCTGTTTCAGAATCGGGAGTACCTTTTTCTTCAAAATCACAATCTTTTACTGATTTTTGGGAGAAGAATCTCGTAGTATGCTAATTCTTCTTAGTAAACTAGGGTTTTGTGGATATGATTCTTCAAAAAAAAATAAGGTTTTTGAGTATTTTATATAATTTCTTAATTGTAAATCTAGGTTTTGATCATTATCCCGTAATTTGATTACAGATTTAGGTTTTTGTGGACTTTTTACAGATAAGAAACATGAAGACAGAGGAAGAACGAATACAGAAGAAGGATGAAGAGATTCCGGGGAAAATCGTTTTTGTTCACACGAAAAGCTTTAAGACGTGAATCAATTGGTTTCACACGTGAGTATCGATGGGCAGGTAAGTAATTTTCAGTTTTCAAAAGGTTTTTGGACCTCCGGTTAAAAGATTTTTCCCTCTGGACTACAGGTTAACCCGGGTCAGGTTTTGTGGACCATCTAGCAAATTTCTCATATAATTAACGATAATGGATTGATGAAATTTCACGGGTATATTAATTATATATCCTTACTTTTAACACCCTATAAATATATCCTTATTCAACAATAATTATGTCCCTCTTTTTTAATAACCTTATCTATTTAAAATTAGATTACCTCAATATCCTCACCCATATAATATTTTTCTTTATTTCAAAATGGAACAAATTTCTTCCTCTCCCACTTCACCACCACCAACATTCAACTACCACTCCGCCACCACCATTCAACGAAGACCACCTACCAACCGCCACCACTACTGATATTCCACCACCACTCCGTCACACCACTAGTCCGCCACCACCACTAGTCTGCCGCACCACCACTGCCGTCGTCGTCGCCATCGCCGCCGTCACTGCCGCCGGTTTAGATATTTTTATATCAACAACAGTAGTTGATCCAAAAAAAAAAGGATCAACATTAGAAGTTGATCCATTTGGGGGATCAACAACAGTAGTTGATCCAAAAAAAAAAGGATCAACTGTAGAAGTTGATCCATGTAAATGGAGTGAACTTGGCGTAAGTCGAACACGCATCATCTGACATGGAGTCAGTCATGATACCATTGCACCACAAGTTCAACATTGGAAGAAAATTACATGATTTCAACTATAAGCATGATTATACTTATCCAAGGAAATATTGTCAACAATAGGAGTTGAAAGGATCAACAACAGTAGTTGATCCCATGAAAAATTGGGTCAACAACAGGAGTTGATCCCATAAAAAATTGGGTCAACAGTAGCACTTGATCCCATAAGTTGGATCAACAACAGTAGTTGATCCCGTAAAAACTGCAGTAAGTAGGTTTAGTGAAAGGACAATTACTATACCTGGAACATCATCAACAAATGCAACCAAAATCACACCCAATCTCCACCAAGATCACAGTCAAACTCCACCACCAACATCACCATAAACATCCAGAACCATAATCATATTTTTAGAAAAATAATAATTTAATCATATGCAAAAGCCCCAAAATTTATAATCACAATTAAACCACTATCATTCTACCGTCAATTTCTTCATCGTCAAATGTAATAAGAAACATACTTGATGAATAGGTTGATAGAATTGGTACGAACAGGATACTCAAGCAATTTTTATGAGAAATGAAATTATTAATCATTCCTGACTTTGAAGAACTAAATGGAAGATTATGATTAAAATTTTCTCCTATTTCAGTTAACGATACAGATTCAATATTATCATCACATTTAATTAACCAAACGCGATATGGATCCAGCTACCACCACGAATACATCACGAAAAACACCAACCTCCACCACTACGGACCCTATGAATCCACAATAAAAATTAAGATTTTCGAAATCGTAAAATTAGTTTTCACAAATTTCAGATCTGAAATTGAAATACTTTCGATTGATTTTAATCTCAAATCTAAATGGTGGCTATAAACACGGGGGTGATGGTGTTGGTTATGGTGGCGGAGATAGAGATCGTGGTGATGATGGTTGCAAGGATGAAGTTGACGGCGGTGCGTTCGGTTGATTTTAACTGGAGAGCATCAAAGAGGAAGTACAGATATGAAAAATGAAAATAATGAAACGATCTTCTCTGAAACCTTATCAGTTTCTAGGGGTGAATTCGGAAAAAGCAAAAATGCTAATGGATCCCTCATGGGCTTATGAAAGGGGAGGGACATATTTATTGCATGATAAGGATATTTGTATAGTCCATCAAAAATAGGGACAAATATTCAATTACCACAAATTTCACGATATAGAAAAGGAAATTCTATTTCGCGATTATGATGTGGTGGAAAGAAATTGATAAGTGCAATTTTTTTATATCTATCGTCACCGAGATACCTGCAACTTTAGGTCTTTCACCATGTGAAAAAATATGAAGATTTAGGTTTCAAATGGATCACCATTCGTGAAATTATTATCATGAATTTTGATTTATGGGACGTACATGTCAACTGCACGTGATTATTTGGATGGATGGTAACGGCAAAGTTATTGGATGGATGGTAACGGCAAAGTTAACAGAAAAGGAAGTTTCACCTATTATTAATTTCTAAAAGGGAAAATGCAAATTAGCTATTTATTTTGAGGGGAAGTTTTAGATGTAAAATTTAATTTAACTATCAACAAGCTCTTCTTCTCTTGTTGCTATGAAGGTGTGAAATTTGAAGTTTCTGTTAATGGTTCAGCTCATAAGCGTTTTGTCGCAACGGAGGAAAACAAAAATGGGGCTAGTAGTAGGATTGCATATATAGAGACAAAAAGAAAGAATTATATGCCAAACAATTATTTTAGTTTCAGTGTTTCAGCTAAGCTTTTACTCTTTGCATGAAATTAGGAGTAAAAGTTGTTTTGCGGTCAATAGTTTCGCGGGGAACCGTTAAGCACACTACTCATAGTGATTTCCAGCCAGTTCACAGTTTTGGTATTGAGATGGTGTTAGGTGGTGTTACGTGTATCAATTAACCATTGAAGAATTAGATTGGCAGTTGTTAAATTTGTTGCCATCAAACAGCACCCGTGGCCTAATGGATAAGGCGTCTGACTTCTAATCAGGCGATTGTGGGTTCAACGCCCACCGGGTGTGCATTTTATTTCTTCTCATTTTCATTTTGTTAGCACTGAACTTAAATCGACGATGAAGGGGAGGGAATGACTTGTGCTTGGGTCATTAATTTTTTTTTCTTTTTCTTTTGAAGCATGTTTTTATTAATAGTTGCGTACTATTTCTTTTTTTTTATTATTTTTTTTTATACGAAAGTAATTAATTTCTGGCATTGTATGTCGTTGGATAACAGAGTTGATCCATGGAGAGTAATCCATGTATTCTTCTAGCAAGAGTTTATGCGTTCTAACTCTCTTAGAAATACAATCAGCTATATTATTCATATCCCTTTTAACATGGGATATTTTACAAAACTGAAAGAGGAAATGAATGTTTTAATGCTTGTAATAAAATGATGATTCTCACATCTGACAAGTGCATTACCAGAGTTGACAGACTTCACATCTATTTCGACATCAACTTTAAGATGAATCTCCTTAATGTTTTGAGCCTTGATCCAACTTATAGCCTCTAAGATAGCCATGCATTGACCAGTTTCAGGGTCGATCACTCTGTCTGCATAAGATCCTTTAATGCCATTATAGGTACCTGCATAGGGCAAAGCACCATACTGGTGCCAACAATGTTGGTTAGATGATCAAATGAGGCATCTGCATATAATTTTGAAATATTAGGTGGGCATTGTTCTTCTATAATCGTTGGATGCAATTCAGCTTCAATATTCTGAAAAGAGAGTGAAAAATTATGCAAATGAAATTTGAATCTAGACACAATTGACAAAGGGTTTAGAGATATATCCTGGAAGATGCATTCGCATCTCTCCTTCCATATGATCCAGCATCTCACCATCAGCGACATCTTCCAATAATTTTGATCCTCTAAACCATTCACTTGGTTTGCCTCAAACCAAGAAATAACCCACTCCATTATGCTCTCAACATTATTAGCTACTTGATCAATGTTAATGTTAAAGCATCTCCAAACTGTTCTGGCATGATTACATTTTAGAAGAAGGTGGAAGAGAGATTCCTCAGGGTGATTGCAGATGCTATAATGCGTTTCGGTAGAGTTGTTGAATTGAGCATCCTTGACTCTAGTCTGAACTATATCTTTGAGGCATTTTCATATGAAAAGTTTTATTCGATGAGGTAACTTCATTTTCCAAAGATATTACCTCCTTAGGAACTGTATTTAGAGTTTTGCTGATGAAGAACTCTGCTTTCAACTAATTTATTATAAGCACTTTCAAGAATTGACCATCTTTTGTACAACGCCACCTGGTGACATCTTCTTCTTCATTATTTATCTGCATTCTTGTAATTTTCTCCACCACTTCAGGAGTAAAAAGGATTTGGAGAAGACTGGTATTCCATTCAGAAGTATTAGGAATTATAAGCTCCTTAACATGCACGTAAATTTAATGACTTGCACAAGAAGGAATATGCTCGTAATATAAATTTACGATCCAATCATCATATCATATTCGAGTCTTATTACCATTATTGACCTCCAAACAGTAATTCTTTTGTAGAACCCTAAGACCAACTTCAATACCTTTCCAAATCCATGAGGAGTTATCTTTGTCTGATTAAATACGAGGAAAATATTCATTTTTGAAGTATTCGACTTTTAACAATTTAACACACAATAGACTAGATTGTGTACAAATTCTTTAAGCCATTTTGGTAAGAAGGCCACGATTCAGCATCTCTAAGTCTCTAAAAGCTAAACCTCCAAACTCTTTTAGAATGCATAAATTCAGCCATGGGATCGGATTGTTACCTCTATTTGCTTTGTGGTCTCAGAAAAATTTCCTTTGCAGAGTGTCTAGATTCTTAATTAGTTATTTTTTGGAATCTTGAAAGTACTCGTTTGGTATTATGGTACAACACTAAGAACAACTTTAACCATAATACCTCTTCCAGCCCGACACATAGTTCCACCTGCCAATTTGCAAGTCTCCTTTAAAAAGAAACATTAATTTCTTCAAAAGATTTAACTTTGGATTTACCAATAAAAAGTGGTGAACCCAAATATTTCTCCTTGCGGTCCATGTTCTTTACTCCAAGTATATGACTGAGAGAGTCACATATAGAAGGATCCAAATTACTGTTAAATAAGATGAAAGATTATTTGTCAAAGTTTATGACTTGACCAGATTGTGAACTAAAGTCTTCAATAACCTGTAAAAGATTAGTCACACTGGTTAAATTAGTATGAGCAAAGATTAGATAGTCATCTGCAAAAAGAAAATGATTAACAGGAGGAGCTCCTCTTGCGGCTTTGATTCCTGGCATCTCTTTAGTGTTATGAGCTACTAGAAAACCATTTCATAGCCAAATGAAGAGCTAAAGAGATAAGGGATCTCCTTGTCTAATACCTCTTGAAGGATTAAATTATGAGAAAGGTGAACCATTAATAAGTACAGAAAGTGATGTAGTACTGATGCATTGTTGAATAAGTTAAGTCTATTCTTCACTAAAACTAAAACTTCTCATATAACTTTTAAAATGAAACACCATTCTAGACTGTCAAAGGCTTTAGACGTGTCCACTTTAAGAGATAGCCATCCACCTTCACCCTGCTTTCTCTTCATAGAATGTATGAGTGAGAAATGATAGATTTGAGCCATTTGACATCATTTTGATTAATCATCGTTTTCTTTCTTTTTCTTTTGAATCTTTTCATTTTGCTAGATTTGAGCCATTTGACAATGAGCTTAAATCGACGATGAATGATAGAGCCCCGAGGGGAGGGAATGACTTGTGCCGAAGGCTCTCAATAATTGCGTAATAATTTAAGAGGGAGGATTCATAGACGATATTATATGTGCAATTAATATTCGTACAAGTTTAAATCAAATTTTTTATAAAGTCCAAATGGCAATTAATCTGAACTCAATATTTTAATGAAATGTTTCTCCTATTAAACTCTAGATTCCTACAAAAAATGAGTACAATTCGATATACCAAACCTTACCATCTACCGACTGAA
Source organism: Papaver somniferum (assembly GCF_003573695.1). Taxonomy (NCBI): domain Eukaryota; kingdom Viridiplantae; phylum Streptophyta; class Magnoliopsida; order Ranunculales; family Papaveraceae; genus Papaver; species Papaver somniferum. The sequence continues at coordinate 75,335,120 of NC_039358.1, forward strand.
ATTTCGACCGTTAATTTTCAACGATTGATGTTCAAAGTGGTACATGATGGTGTTATACGTCTCGGATTGTGCTCATTTTTTTGTAGGAATCTATAATTTAATAAGAAGAACATATCATCAAAATATGGGGTTCAAATTCAATGTCGTTTGAACTCTAAAGAAAAATTGGTTCAATCTTGTATGGATAGTATACATATAAGATTTTCATCGTCTTAATTTTATTAGTTAACTTAACTCGAGTCATGATATAAGTGTGATTAACGTCTTAACACTGAAGACTATTTATAAGAAGCGATTTTTTTGTTTTGGAAAAACTTCCGGAGATTAAACACCTCACAAGAAATCATTTCTTTTTTTTCTTCATTTTATGGAAATATCTTAAAACTTGTTTGGATACCAGAAACAAAAGTCAGAAGCAAAAGTCAAAAGCAAATTATATTTGCTTCACAAAAAGTTATTTTTTATTGCTTTTAGAAGTCATTCTGAAATTATGTACCCAAACTAATTTCTGACTTTTTTGCTTTCAAAAGTCAAAAAGTAACTTTTGGATAGCTATGCATAGGGCTGTCAATGGATGTTAACGTAACGGATATTGTCTCTTCCGCTGCCGCTGCCATTAAAAATTATAGGATATCTGTTATCCGTTAAGTTCCGGCGGAAATAGGAAAATCAAAAACGTTGCCGTTACGTTGGATTTACCGGATAGAGGATATTTATCCGTTACCATCCGATACAAACAGAAAATAGGCTAAAAACACATATCAGCTATTAAATCCAACAAAACAGGTTCTAAATCCATGCCACACACACACAAAAACAGACATACAAATATTCAGATGTTCTAGGCTTCTGGCAAAAGAAAAAATCATGTTTTTTGAAAAGGAAAAGACATCTCCATGACTCCATCTCCATTTGCTGCAACAAGCCAACAACTGCAAATGCATTCCTCCTCTAGACTCCAGCTCCATATTCTCCACTGCCAGTGCCAAGTGCCAACTGTATCTGCAACTGCAAGTGCATTCCTTCCACCTTGCTCCTTAGTCCTGAACTTCTCCATTTTGAAAGGAAAATCAAAAGTGTTAGACATTTTAAGCTGGAAGTGTCATTGTCAGTGCAATAAGCATATACATTGCAAATAAAAGATTAAGATGTAAGGAAACTTACCAGTAACACAACTATCACTGTCACTGACAGTGATATCTGGCAGCCAATCACCCAAACAAAGCAATGCTTCAACAAGTTCTGGAGCTAATGAACTCCTGTGAGATGTGAGAACCCTGCCACCAATACTAAACATAGATTCTGAAGCTACACTTGTCACTGGAACTTCCAAAACATCTCTTGCAATCCTTGAGAGAGTTGGGTACTTTGGAGCATGATTCTTCCACCAGCTTAAGATATCAAACCTCATTTCTTCAGTGGCTGTGCCTTTAGGAAGAACTGGTTCTGCTAAGTAAGTCTCCAGTTCTGACTTCTGAACCTCAAAGACATTGTTTTCCATAATAAAATCTTCATAACCAAATTCATATGATGATGTTGTAGCTGCAGAGATCTCCATTCCAGCTGAACTCATTCCACTATCATAATAATCTGGAACTGTGGTGTTTGTTTCATAAGCACAGTAAAGAGCATTGAGTGCAAGATCAAAATTTTTATAGTGACTTTGATATTGATTGGCACCATACACTCTTTTCATAACAAACTCCACCCATCTAGCCTTATACCTAGGATCTAAAACAACACCAATGCCCATCAAAGTATTACTTTCTTTCCAGTAGCAATCAAATTTCATCCTCATATTCTTGTCCATGTCTCTGATGTACTCATGCTCACTTGATTCCCATATATTAATGCATCTATTAACCTCTTGCACACTGTTATAATACAAATTTGCTGTGGGATACTTAATCCCAGCTAATTTGGTTGAAATGACATCAAACAATTCCAAACATTCAGATATATGTATTCCTTGTTGCCACTCCTGAGAAGATGGTAGTATCTTGAAGTCATTATCTAAATCAGCTAGCCTAACAAAAGCTTGTCTCAAAAAAATTGCATCCTTTAGCATCTTAAAGGTGGAGTTCCACATGGTATCCACATCTAAACCCACAGACCTTGAAGCAGGAAGCTTAACTTGGGCCATTGCACATTCAAATCTCTGTTTCTAGCCTGACTTGACTTGACATATTTTACACACTCTCTAACTGCATCTGTAAATGGAGCAGCTACTCTCATTCCCCACCCAACAATCAAGTGAAATACATGATTACTACACCTCATTTGGAACATATCCCCATTAAGAACTAAACTTTCTTTGCTATCAAGCCATTTTTTCAGATTTTCCATCATAACATTGTTGGATCTAGCATTGTCAGCAGCTACAGCAAAAAGTTTATTGTCTATGTTCCAATCTAGACACACTTTTTTCACTACAGATGCTAAAACTTCTCCAGTGTGTGGTGATGGCACTAAAGTATATGCTAGTGTTTTCTTAACCAGTTTCCACTCATCATCTATGAAATGCAGTGTCACACAACAATAACCATCCTTTGTATGCTTACATGACCACATATTTGTTGTTAAACTACATTTAGATGTAATATTGTCAAATTGTTCTTGTAATTGCAGTTTGAACTCAGTTGTTAGTCTCATGATGTCTTCCCTAACTGTATTCCTAGTGTAAAGCTTAGCAGTAGGATTTAGATACTTAACAAACTCTCTAAAATAAGGATGCTCAACTATAATGATTGGATAACTATGTTTAGCAATCATTTTGGCAACTAGTATCCTAGTAGCAACAACATCATACTTCCAATTAGCTAACTTGGTTTGAGCATTACCTGTTTTGACAGAAGTGATCTTCCTTTGTCCTTTCTGATTCTCAGGATTTTCCATGCAGATTCTAGCATGGTAATGCAAGCGGCTATTTCCTTGTTTACTGGGAGCAGGTATCTTTTTATGACAATGCTTGCATTCAGCCATAAGTATCCCAACATCCTTCCCTTTTACTATCTTCTTTCCAATTTTCCTATCAAAATCAACCCACACATCAGACCTTACTGAGGACAGTTTTTTCTTCTGTTCAGCTATAACTGTGTCTTCATCTACTTCTACATCTTCTTCTCTAGGACGAATTGCAGGTGTAACAGAAGCAGGTGTTGAATTAATTTCAGAACCTTCAACTTGGTTGGATGCAGCAGCAGGTAAATGTGATGCAACTGACAGTGAGAGATTCTGTGAAGACCCAACATGGTTTGATGCTCCTCTTTCGCTTTGGGACATGATTAATTTCACAATTTTGAAATTATGAACCCTAATTTCAGAAACCCTAATTCCTAAATTGAAAAACTGAGTAAGATTGAAATTAAACTCACAGGAAATTGAAGAAGAAAACACTAATTTCGAATCACTAATCACACTCACACAAGATTTCTATAGAGAAAACGATGATTTCTCTCTTTTTCTCTCTGTTGAAACTGAAGTGAAGAAGAAGAGAATGAACTGAATTCATTCGAGTTTCGACGATACACAAACACAACACAAGTGAAAAAATTTACACGCGCAATACGCACGTTAGCGGATAACGGAACTAAACCTAACGGAAATGCACGGTTCCACTACCGTTACGTTAAGAAGGGATTATCCGTTAACTTATCGGTACCGGATATCCGTTTACCTCTATGTCGGACGATAGCGATAACGTCTAACGGATTATCGGTATCGGCTAACGGAAAATCGATATCCATTGACAGGCCTAGCTATGCAAATAGGCTATTGACACTGCATCACCACTCATACAAAAGCAAGGATGTTTTAATTATGGATTTGTTAATTAAGACTTTGCCTTATGTAATATAACGTTCCTAAGTATGCTAGATATCTATTTTTTGAATTTTTCTTCCTAAATCAGTTAGAGTACTTCCTCCAATGTCTGCTATCATTTAATCTAATAATATTAACATTTCCATCAAAAAGGAAATTAATACGAAGCTCGTAGTAGTCTGCAAACTGGTCCTGCAATTCAAGGAAATTTAAACTTTTAGAATCCACCTATAACTCAACTAACAACTAAAATATTTTGTCACTTGCAAATCACCATCTGAGGAACAAATTCTTTTTATTTTCGATGCTATTTTGGATTTCTACTTTGTTGAGTGTTGGATATTGACCAATATATGGTGAGAAATTTTACTGGGGAATGTCAATGAACTAGAGCATAAGCTAAGCTATCATAGCTACCAATCCTAAAGAACCAAAGCTTTAGCCATGTTATAGGAAGTTGTACGGGCAACTCGTAAAAAATATCCATTTTCTTTTTTATTAGAAGAAAATTGCAAAAAGGTAGTAGACTATACTCAAGGAAAACCAAGCACAACACCCTGGTAAAATCAATCAATTCTAAAGGAAGCACGTCTGTTGTTGTGGCAATGCGATAACTTTTCGGGTTTCATCTTTACTCCCATGAAGGAAAATCAAGTTGCAGTAAATTGGCTAAAAAATTTAGGATATTGACTCATTAACATGACCTTACCCTATTAATCTCAGAGGTCACGAGAGTTTAGATTTTCAAGATAGATTATGTAAAAATGAAATCTTTTCCGATGTCTTCTTTATCATTTTTATTGAAAAAATTTCTGCTGCAGAAATTGCTCTAATTTGGAATTCTCATATAAGGCTATTGGCAAACTCGTCAGGGTGGCACGAAGGGAACTCACAATGCCAACTTTTGTTTCTTTATTTTTAGGTTAAGATAAGATTAATCATGTCTGGTAATCATTTTTCTAGAAACTCTATTTTGGAAAAGGATTATTTCGTAATATAAGTTTGTTGAAGAACCCGGTTTACAAATATTGATTTGTTCAAACTTTCATCAATCTTGGTTAAGCACCTAACAATTTACTTATTTACCTTTATTCGTTCCCATGTTGACCTTCCACGCCATTTTTCAGGCCCGTCGATCTTGATTCAACTTCGTTTCACCATTTTCAGGTTCCTTATATCGTTTCCCAAAAAGATTCATTATTCCCAAGTGTTTTAGGTTTTTTGGTTGGTGAGGAATCGATAGTTTTCAGGTTTGTCGAACTCGATTCATGATCGTTACACCGTTTTCAGGTTCGTCGAGCTTAGTCCAAAATCAATACACTCTTTTCAGAACTGTCGAATCGTTTACCTTTACCGTGAAAAAGATATAGTTCAGGGATAAATGAGATAAAATAGCTACCACCTAGCATCCAACTGTATTCAAAAGAAAAAAAAAAAAGAGAAAGTGAGACTACACCGATATCAAGACGGGTAGATATTTGAAATCGGAAATCACAAGAGGTTTATATTTGTAAATGGCTCTTTGAAAAACAAGGAAATTTCCTTGTTAGAGGCGACTATTGCACTGATAAAGCCAGAACCCGTTGTTAATAAGGTTTATGCTAATACGTAAAAGAAATTTCTATCTAGATGAGTCGAATGACGCTTAAATAAATTTACACTGACATAAAACGTATAATAAATGCCATTAAAACTGTTTAGAGCAAACAGCACCCGTGGCCTAATGGATAAGGCGTCTGACTTCTAATCAGGCGATTGTGGGTTCGAGTCCCACCGGGTGTGCACTTTTTTGGCATCCGTCAAACCTGTTTACAGAGTTCAATCTGGCAACTAATTTTCTTTTTTTAAGTATAATGCGTGCTAGTTAAACGACAATGAGCTGTCTAGTGTGTCACAATTGATTAGTCGAGTCCATCTAGGGTCTAGAGGTGACCTAAATAAAGGTCCTAAACAGTAAAAGCAGCACGAGGGATGTTACTGATATATAATTCCATTCTAAATAATTTGTTGCAGAGTTACTTTTAAGAAATTTACGTTCTAATTAACTAATTGTTTAACTTGAGTCATAAGCATGATCATAGTAGGACCTCAAATATATGTGACCTCACTAGAAGTTTGTTGTCAACGATTGTTAAACACAAACAACAAATTAGCTCACATGTCACCATAAGCTGTCCAGTCTACCACGGCAACCCATATATAATATACTGCTAATTTAGTAAAGTACCTTATTAGTATTTGATTATAACGACAGTTTATTTGCATATATATAATGGCTCGATGTCTACTTGTCAAAAAAAATTCCCGCAGGATAAGATTACAGAAAAGTGTAAAACATCGCATATGCACAACCCGGAAGGAGAAGCTTTGACAAGCTAAAAGCAGGATTTACATTTTTTTGTAAACCTTTTGACTGTCTTCAAGGAGGGTCCTCCACTGGTTTCGTGAGACTCCTAAAACAAACACAAAATTGGTTAAAAAGACTAAAATCAACAATTCCTGGAGATTTTGATACTGTTTAAATGGACAAAAATGTAAAAATAGTCAGGATGTAAACAATTTCATCCTACCCATTTTCAAATACTTTTTCTTATTTTTAATTTACATCAGGATGCATCCAGTTTCATCCTTACTATTTTTTAAGTTTAAGTCAGGATGAATCCAGTTTTATCCTTACTATTTTTTTAGTGTCCATTTCACCCGTACTAATTTTTACTCGTCCATTTGAACTATGTTTTAAAAATATTTGGACAAATGACCCATTTTCCGTAAATCAATTATCATCTGTAAAACGTTGGCTCGACAATGATCTATAATTCTATATAGGATAATGATTAAAGAAAATCTTTGAATCGTATAGTGTATCAAACTATGTATGATTCTGGTTCATATGAGAAACGAAAAGGGTTAAAGGACAAAATGCCCCAAAATCGACCCCCCAGGTTTGAAAATGCCCCGGACGTTAGGCAAGAAATCAAAATGCCCCAAAACCGTATCAAAATGTCCCATTCTGTTATGTTTTCCGTTTCAGAGCGTTAAGTGGTCAAATGCGTAAGCATGTGGCCCGCACGTGGAAATCGATTGACATTTATACCCTTCTGTTCACCAAGATGAAAATCTAGGGTCCTATTTTCGTCATTTACTGAGATTGCGACACGTGTCGATTACAAAAATGGACGGCGATAGATTTTGGGTTTTACATTTTACCGATTTTTTTTAAATGACCACGGTATCCTATTGTGGAACATCCTAGCTAATCAACAGCTAGATTTTCAGACCGTTGTGAGACTCCGACCGTTGTAATAACGGTCATTTTTTTTGTCTCCCCTGACTTATAAATTGTGAAGATGATCCAACCAAAAATCAGTAAAAAAAATTTTTTCTTCATAATGGCTGCTACATCAAGCCGGGAATGTGAGATGTGCAATGAAAGAAATCATCAATCAATTGATTGTCATTGGATCTACACAAGGTGTAAATTAGTTCCTTGTAATGGTATTCGTAAACTTTTAAAGGTCAAAGATGGTGCTAATTCAGGGAAGAAATTCTTCTCTTGCTCTAATCCCATGTGTTCATACTTCGAATGGTTTGATGATGCAATTAAATCCATTGCACCTCAGTACAATGGAGGTTGTAAAGCTTGTGTTGGTGATCACAAATTTTCTGATTGTCCTTGGTCACAGACTAGATGTATCAACCCCAAATGCAATTCAACAAAGGTGAGAATTTTAAACATAGCTCAAACATCATGGAATTATGGTATTGGCTACCTAAAATGCCTAGAAGGTGAAGATTTCCAATGGGTTTCTGATGCAATCTTTATGAAGAAACAAAAACAATTAGATAATATTAAAGGTCAAATTTGTGCACAACTAAAGATAAAGTGCACAATTAGAAGATAAAGCACAACCAAAACTCATGTCAGAAAAGGTTAATGTAATGTTATCATATTGGAAGTATTCCTCAATGTAATGAGCTGAATTAAGAAATAAAACCATGATTGTGTCCATACTTTTTAAACCCATAGATTCATAAATAAAAGTCTGCTAAAACTTTCAACATAAACTAACTAGTAGTATGTCTGCCATTAAAAGACATAGGTCTATAAATGCTAAAAGACATAAAAAGACATAGAAAGACATAAAATAGGAACCCTGCATTTCTATTGTTGATACTTGGAGTTAGGCTTTCTAACCCTTTTTGATGATGGTTCAGTAACGTTGATTGTTTGGCTAGAAATGTTAACAGTACCATTAAAAATCTGGTTAAAACAGGCACTAGAAGGTGTAGAAGAAGTGGATGGTACCTTCCTTTTAGATCCAACATCAACTGCAGTGGAGGAGGATGGTGCAGTTGTCTTACAAATTTTACAGTAATGATTCCAAAAATTATTACCAAAAACAGAAATGTTTACAGTAATCATACTAATGTTTACACTAATTTCATTTTCCCTGAATCAAATTACAACACAATTTTCATTTGTATTGGCTACACAAATGAACCCTAATTTGTACTTTCTGAAATCTACCCACTAGCTTTGCATATCCATAATTTATCAACAACCCTTTCACCCTGCAGCCATCACCAACTCAGTTTAAATCTCAAATCGTCACAAACCCTAACTTCAGATTATAACAACATCATCTCAAACCAATTTCATAATCACATTCCCTGAATCGAAAAATCAAAAATCATAATCACATATCCTAAATCGCAAACCAATTTCACAAACCCTAACCCTAAATCGTAAAGCATATACCAAATCAAACAGATCAAATGTAGAAAGATACTCATCACATGGTTAATCACAAACCCTAAAACGTCAAATTTCTGAACAAAAAACTTACTTGTTCGTCACCGGGAAGAGAAAACCTGCCTCTTATCTACTCCTTCTCATTTATCTTATCGATTTGCAGTTCCCTTTGTCCTTCCGGTTTATCAATCTCTCAATCTCTCTCGCCTGTAACCCCATCGCTCTCTGAACTATCTGGGAAAATTTTCGATTCCTTTCTGTGGCTGAAAATCGACACAGATGAAGATAATACCTATAGCACACGTACGAAACACACGTTTGCTACAGGTGTCAGTCCTTGACCACGTGTCCTTGAAATAGATGCCCACGTGTTAAGAGAACCATATCAGTACGTGTCGGGTATTTTTTCTTGCGAAGGGTAAAAATGAAAAATCACACTATACTTGACTGGTCAAAGGTAGTGAAAATGCCCCAATTTTGACCAAAATTTGAAAACTAACGGAATGGGGCATTTTGATTTCTTACCTAACGTCCGGGGCATTTTCAAACCTGGGGGGTCGATTTTGGGGCATTTTGTCCTATAACCCAAACGAAAAAGCTACTCCAGAGTCCCCGGCATATTCAGATTCTGCCATATTCAATATGTCAGATATGTCCTTTCGGATTTTTTTCCCTTTCCAACTTAACACATCTTTTAGTACGACCACTTGTTAGAGCGTCTTATTGCAGTTATTCATGCAGTCACCATTCACCAGAGAATCTTTTTCGACATGTACAACCGAAAACACAATTTAGTAAAACTGGCGATCCACAGACGTCTAAATAATATGCACCGAGAAATCACTTTTCGGCTTCTGGAAGTTGAAAAGTCAGAAATCAGTTTGGCAATATAATTTCAGAACGACTTTTAGAAGGAGAAAAATTAATTTTTCGGGAAGCAAAATAATTTTGCTTTTGGCTTCTACCTCTAGAGAAGCAGAAACACATCTACTATTGGTAATCAAACGCGCTATAAATCATGCAAAACGAATGAGTGGGTTACTTAACATGATAAATTATGTTGCAACAACTCTTCTTAATGGATAAAAATATAGATCTCGTAATAAATATGTCGTTGAACCCACACACCGTGTTTGAATCCATACGTCTGTACCAAGAAAGCGATATTTCGACAACGCAACGGTCAAGGAGGAGTACAGTGCACATCAGTGGTCGGTGGTCCGGTCCATTATTTTTGTAGGACATTCATGCATTACTCAATAACAATGTAGATATCTGTCTTTCTTTCTAATCAGGGTCCATTAAAACTCTCCATTAGAAGCAAAATTAAATACTGTACTTTTTGTTCACTTTCTTCTCAAGATTTGTTAGGTGCTCACTCAGCTCAGATCCAAGAACAGTATGGGACTGTTAGTTTTGGAAAGTAAACTCCTTTTTATTCACATGGAAATATTTATATCGATCAACCCATGAATGGATGAAAGAATGAAAATGAAAGTACCCTTCCAAATGCTGACCCCAGCGTACGTATTTACCTTTTCTGAATTTTAAATCACTGGGAAGGTGCAGACTGCAGAGTGGGACTAGGAACATCAGTGGAATCCATCGATATCAATCAACATTATTGGATCAAAGTTAGTATTATTATTGGTCGCTTTGAGGCAGTTAATCTAATGATTTACTTGCTCTTGTACTATTTGCCATAAGAAGAATTTTAGATCTTGCATGTATTCCAAGTCAGGGTTAAACAAGTTGCCAAAGTTGATTTCTTGGCTGCTACAGCCGCTTTCAACTCTTCTAAGCTAAAACACAATCTTAAATTGACTGAATATGCGACTTCATTAATTTTGCAAACATGTTTTAAAATTGTAAATCTTGTTGGTAAATTTTAAAATCCTGCGACCCTGGGTGGAGGCTCGCAGCGATGGTGACGTGTAAATCGTTTGTCCGACTCTCTCTGCGCAGAGTCTCGCAGACTACCGTCACCCCTCCCCATGCCTAATTGTTGGAAACCGGACCTTAACGGATGCCCTAAACAAGGGTAATGTTTTCATCCTGATATGTCCAATTCCCAATAGATCATAAAAGGCTTTAAATTAAATTACTTATTGCAGTATCTTTTTTTGGTACTTGTTCTTATTTACTGTGTCGGATCAACCAATGGACATTCAAGTTGGTGGGCATATACCCGCAAAAGCAGGTCATAATTTTCTTGACGGAAGTGTCGGTTTGATAAGATAACCGGTTATTATGGGTTTATTCCCGCCAGTATTTATTTTTTAACGGTAGAAGAAGAAAGAAAGATCCTAGTTTTCCTCTCTTGGGCACTGTAGTGTTCACCATTTTTCTAGGAACCCTCTTTGTAATTAAACCATCAATTTCTAATATCCATCTCCTCATTTTACTCCCTTATCTTCTTCCCTGTCAATTTTTTTTTTGTTGGGTTGAATTCATTTTGATCAACTGTTGAAATGTCACAAAAAAGATAACTTTTTAGTTTTAAATTCATTTATTTATTGTTTGTTAGTTTTAGTATTTTAGTAACGAGGAGTAGGTGATGATCGTTGGCGGCAATTCCTTTTCAAAAAGAAGGAAGATGAAGGAGAGAAGAAAAAAAAGACAAAATTTATAGGTTTGATTTGTCTGCAATTCTTTATTTCGAAGCTCCCCCTTTGCTTAGAACTTTGAGAATGTTAGTTTTAGTTGGTTGAAACGTTTTTTATGTGTTTATCTTATAACTAATTTATTTGTCTTTTGATCATGGTGGGGGTACAGCAGCAGCAGAAGAATATGACATGATCACAGATTCATACAAGTACTACTTTAAAATGGATAGATTTGCAGGGTTATATATTCTGCAAATTCAAACAGATCAGAATTAAGAAAAGATTTGTAAATATTTTTTTTAGATACAGAGAAAAATATGACTGTTGAATTGAGAGTTGTAAAGAAAGGAAATGAACAGAACAAGATGAAAGAAAAGAAAACTGTGTTGGTAGGGATTCGTATTGATAAGCTTGGTAGAGAATTGCTTAATTGGGCTCTTGTTAAAGTTGCTGAACCTGGAGATCAAGTTGTTGCCTTGCATGTTTCTCGAAATTTTGGTAACCAATTCAATTCAGATCATTCTTGTTTTCTCTATTAGCACCCTCAAATCTTGAGATACTAATTGATTGGTTTGTATTTGCAGATGTGTCTGCAGCGGATAATCTCTTATTGGAAGATTATCTGGAAGTTTATAAAGGCTTATGTAATGAAAAAAAGGTTTGTAAACTTCTTTTATTTATTCAATTTATGATGCTTTTGTATTTTTTGTGTAAATTGAGAATCTCAATCATGTTATCTTATGGTTTCAGATTGTTCTTAGAGGAGAAGTTTGTAATGGATGTTCAGTTAGAGATGTATTAGTTAGAGAAGCAAAGGTTTTTGATGCAGGGACTGTTGTTTTAGGAGTCAGCCGGAGGCGACATGCTTTGAGGTAAATTGCATATGGTTTGCAAATTTTGATTTTTTTTATGTGTGCAATTTTATTTAATTTTGGTTGATCTGAAATGAAATGTCTTTTGCAGCTCTTCCGTGTATGTGGCAAAGTACTGCTATAAGAATTTACCTTCAAATACTTCAGTATTGGCAGTCCACAACGGAAAAATCGTCTACGAAAGGGGTCTCACTACCCGTCCACCAGGTCTGATTAAATGCATTATTGTTTGTAACATTATAACTTTCAATTCGGAGATCTTTTGATTTTGTTTGTTTTTGCCAAATTTATAACTTGGAAATTTTCTGTTTATATTGTAGGAATGAAATGGGATAGAAGGCCAAGTATATACCCATTTCAGCTTCTGAGTCTGAATGAAACTCAAAGTCCCAAACTATCTGAGATATCTGAAGACGGATCAGGAGAAAGTGAAAACACAAAGAGTGACAATTTCAGGTTTTCTAATGAAGATAGAGAAGAGCTTTGTTCAAGCTCGATGTCTGGTAGTGATGGTATTAAACACGGTAGTGTGCACCTCGATCAGCTATTCAGGGAGGAACCTTTTAGTCCTGTAACTGTTAATGAGACACCAGAATTGAAACCGGGCTGGCCTCTTCTCCGATGTGCAACTTCTTTGAATCAAAACAACAATCATAAAGAATCACAAGGAGCTAGGAAAATGTCAGTGGTGCAATGGGTAATGAGCTTACCCAATAGGTCGCTTCCTGAAACCCCGACTAGTTATGATTCTGATAAAAGTGACAATCAATTTGTACGAGAGTATGAAAACGCACTCAGTAATAAGAATTTGGAGGCGTGGGGAGAGCTTCCCAAGGAAATGGATCTTCTAGTCAGGACTAATTCCTCTAACTGTAAGTGGTTTAGTCATAAGGAGCTCAGCAATGCAACTTCTCAGTTCTCTACAGGTTTTTACTCACCCCCTTTCTTTCTCTCTAACCTTTCTACAACATTTAAATCAGTTCGCCGTTCTTACTGTTAATTCATATTTTGATGAGCAGAAAATCTAATTGGGAAAGGAGGGTGTAGTCGTGTGTACAAGGGTATTCTTTCAGATAGAAAATTGGTTGCCGTGAAGGTTTTAAAAGTGTCCAAGGAATCATGGAAGGATTTCGTCTTAGAGATCGATATCATCTCCTCGCTAAAGCACAAAAACATTACGCCTCTCATTGGGGTGTGCATCAACAATAATGATCTCGTCTTAGTTTACGATTTCTTCTCCAAAGGAAGCCTAGAGCAGTATCTTCATGGTAAGCATTCATCATCCATTCTAGTATTGGTTCACTTCTTGTAGAATTTTTCGAGTAAACTTGCTCAAAATGGATTTTTGTTATTTGCAAAGCAGAGAAGAGAGGGAAAAATGGTATGTCATGGGACTTACGGCTCAAGGTGGCAATTGGAATTGCTGAAGCTATCAATTACCTGCACAATGAATGTGCAAGGCCAGTTATACACAGAGATATCAAGTCATCAAATGTTCTTCTTTCCAGAAACTTCCAGCCACAGGTAACAGATAGTTTGGTGGAATTCAATTACGTAATAAAGTAGTTAACAGATTTTATACTAACAGCAACGGTTTTCCTCTACGTGACAGCTCTCTGATTTTGGCCTAGCTCTTTGGACACCAAGAACCTCAGCAGAGGCGCATTTTGATGTAGTTGGAACGTTTGGGTATCTAGCTCCAGAATATTTCATGTATGGGAAGGTTACCGAAAAGATAGATGTTTATTCGTTTGGGGTTCTTCTCCTTGAATTGTTATCAGGAAGAAAGCCGATTAGCGACAAGACACCTAAAGGACAAGAGAGCTTAGTTATGTGGGTAAGGCCTTCTCCATTTGGAGCTTTTGCATTCTAAATTAATGGGCCACAGTTATGCAAACCAATTTTTTCTTTTTTACGTGTTCAGGCAAAACCAATGTTGGAGAGCGGGGACATTGCAGGAATAATGGATCCTGATTTGATTGGAAAATACAATGAGGCGCAAATGGAAAGAATGGTTTTAGCTGTGACCCTTTGTATCACAAGAACAGCTCGATTACGCCCAGAGATGAGTCAGGTAATTCTAGTTTCATTTGAGTAATTCTAGTTAGATATGGCTAAGAATATGGTTCACTAGTGTTTGCTGAGTTTTGGTTCTCTAACTATTTTCTGAACCACAGGTAGTGAAGCTTCTAAAAGGAGAAATTGACGTGGAGGAGTGGTCGAATTCTCACGGGAATGAACTAAAAGACCTTGAGTACCGAGAAGAAGAAGGAGATGAAGCTTATCCAGATTCTAGTGCGGAATCACATTTAAGTGTTGCTTTGTTTGGTATGGATGATGATGATACAACAACATCGCCTAGCAGTATAGAGCAAAGCGAACGTCGCTCTTTGGATTCTTATCTAAAAGGAAGATGGAGTCGCTCTTCAAGCTTCAACTAATGTCCTCCCTCTACCAGGCACATTTAATGTCTTCACATTTAATGGGAGGCCGTCTTCCCTTTGACACTGCAAAAGTATTTTAGGTTTCTTTTCTTATTTCTTATCCGATAGTGTACAGTTGAGAGAGAGAATAACAGTTTCAGTTTGCACCCAATATACACTGGTGGTGTGTTAGATTTAGGCAATTTGGTTGCGGGAAGTTGTCAGAATAAAAGGATCTGTTTTTCCAGAGATTCTCAAAGGTTTCCCAACCAAAAAAGATGCATTTCCTGTATGCATCAATTAAATTTATATATCTTTTAGAGAATGTAAATGTTTGATAATTGAAGTGTTTCGGTTTTGAATTACTACGAAGTTGACAAATACGCTTCTACTTGTGTTGTTGATTGCCAAGTTAATTTTTCTAGCATCTTCTCACATGCTTAATTCAACTGGTAAACATATTCGGCAGGCCTGACAAACTGACGGGTATAAAAATAAAGATTGGAGACATGCGATATGAACATAATTTTGTTTTTCTATTTCTTTAAATGTTACAGCACGTCTAGAGCACATCTAGAGGTGTCTGTTGTTTACATATACACGACAGCTCAGCTCTAAGGATCGCATTTTACATGAAAACTCCACAGCCAGTGTGTATTAAGAGTCCATATAAAGGATCAGAAAAAATATTTGGCGGTACATAAGTTGGCTAGCTCTGCTTCAGAAGGGTACTGTGTATGGTAGGGCATATATATCAGCCGCAGGCAAGTAACAGGCTCGTGGCCACCCTGAGCTTCCACGACATGAGTCAATGTCAATGCTACTAGGTTTCAATCTTTTGGCTTCATGCCTTCGTTGTGGATTCACCTCAAACAGCCACTCCTGATCATCGAAATCAGTTCGATAAAGTTGCAGTGTAGGTGGCACCCAGTTCTCAATCAGATCTCTGAACTGCAAATCTACACCACGTGGAGCACTTTTAGAGCTACACTTTGTTGGAACATGAACATCTTGCGTATGAAGCTCATTTCTCCCTGATGTGGAACAAGACTGCTTGGATGCTCTTAGAGAGGCTAATTCACCTCTCGGGATTGTGATAATCTCAGTTCTTCCTGATACAGAGCAGGCTTGCTCGTTGCTTGTTCGCAGGTCTATATCCTTGTGCTTTTGGAGAGGCGATTTGATCAACACTGAGTTGCTTGTTGGCAGCTCTATATCCTTGTGTTTTTGGAGAGGCAATTTGATCAACACTGAGTTCCCTGATGAAATTGAGAAAAGTGTCAGAACCAGCATTTTGAGACGAATTAGCCAAAAAAGAGAAGGTAAACATGAATAAAAGAAAAAAACAAGTCTCACCACTGCTACGGCTGACATCAGAAGGTGAACTATGTCTCTTCCTCTTGTTACTATTCAGTGTGCTGTCAGATGAATCATAGAGGTTCTGAGTGTTGGCAGGTTGCCCTTGGTCTTCAGTAAGGCAGCTTTTCTCTAATTGCTCAGATTCAAGCTCTTTTCTCTTTAGGCCGTCTCCTGCCTTACCATCTGATTTATGCCTCGTTCCGTGACTTCGTTCTTTCTTTTGGGTATCCCCACTTTCCTTTGATTGTTCCTTCTTAAGTTTCTTATCTCTCTTCTTCTCTTTCTTTCTTTCCTTCTTGATTTTCTCACTATCTCGCTGAAGTTATGAAAACCAGGACAGCCATCAAGTACAGTTGAAGAATGGCGATCAAATAAAATTGGTAGCATTAGAAATGAGAACACAATAAAGTTCTCCCTACATGCATCAATCAGTCACATAATTCGCAAAGCAATGTCCGAAGGACAAGTAACAGATATGCAAGATCTCCAGTACCCCACGTGGATACAAGATTAAGAAACTAGAGACACCATCCCGAAAAAACTCCCTACAGTATACAGCACATAATGCAGATGACCTATGGCAAAAGGCTCAAACCCAAATAAAGTGCCCATCTATAGGTACTTGAAAAATCACTGCATGGCACTCACTAGAAAGGAACCATCCAGCTTCCCATGGGAAAGCTGAAATTGAGAGACACGAGGTTAATGACAGCTAACCCTACAAAGGAATCTGAACCTAAACAAAGAGATGCAGTCATGCAGCTGTCTAGTCTAGGCAATTATAACTCAGTAATTACAGACACAGGGTTTGAACAAAAAGCAATTATAACTCAGCTTTCTAGTCTAGGCAACATATCAAACAGCAGTTGGAGCTCAACTTCTCCAACCAGGTTTAGGAACAGCAACAATGCCATAAAACCTAGAGAATAAACTCCTAAACGAAGATACGATAAACTAAAACTACGACATGTAGGGGATCTGCTGCAATTTTCAAATTACAGTTTCCAACTTCCCTAAGGGACATTACCTCTGGTCAATATTCACATCTTAATCCTCACCATCCTCTTTATCTTTAGATGTTGCAAACAACACATACCACACTAAAGCTATCCTACCTATTCTATCTTAAATTTCGACAACAGCTGCATGAAACTGTTCAAGGGTAATCAAAGGGTAATCGATGTAGACAGAACATAACCTTCCTAGAAATTAACTAGGGAACATAGGCAGAAATCCTAAGACAACACAGACAACCAAGAGATATCTAATTGGTATGAACTCTAAGAACAGGTAAATTTGGTCTAAGAACAGGTAAATTTAAACTAACAAGTTCTTTTAATTAATCTTCCAATGGGTCCTGTAATATAAAAAGTCTAGGAATTTAATGGAACTAAAATTCAAGGTATCATTGGTCCTGTAATAAGAAGGGTAGGAATTTAATGGAACTAATTCAAGGTATCGCTAAAAGGCGGCTATAGACATGATTGCTAAATCTAACTCCATATAAATCATTCACCAACACGAAAACCCTAATATGAAACTAAAACCCATCTCCTAAATATCGGTCTCAATCGTTCTTTCTTCTTCCTGTGGGTTCATACATAGGTACAGAGAAGAACACCCTAAGAAGACATAACATAGTCCAAGAATTCATCTTTTCAATCACAGAAATTGTTTCCGAATCGAAAAAGAGCAGCCGAGCATAAACGCAATAATTCGATATAGCATGAATGCTCAACGAACCTTAATCGATTCAAGAAGATCCAGGTCAAGAACGCCATTCTTCTTCACCTCATACCCTGGTGGAGGGTAAGGAAAGCAACGAGACATCTTTTTCTTCAAAAAATATCAACAACAATCAAATCTCTTCAAATTTTCTTTATACCCCCGAAAGAAATTGATTCCCACCAGGTGATTCAAATCAAACTACTGAAAACTATTCCCAAATCTGATCAAGAATTGATTTCTCCTCAAATCAATGGAGGCAGGAAACCAGAAATTAGGGTTAGGGTATTTCTTTCTCGGCAGCTGAGGTCGAGAGCGTCAACAAAAATATGTGAGAGAATAGGCCCTCTAGGGGGTTATTTATAGGCAAACATTAGAGGCGGCTATTAATCTACGCGGTTGCGGAGTTTCCTTTTTTCCATAGACTGCCTCTTTCCGACTCCCAACCATGTTATATTTCCACCCACGAAAAGGATAGAGGCGCTTAGGATTGATAGATGCCGACCAAGAGCGTATTCCTAGAGTGGCGTGTTTGGTTCGTGGGAAGAGAATTTTATTCCCAGAAATCTTGTTCCCAAAAGAGGGGGAATTCTAAACCCACCGTCTCCCATGGGTTTAGAATTCCCTTACTTTTTGAGAATTCTATTTCTAACTGATCATTAATCCTATTTGTCTAACATGGGAATAAAATTATATTTCCAGGAAACTGATTTCAATCCCTCTAACCAAACGCGTCAAAAACGTTATACTAAACTATATTCCATATAAGATGGTTTTTTTGGTACCCCACCAAACCGATACCCATTAACAACTTTAAATTTTTGGATGTAGGATGTTTTCATTTGGAATTGCACACTTCTTTTTTTTAATCTCATATGGGTCTAGAAAAAGCTTTGAGAAAACAACAATTGTTACATAATCTAAAGCATGGAGTTCACACGATATGTGTGAGAGGATAAGTAATTAACGAAATTGTTCTTGCATTATATTTCAATTATAAGTCCACATAAATATAATTACCGAATTATATTTGTATTTTTCGTTGTTATTTCGTAATTATTAACTACATGACTGCAGGAGCGATCAAAGCTACACTGCAGCGCTGTGATCAGTTGGACTGCAGGAGCGACGAACTATGATGGTCTGCAGCAGCTTCGATCAGCTGGACTGTAACAGTTCGATCAACTGGACTATAGGAGTTGCGAGTAAAACTGGAATGCATCAGTTGCTAGCAAAACTGGACTGCATCAGTTGCGTCCAACCGAGTTCAGCAGTTGCGAGCAAAACTGGACTGCATCAGTTGCGTCCAACCGAGTGCGGCAGTTGCTAGCAAAACTGGACTGCATCGGTTGCTACCAAAACTGTACTGCATCAGTTGCGTCCAACCGAGTGCAGCAGTTGCGTAGGATTTGGACTACAACAGTTTGATATTCATCAAAATATTAGGGTGTATGCTCGCCCCCTCTTAATCCTGTAACTCGTTGGAGGATTAAGAAGTTCGGGTTACCTTTTGTTTCGATGTCCAGCAGCTGAACTTCGCATCGCATTTAGGTGTTACGTAACTCGCTCCCAAGCGTATGGAGTGTTACCCAGCTCGCCCCAAAAGAGTTACTTTAGACCGTGAGGTGTTACATATCTCGCCCCCAAGTGATGGTCAGCCACGTTGAAGTGATATGCAACTCGCCACCAGAAGATAATGATTGCCATGCTACTCAATGCTCGCACAAGGTTGCACCGCTTTGCTACATCTTGCTCGCGCATGGAATGAAGTTGGAGTTGTCTGCTATCTGGAATCCGCGCAGGGGTCCAATCCCACTATTCCATATGCACGCAGAATTGAAATGTGTGCATCTTCACATGCTTGGCATGCGAAAATGCTCGCCACATTGTAGATGTCTCAATGAACAAAAGTATGCATGATTAGATAAAAAGATGTGAAAATATTTAAATTGTATACGCACCATATTAAAAGTGTTATTGTGTGAGACACGACGTCATGATTTGAAATACGTTGATTGTCAAAAAAATTAAAAAAAATAAAAAACGTGACTGCACGCGGTGGGGGTGTGAATGTGCGCGACTCAAAACCAATATAAAAGTGTAAACTCAAAAGTAGATTTGTCGAATGGTTACAAATAACTGCAGGAAAAGGCTTATCTATCAGGAAACTTACCCATTCGATGTTTTAATCTAGTAAAATCAACACACAGATTTAAACAAAATGACTTATTGCACCCCTGACAATGATTTTACAGCTTGTATAAAATCTGCGAAATTAGCATTACATTCCATGGCACACCAATGTCTATATTTTTCGATGACCAAAGTGTGTCTTAGTTTTTTGACTACTTCAATGGAGGTAAGATCTTACCTAGCTTCAATACTGACGGTCCAAATGGCTTATCCAATGGTTGTTTTACTGCTTGCAGTAAGCTTAGAAGTCAAGAA
Source organism: Papaver somniferum (assembly GCF_003573695.1). NCBI lineage: Eukaryota > Viridiplantae > Streptophyta > Magnoliopsida > Ranunculales > Papaveraceae > Papaver > Papaver somniferum. Next base: position 75,355,128 of record NC_039358.1, read on the forward strand.
AAACTTCACAGCATCCTCATTTGGTATGCAAATGACTCAAAGAATAATGGTTTTTGTTATGAAAAATCATCACATGCAACGTTAGCTGGTTCACACTAAATTTGTTCATATAAAGGGTTCGTATCTTCTACTTGGTACATCTAATCTTGTATTATGCTTTTTGTGACTATGTATATAATGCAATACTTGGAATCTTGCACAAACAAACACCTAAAAAAAAATCATTTTAACTATAATTTTCCCAATAGAACGTCTAGCAAGCAACACACGGGTCTAGTATATTTTTCAAAAAAAAAATTGAGCAAACCTAACCATTCTAAACATCTCAAATTAAATAGGTAAGGACATCAAGGTGTGAAGGACATTAATATATAAGCATGATAAAGCTAACCATATATGTAAGCAACTCTAAATACTATTGTACCTGAAACTAGCCATATAAATATTGATATTCATCATATACAAAATTTGTGAAAAAGTAGGAGCTCATGCAATTCATCACAAGAAAATAAAAGAGCCACTATCGAAAATGGAAATATAATGCAGCCTCATTTAAGTTTGAATTAGTCATAACTTGAAATGAGGTTGAATTATATTTAGAATTGTTCGACGACGCATTACTTATGTATCAACCAAGTACTAATATCTAATGAACATTGTCATCTTAAATGAGTTAGTTAATTGTTACTTACACTCAAATTGCAAAGGTCCTTTTTATGACAACCATAATTTAGCCCCGCTTTGTTTACATATAAACTGCAAAGTCCTTTTACTTATATTTAGGTCCCAGAGGATAGTTGGTTAAGAATATAAGATATAAGAATTGGTCTAGAACTGAATTGTAAAAACATGCAAAAAAAATAAATAAAATAATAATAATAATAATAATAATAATAAATCATGTCGGAATCTTAAAAAGAATGACTGATTTCATCCAAAAAACAGTTTAGTTCACTGAAATCCATAAGTTCTTTTTATGATGGATTCTATGTGGTTTTCACCTAATTAATAACGGAATCCTTCAATATACAAACCAAATCAATCACTCCTACATTACATACAACATCAAAAGTGATATCCTTTGTACTTGGATTATGTTTACTTTGTTTCAGTATATGATTGCACACAAGAAAGCTTGTAGGACATTCCCATGGTACATACATAATCGTTTTTGTATGAAGCCAACTAAAAATATTTTCGTTTTAAATTGAATCCTCACAAATACAAAAATGTGCATGTTCATAAGACGAATAATAAAAAGATGCAAGTGGTAAGGTAGACTGTAAAAAAAGGGGGTAAAAGAGTCTTAAATTAACCTCGCCTGTTACTAAAATCTGAGAGTGAAGCATCATCACTGTGTCTTGTTTCAATTGATTTTGATTATTCATCTTCTCTTCTCTTTATAAATAGATTTTGGGGATATGGGGTGCGCAATTCCTCACCTCTTTATGTATATATATATATTTGTATTTAATTATGGATTTTTGCCGTCTAAATCCCCAAACCAAATCCTAGATTTTAGTTCGCCTGATCTCGGAGAGAAGAATTTTGAGTGACCTGAAAATCAATTTGTTTTGTTGTTATAATGAGAAATCTAAGTGATGAATTTCAATTATTGTTTAATGGCTCCGATTAAATGTGCAGACATTTAATGAGGTGCGGTGAATGAAAAAATGGTTTACGAAGTTTGATTTTCTTGTTGTCCTTGGAGGTGGGAGGGATTTTCTATTGTCGTAGTTGTAATTAATAGTCCCTTGTAATACCTATTTACGAATTTGAGTCCTTGCATCAAAGTCTTAGTAAACACGATACAATTTATCTTTCATCGATCTTTGTTGTTGAGTTAGTATCCCCTTTGTGCTACATATTTTGAATAACTTTATGAAATAGTTTCCCAAATGACACGAAAAGTTTAAGAGTAGTGACACTAAGTATGGGTCATACCAAGGGTGGCCTGAAACTATAATTCTCGATTAACCCGTCTGAAATCAAGCTCCTCTTTTTTACCTGCTACTCAATTTTCTATTTGTCTTACTTCAGAAACAATGTCTAAGCATAATTTTGGTAGAGGAAGGATCCATTGACAGGCTGAAATTTTACAACTTCTGACAGTGCCTGCTTTATCGTTGGATCTGTCGAAGTGAAATGTAGAGATTTAATCAGGTTTGCACTAGTTATACGGGTCAACCGTGACCCATAAAGTTATAATTCCTTCTTCCCAACTCAGTTTTCTTCCCACCTCTTTTACATGTTTCGTTCTCTCCCGACATAAATTTTGGAATGATAAAGTATATTTATATCATCAAAGAGGAAGAAGAATTGGAATCCATTCGGCTGGTTATTTTGAGTTCTTCGAATGGAACCTTTCTATACAATTGGATTTATGGAAATACAAAAAAAAATAAAGGATTTCAAATTTTAACTCAAGTTAAAGAAATCATATTGAAATATTTATGGAATTACTATTTATTCAAGTTAAAAATAGAGGGTTTCATATTCCGGATCTTATCATATTGAAAGATATATTTGTATTCGATTGAAGATTATAGATCAAGCTTGAAAATAATCAAATTACTTATATTTTCGTGACTTTTTTTTTTGTAGTTCTTCAAGTAAATCAATTGAACAATTTTTTTCAAGTAAATCAGTCGGACAATCTATGGATAAATAGTACTGGTGGATTAAATTCCACTTGGTTTACAGTTCACAATATAATTAGTTCTTTGATTTCATACAAAAATCTTATATCATCTTGAGTTTTTCTAGTCGCTTAGTAATTAATTTTCTTCACGGAAAATCTAGAATAGCCTTTTGAGATAGAGAAGAAAGCGTGATGAGTTTTTAAAAATAGATAAAACATATTAGGATAATAAATTTTAAAGGAATATAAATCGGTTCCAACCAACCGACACACAATCACAACAATAATATAGTTAGGTGACATAATCCTTCAAAGTAGTAAACTTGACTCTTTCAGATTATTTGATGATCATTAAAGCGCCTTCTTCATAGTTAGATTTAGATTTATAAATTTATCAGTACCTTATTCATACAGGCATCCTATATATCAAGTACTCAAATAAAATACATTGTAGTAGCATTATATTAGACAGAATAATCTGTCATGAAGTGTCCACTCAAACAACCTCAATCCAAAAATGACAAATGAGATTCTCATAGTCTTTCTCTCCAAATACCAAAATATATTTTAAAGGTTTCATAAAGTAACTTTAAAGAACTATAAACATCCAAATATGATTGGGTACCCTTCTGCATCTATAAAATATTGGTCCCATTCGACACTTATAATGTAAATAAAAAAAAGTGTAAATTGGGACTCACATCTCACAGTATACATCAGGAAAATTATCTTTCCTTCCATTTAAATTGTAGGTAAATTGTAACCACTTTCCAGTTAATGAAAAATAAGGACTTTTGGATATAAGTAAGTACTCCTAAAACATAGATATTAGTTGTTTTTGAAGATCCAATCCCATCCCACAATGCAAAATAAAATGGTTTATATTACATACTAGGGAATGACCCGTGCCGAAACGACACGGGTTATTTCGCAGTGGCATGTGCACCTTTTGGGTCTCATCTCATAGCATAATAAGTTACCTTTTTGTAGTTATATCCCCGTGGAGTAAGTCAGTTATTCAGATTATATTTTTCCTCAATATTCATCTTTTTTACCAACCTTCAGTCTCCACACATTTATGAAACTTTTGAATCTACTCTATGCAACTCGTTGTATTCAATATACCTGACAAACCATACAGTTGCCACATTTGTGGAACCGGTCTAGTGCTTTCCTGTGAGACATGGAAATGTAATTTGGTTATTAGAAATGAAATAAGGTCGATCATAAAGTGTTTAGTTGTTAGAAATTACCTTTGAGTCTTGGATCAATGCCAAACTCCAATTTCTTGAAAGGAGAAATCATAATTGTTAGAGCATTGCTCGGTCGAACTCACAAGTGTTGCTATATCAAGCTTGTTGTCAAATTTAGTTATCGAAACTATATCTTGATTTTTAGTATATAATTAGTTAAGTCTGGTCTAGGATAGTGTAGTTGAGAAATGTACCAGTCATCATTGGCGTTCTACCGTTTGAAGGCGAAGATCAACCGAAGCTTTTGGAAAACTTCATCAACAAAAGGTAAGTGAAGACTGAACCACCTATTTCTCAAGTTATATTTACTTTTCTATCCTTGAGACGTTTTTCACATAACTAATTAGACTAGCTTGCATATACAAGAATTTCGAGTCGAGAACTAATTATTTAGTTTACGAATTTATCGAAATATAATGACTAAGCTTAAAGAACATTTGATCAATTTCGGCGGAGAACAATTTATTGTTCGGAACCAAATCATGATTCAAGTTATTATTCAGAAATAGCCTGGAACAGTGATATGTGTCATTGATGTTATTTGGAAATGTTTCGAACTGATTTAGAGAAATATATAACTACTATATTCGGAATACGAGACAGTGTTATCAGTCTTACAATTTGAGAAAATTGTTATATGTCTGAAGTCGTATTACATATACTCGTACACGTAACAGAGTACCTATATATTGACTTTCAGATTTGTGTGATACGCATATTCGTATGCACATCATGGGAAAATCTGTTTGTTTTGTGATCCGGATAGGTATGCGTTTATGCGAACCATTTTGGAACTGTGGTAAGGGAACCGGGTTAAAATATTCAAACCGACATGCGAACCACCAATATAGTTCTATGTTTTCGAACCAGTTTAGTAGCCAAACCGGTACGCAAACTGAAAAGGTTCTGTGAACTCAGGAACCAGTAAAAGTCTTAAGTTTGCAAACCGGTACGTGAACTGAAAAAGTTATGTCAACTCCATAACTCGGATTTTCTTATAAGTTTGCAAACCGGTCCGCGTACCATGACTCAGGCGATTCACGAATGACTCAAGTATTTGTACTTTGTGCATTTACCAACTATGTCGATCATGATTCAATTGCAATTAAATTATTTCTATGAGATAATTTGCATTCGATCAATTCTCTATAAATTCACTAGACTTATTTGATCACATGATTATGACTCAAGATCAATTTCTTTGTGTACATGAAAATTAGTGTTAAGCTTTTAAGTTCAAATCGGCTAGTTTCGGCTAACCATGTTGGACATAGTGTTTGTATAAGGTTCGGTTACGGTTTACCTAACCAGAGTGTATATCTTGTTTAACTGTGATATTATTTGCTTGTTTCTAAATCTATATTAGCTTAAACCTAAAACAACCTATGCATTGAATGTCTATATAAGGGGAACTCTTGAAAACTGAGATCTTTGGATCCTGACACTACTTTTTGGTGTCTTAGTTATATCTAGAGTCGTCCTCTACAGAAACCCTTTTAGGGTTTAGAGACTATCAAAGACTTCATTGGGATTCGTGAATCCAGGTCCAGTTATCTTTTATCTTGATAACTTGAGTATCTTGTTTTTGTTCGATTGTTGATTTATCACTGGAACAAGATAGATAGAAATCACAAAGTTCTCTTCCTCTAAAACTTTGTGATTCCACAAGTTTTATACTTGTGGAGTGAATAATAATCTAGGATGCACTTCGGGTTACACAAGTACGGATTTTGAGGATAGCTAGACTTCTGTCAAATTGCTATCGATTTCCATCACCTTGATCCTACGTTTGATCTGATCATCCGTTTTGATCGTAAATCAGAAATCAATTATAGGCTTAATCTGTGGGAGGAATATTTGGTATAAAGTTTTTAATTGAGTTGAAGCAATTTTTAGTTGGTGTGACGTCATCAAAGGGAATCAATTGCGCAGAGTCCTACAGGGATTCAAGAGGCGCAAGGAGCACGACTGTACCTTAATCGGTGGATTTCCTTTTAGGGTCAACTACATTCCAGATCGAAGTTAATTGGTAGTAGGCTAGTGTCTATAACGGCTTAGTACGGTTTGGTGTTTAATATGGACTAGGTCTCGGGGTTTTTCTGCATTTGCACTTTCCTTGTTAACAACATTTTTGGTGTCTGAAACATCATTTCCAAGAATATAAAATGATTGTAAAGGCATTACATGTTGTTCCTTGGTGTTTTCCCTTAAGGCCAAAACAAATCCGTACTTCAGATCGCCTAAGTTGGATTGTGCCATATAGTGCAAGTATCTTCTCTAAGACGTTTAACGTTATTTTAGCGATAGCTGGCTACCACACTAAATGGTAGGTTCACTTAGCTCTACATAGGAGGACACACGGAAACAAAAAACAGAATCATTTTGTTAGAGCGCTGCTCGGTCGAACTCGCAAGCGTTGCTATCTTAAGCTTGTCTGTCAAGTTTAGGTGATCAAAACTATAAGTCTTGATTTCTAGTCTACTTATAGCTATGTCTCGGATTAGGATAAAATGTGTAGTTGAGCTTTAGACTTCACGGCGTTCATCGATTAAATACGAAGTCCTACTAAGAAGATCTTGGAGGAACTTCATCAATTAAAGGTACGTGGAGACTAAAACTTATCTATCTCCTAATGAGACTAAGTCGTATCGATATATAGACTTTTATATTATACACATTTGATATTTCGAGCTGAGTTTAACTCGCTTATCTATTTCTCGAAATATGTGTTGGAAGCCTTTTGATTTAAATACGTTCATCATTATTCTTGACGAGTTTAGTTGGAAACAATTTATTTGTTGGAAACTAAATAAAAAGTCAAAAGATGATCATGTGAAAATTGCCTTGAAACATCTTACATGATTTGTGTGAGATAGTCATTTGATGTCTGACTCAGAATGTTTCGTACTGATCATTCGATCACTTGAAAATTACTTATAAGCTAATAGTTTGTGTGAGACAGTTATTGTCGTCTTCTAAGGATATTTCAGTGATTCAAGTGGGAGTTTAGAACAATTAACCATTGTTTGGATATAACACAGTATGCATACCAGTATGCAAAATATTATTGTATGATTCAGGTCCGAAAATTAAGTTTGCATACCAGTATGCGAACGGTTTTAATTGTTAAAGTCCGGGAACTAAGTTTGCGTACCAGTATGCGAACGGTTCTACCTGAGTTATGGTACGGGACGACAGTATGCATACCCGTTTTCGAACTACTGGACAAAACCAAAGTCCAGAACTATAGTTTGTGTACCCGTTTGCAAACTTAGTTAGTTAAGTTCTAAAATTGGTTAAGTATGTTTTCATATGCATGAACAAATACATTAATAAAATAAGGAATGCAATCTTTGCAAACCGTGGCTTAATGTTCATGAGTTTATTCTCATGAATCAATCCGATTTTGCTTCAATTGTTTCTTATATACTTCTATGAGATGTATAAATTGGACAACTCCGTGAGTAACACAATTTGATTCATTGGATTATCTTTCATGATTATCATATTTGATCTAGAAGTCTTAGATGAATGTTGTTAATACAAAAGTGTTCATATGTGTAGATGGGGAAAAACGATTTGCTGGTTTTTAAGGAATTGAGGAGACGATCATACGGAGGAAACTCCTTGAACCGAGCGAAATTTTAAACCTCACACAGATGCACCGCTGCAAAGGGGGTGCTTTAGATTCGAAAGATCAATTTGTAGTACTCCGGCCTAAATCAAGACAATGACCGTTCCAGAGTAAATTCGGTCACAAGAGAGGATGGGTTGATCTGTAAGAGGGAAGCTGAGAAATGTCTGGAATCAATGGTAATCAAAGATTGTGGGTGTGTGATTTCCGAATACGATAAGCTCTGAGTGATTGAAATTGCTCAATTGAGAGTAGTTGCTCAATTGATGAGTTGATGATCTCGTGTTGTCGATGAAACGTGAGATTGATGATACTGTTGATGATGATTCAATCATGATTCAAAGACTTATTTATATTGCTGGAATTGTAGACACCATGATTCCATGAAGTGTGACAGTTGATTGAATCAAGGAGTGGGGAAGTGGAGATCGTGTTTGAAACCAGTTGCTCAACGTGTGGAGACTTGGTCGATTTTCCACCCACTACCTCGTGAATTCCTTCAACTGATTGCACGAATTGCTCACATTCCATCGTGTGTTTGAACACACGTGCCGTAGACCGCCAGATCAAAACCCTAAGTGATATCCCCCCAAGTGACACGATTGACGTCTCGTGGTTTGTTAGTCAATTGATGACTTCGTGGTTTGATGGGACGATGAGTCCATGTAGTCGTTGAGTTGAACATGATGTTCTAAAACTCGTGAATTGAACATGTCACGAGACAGAGGTATAGTTCTTACGATGAAGTGAGCAAGTATTACTCATTCGATGGATCGTTGAGTATTGATTATTGAACCAATATTCCTTGGTTTGAACAAATATTTATCATCTGATCAAGTGTTGCTCATGTGATGAATTGTTGAATATTTGGTCGTCTGAGCATGTGTTGCTCGTCTGATGGATTATTGGCAGCGTACCAAAATTTTCAATTAGAATACTGGTCGTTGAACCAAGCATAATTAAAAAAATTAATAACCATGAGGTCGTCATAAAATTATTAAGGTTAGAATCTGGAATGATGATCCTTGGATTCAGAAACCCTAATTTGATCAATTGATGATCAATTCATGGTTCGTCAGAATTTCTACCATGGGACGAAGGAGGGAGCGATTACATGGGACCGTGGATCAACCATGTAGTGTCAATATGCTCACGTGAGAAAATACGAAGAACTCCTAAAGAGTTGACGATTTATTGGTGAAAGAATGATTAAATGTTGGTTTAATCATTTATTCGAAAATGCTCGTCTGAGCCTTAGGTGAGAAAACCTAATTAATTATGACGAGGCGAGGGACCGACCATGGAGTCATGAAACCGGCCCTGGGTTGTCCCGTGACCGCCTGACGATCACTTCATGAAAATCCAAAGTGTTTGGGAGAGTTTTGGACCTAATACGAGCAATTGTGCAAATTAGGTCAAAACTGTGAAAATTGATGGGACCTGCTTCCGTGAGCCAAAGAGCCAATTTTGGTCGGTCAAGATAGCGTTCTCGTGTCCCCAAGGCGTCCGCATCTCAGTCTTGAGAATTTTGATATTTTCTGGCGTGCAATTGAGCATCCATTCGAGAAAATATGCCAAAATTAGGGTTTCGACGAAACTGAGGAAAACACCATGAGATGATGAAAAATAATTATAAAATAAGGAATGAGGAGGCGTGGGACCGCCGTGGTCAAGGCATGGTCGTTCGGTCGTGACCACGGTCCCATGGTGCCTTTTCCTTAATTTTATAATATTTTGATGATTTTATGGAAAATTCATGAATTTTGAGAAATTTGATGAATTTTGGGAGTTTCCATGAATTGAAGGAGTTTTCATGAGTTCAAAGAAGAAAAAAAATATTAAAATAATAAAAATAAGGGCGTGTGGGACCATGGAAGGCATGGCCGGCCGGCTAGGGCCCGGTCCCATGAGTTTCCGTATTTTTTTTAATATTTTTAAGTATTTTGATGATTTGAGGGAATTTTTCCTAATTTGAGAGAAATACCATGAAATCAAGGAATTTGATGAATTCAAGGAAAACTAATAATAATAAAATAATAAAATAAAGGGGCGTGTGGGACCGGCTAGGGCATGGCCGGCCGGCCAAGGCCCGGTCCCACAAGTTTTCATAATTTATTTTATTTTATTATTATTTGATGATTTGTGCAAAAATACCATGAAATCAAGGAGTTTTTTCATGAAATTAGAGAAATAATAATAATAATAAAATAATAAGAACCATGGGTGTGGGGCTGGTTGGGACCAAGGTATGGCCGGTTGGCCAATGGTCACGCCCCACACTTCTTTCGTTAATTTTATATTATTTTTTATGGATTTATGGAAGTACCATGAAACCGAGGAGTTTCCTCGAGACGAAGGAAATTTGATAAAATGAGAGAATTTTCATCAAATCATGAAAAATAATAAAAATGCATTAAAAATATAAAACTGGCGTGGAATTGACCACGACATGGTCGGTTGGTCGTGTGTCCGTGCTCCCAATACCCTGGTCAATATTTTTAATTATTTATTATTTTCTTCTCTATTTTGCATAGGTTCATCGTTTCGTTGTATTTTTGAAATACTCGTTCGCGCGGTGACTGTTAGTGTATCGTCGTTGGATACACCTTCACCATTTGAATCGGGGATTACTTAGAGGTAGCTCAAACGCCCGGTTGTTGATTATTTATTACTAATTGTTGAATCCTGTGGAGAATAATTCACAAAACTGAGTAATAAAAGGTTATTATTAATTCATAGGATCAGCTGAGGATTCGACTACGAATTCAGAATAATAAAGTGAGCATTACCATTCCATGGGATCGTAGATTCGACCATAGAATCAGAGTAATTAAGATTTATCTATTACCATTTATGAGACCAGTTGTTGATTCGATCATGAAATCGCAGTAATGAGATAATATAGTTATTGCTATTCTATGAGATCAAGTCGTGGATTCGATCATAAAGTCAGAACAATTGTTATTGCCATTCCATGGGACCAGTCGTGGATTCGACCATGGAATAGGAGCAATTGTAATTAGGAATAATTAACTTTGTGGCTCTATACTAGCAGCGCAAGCTGTCTATCCCGATACAAGCTTGTCGGTAGGTCATATCCTTTATATAGTCAGGGTAAACTTGTTGTTTGTTCCTGAAGACGTTATCGCTCTATACTAGCAGAGCAAGCTGTCTAGGAGCCGTCCATCACGTGATGCTATATAGAAATAATCACTGAAAGTATTCAGTATTCATGAGATATGACGTTGTCCAGTTGTGAGACTACATATCCACATGTACTCTGAGAGAAGGTACTCTCCGTTGAGAATTCGATGAGAGACCCGTGTCTCGATACTCACGTCTGATTGCTGAATCAGAGCTTCGTACAATTATGAGTTTACAGATTTAACATTTGTCGAAAATCCACCATCTACATTAAGTCCCCTGCTTACTGAGGAAAGTTGTGTTCCTCAGTCAGCATTAAATGGTGATTTTCCGGTCATAAATAATAATACCGGTAATTGAACTTAGTAGTAAGTTGAGACGTTACCGGATTTAGAGAGCATGAGCAAAACACGAATTGATGAAGGCTTCGATGTCATGATTGGAGCGTCGTTTGATGAGCATAAATTGGCGTTGAACCGCTGATTTGGACGACGAGTCCGTGGTCGGTTAGGATTCGCGGGTCGGGTCTAATAAGGAAATCTTTAGAAAATTAGGTTTTGGAAATAAAATTGATATGAAAGGGATTAATCCTTTCTTTCTTTTTTTTATTTCACGCCCAGAGCTCCATCACGCCTTCATCTTCATCACGTCTGAGCATCAGGAGTTTTTGCCGGAGCTCCGATCGCCGCCGACCGTCGCCGCCATCGTCCGACCAGTTTCCGGCCGGCACCGACCAGGTGAGAATTTTTTTTTTCCTGTTGTTTACATGAGTGATCATGTTGAGATCATATACACGTGTATACAATTGGTGTGAGTTTTATGAAAAACCCTAGTTTTTGTAAACGTATGTTCGTTCGATCGTTAGTTTTGTAAACTAACTATAATCCCTGATTTAGGAGAGATTTTTTTTTAGTATATGAACCTAGGTTCAGTGATAAAACTTAGTTTATGAGTTTTCATGTGTACCAAGGTTTTATCATAAAAGAAGTGAATTTTCATGAAATCGGAATAATCCTTCGTTTTAAAGACAAATAACGATGACACGAAGGAAAATATGTATGATGAATTTGTGTCCAGTGATAAAATTTTGCTTATGAGCTTTCATGTAAATACAAAACTTTATTATATGTATGAGATGTGAGCTTTCACAATATTTTTTGAAATAAACCTTCGTTTTAAAGACAAATAACGACGATACGAAGGAAAAATAATTTTTTTTTTATATATATGTAGCTGTGACATATATTGTGTAAAATATGATGGTATATTTTATTTGCATGAATTTGTTTTCATTAGATAAAATTCTTGAGAATTTATGTAAGTAATGTTGCACTAATTGCTGTTTTTTTTGAAAAATCAAAACGTGGGTTTTGAGGAACCTTCGAAGATAGACAATATATTTATGATGAAATATTTTATTGTTGTAAACTTCATAGGTCAGTTGTGTGAATGTTCACATTATGAAAATTGTGCCCGTGATTTTATGAAAAATCAATTTTGAAATTAATAAAGTTTCGTTCGTTTTTTGCAGTTTTCGAAGAGACGAACGATTTTGAGGTGTTAACTCTAGTATTACTATCACTATTGTTAGTGGAAGTATAAAAGGTAAGAGTTAAGAGTTACCATTTTTGCTGATGTTGGTTTGTTTACATAGTAGTAATCTTTGATCTTCCGGTTCCAGAAAATGTCGACCAACAGTAACAACAATTATGATTACTGTTATTCCTCTTCTTCCTCTGGCTCTTCTGATGAGGATTCCGACGCTCCTGTAGCGAAATCGAAGTCTAGGGTTACCCAGGAAGGGGCGAAGCCTAATGTTCCTTTGGTTAAGCGAAGAGTCTCTTTTTCTGAACTCGAAAAGAAAAGAGCTGAAGACAAAAAGGAGGATGCCCGTCAACTTGAAAAAGATCGCATCCGGCGTAAGAGACAGAGGGTTGAGGAGAAGCGTAAATTGTTGGATGGGGTGCCTTATGATTCTGATGCTGTTACTTCCGAAGGAGAGATCACATGGGAACCATCCGAGCGTTACATTAAGCCTGATCGATATGAAAGAGAGCATCGGAGGACGATGAAGAAAATTGAAGCTGAAGCTGCAGCAGAAGATAATTCGGATTCAGATGATGATGTTATCTTCTGTCCACAGGACTTCACCAATGATCCTGACAGTGACTCTGAAGAAGATGATTCCGAGAAGGGCAGTGACGATGAAGCTGACAATTCGGATGAGTCTGACGAGTAGTTTTACTTCCATCCTCAATTATCTCCATGTTGGTACTCGATTTTGTACTTATTATGGTGTTTTTGTGTATGTGTAGGTGTTTTTGGAGAAATAAACATGTGTGGAAATTCGGCTCGAAAAGTTTCCCGGGGCACCCCGAAAGAAACGTGTTATCCGCACCCCATCACTGGATAAGGGGCAATCATCACCATCTTCTTCACTGTTTAAAGAATACATTTTGGAGGGAAAATAGTTTCAGATTGCGTAACTTCATGTGTTGATTTCTAGGCTGATTTGTTGGGATCTTTTCGCTGGAATTGATTGGGAATATCTTGTTGCATTAAAACAGGAATGGTATGCAAGAAGATTTCATGTGATAAATACTTGATATTATGGAATTGATTATGGGAGATACGTGAACTGTGAGAGAAGATTTTACGCTCTGGAATATATTCTATTGATTGAAAGAGATTTCTTTGCCAACTCAGAAACGTGTGGAAGTGTAGAACATAGAAGAAGGAGTTCTTGTTGGTTTTGGAAGTTTAAAAGGTAAGAAGATATTCCCGATAATATTTTCCTTAATGCCGAGTAATGAAAAATATTTGTAGTTATGGAAGAGATTTCTTGTGCATGAGAGGCTATATAAGGTGCTGGGGAGTTTTAGACGGGGGGATGAAGAGTAAGGGGTGAGAACAAAGTGTAGGAATTAGAGTTGGAGAGAGTTGATGTTGCTTCCATGAGAGAAGAACACGAAGAACAATAGACTGCAAAAAGCAGTCGTTTTCTAGTACCGTTACGTTTTCTTCCAAATAAGACTGTTGTTTTGCGACAGTTTTGAGCTATAGTTTTCTTGTAACAACTACTTTGTAACAACTCATTTGTAACAGTTGGTTTTGTAACAATTATAATTGTTACAAACACACTGCCTTATATCTTTTCTTCAATAAAACACCTTTTTGAGCTATGGAAAATTATTTTGAGCGTATTTTGAGTATGAGGAGCTAGACCCCATCGCTGGGACGACGGGGGAAGAAACTTTTCATGATTTTGGTAAATGAATTAATTCTTTTATTGACTTTTTGCATAGATTTAATTTCTTTATGATTTCTATTAATTATTTGTTATTTTGTTAGATGCCGCATGCTTAGTTCTAAATACTTTAGACGCGTCATGCTTTTAACTTACAAATAATATTTTACGAAATCTATTTTTGGCAAAGAGTTAGAGTCACAACTTCTTTTGTTTGAGCTATATTGTCTAGAGTTAATGACTGGACCATAACAATATGAAAAGTAGTGGAATCCCGCGTCTAGCATCTCTTCATCTTGTGAAAAATTGTGTATATATATTTTTCCTTATTTTCTTTATTAAGTCTTAAAACAAATTCTCAACAAATATGAATGAACGAATCATCTTACTACAACATCATTGAAAAACCACACCAATTTTTGGCGCCGCCGACGCGGATTTGTTTAGAGATTTGTTTTTAGGTTTCATTTTTATTATTTTTTGTTCTTTTTTACGCCTTTTGGTATTTCTTGTTTGTTTCCAGATTTGGAGCCAAGCTAAAGAAAGAGAAGAAAGTGTTGAAAACAAAAGCTAAGCCAAAGAAGGAAAGAAAAGGAGAATTCAAGAGGAGTAAAGAAGAAGATTTTTGTATATAAAGATTTTTTTTATTTTATTTTTAGAAACTGTAAATAGGTTTTTATTTTTGTAATTTTTATTTTATTTTTGGACTTTTTTATTTTTGGACATTGGACATTTTTATTTTTTTAAAACCCTACGGAAGGGTAATTTTAAATAAACTGTTTGCAGAGAAGGACGGTGATTACGATATCACCTCAGCCCCTCGGGTTCGTACACAACATTGGAGTTGTGGCCCGAGTCGATTTCAACGGTTCATCCCCCGTCTGGAACGGGAGGTAAGAATTCTAAACACCCGCGAATCTCCTGTGAGCGGGTTTATTGGATGATTTTGTATGCATTTATGTTGAGGAATCGAATACGGCTGTTTTAATTTCCTAGTAAAGGGCAAGGCCTGGCCATACAAGATAAGTGTTCGGATTTCATCACCGTTCTCTTCTTGCCCGCCTTAGGAAAACGAAACCAAACGTGAACCTAAGCCTAAAATTTTGACTAGAATGAGATCGATAGGGTAACGAGCTTAATAGGAAAGTCATTCGAGAATTATTGGTTACTCTTTTAAGCATACTTCGAAGTTCATGATGGTTTTTGTGAGTTGAATGCGTGAATGCGCCGCCTTGTAATAGCGGTGAGGCCTTGGGTATCAAAGCTCCACAGAGCTTCCCTCGCCCCTATTCAACTTGCTTTGACTCAGATTGATTCCAGAGGGGTTTGCTTAAATTGTAACGAATTCCCTTTCGAAGGATTAGAAGCTGGTCTAGAAACAATATAAGTGGAGCCATCATGATTTTTGTTTGATAGATAAAATAGGCTTGTTGTGGTCGAGTCAGCCTTTTTTGTGCTTGTTTAGAATTCCCCTGCAGTTAGGATGTCGAACTGGTATTATAATAGCCAATACAATGAGTATCCGACTGAGCATCTTGGACATTATCCTTTTTATGACCATAGTGTGAATAGTGATTGGGAATGCGAAACTTTTGAAGGTTACGGTTCATACCATGGTGAGCC